>NC_013039.1:638108-1276216 GCF_000090985.2 Micromonas commoda
CCCTCGACGAGACCACGGCGGAGAGGGCGTCGCACGGGATCCTCGCGCTGGCACACGCGAGTACCGTCGCCACCGGCAGGTCCCACGGCGTCTTCGTCTGCGACAGGCACGAGCTCGTGGAGCTCATACGTCAAAGCGCGGATGACGAGTCGAGGGGCAAGGAAAATCGAGCCGAGCCGATGGATAAAAACCAAACCGAAACCGCCGCTGAACACGCCGGCGTGATCGAGTGCGTGAGGTGCCTCCAGAAACCCTCCGACGCGGAGATGCGCGCTGCGGACGCGGTCCTACCCACCCCCGCGGGCATGGGCTTACCCGGCGGCGGCGGCGGCGAGTGGGTGCTGACCGATTCGGCGTACCACCTCGGGTGGCGCGCGTGTGACGCGTTGGTAAAACTCGCGGCGTCGCACCCGGAGGCGTTGGCCGGGGTGGAGATTTGCGCCTACGGCGACTTCATGCAGCCCATGGGAAGGGACCCGGACCCGAGCGCGGCGTACATGCGGCGCGTGGACCACGTCGCGAGCGTTACGAGCGTTACAGCGTCCGGGTCCGGGTCCGGGTCCGGGTCCGGCTCGATCGATTCGTCGACGCTCAAAGGGGATCGACTTCGCCGCGCCAGGCAGCTGGTGGCTGCGTGCGTCGCGGGTAAGCCGCTGCTCATACGGCCGATGCTGCCGAGCAGGTTCGTGCACGTGGGCACCATGCCCGAGCTGCTCGAGCACACCGCGGTGGACGCCAACGTTCTCGCGGCGTATCCCGCGGCGCACGCGGGGACGCATCTGGGCACGTGGGACAGCGGCATGATGGACGCCGCGGGCTTCGGCGCCAGTCGCAAGTCGATCGGCGCGGACGGCGTCTGGGGATCCGGTCGGTCCTCGGGCCCCGGCGCGTGCATGCTCGCGTCGCACGTCGCGATGGGCGCGAGGGTCGGCGCCGGATCGCTCGTCGCGCACTGCGACGTCGGCGCCCTCGCCACCGTGGGAGCGGGGTGCCTTCTACACGACGTGGACCTACCCGCCGGGGTGGTGGTGCCCGCGGGGGTGTTCATGCACTGCGTGCCCCTGAACGAGGCGGCCGCGGTGGGAGCTGGAGTGGCGGTCGGGGCGGCCGCCGGGGGCGCGCGCTGTTGGACCTGCGTCGTCATGGACGTCAAGGACGAAGTCAAGAGCGCGACGGGCAGCACCCTGCTCGGGGTACCCGTCGCGGAGGCTGCGGCGAGGCTCGGGCTCGACGCGACCCCCGGCGGCGCCGTGTGGGCCGAGGGCGAGGCGCAGACGACGACGTTGGCGCGTCTGTTCCCCGTGCGAGCCACGCAGCAGGACGCCGCGATCGCCGCGATCGAGCTGCTCGCGAGGGTCAGGGGAGTCCCTCCGGGCACGCCGGGTAGGCGCGCGGGGGGCGCCGGGGGGTTTGGGTCCGTGGGTTCCAAGAGGTCCGACGCGCCCGCCGCCGCGGATGACGACGGCGGCGGCGGTTTGCGGGTGTCGGTGAGCGAGGCGCTCAGGGTTCTCGCCGACCACGCGGCGATGATGCGACGCAGGGGCGAGCTCGGGAGTAAGATCCTCGGTCCGATTGTTCGGCAGATGGTGCGGAAGGAGTACGCGGCGGACACGTGGCTCGATCGCGCGCCTCCGCTTCGATCGTTCATCGCCGGACCGAACGACTGCGCGGCGACGGCGACGGCGACGGCCCTACAGCTGGTCTCCCTCGCTCACTCGTACGATCGCGCCAGACGAGCGTCGAGGGTGGAGCGAGAGGGGGGGCCCGGCCGGGCGGGGGCAAGCGGGGGCAAGCGAGAGGGGGGCGGCGACGACGACGGCGGATCGCCCGGTCCGTCGAGGCGCGAGCTCCTCGCCGCGGGACGCGTCGCGCTCGCGCTCGCGCCGCGCGAGGGAGCGCCGGGCTCGGAGGCGGCGGAGGCGGCGGCGCGGCGGTGCCTCCGAGCGGCGGTGGTTTCGCCCTTTGCCCGCGCGGCGCCGCTCTTCGGCAGGCCCGCGGCGGAGGCGGCGGAGAAGGCGGCGTTCTTCGCGTCGGTCATGAGCGTGCTCGGGGGTGGCGGCGACGACGATCCCGGCGAGGCTCCCCTACCGCCCGCGCCCGCCGCGGCGGCGGTGTCGAGGCTCGATAAGATGGCGGCGGTGCGAGCCGAGTATCCCGCCAGACTCAACCTCGCGGGCGGTTGGACGGATACGCCGCCGTACTCCCTCGAGCGCAGGGGCGTCGTGCTTCACGTCCCCGTGCTCACCGCGTACTGCGGCGACGACGGGACGGTCGGGTCCCCGCCCGACGGCGCGCCACCCCTCCGCAGGCCCATCTCGGCGACGGCGTCGCGGCTACCGGGCAAACCCGGTTTGGTCCGGCTGGTTTCTGAACCAGGGCCTGGCGTTCCCGGTCGGAGGGAGGAGCTGCGAAGCGTTGGGGAGCTGCTGCGATGCGACGATCCCTCGCACCCGTTCGCGTTGCACCGGGCGTGCGTCGCGCTGACCGTGGCGCAGCGCGCGGCGGCGGCGGGCAGCGTGTCCGACGTGTGCGCACACGCGTCGTCGAATACATCGTCTAAGACGTCGGACACGCCCGCTCGCCGGGACGGGCCCGAGAGCCTCGAGGATTTACTCACGCGGTTCCTCGGCGCGCCGGGCATGGGACTGGAGCTTCGCACGAGGGTCGACCTGCCTCGCGGCTCGGGTCTCGGCTCGAGCTCCGTGCTGGCGCTCGCGGCGATACACGCGATGCACGAGTTGAGCACGGGGTGCGAGTGGCGGCCGTCGTTGGGCGACGCGGCGTGGGCGGGCGCGTCCGCGGTCGTCGTTCCCCCTTGGTCGGTCGTCCCCGCCGAGCCCGCGGCGGCACCCGCGGCGGCAGATGAGGCGACGGATGAGGCACCCGCCGAGGAAGCCGACGGCGAGGGCGGCGGCGAGGGCGGCGGCGAGGGCGAGGAGGCAGCGGCGGCAAAAAAAGCGGAGGAGGAGAAGAAGGAGAAGGAAGCGAGAACCGCCGCCGCCGCCGCCGCCGCCGCCGCCGCCGCCGCGCAGAAGAAGCAGCGCGAGGACAGCGCGGCGGCGCAGACCAAATCGCGACCGCCGATCGCCTGGCCGACCGCGCGCGACGCCTTCAACGCGGTCCTCGCCGTCGAGCAGCTGATGACCACCGGCGGCGGGTGGCAGGACCAGGCGGGCGGCGCCCTGGTCGGCATGCGGCTCACCAGCGCCGCGAGCGCGGACCTCGGGGAGGCGCACGAGGCGCGAGGGATGGCCTCTCTACCGGACTACGAGGTACGCGTCGCGCGGTTGCCGCCCCCCGCGGCGGCGTACCTGTCGAGGCACGTCGCGTGCGTGTTCACCGGAGCGGTTCGGCTCGCGGCGACGGTGGCCAAAGGCGTCGTGGACGCGTGGCAGCGGCGCGCCCCGGGCGTCGAGGAGGCCCTTCGCGCGTGCGCCGCGATGGGAAAGGACATGACCGACGCCTTCGACCGCCTGGGGAGCCTCCCTACCGCGGCGTTCGTCGGAGATGGAAGCCCGGAAGCGCGCGCCGAGCTCGAAGCGGTGGGGTCCATCCTGGAGCGGCACAAAGTGTTGCAGGAGCGGCTGTGGCCGTCGATCAACTCCCCCGCGGTCGCCGCGCTGTACGCCGCGGTGGCGCCGCACGCCACCGGGTCGCACATATGCGGCGCGGGTAACGGCGGTCACATCGTGGTGTTCCTCAAGCCCGGGGCGAGCGTGCAGGCGATGTCGAGGGCGGTGAGCGGGTGCGCCGAGGCTCCCGACGCCAGGGTGGTTCGCGTCGCGATGATGCTCGACGGGGGCGGCGGGGGCGACGGGGGCGGGTCGGGGACTGGCGGTGGCGTCGCGAGGGGCGGTGATGGTGTCGATGGCGTGGCGGACGGGGGTGGTAAGCGTCGTAGGGTCGCGTGAGCGGTGGTTAATGCGAGCGTAGACGGTCGGCGCCGGTTCAAAAAAATACACGCCATCTGTGAAGGAATCTGCTGTGCTGACGGGGAGAACCCTACCTCGCACCGCCTGGAAGTCCATTTATCCGATCGAGCCGGCACTCGCCAGGGCGCACGTCCACGAGAGTCGATCCCTTCACACCAATCATGGCCATCAAATCCTCCGCGAAGATGACCATCGATCCGATGAGCGTCAAGTACGCCAACGAGATGTCGCAGTGGACCGTCTTCTGGGGTCTCATGTTCGTCGTCTGCAGATTCGCGCTGTTCAAGAAGTACAGCGCCGACTTCAGCAACCGCGTCGTGTCCATCGTCCACGCGGTCGTCGCGATCTACTACAGCTACGTCACGTTCGAGAACGGGTGGGATGGGATGTTCGATAACATCGGCGGCGCCAACACGGAGGCTCAGACCCTGTGCATGGCCATCTCTCTGTCGTACTTCACGTACGACCTCATCTACTGCGCCCTCGGGGGGGATTTCATGAGCGTGGTGCACCACATGTTCACCATGGGAGGGCTCGCGTCCGGTGTGCTCAACGGCAGGTCCGGCGCCGAGCTCGTGGCGTGCCTCTTCCTCATGGAGGTCTCCAACCCCTCCCTGCACCTCAGGACCGTGTTCATCGAGATGGGTCTGAAGACGTCGATGCTCGCATCAATCAACTCGCTCGTGTTTGCGCTGATGTTCTTGGTGTGCAGGCTGGTCATCGGGCCCCCGCTGGTGTGGAAGACGCTGGCGTCACCGGACAACGATTACATCGTCAAGGCGGGAGGGTTCGGGATCCTAGCTGTGAGCGTGTTCTGGGGCATGTCCATCATCAGGATCATCGTCAAGGAGGTGAAGAAGCTGATGGGCGGTGGGAAGGCGAAGCAGGCATAGCAGGCGTTTCTCGTTTCATTTTATTCCTCACGCATCTGACGATGACGCTATCGCTTTCTCGAGGAGTTTTATCATCCCATCGATCTCGAAATGCCTGGCAACGTCCAGTGGCGTGTACCCTTCCTTGTCGCCCAGTTGAGGGTTGGCTCCAGCCTCCAGCAGCTGCTCGACAATTTTCAAGGACCGGAACCTTATCGACGGTTCAAGGTCAACTCGAGAAACTGCAAAAAATACAATCGTGTGCAACGGGGTCCAGTCATGCAATCCATCCTTATTACTGTTCGGATCTGCGCCTGCATCTAGTAAAAGCTTCGTCGTCTCGAAGTTTTCCATACAGTCAATAACGATAGACGCGTGTAATGCAGTGATCCACTGGACCGTCTGTCCAGAGCAGGGTGAAGCCATCCTTTCCTCTATGTTGGCGCCGGCTTCCAGCAGCGTGGACACCGCCGCCGTTTGTCCCATATTGATAGCTTGGAATAAGGGCGTGGGACCGCTGTTGGGCGGCGGTTTAAAGTTCGAGTAGTTCCAAGGAAACGAACTCCTCACAGCTGAATCCAGCTGTATTCCACCTTCCCAGTATGAAGGCATCATTTGCAAGTAGTATCCCTGACAGTCGCGGAGTTGTGCGTCTTGCCTTTGGTTCAGGTCCGCGCCAGCGTCTATGAGGGCCCTCAACCCTCTCAAGTTGTTTTGCATGACCACCACGTGCATCGGTAGAAAAGGCGCTCGACACTTGAAGCGCGTCGCGCAATTCTCCGCCCTCTGCTCTATCGATCTCACGCCCTCAACGCTCCACACCGCCGCGTTGTAGGACTTGTTGACGCAGGCCAGGGCGAGTGTGTCCAGCAGTTCGAGCTTGGGCACTACGTGCGTCCTGAAGACCTCCGGCAGCTCCTCCGCGACGGCGACGAACACCGAGATCTCGCCGCGACGGATCTTATCGGCGATAGGCTCGATCGCGCGGCGCATGCTTCGAGTCTCCATGTCGCCGGCGGCGTCGCGACCGGCTCTGTCGTGGCTCTGTTTCAAAAGTTGTCGTGGTGCGCGTTTTCTCGAAGTGAAGGGTGCCGAGCCGGGCCGCGCCGCTTGGTCAACGAGAAATATCCGCCCTCTCCAAACCAGGAATTGGCGAGTTGGATTCGTCGTCGTCGTCCCGGTTTGTCACGCATCGGGCGCCTCGCTTGGTTCGCAATCAGGCGAAAAAATCGGCGCGAGAGATTTCGGATCGGTGCCAGCCAGGCGACCGACAGGCAGGCATGTTGGAAGGGAGAGGGCCGCCCGGCCCTCCACACCAACCCCGCACGGGTCGAGCCTTCGTGCGACCGATTAGCGGTCCGCGAACGGTCGGGAAATCCCACCGGGCCGCGCGGTAAGGGCGCTGCTCAGGGAGACGGCGAGGGCGAGACTCGCGGATCGCCCCCCCCGGAAAAAGGATTCGACACAGCAGCCGAAGGGGCGCGAGAGTTTTTAGCACCTCCACGCGTCGGGGTCGCCGGGGCGGGGTTCGATCGTGCGGAACCCCCGGGGGGCGATCGCGTCATGGCTGCGGTGATGAGCGGCGCCATGGAGTTCGGGTTCGTGCCCTCGGAGACGGTCAGCGCGCTACACGACCTCGGCAACTGGAAGGTCCGCGCGGACGCCATCGAGAGGCTGAGCGCATGCGTCTCGGACCTCGCGCCCGGTGGACGCGCGGCGCTGCCGCGGATCAACGACTTCGTCGCGTTCCTGAACAAGCTCCTGGGGGATCCGAACTTTAAGATCTCCCTCACGACGCTGCAGATATGGGAGACGCTGCTGGAGAAGCTGGGCAAGCAGGCGAGGCCCGCGGTGGAGGTGGTGGTGCCCACGCTCGTGAAGAAGCTCGGGGACTCCAAATCGGTCGTCAAGGAGGCCAACATGCGCGCGCTCAACTCCTTATACCGCGTCCTACCCGAGGATACCGTGCACGCCATCTTCAGCGTCTACGACGGCGGCGGCAAGTTCTCCAGGGAGCGGTCCATCCCGCGCGAGGGACCCGCGCTGGCCAGACTCAAGGAGGACGCCATCTGCGCCCTCATGCGAGCCATGCTCAACGCCGATAGGTTCCCCCACCCGGACGTCTCGAACGCCGAGATCGTGTCCCGGCTCGTCGCCGCCGCGTCCGCGAACGAGCAGGGCAAGGGGTTCGACGACTCGAAGACCGATCTGAAGCGCGCGAGGGCCACCGCGGTTGAGGCGATTGCGCTGGTGCACGCGAGCCTCGGCAAGGACGAGACCTGGCGACTGGTGGACAACGCGAAGAACGGACAGGGGCGCAAGGAGTGCGGCGCGAACCTGCGGTGGCAGCTGACGACGCGCTTCGAGGACGCGCGCGTCGCGAGACTCTCGCGCGAGGGGCTCATCGAGCACTGCGCCGCCGCCCCGCCGCCGCTCGCCGCGGGCGTAAAGGACGACCCAGGTTCGACCCAGGTTAAAGTCCTCGCCTCCGCCTCCTCCTCCGCCGCCGCCGGATCCACCAGGACCGCGAACGGCGGGTCGTCCCTCAACCTTACCAGGCGAAGACCCGCCGCGCTGTCCCTCAACGCCTCGCTCGACCTCGAACCCGGCTCGAATCCGTCGTCTTCGTCGCGGGGGGGTCACTCGTCGCTGCTCTCGAAGAGCTTCGGGTTGAACTCGCCTCGGGGCGTCGCGGACGGCGGCGTGACGCGCGCCGCGTCCACGCCGTCGCCCGACCACTGGGACGAGTTCTCGTCGGGGGAGTCGTCGGGCGGTTCGAACGGACGGAACGGTCCGTCGTCCCGAGCGTCGTCCAGGAACGGCGGGGAGAGCGCGCTGGGCAGGAGAGCCGCGGCGGCGAGGGAAAAGGCGGCGGCGGCGGCGGGGGGAGGCGGCGGCGCGACCATCAGCGGACCGCGGGCGACGTTCAAGACGGCCGGCTCGGGCGGCATCGCGGCGAAGACGAAGAAGCCCGGTCATTCGGAGCCGGAGCGGCCCTCGTGGCTGGACGACGTTCACGCGAGCGCCGCGCCGGTGCGGTCCAAGTCGCCGCCAATCGCCGGCCGCCGCGCCGTCGCCGCCGCGCCGAATTCGCCGGATTCGCCGAGCAAGAGCAGCGCGCTGACGGGCCAGAAGCTCACCGCGTTGAAGCGCAGGCAGGACCTGAACCGTCGCTCGCTGTCGCGCACGAGCTCGGCGGGTGGGTTGTCGCAGTTGTCACAGCTGGACGCGTCGGACGCCGAATCGGACACAGCTGTCGAGCGGGGGACACGGCTGGCGGGTCGGAGAGCCGCGGCGGTCGCTCCACCCAACTCGCTCTCCAGGTCCGTCCCGAGCGGCACGGGCGTGGGCGTGGGCGGGGGCGTCGTTCGCGACGGCGTGTCCAAGTCTGGGACTTTCTCGAGCATGATGAACAAGTCGCGGAGCAGGGAACCGTCTCCGGCGAGGGGGAGCTTAGCGGCGCGGGGCGGCGGGAACGAGTCCGGCTCAAAGGGCGGGACGTTCGCGCCGGGGGGTAGGAAGACCCCGACGGAGTTTGGCCGACGCGGCGCGCTGAGGCAGAGCGCCAACGGCGGCGTGGACGCGGCGGGGCCCGGGGTGAAGGTTGGCGCGGGGCTCGATCGCGGAAGCCCGAGGAAGCCCGTCGGACCAGGTTCCGGAATCAGGTCCGGAGCCTCCACGCCGACGCGGATTCGTTCCGGCGCGTCCACCCCGACCAGGTCGCGGGGCGTCGTGGACGCGGGCGCGCGTCCCCTCGAGGACGGCGACGTGGAAACGGCCGACCTCCAGCCGTTATCCGCCCCCGACGCGGCGCTGCGCAAGGCGATGGCGGCTCTCGCGACGGCGTCCAAGGCTAAACCGAAGGATCTCGACTGGCAGGCGCAGTACGAGGCTCTGGGGAACATGCGACGCGCGGTGGTGCACCACTCGCCGCTGGTGGTTCCCGTGATGCACAACTTTGTGCTCGCGATAATCCCCGCGATCGAGTCGCTGCGTTCCGCCACGTGCACGCTCGCGATGAAGCTGGTGCGGGAGGTTGGACAGTTCATAGACAGCAGGGCGCTGGAGCCCGAGCTGGACTACCTCCTGCCGACGCTGGCGAAGAAGAGCGGGGAGAACACGTGGCTTGGCGATACCGCCGAGGAGATCATCGAGGATTTCACCAGGAAGCTCACCGACGTCCGCGTGCTCGCCGCGCTGCTGCCGAGCACCAAGCACAAGAACTCTGTGGTTCGGCAAAAAACCACCTGGCACATCGAGTACGTCCTCTCAAACGCCACAGCGAGCACGTTCAAGGGAACCGCCGCGAACAGGGACCTGCTGGAAAAGACGTTCGTCACCCTGATCCCGCTTTGCGAGGAGGGCGAGGTGAACCTGCGCGCGTTGGCGAAGCGCAGCATGTGCCACCTGCACCGAATGCTCGACTCGGCGGATTTCGACCGGCTGCTCAAGGGTCTGCAGAACGAGATGAAGGCGAAGAAGGTTCGGTCCGTGGTGGAAAAGGGCCCTCCGCCGCTGCCCACGAGCAGCGGCGGCACCAGCAGGAACGGCTTCGGCACGTTCACCCCCAGGGGCCGCAGCTTAAACGCCACCCCGGACCGCACCAGGCCCAACAGCCGATCCGAACGCGTCGACGGCGACCTCCTCTCGCAGCACAAGTTTGGACGCCGCGCGGGGGGCGCCGCCGCCGGCGCCAACCAACGGAAGGACACGCACGCGCTCGACAGCGGGCGGGTCTCGCCGGCGCCGCTCCCGCTCGCCGAGCCGGTGGCGCGCAAGCCGATCGCGCGCGGCGGTGGGGGCGGTGGCGACGACGGGTCCGCGAAGATGATGGACGCGCTGAGGGCTCGAGCGTCGATCAAGTCGAGCCCGCAACGCGGTCCGGGCGGGTCTCGCAACGGCAGCCCTCCCGGGGGAGACGGGGGAAACGGCGGTAAGCTCCTCGAGGCGTTGGCTCCGGCGTTCGTTAAGCTCAAGTCCAAGGACTGGACGGAGCGGCTCGACGGACTGAGGAAGCTGGAGGCTGTCGCCAAGCGCGCAAACTCGGCTTCGTTCACGGAGCGGGCGACGACGCAGATGTTCGACGTGATGACTCCCACGATTGGCGACTCCAACTCGAAGGTTTCTTCGCAGGCGCTCGAGACGCTGACGGATATCTTACCCTCCATCCGCGACGGGATGGCGCCCGCGCTGAAGACGCTCGTCCCCAAGCTCGCCGCGGGGATTGGTTCCACGAACGAGAAGGTTCGCGGCGCCGCGGAGGAGGCTTGCGAGTCGCTGGTGGACTCCGTCTCGCCCGAGCTCCTGGCTCAGCCGTTTGCGCACTGCGTGACGTACGGCGTGGCGAGGGCGAAGCCGGCGCTGCTGCACAGACTGGCGGACGTCGTCGAGGCTGTGCACCCGACGAAGCCGCAGCTGATCAGCAAGCACGTGCTCCCGGCGGCGATGTCCACGCTCATGAACGAGAAGAACCTGGAGATCAAGGCGGCGAATGCGTCGCTCGTGTCGACCATCGCGAGGCTCCTCGGGAAGGAGGCTCTGCTGCAGCACGCGCAGGCCATCTCGCCCGCGGCGGAACGGAAGATGGAACAGTGCCTGTCCGGCAAGTAGACGCGCTATTTAACGGTGATTATGCTCGTTGTACTCTTTCTTTCAACACAGTCTCTCGTAATAAAAGTGTTGATCTCTGTCCATAAGATTAAGCCGCCCTGAGTCGCGCCGGGATACTCACTCGGCGGCGCCAGCCGCGTCCTCCTCCTGCCTGTACTGCTCGCGCCACTTGTCGCCCTTGTTGTTCTTGGGCGCGCCCTTCTCAACCTCCGTGGTGGACAGGTTGAGCTTGCTGCCCAGCGCCTTGTCGTCGTACTTGGTGATGTCCTCATCGTAGTTCTCCACGGTCATGGACTCCTTGAGCGTCTGCGTCACGGGCTTGGCGAGGAGGCCGTCGCGGCCCTTCTCGTCAGCCTCCTTCTCGGAATCCGACGAGATGTCCTTGCCGAGACCGAGGGCCTGCGCGGCGAGCTCCTTCTTCAGCGCCTCGCGCGCGGCCTTCTGCTCGGGGGTCTCGGACTCGAGCTCCTTCTTGCGGCGCTCGATGTCCGCCATCTGCTGGCCGAGCGGGGAGTTGGGGTCCACAGCCTTGGAGATGGACGCGAGCCTCTCGGTGGCGTTCTTGCCGCGGGAGTCCTCGCCGAAGCCGCCGTAGGCGCGGCCCTCGGTGGTGAGGATCTTGATCGCCTCGGAGACGTCGGCGGCCTTGCCGAGGTCGCCGAGCTTGGGCGCGAGGGAGCCGGCGCCGAGGGGGAGGACGAGCCAGGAGATGCCCTCGATGGAGCCGAGGAGGGTGCCGGGGAGGCCGTGGCCGGTAACCGCCTTGCACAGCAGGGAGAGGCCGACGACGGGCACCGCGGCGGCGGTGACGATGGGAGGGATCTTGTAGGTGATCTCGTTGTACTTCTTCATGATGTCGTCCATGCCCTCGGCCTTGACCTGTTCAACGCGAGCGGGGGATCGAGGGTCGGGAGATGTTAACGACGGTTCCGATTGTCGGGACGATCGAGGGGTACGCGGGTCGCGTTGAGGGCGACGAGACGCCAGATCCGCCGGGGTTCGCGTCACCGCAAGGGTAATGCCATATCAAAGGGCGGGAACCCACCACGAGGGCGTTGGAGCGGCGTCCGGAGGTCACCGCGGCGCGGCGGAACGCGGAGGGGGCGACCTGGCGAGACCCGATGCGAGCCCTGCGGGTGGAGGGCGTCGCGGAGGCGCGAACGCCGGTCATGGAGACGGTCATGGCGGCCATTTCTTCGGTTCGGAGGCTTAGACGGGAAGAAGAGCGGGTCCTCAACCGGTCGTGGGTGCACGAATGAGCGCCGGGGAGGGTCGGCGACGCTGAAGCTCCGCGCCCGACCCTCGAATCGAAAGCGCTTTCGGATCGGCGAGAGATCAGGACCCGAAATGCCGCCCTCTGATTGGTCCAGAGTGCGATAATCTCCATTTGGCAGGTGCGGATGCGCGAAGGAAGTTGGAGTTTGCTCGGGTCGACACGAGATGCGCTTCACCCGCGCGCACTTGCACTTGCCCCCGCGGCACGACGAAAGGAGGAGACGGCGACCGCGCGATTTCGTTCGGGGGACCACGATGATGCTCGCGATTTCGACCGCGTGTCGGCACCCTCCGGCGAGCGCGCGGCCGGGTCGGACCCCGACTACCGGGCGCCGCGTCATCCCCGCTGTGATGGCGGGACGCCGGGCGCGCGCGGTGGCGGTTCGATCGGTGGACGACGCGAAGGACGACGGTTCGTCCGCGGAGGTCGACGCGAGGGCGGACGAGGAGGCCGAACAGCCGCGACGAACCTTCGGGTCCGACGTCGAGGCCATCGCCGCGCGCGGGCTCGCGGGCGCGCTGCCCGAGGTGGACGCGAGGCTCAGGATCGCCATGCGGGGCGAGGCTGCCGGGTCGCGCTCCGACACCGACGCCGACGCCCTCGACGCCAAACGCGCGGCCGCCCGCGCCGAGGACCAGGCGGTGGACATCGTCGCGTGCCTCAAACAAACCGGCGCGCTCCGCGGCTACGGAGCGGCTCGACTCGTGCCCCGACGCGATTACGCCCTCTCCGAGCTCAAGCTGAACGGCATCGAGGCGGAGAAACTCCTGTCCCCGACCGAGAGCACCATATCGGGCCTGCGGGACGTGCTCGGCCGCGTCGCGCTCGTCTCGGTGGGCGCGTGGGTGCTGTCGTCGCACCCGTCGGGCGCGCAGGTCACCGGCGTTTTGGCAACCGCCGCGGCGGCGATTGCGATTGACCAGGTGACCTTCGCCGGGGGGATGGAGGCGCTCGCGCTGGACACGTTGGCGCAGGCGACGAGCAAAACGTACGTCGCCAGGCTTCGGCTCCACGAGGCGGCGCACTTTCTCGTGGCGTACCTCATGGGCATACTCCCGAAGGGGTACACGCTGTCAAGCTTAGATGCGTATAAAGAGTACGGCGCGCTCAACGTCCAAGCCGGTTGCGCCTTCTGCGACGGGGCGTTCCAGGCGGAGGTTGCCAAGGGGAAGATAACCAGCGGGTCGTTGGGGCGGTTCAGCTGCGTGGCGCTGGCGGGCATAGGGATGGAGTACGTGGCGTACGGGTTCGCGGAGGGGGGCGTCGCCGACGTGAGGCAGCTGGACGGGATGCTGCGGGCGCTGGCGTTTTCGCAGAAGAAGAGCGACAGCGAGGTGCGGTGGGCGGTGCTCAACACGATATCGATCCTGCGGAGGCACGAGGGGACGGTGCGGAAGCTGAGCGAACGAATGGCTGCGGGGGCGTCCGTCGGCGAGTGCATCCGGCTCATAGAGGACAGCCTCGACGACGTGTAGAAACGATGCGCGAATGATAATTGCTCGAATTGAAAGGAATCGAAAGAAGAACGTCATCGCGCGCCGGTCTCGCTATGCGTGCTACGTACCGGCTGGTGCGCGAGTGCCTGACTCTTATGCGACGGGCGCGGGCTTCCTCGCGCTGAAGAAGATGAACCCGCCGCGGATGTCGCACTCGAAATCCACCAACCCGCACTCGACGCACAAATCCCTGAGGTCCTTCTTGTTCCACTGCCTGAACCCCCTGGCGCCGCCCGCCCTGCCCACCACCGCCGCCTGCAGCTCCCGCATCGCCGCGTCCACCCGCTGCTGCGTCTCGTCGTCCGCGAACGGAAGCTGCGGGGTGAGGAACGTCGTGCCGCAGAACGAGCCGCCGGGTTCCAACACCCTGCAAATCTCCGCGACAGCCTCCCTGGGCTGCGGCCAGCAGTGAATAGCGGCCCCCGCGTGCACGCCCCCGACGCTGTCGCTCGTCATCGGGATCCTCGCGATGTCCGCGCGGACGAACAGGAGATCCTCCTGGTTCGTTAACGTCGCTTCATTTTTTCCGTCCACGAGCCCCTCCTCCGTCGCAAACGTCCTCGCCTGCCGAAGCATCGCGTCGCTAAAGTCCAGCGCCACGACGCACCCGTAGTCCCCGCTCTTGACGAACCGCCGGGTGAACAACCCGCTGCCGCACGACGCGTCAACCACGCACTTGCCCGCCGCGAACGGCAGGAGCTTCGCCTGAGCGAGCCGGAACTCCTCGTCGGGCCCCGGGAATCCCGCGCGGGCGAACGAGTCCCGCCAGCCGCGTTCGTACGCGAACGCAACCTGCGGGGTCTCGAACGTGCTGGTTCCGAGGTAGGAGGACGTGGGGATGAGGCCGCGGAGCTCGGGAGGGAGGAACGAGCGCGCGAGGTCCTGGAGGGAGACGGGCTCGGACGAGCGGGCGTTGGTCGCGGCGCCGATGGTGAGGTCCCAGATGCCGTCCGTCTTGCCGTACCGGAGGCCGTTGCGTGGGCTGTATCCGGCGTCGTCGAGGGCCTGGAGGGACACGGGGCACGCCAGCGGGGCCCTCGATACGGTTCTGGCGGCGATGGGCTCGGGCGCGGGGGGAGACGGGGCGCCCTCGGGCATGTCGTCGAGCACTCCGTCGGGCTCGATCTCGACAGCCTTCGCCACGACACCGGCCCTCGCGCGCCTGTTGGGCGCCGGTTGGCGGTGACGACGGGTCGCCGCGACGCGAGGGGCGGCGGGCGCGAGCGCCACGGTGACTGCCGTCGTCGTCATCGATGCTAGGACGCGCGGGGCGGGTCGTGGAGACCTCTGCGCGCGTGGAAGTGCGTGGGGTGCCCACGTGGCCAACGGAGAACTCGGCCCGAGACGTGCGCTCGACGCGTCGATTGAGCCGATGTGCAGATGTGTGAGAGAGCTGCAGCTCACAGGTTGAACCGAATCCCTGGCACGTTCAGGGTTTGGGAAGCCCCGAGTGCGGCGGGACGTTCGGGCGCGGGATCGCGCCGGAAGCGCACACTTCGCGCGCGCAGCACCGGCACGCGTCGAACCTCAGCTCACTCTCGAGCTTACGCGGTCGCGATCCAGCGCCGCGGGTGACCCACAGCGCGTCCTCAGCTCCGTCGAAGCGGGCGGATCAGTCGCGCACGACGTAAAAGTTCAGCGGCTGCAGACACTTTTGAGAAGCATGGCTGACACCGAGGCGCCGGTGGCTCCCACCGAGCCCGCGGGCCCTTCCCCGTACGAGGAAAAGGCCCCGTACTATGCCAAGCGCATCGAACTCTTCGAGAAGTACTTCGAGCGCGAGGGCGCCAAGGTCGAGGAGGCCAAGTCCAAGAACGAGCCCATCAAGGTGGTCATGCCCGACGGCGCCATCAAGGAGGGCATCAAGTTCGTCACCTCCCCCTGGGACATCGCCATGGGCATCCACAAGAAGCTGGCGCAGGGATCCCTCCTCGCCCACGTCGACGGCCAGGACTGGGACATGCGCAGGCCCCTTGAGGGCGACTGCTCCCTCAAGCTCTTCGGCTTTGACGACCCCGAGGGCAAGGAGCTGTACTGGCACTCATCCGCGCACGTCCTCGGCGAGGCGCTCGAGCTCGAGTACGGAGCCGACCTCACCATCGGACCCTCCATCGAGGAGGGATTCTACTACGATTGCTTCCTCGGAGAACGCACGCTGAGCGCCAGCGAGACGGACGGCATCCAGAAGCGCATGGAGGCGATCATCAAGGAGAAGCAGCCCTTCCAGCGCATCGTGGTGAGCCGAGCCGAGGCGCTGGAGATGTTCCAGGAGAATAAGTTCAAGGTTGAGCTCATCAGCAACCTCCCGGAGGACGCCACCATTTCCTGCTACCGCTGCGGCCCCATGGTCGACCTCTGCCGCGGCCCCCACCTCCCCGACACCGCGTGGATCAAGACGGTGTCCGTCAACCAGTGCTCGCGGGCGCACTGGAGAGCCGACGTCACCAAGGACCCTCTGGTCCGCGTCTACGCCGTCACCTTCCCCGACAAGAAGCTCATGGCCGAGTACAAGCTTCGCATCGAGGAGGCGAAGAAGCGCGACCACCGCCTGATCGGTCTCAACCAGGAGCTCTTCTTCTTCCACACCCTCTCCCCGGGCTCGTGCTTCTTCCTGCCGCAGGGCGCCAAGATTTACAACAAGCTGATGGAGTTCATCCGCGAGAAGTACTGGGAGTACGAGTACGACGAGGTCATCACCCCGAACGTGTACAACTTCGACCTGTGGAAGACCTCCGGTCACGCGGCGCATTACAAGGAGAACATGTTCTCGTTCGACGTGGAGAAGGCGGAGTTTGGCCTGAAGCCGATGAACTGCCCCGGGCACTGCGTGATGTTCGGCAACCGCAAGCGATCCTTCCGCGAGCTGCCCATGAGGCTCGCCGACTTTGGCGTGCTCCACCGCAACGAATTCAGCGGCGCGCTGCACGGTCTCACTCGCGTGCGCAGGTTCCAGCAGGACGACGCGCACATCTTTTGCCGCCAGGATCAGATGGAGAAGGAGCTTGCGGCTTTCGTGAAGATGCTCGACGAGATTTACGAGGTCTTCGGCCTCACCTACGAGATGAAGCTCTCCACCAGGCCCGAGGGGTACCTCGGCGAACTGGAGACCTGGAACAAGGCGGAGGCTGCGCTGGAGGCGGCGCTGAACGGTACGGGCAAGGAGTGGAAGCTCAACCCCGGCGATGGCGCCTTCTACGGTCCCAAGATTGACATCACCGTCTTTGACGCGCTCAAGCGAAGGTTCCAGTGCGCCACCGTGCAGCTCGATTTCCAGTTGCCCATCCGTTTCAACCTGTCTTACGTCAGCGAGGCGAACGAGCCCGAGCGCCCGATCATCATCCACCGCGCCATCCTCGGCTCCGTGGAGCGCATGTTTGCCATCCTCACCGAGCACTTTGCGGGGAAGTGGCCCTTCTGGCTCTCGCCCAGGCAGGTGATGATCGTGCCCATCAGCGAGCAGAGCAGGGACTATGCGCATGAGGTTCGCAGCGTGCTTCGCAAGGAGGGCTTCTACTGCGAGGTTGACGATAGCGATCGCAAGATGCAGAAGAAGGTTCGCGAGGCGCAGCTCGAGCAGTGGAACTACATCCTCGTCGTGGGCGAGGGCGAGAAGACCAACCGCACGGTTAACATTCGCACGAGGGACAACGTGGTGCACGGCGAGCACAAGCTGGAGGAGGGTCTGCTGGAGACCCTCCTCGAGGAGAGGAGGACGAAGAGCCTGACGTGCTTGTTCGGCGTGGAGAAGAGTGCGGCGGCGGCGGCGGAGAAGGCGGCGGCGGACGCTGCCGCGAAGGCTGCGGCGGTTGAAGCTGTCGCCGAGGCGCAGTAGAGGGAGAGTTTTGTAGCTGCTTGAAAATATTATCGAGCCTGGCGAAAAGGAAGTGACAGCTGTTCGGGGTAAAGCCAGGTACACTCCTCAGAACGACGCGCGCACGACGCGATGGCGAGCGCGGAGGAGACTCCGCGCGAAAGCGAGATCCCGTCGGCGCGGACGGAAGTCGCGCCCGCGGAGAAAGAGGAGGGATGGGACAGCCAGGAAGAGGACCCCTCGGAGGCGCGAGGAGGAGACCCGCTCGTTTTGTTAGCGCTCGCCGCCGCCGCGGAACTGGTCGAGGAGCCCCCGGAGCGGCCCGAACAGGCGGCAGGATTCGCGCCTGATCCATCTGAGGGGCACAAAGACTTCGTCGATACCCTGCTCGGCGGAGATGGAGCGTGCGCCCCGTCTCGCCGTGCCCTTCAAGCGCCCCGTTACCTCGCCGACCCGCTCAGCCGACTCGATACGAAGCGAACGAAGGAGCCGACGGCGGGTCTGTGGGACAACGCCGAGGTCCGAGGGCGCGTGGCGGACGTGGTCAACTCTCTGAAAGCAGAGGCATCGTTCGCATCGCGCCCCGCGGCCGCCGCATCGCTCCCGTCACGCGACGATCCCGCGGGCGACAGCTTCGACTTGGGCTCACTCGGCGGCAGCCTCGGGCTTGGTGGCGGGCCCGATCGCGGTTCTTCCCCCCGCTTCTCGCCCCCGATAGCTCCAGTGACCGGGATGCCTCGGCTCGGAGAGAGGAAGCGCCGGAACGCCGTGTTCAACTCACCCCACCGCCTCGCTCCGTGGGGCGAAGGAGTGAGGGTCACACCGTCGCTGTCCCTCTCACCTCGTGAAGTCTTGGACAGGTACGATCGCTCCCCCGACCGTTCCTTCGAGGAGGAGAACGCGGATGACTTACAATTTCACCTGGACATGGAGTATCCCCTGGCACACCAGCGGTCGGAACGGGTGGACGGGCGTGACGACGTGGATACGCCGGAGCTGTCGAGCGACGGCACCGAGGAGTCGCCCGTGAGGCTGAGACCAAACATCGGCTTAGCTTCACCTCGCTACACCTCGCGCTTCTTCAGCTCCCGCGGCGGTCGGTAAATCGTGATATTTGCGGAACATCGCGACGGATGTGTACAGTGCAGATGGTTGCAGGACACGCGATGAGTTGAGCGCGGTCATCCGCCTCGAGAGTGGACGATGTTAGAGAAGCCCCTTTTAACATTTACGAAGGTGAGAAATACACGGCTGTGCAGCTATTCCTGCAGCGCGCGGCGGCCGGTCGAGCGACCCTCTGGAGGGGCGCCTCGACGCCGTGCACGCGCAACCATGACATCATCATGGGACGATCTTCGCGCCACGCTGGCCAGCCTGGCGGATGCGTTCGGCAACCAGGCCGTCAAAGAGCTCGAGGCCGAGGGCGACGTGGGCTCCAGCGCCGCGCGCGCGCTCAGCGACGCCATCGCGGGCGAGCCGCGAGGTTCCGGCCGCAGGGCCGCGGAGGTTGCGTGGGCGCGGCTTCAGGACGGTGTCGGGTGGACGACCCCGGCGTGGCGGGAGTGCTACGTCCTCGGGCAGCTGAGGGAGGCGACCGAGGCTGGCGAGGATGCCGCCGCCGCCGCCTCCGCTGAAAAGGGCACCGAGGGAGACGACGGCGAGGGAACCCGCGGCGCGCTCCTGCGCCGCGCGATGCTCGCCGTGGACATGGCTCACATAATGGGTGGACCGGGAGAGATCGTCCAGAGGTTCGGGCGAGCGATCGAGGCGATCATCCGCGAGGACCGCGCGGATGCCGAGGTCGCCGGGGACGCGGCGCTCATCCCTGACGTCCTCCCGCCGCGCGCCGCGGTGACGATCGACCCGGAGCACGCGCTCGAACGCGCCGAGGGGATCACCGCGAAGGAGTTCAAGCGCAACTATTTCAATGCCGATAAGCCCGTGTGCCTCGGCAACCTCGGCGGGTCGTGGCCGGCGCTGGCGAAGTGGCGCGACCTCCGTTGGCTGGCTCGCGAGCACGGTCACCGAAACGTCCCGCTCGAGGTTGGCGCCTACGACGACGCGGCGAACTGGAAGGAGGAGGTGATGCTCCTCTCGTCGTTCATAGACGAGTACTTGATGCCGGGACTGAAAAAGGAGCTCGCGGGCGAGGACCAAGGACGCGAAGGAAGGCGGATAGCGTACCTCGCGCAGCACCAACTCTTCGAGCAGTTACCCGGTTTGCTCGGCGACTTCGACCCGCCGCCGGTGTGCGACGTCGCGGGCGGGGTGCAGCGAGTGAACGCCTGGATAGGCACCGCCGGAACCGTCACGCCGTGCCATTTCGACAGCTACGATAACTTGCTGGGACAGGTGGCTGGGTACAAGTTCGTGCGGCTGTACTCGGAGGACGACTCGCCGTTTTTGTACCGGCACCAGGGCGCGTGGGCGGAGAACAGGTCGTGGCCGGGCGAGGAGGACGGCGCGAACGGCGGCGGTGACGGCGGCGGCGGCGGCGGCGGTGCGGGTGAGGGGAACAGGGTTGCCATGGGTAAACCGAGACGCGACGCTCAGGGGAACATATCGCGCGTGGACGTGGAGCGCCCCGACCTCGAGCGGTTCCCGCTGTTTGCCAAGGCGACGCACATGGACGTGGTGCTCGGTCCCGGGGAGTTCATATACATCCCCGCCAGGTGCTGGCACTACGTCAGGGCGTTAACCACCAGCGTGTCGCTCAACTTCCTGTTCTAGCTGAGGGTTAGGGTGAAAAATAGCTATAGCTCATCCAACGTCGTCGCCGGAGTCGTTCGCACGTACTGACTTACTGAGCTTCTCCCCAGTCCAAACCACGCTCATCATCGAGGTGACAAATCCCATCGCCGTTTGCTGACACGCGCTGCGCACTGTCTGCCACGGTGGCAAATGGGCTCACGAGATTTCCTGCACTGTTTTGGATTTTAGGGTGTAGTTTTGGTCAATTGACCAAAAATTTCCGATCGTCGAAACGTCGTCACGTATATTTCTCACGACCCCTACTCTCCATTATCGGCCCGTCCCGTGATCCCATTGGATACGAGATCGATTCAGGGTCGCTCGTTCGAAGCTAATCCGAGGCTTTCCGTCTGTGGCCTCCGGTTGGAAGGCGTGGTTTTAGCCTCCGCGGGATCCGGCAAGAACGCCATTACCGCACGCTCCTGTATCACCTTCCAACGAAACACAGCACAATGGCCGCTGTTGTCTCTGCTTCCCGCGTCGTCGCGGGCGCCTCCAGCTCCGTCGCGCTCTCCCGCGGCCGCGCTCAGCTCAAGGCTGTGAAGATGGGCAAGGCTCAGGCCCGTGGCTCCATGGTCGTCGTCGCGGTACGTAAATCGCGCGTTTCCCACCCGCGCGCGGCGAGAAATCCCGTGCGGTTCGCTCGACGATATCGAGGGATGTCGTCTCCAATAGATGACGCGCTCAGTCTCCGCGCTCGTCGTGGTTGAACCGCATGGCGCGCGCCCAACCGGCTCCGCAATCGGGAAAAAAAGAGGATATCGCCGGCCCGCGTAGGGTCTGAGGGCTTGGTTTTATCCGCAATCGCACCGCTCCGTCCGTCGCCGTATACTGACGTTTCCGATCCCGATCCACAGGCCGGCGCCGTCGCCAACGGCTACGCCTCCGCTCTCGTCGAGGCGTGCGCTGACGCCAAGGCTCTCGACTCCGTCCACGGCGACATCGAGACCATCACCGCCTACATGGCTGCCAACCCCGCCATGAGCACCTTCCTGGCCAACCCCACCATGGAGCCCAAGAAGAAGAAGGATGTGCTCGCCAAGCTCGGCAAGGAGGCTTCCTTCCACCCCTTCACCTCCAACTTCCTCAACCTTCTCGTCGACAAGTCCCGCATCGGTCAGCTCGACGCCATCGCTGAGGAGTTCGAGGCTCTCTACTGCGAGTCCACTGACACCCAGGTGAGTGAACGCCCCCCCGTATTTTATCCCTTTTTTGCGCTTTCGGATAGAATGAGCAAGATCGCGACCCGCCGCCGAACCGTATGCTGACCTCATCGCTCCCTTTCTACCCCGGATCAGGTTGCCACCGTGACTTCCGCTGTCAAGCTCGAGAACGAGCAGCAGTTCATGATCGCCAAGAAGATCCAGGAGATGACCGGCGCCAAGAACATCAAGCTCAAGCCCGAGGTTGACCCCTCCCTCCTTGGCGGCTTCGTTGTCACCTACGGCAAGGACGGTTCCGGTTACATTGACATGTCCGTCGCGGGCCAGGTTCGTCAGCTCAAGAACGAGATCGTCGTCGCCTAAGCGATTACGATTCGGTTCTTAGCGGGTGTGTTTGGCCGAGGTGGCATTCCACGGCCAGCGGAATATTGATTTGTTTTCCAAAAATTCGAGCATTCGTGCTATAGCTATGCGACAAGGGTGAAAGCGTCGGCGCAAGACGCATCTCAGGATTGTGATATAGGGGAGCCTATTACCCATTCTAAAACTAAGTTCATCTCGAGAACTCGACGCCCCGTCACCTCGCCCTCGACGCCGCCGACTTGAACAGCTTGCTCGCGGCGTATCGCGCCGACTTGCTCGGGCTCGTCGCGAGCAACCCCGCGAGGAGCTGCCTCAGGCTCGATTTTCTCACCGTCCCTCGCAGGCACTCCCTCAGCGACTCCACCGCGGATCGACCCCCCGCGTCCTCGAACTTGACCAGCATGCGCGCGGACTCCTCCCTCATGTCGTCCGTGTCCGGCAGCCTCACGCCGCCAACCTCCCCTATGGGCGTCCCCCGCTCCACCCGCAGAAGATCCGGGGGCAGGTGAATCACCATCGTCTTGTGGAGCGTCTCCCTCGGCAGCGTCGCGAACAGCGCGGACCTCGCGGCGGGGCTCCCGTCCCGACTCCAAACCTCCCCGCCGCGTCCCATGGTCAGACCCGCGAGGTCGGAGCCCACGACTTTCACGGCGTCGCGATACATCTCCATCAACCCGCGCTCGCTTCCGGTCGCGATCCTCCGAACCTTGTCCACGTCCTCCGCGCCGAGCGCCACGCGCACGTCCCCCGCGTACGACAGCCCGCACAACGAGCCGAGGAGGTCCTCGCGGGAGAACTCCTCGGGTAAGAGGAGGAGCGCGGCGGCGAGCGCGGACCGGGCGTTTATCGATTGCGCCGCCGTCACCCGCGGGTCGATTGCGCCGCCGAGCGCCACCACCGGCTTCTGCATCCTCCCCGCCACGAACATGTGGCGCCAGTTCACGAGGTCGTCGCACATCGCGTTCACGCTCACGACGCCGTACTTGAACGTCGTCGGCGCGAGACGGGCTGACGGATGGATCGTCTTGGTCCACGGGATGAGGGTGTTGTAGTGGACGCCCGCGCCGACGCGGTCCGCGAGCGCCGCGACGGTCCCACCGCCGAGCGCGCGGAGGTGCGGGGCGTAGTGCGAGGGGTTCATCGCCATGTTCCGCCGGTGCCACGCCCTCGGGTCGTCCACCGCGAACACAAAGTCCACCACCGATCCCGTCGCCGCGTGGTCGCGCGCGGACGCGCTCGGGCCTTCGTCGTCGCGGAGGGGCTGCGGCAGGACACCGGAGCCGTACCCGAACGCGTGATTGACCGGGGGCACGTCTTCCAAGACGGCGCGAAGCTCCGTCTCGATCGAAGGGTCGATCATGCCCAAGGACTGCGCGCTAAGCCTATGGTGTCGATGGATAATGTTGGCAGACGTAAAACTGACTGCAGAGTTTTGCTGGCACATCTTTTTGGCAGAAGACGCGTTGGCATTCACGGCAACGCACGATGCCGACCGCCGCGGCGGGAGTGGACCGGTCCGCTCGTGTTTGCAAAACTTGGAATTCAGCCCTACATAGCCCTCTAGTTACACACGCGGCTGCTCAGCCGCCCCCTTGCAAGACGTCCAGTGGCATAAAAATCAGTGCATCCCCAGCCCCCCGGCAACACCCGGCGAGTCTCGCCTACTTGCCGAGGGTCCTCGAGGTGAACTCCTCCGGGGTGATCTCGTCGTAGTCGGTGGCCTGGTGATCGAGATGAACGCCCTCCAGCGCGTTGCGCAGCGCCTGCTTGCTGCTCGCGTAAAGCATCTTGGTCTTCGCCTTGCAGGTGTCCGGCACCCACGACACGAAGAAGATCTTGGAGAGCTGGCACCCGTCGTCGTTCTCCACGTTCCAGTCCAGCACGAGGTACCTGGGCTCGTCCGCGGGGAGCTTGTCGAGCAGGTCCTGGAACTTAAAGTCCGCCTGTGGATCGCGCGGGGGAAGGGACGGGAGGCGGTCAGACGCGTGCGGGATGCGGGGCGATGAAGGGGGACATCTCTCTCGCGCCAACGGACGTCTGCCTCGCGTAGGGACGACGAGACCGCGCGGCGGGGCGATGCGGGGTCTGCGTCCGAGTCGGCGCGCGGCGATCGCGTGCAAACGACGTTACACCGCGATGGGTCGCCCCCGGGAACCGCGTCGGTCACGGATAGGCGCGTCTCTCGCGCCCATCACGAGCGTCGTTGGAACGCACCGAGGTTGGGCAGACGTCGCACACATCGGTCATGGTCCCGGTCGCATCGATCTTGAAGGTGATGAACTTGTACGCGCGCTTCTCCCGGAGGATGGCGAACTCCGCCTTGCACTTATCGGTGGGAAGGACTCCGGACATTTTGACGTCTCCGTCTCTTCTGCTCGGCGCCGCGAACAGTGCCGGTAGGGCGCTGATCTCGAGCAGGAAAGGGCACCTTTTTCCCCCCGCTGTTCTTTGGTCAAGTCGATTCCCAGGCCGCGTCCCCGATCCTCGGTGGGGACGTGTGCCTCACACACGCCGGTGTTCCAACTGGCCGGCTGTGCGGATTTGAGGAGCCGAGATTTGAAAAGCCAGACGAAAGCTTTGGCCGAGCCGACGATCTCGGCCCGGCACACGCACTCGTCACCGCCCGCGCTCCAAGCCCGGGTGCGTATCCAGACGTGACGGCTTGCCTGGCCGTTCCGCTACCCGCCCGTACCGCTCCCGCGAAACGGCGCTACGCGGCCGCCCCAAGCGCGTTTCGCCTCGGCCACCGACGCACCGCACCGACCGCCCCATCGTCGACGCGACAGATGGCCGTCCCCAAGGCTGCCGCGCGAGGCGCCTTCATCCTCTTCGAGGGCGTCGACCGCTGCGGTAAGACCACCCAGTCCACCAAACTGGTCGAGTCCCTCAAGGCTGCCGGCGTCAACGCCGAGCTGTGGCGGTACCCCGACAGGACCACGGAGATGGGCAAGATGATCAACGCGTACCTCCAATCCTCCCTGGACATGGACGACGGAGCCATCCACCTGCTGTTCAGCGCCAACCGCTGGGAGAAACGCGCCGCCATGGAGAAAGCCCTGGGCGACGGCGTCACACTCGTCGTGGACAGGTACTCCTACAGCGGCGTGGCGTTCACCGCCGCGAAGGAGGTCCCGGGCCTCGACCTCGAGTGGTGCAAGGCTCCCGAGCGAGGGCTGCTCCGGCCAGACGCCGTGCTCTACCTCGACATGCCCGTCGACGCGGCCAAAACCAGGGGGGGGTTCGGGGAGGAACGATACGAGACCGGCGAGCTGCAAGAGCGCGTGAGGACACACTTTCGTGTCTTGCGCGAGGACTGGTGGACGATAATCGACGCGAGCGGCACGATCGACGACGTCCACTCAAAGTGCGCCGCCGCCGCCGACGAAGCCATTCAGCGGTGCCGCGAGGGCGCCGAGCTCGCCAGGCTCTGGGACTGAGACGATTGGAGGTGGACGTTCGAGTGGAGGTGGAACATCGCTTAAATATGACGTTTGATTAAATACGACGTTAAGGGTTAGACACACGGAGGACGATTTTTCGCGGTTTCGCTCGGCTCACGCGCTCTCCGCGGCGAGCGCCTTCTCCAGCATCTCCCCCAAGAGTTTGGCCACCTGGGGCACGACGGTTTCCTTGTCGAGACCGTGCGCGTCGCAGTACGCGTTCGCAACCTCCTCGGGGGTCTCACCGCGGTGCAGCGCGATGGGCGGCAACGGCGGCTTGCCGGGGTCCGGGTCCTCCATGGACACCGCGAGCGTCACGAGCCTCTCCCGCCCCGCCGCGGCTTCCTCCGCCGCCTTTCGCTCCTCCTCCGACATCTGCTCCGACATCTGCTCCTTCCGCGCCGCGTCCGAGCGCATCCGCGCGGATACCTGCTCGACGAGGATGGGAATGTCGGTGGTATCGAAGCCGTGCTCGGCGACAAAGTCGGTGACCGCGTTCTCCAGAACGTCGCCCTCGTACAGGCGCAGCGGGTACACCTTGTCGTCGGCGGTGCTGAAGGAGATCTCGTAGATGGGCGCCTTGGGCTCGGCGGGCGGGTCGGCGGCGGCGGCATCCGCCTTTGCGGCGCGGTTGGCCTCGGCGGCCGCGACGGACTCCTGCGTGGACCTGATACGCTCGGCGACAGCCTCGAGCACCTTGCGTTCGGTCTCCTCGTCCAATCCGTGCGTCGCGGCGAAAGCCTTGACCTTCTCGCCGAGGACGTCGCCCCTGAACAGCCTCAGCGATTCCTCCTTGCCAAAGACGGTGATCGGGATGCTGAACACGGGAGCGTTGGGTTCCTCGGGGGACGCCGCGGTGGGCGCGGCCGCGGCATCGGGGGAGGGCGCCGCGTTGGGGAAGACCTTCGCGCGGACCTGCTCGAAGAGGACGGGCACGAGATCCTCCGGGATGCTCTGCCTCTGCGCGAATGCGGTGACGGCGTCCATGAGATTGTCGCCCTCAAAGAGGCGCAGGGGAACGACCTCACCGTCATCGAGGGAGACGGGGAACTCGAAGAGGGGCTCCTTGCTCTGCTTGGACTGCTGGATGTTCTTGGTCACGGCCTCGGCGATGGAAACGAGGCGCCTGGTGACCTCCGCCTTGAGGGTGGCGAGATCGTCCGCGTTGAGGGAATTATCGCGCCCGAACTTCTCGACAGCCTCGTTGACGTTGTCGCCCTCGAACAGGCCGAGATCGACGCGCGTGTCCGCGATCTTGACCGGGATCTCGAGAAACGGAATGTCATCGAGGCCTTGCGCGGGTGCGGCGGGTGCGGAAGCGGCGTCCTGCGCCGAGGCCGT
Source organism: Micromonas commoda (assembly GCF_000090985.2). Lineage (NCBI taxonomy): Eukaryota > Viridiplantae > Chlorophyta > Mamiellophyceae > Mamiellales > Mamiellaceae > Micromonas > Micromonas commoda. The sequence goes on from NC_013039.1 coordinate 664,164, forward strand.
CGCCGCCAGGCCGACGACGAGGAGCAGAGCCAGCTTTCTCCACATTTTTTGGCGCGATTCCGGGCAACGACAAAGGGCGGGGATCCGCCGGTGGGTAACTCGCCGGGTTGGTCTACGTCAGATCGAGAGCCACTTGGCGTCTGTGACAGACCGTGCGAATGCGTCCTGGCAGTCTCGGGATTCGAAGATTCCTGCGCTCTGACGCTGTGACGCTCTGAGCCCAGGCCGCGGAGCCATTAGCAATCCAATTTTGCGCTTCTTGCTGCTCTTGACAAACGAACTGAAGCGAAAAGTGCCTTCCCAGCGAAGGATTTTATCCAACGCGAGCAGCGCGTAGGCGCCGACCATCGAGTGCGTCCAGCGACCTCCCGCGGAATCCCTCCCTCTCGCATGTCCTTCTCGGTTGCTACCTCCCGAACGGCGCCCCTCGCGGCGCTCGGCGCTCGAACCGGCCGTCAGGCGCGCGCCAATCGGTCGCGGGCGATGCGCTGCGTCGCCGCCGCCGCCTCGGAGACCTCCGAGCAGCAGAAGACACTCAAGAAGAACGCCGACGCCATCGCGGACGACCTGAAGGGCGTGACCGTCACCTTCGTCGGCGATAACGAGTCCGCGAACATCGCGGTGGCGCAGGAGGTGGCCAAAGCCCTGGGGTACACCCCGCTGTCCACCCCCGACCTCATCGAGAAAATCACGGACTCGACGCGCGAGCAGATACTCGAGGAGGACGGCGAGGCCAGGCTCGTGATCGCCGAGAACGCGGTGCTCGAGCAGCTCAGCACGCTCATCCGCTGCGCGGTGGGCACGAGCGGCGGCGGGCGGGGCGCCACCGCGCGCGGGGACTGCTGGGACTACCTCTTTGGGCAGTTCACCGTCTGGATAGACGACGCCGAGGCGATGGCCGCGGCGGAGTCTGATCCGTCCACCGCGCCGCAGAGGGAGGCGTACGAGCTCGCGGAGGTGCACCTGGTGATGAGCAAGAAGGAGTGTAAGCCCGGGGACGAGGCGGCGGGCATCGGCGCGCAGGCTCTGGAGGCCATCGGGTCAATCATCAAGGACGATCCGCAGGTGCCGGGCAAGAAAGGGTTCTACGTGAAGATGGGGTGCAGGGGAGACTGGCCCGTGTTGCAGCCGCCGGGATGGGACGGGACCAAGGAGGGCATGGTGGATCCAAAAACGGGTAAGCCGTACAGGGACGCGGAGCAGGCCGTGGCGCCCAAGACCGGCGAGGTGTGACTAACTAGTAGCTACGTTTGTTATAGAAATCCTTCATTGCGGTGGTTTCTTCGGTGAGGTGAACATGTTCGGTCTCTTCTTCGGCTTGGCCTCCTTGTCCTTGTTGAACGCCGATCGGATCATGGCCTTGTATATGGACTTGAGCATCCCCTTCTTCTTCGGTGGCGCGGCTGTCTCCTTCTTCTTCGCCGCAGTCGCCGGCGGCGGCTTTGGAGGGCTGGGAGGATCCTCAGCCGGGGTGATTTCGGGCTCGGGCGCGGGCTCGGGCTCGGGGGTGGGCGCGACGGCGCGCGCGGGTGCCTCAACCTTCGGCGGCACCCTGTGCACCCGTGACAGCAGAGACGTTCTCTTCAGCTGCCTCGCCTTCTGCCAGTCCACGCCGGCTGAGAGCGCGGGAGCCGCCGCCGACGACGCCGCCGCCGACGCCGAACCCGCCGCCTCCGCCGCAGCCTCCTCGAACCTCGCCGCCAGCGCCGCCGCCGCCGCCGCCGCCGACTCGTCCTCCTCATCGAACTCGATCGGCACCCGACCGACCCCCGAGCCGCCCCTCTCCAGTCCCTCGGCGACGAGGTGCCCGAGATCGGGCGTCGCGGGGGCGGCGGGGGGCGGTCCGGGAGATCCCGCCCCGGAAAGACGCGGCGCACCCTTAACGCCGCCCCCCGCGCGGGAGAGCGTCGACGCGACCAGGAACCCGAGGTCCGGCGTCGGGGGCGGGGGGTCCGGCGGGAGGGGCGGGGCGGGGGTGCCGTCGGGGGTGCCGTCGTCGGGGGTGCCGTCGTCGGGGGTGCCGTCGTCGGGGGTGCCGTCGTCGTCGCCGGATGAGGAGGAGGACGACGACGATGAGGAGGACGACGACGATGAGGAGGAAGGCGAGCCGGGCCGGGCGGGCGGCTCGACGGGCCCGGCCGACGTCGCTCGCGGCATCCGCGGCGGCGGGCTCATCGGCGGCGATACCACCCGGGGTGCGGTGCTCCCCGGCGGGGACGGAGCGGCGGAGCTCTCGATCCACCGTTGGACCCGCTCCGTCGGATCAAACTCTCGAAGCGGGCTCGGATCCGGAGAAGCCGCCGACCGCTCGCTACCGCCGGCTCCCCCGGGCGCCATGGACGCCATGACGGCGGCGGCGAGCTCAGCGGCGGCGGCCTCGTCCCTTCTCCTCTTAGTGTCGGTGTCGATGTCGTCCTCGTCGTCCTCGTCGTCCTCGACGTGGAGCAGCATCTTCTGAACCTTCCCCTTGATTCGCGCCTCGAGCGTGTCCCGCGCGGCTCTCTCCGGCGCCGCCGCCGCCATCGACGATGATTCCACCCCGACGCGAAGCCTGGCCACCACGTCGGCCTCCACCTCCTCGCGTATCTTACGGCGGATGTGCTCCTCCGACGCGGTCAGCGAGGAGGCGCGGGGGGTCGCCGCCGGGGTCGTCGCCGCCGACGACGCCATTCGCATGCTCCTCACCTCCTCCTCGGCGGCGGCTCGAGCGATAGCCTCCGCCCGGGCGCGCGCCTCCGCCTCCTCCCTGAGCCGCGCCGCCTCCTTCGCGGCGTACTCCGCGCGCGTCCTAGCCTCGGTCTCCGCCCTGACGACCTCGATCACGCGCTCGTGCACCCTGGCGTCGTCGACCCTCCTTGACCCTCCTTGACCCTCCTTGACCCTCGCACCATCCGCCTGGATCCTCGCGAGGACATCCGCCTCCACCTCCTCGCGAAGCCTACGCCGGGTCTCCTCCATCTCGCGGCGCCACTCCTGCTCCATGCGCGCTCTGGCGTCGGCCTCGGCGCGGGCGCGCGCCTCGGCCTCGTCCCGCAGGCGCGTCGCCTCACGAGCCGCAGCCTCGGCCACCGCCCTGGCCTCCTCCGCGGCTTCCGCCCTGCGCGTCGCCGCCGCGCGTTCGGCTCGCGCCTCAGCCTCCGTCTTGGCCGCGTTCGCAGCCGCGGCGACAGCCTCGGCCTTGATCCCGGCGATGCCATCGGTCTCGGCGCCCACCGTCTCGGCGTTCTTCGCGTTCATCCGCCGGTCCGTCTCTCGTCGCTCAGCCTCGACCTTTCCGGCGTACTCGACTTCTTCCTCCTCGATCCTGGCCCTGAGCCTCTCGGATTCCTCGGCTTTGGCCCGTTCGGCGTCCTCCAGCTTGGCGCGGTTGACGCTCTCGGCGATTTCCATCCGGACTCGCTCGCGTTCCCGCGCGTCCACGCCCCTCGCGACGTCCCTCGCGCGCCTCTCCCGGTCAGCCTTGGCCCTCGCGTTGGCCCTCAGCTCGGACCGGATGATGGCGCGGTAACGCTCGTCGGCTTTCGCGATGGCGCCGAGCTCGGCGCGCTCAATCTCCGCGGCGCGCTCGGCGAGCTCCCTCTGCCGGAACATGACGCGTTCCTCGGCCATGATTCGAGCCTCGGCGGCGTCGAGATCGCGTTGGATTTCCTCGGCTCGCTTCTCCTCCTCGAGGCGAATCGCGGCTCTCCTCTCCGCCTTGGCGAAAGCCTCGGCGGCGTCGGCCTCAGCCTTAGCTCGAGCCTCAGCCTCGGCTTTGATGCGAGCCTCGGCTTCGGCTTTGACGCGAGCCTCGGCCTCGGCTTTGACGCGAGCCTCGGCCTCAGCCTTAGCTCGAGCCTCAGCTTCAGCCTTAGTGCGAGCTTCGGCCTCCCTGGCCTCAGCCTTAGCGCGAGCCTTGGCCTCAGCCTTAGCGCGAGCCTTGGCCTCAGCCTTGGCGCGAACCTCGGCCTCTCTGGCCTCAGCCTCGACCTTCTCCCGCAGGGCGGCTTCAGCCTTTTTCGCCTCTTCTCTGGCCTTCGCGTAGGCTTCCTCCTCCGCAGCCTTGGCCCTCGCGCGCGCCTCCCTGGCCTCGGCCTCGGCTCGCAACCGGGCCTCCTCTGCTTCCTCCTCCCTTCCCTTCGACGGCGAAGGAACCGGCGGATGCGAATCGGCAGCCCGTGGATGCGAATCGGCCGCCGCCGCCTCCCGAGCCGGCGACGGCGGCGCCGTCGGGTCGGGCCCCGTCCTCGTCGCCTCTTCAATCGCGAGCCGCCACTCCTCAGCCGCTGCGAGCGACGACATGCCGAACAAGAACCGCCTGGATCCCACGGAAACCTCGAGCGTCGCGGGGGATTCGCTCCCGGAAGACGACGACGACGCGGAGGCTCGAGCGTCCGACGGGTCCGCGAGGCTCACCGCCGCGACCGGCACCGGGTCCGAGCTCGACGCCATCACGAGCAACTTCCCGGGAACGAGGACCAGGTACCTCGGACGACGACGCGGGTGCCGCCGTCCTCGTCGTCGTTCACCGTCTCCCGACGACGACACCCCCGCGTCTTCCGAGCCGCGTTTGAGCACGGTTCGCGCCTGGTACCGTTCCGCCGACTGATACGCCCCGGATCGAACGTCGCGAAGGAGCGATTCAAACACGCCGGCGTCTGCGGCGGATTGAAACTCGAACCTCCCGAGCTCCGTCCCGGCGGGCGTCGAGCGAAAGCCCCGGGACACGAGTCGAACGACGACGCCGCGCGGTCCCTCCGGCGGCTTCGTCTCCACGTCCGTCGCGTCCAGGACGCGAACCAGCGTCTGCCGAAGTTCGCCGGTGCTCCGACACCGCCGCGCCGCGTAGCCCTCAATCGCGTTCCCTTCCACGTCCACCCTCAGCGTCACCGCAGATCTCGTCTCCCTTCCCGCCGGGCCCCGCACGGCGTCGACGGTGAAGCTGAACAGGAAGTGCGCGGTCAGGCCGAGCTCCACCGAGCGCCAGTACCGGTCGAGCACCAACACGTCCCCGTCGACGCCGGAGCCGCCCGCCCCAGGATGCCGAACCCCGTTCGACTCGGGACGTCCTCCTCGAGTCTGAGGCGCGCGGTTCAGCGCAATCGCCGTCCTCGTCGCGTCCGCGAGCGCCGCGCGCGTCTCCGCGTCGAGTCCCGCCCATCGCCGCGCTCGTCCTCCCGGCGCGCTCGTCCCCGCGTGCTCGTTCTCGTCCCCAAACGCCGGAGTCCGTCCGTCCTCGCCCGCCTTCCCTCGAGTATTCCCGGGAGTATTCCCGCGAAGATTACCGCGAACGTTCCCGCCCTCCCTCAACGCGTCGATCCAACCCTCCGCGCCTCGCGGGTCCGAGTCCAGCGCCGCGAGCGCCAGCCTCACGCGTCCGTCCCCCGTGACGACGTCGAACTCGCCCGGCGCTGCGCCCCTTCGAACGGTGGCGATGGCGGTTTCGTCGAGGGAGACGGCGTGCGTGACTCGGACGTCGGCGCCGTACACCGTCGTCGCGGATGCGTCCCCGACGTCGCACTCCTCCATGAGGAACAGGCGTCCGCCCGCGGTGATGACCGCGAGACGCTTGGACCACCCGCCGCCGCATCGGACGGCGCGCTCGGGGGCTCCGGGGCGCTCGCGGGGGCTGTTTCTGAGCAGGAGGACGCCGGAGGTTAAGATTCGCGCGTCGAGGGACGCGAGGGACTCGGGGAGGCGGTCGTCGTCGAGGGCGGGGTTCCACGCGCCGCGGGAGAGCCGTCGCATCGCGTGTCCGAGCGCGCGCGAGTCGTTCTCGCAGCGCATGCGATATTCCACGGTGACGACGGCGGTCCCTTCCCCCCGTTCCCCCCCGTCGTCGTTCTCGTCGTCGTCGTCACGCTTCCGATGCCGACCCGATGCCGAGGCGACGTTGACGAGGACCGTGTTCCGCCACTCGCGCACGTCGTCCTCGTCCAGCCACCTGGCGTACTCGTCCACGAAGTCCCACCGATCCTCGTCGTCGTCCTTAGCGCGCGCCTCGAAGCTCACGACGTCGGCGACGTCCACCGTCCGCACCGTGCGGCCCCGAGCGTCCACCTCCACCAGCCGGTCGCCGCGGGCGTCCACCCGAAGCAAGCGCGTCGCCGGCTCGTCCGTCGCGCAGCCGAACGTGAGGACGACATCCGGCGGGAGCACGCCCGCGTCCATCGTCGACGCCCCGCCGAGCCGCCCCTCGGCGCCCCTTCCTATGGGCCGTCCGGTCCCCTTCCCCGTTCAAATTTGTCGCCTAAAAGTCTCAAAAAGAAGTTGGGAAGAGTACTCGCGAGGGTGATTGAGACGAGACAATGTGATTAACATGCGTACTGTTACACAGATTTTTAGGTAGACTACCTAAAAGGTCTTGACGCCGCCGTTCAAGAAGCTGATGTCGATGTTCGTGGCGTTCTTGCGGTTCCTCAGCGCCCTGATGTAGTCCAGCTGAACCTTGAGCTTGTCTTTTTGCTGATCGGTGTATCCCGAGTTCGAGATGTCGAGTCCGCTAGACCCTGTGAGGAGCTTGAGACCCGTGGACTGGGCCTCGAGGACGGTCTTCTGCGCGTCTGAGACGGCCTTCGCCTTGATCCTCGTCGCCTCCGCCTCCGCAGAGCGCAGCGTCTTCTCCTTCTCGTTCAGAATCTTGCCGACCTCAACCTTGGTCAGCTCGCGCTCCACCAGCGCCTTCTGCAGGGACGTCTCCTTGTCGTTGCGCTCGTTCTGCAGCTTGGTCTCCAGCTGCTTCCGGGCGACGTTCTCCGGGATCTTGATCCGACCGATGTGAAACTGATCCAGCACCGCCGGGAGCGCGGGAGCTTCGGCCCATCGTGTGATCACCGCCGCCCGCAGAACGGACTCCACGTTCTCGCGGTTCTCGAAAAAGTCCGTGAAGGAGATGTCGATGGATGCCCTGTTCTTGATGGCATCCTTGGCGCGGCTGGCGATGATGGTCCTGTACGACGTGGCCATGGACTTGTGCATCTCGCCGATCTTGTCCTTCTGCAGCGTGTACGTCAGGTGAACGTCCAGCACGAACTCGAGGCCGATGCTGTTGTCGCCGCCGGAAGCGGAGAACACTGACAGCTCGTCGAGATCCAGGACGTGCGCGTCCGCCTGATACGTGAGGAACTTGTAGTCCGGGCCGATGGCGTAGCGTCCGGAGTCGTACACCTTGGTGACATCGACCGTGCCCGTGGACTTGCGCTGCTTCAGGCCGTACTGGTGGTACTCGACGTAGGAGAAGGACAGGGGCAGGAGGATGACCATGAGGAGCAGGCCGATGCTGCACACCGAGACGAAGGCGCCGGCGTAGTCTTTCTTTTCCTCCCAGGAGAAGCTAATCGAACGTCCGTTCATGATCGCCATGTCGCCAGGCGAGAGGAGCGACGACGGATGGTTGAATGATAGGAAACCCTCCGATGTCGCGTCGCTGGGGGCGTGTGGGGCACGAGCCGGCGGCGTTGATCCATATCAGTCTTTTGAACTTTTAGATATTGTTAACTCTCTGACGTCAGCCCTAGCTAGACAGTGTCGTCTAATAGCGTTGTGTCTACCGCTCTTCACTTGCGCGTGAGCCCACGGGTTGCGAACATGGCCTTCGACTGGGATGACGACGACGACAGGACTTGCTTCAAGAACGTTTCGCTCGGCGGATTAGTGACGGCGATCCTCGTCGTCGGCGCCTCCCTGCTAGGAACTTCGTTGAAAAGGCTTGAATCGACCGGTGCGTGCTTTAAAAATCGCCCCTTCTCTCGCGCCCCTCCGCAGCGCGGGATACTCACTCTCGCGTATCCCGATTTCCCTTGACGTTCAGAGTACGGCCTCGCGTACGACTGGCACTCCAAGACACTTGCAGACGAGGCCTTGTCGGGCGGCCTTCACCTGGGTCCCCCCGGCTTCATTTTCATCAAGTTCCCCAGCACCCAGATCAGCGCCGATATCAACGATGCCACGTGCGTTTCGAAGGACGGCCTCAGGGTCAAGTTCGGCGTCTCCTTCCAGTACCAGCTTCCCATGGAGTGGGTGAAGCCCGTGGTGGTCAAGTACAGGAACATGGACAAATGGGGGGGCATCGTCTACGCCGCCGGGATGTCCGCCGTGCAGCACTCGTGCTCGAAGTACGACATCTCAAACTTTCAGAATAAGCGCGGCATCATCCAGAGCGAGATGGAGTCGAAGCTCAGAATCAAGCTCGAGGGCCCCAACGGCGACGGCGCGGGCGGCGTGTACGCCAGAGCGATCTCCCTGCAGCTCACCAACGTTGAGCTCCCGGAGGAATACCGCGAGGCTGTGTCCGAGAAGCAGCAGGCTGACGAGGACATCGAGTTGGCAAAGAACCAGCGCACACAGGAGACCACCAAGGCAAACACCGAGCTGCTCGCCGCCAAGGAGGAGGCGAAGAAGATCAATAACACGGCCACGAACGAGGCGGAGGTGATCACCATCGAGGCCACCGAGAAGGCGGCTGAGACGAAGTACGCGTTTGAGATCGAGGCGGCTCTCTACAAGAAAATCAAGACCGACAACTTTGCCAAATTCGAAAGCATCTTACAGTACATGGCGAACAGGCTGTTTGAAGAGAACGAACGTCCCGTCAACGCAATGATGTCCTCGCCGGTGTACATTCCTTCCCAGACGGTGAATATCGGCGAGATGACCTACCAGTTGTAAGGTTGAGAGGACGGCGGAGTTGCATGAAATCCATGCGTTGCATGACTTTTTAACGTTAATTATGACAAGGCGTGTATGTCTTTTTCATCCTTCGGAGTGTACCCTGGCATTTGTGCAGCCAACTGTTGAGGCAGTTGCTGACGTAAGAAATGGCCCCTGCGCTTTTCCGATGGGGCGGCCGCCGCACTCTCACCACCGCGCGAGTCGCCCCGACACGACCGCGTCGACGAAGATGAACGCCGCCGCCGTCGCCACCACCTTCGCCTGGAGCACCTTCGCCGCTCCCCTCAGGCTCCGCGTCACCCGCGGCGCGTTGAGGACCGCCCCCGCGCGCGCTCTGCCTCGCTCCGCGCGTGCCGAGGCCAAGCTCATCGACGGCAAGGCCATCGCCGCGGACGTGCGCGAGGAGGTCCGCGTGGGCGTCGCCCAGATGAAGGAAAAAATCGGCAAAGTTCCCGGTGCGTGAGATCCGAGACGGCGCGCGATCATGAGCTCCGTTCACCCCCCCCGAGGGACCCCCGTCGGACCGTCTCTCGCGCCGCGATCCCTAGGACCAAAATCTCACCGCCGTTTCTCCTCCAACCGTCGTGACGCGCAGGCCTCGCCGTGGTGCTCGTCGGCGAGCGCAAGGATTCCCAGACGTACGTCAACGCGAAGAAGAAGGCGTGCGCCGAGGCCGGCATCGACTCCTTCGGCACCGACCTCCCCGGCGACGCCACCGAGGAGGAGGTCCTCAAGGTGGTCGCCGACTACAACGCCGACCCGAACGTGCACGGCATCCTGGTGCAGCTCCCAATGCCCGACCACATCGACGAGGAGCGCGTCCTCGGCGCCATCTCCTACGAGAAGGACGTCGACGGATTCCACCCGCTCAACACCGGGCGTCTCGCGCAGCGCGGCAGGGAGCCCCTCTTCGTCCCGTGCACCCCGCGCGGGTGCATCGAGCTCCTGGAGCGCTCGGGGATCGAGATTGCGGGCAAGGAAGCCGTCGTCGTGGGCCGCTCCAACGTCGTCGGCATCCCCGCCGCGATGCTCCTGCAGAGGCGCGACGCCACCGTGACCATCGTGCACTCCAGGACGCCCAACTCCGAGGAGATCGTGCGCAGGGCCGACATCGTCATCGCCGCCTGCGGCAGGATGGAGATGGTCAAGGGCTCGTGGCTCAAGCCAGGCGCCGCGGTCATCGACGTCGGCATCAACGCCAAGGATGACCCCAGCAAGAAGTTGGGGTACAGGCTGGTGGGCGACGCGGACTTCGAGTCGTGCAAGGAGGTGGCCGGCGCGATCACCCCCGTGCCCGGCGGTGTCGGTCCCATGACCATCGCCATCCTCCTCAAGAATACCATGGAGGGGGCCATGCGGGCCTACGGGATGATGTAGATACTTTTGATTATGTAGAACTCCTGGCTCGGCTTGGCTGGCACGCGTCTTTTTCAACCGATGTAAACACGTGATTACGTCATCTTGCTCCGCGCTCTCGATATCTACACACGCGCCGCCATGGCGGAGGATCACCCCGGGGTGGACGACGAGCTTCGGGAGCAGCTCGAGTGTAACGTGTGCACCGACGTGCTCCTGAATCCGGTCACCACGCCGTGCGGGCACACCTTCTGCAAGGAGTGCCTGTCCCGGGCGGTTGACGTCCGGAATCAGTGCCCTCTCTGCAGAACCATCCTACTCGTCGGAGCGTGCGCGGAGATCCCGGTGAACGTCACGCTCGCCAGCGTCATATCCAAGCTACTTCCGGCGTCGCTCGCCGCGAGGCGCGAGCGCGCGGCTCAGGAGGCGGCGGGAACCAGGGCCACTGACGGAGGGGTTCCTGATGGGAGGGAGGGGTTACTGCCGATCTTCGTCATGTCCGAGATGTTCCCCTACCAGAAGATGCAGCTGAACATCTTCGAGCCGAGGTACAGGCTCCTGGTGAGGAGGGCGATGGAGGGTAACCGCAGGTTCGGCATGGTGGAGTACGATCGCGGCACCAGGGGAATGAAGAGCCTCGGGTGCGAGGTGGAGATCACGCAATGCGACCCGCTTCCCGATGGGCGCTTCCACATAAACATCACGGGACGACGGCGTATCCGCATCCTATCGTCGAGGGTCCAGGACGGCTACGCCCTTGCGACGGTCCGATACCTGCGCGACGACGACAATGACCTGGTCGGTGTGTCGGAGCGGATCTCCATCATGCCGGACTCGCGCAGGTATCTCGGAGACGCCCTCGCCGAGATGGAATCCTTGGAGGACGACGAGTACGTGAAGAGTCTGATGTCGCTGGTGCAGAACACGGCGCGCGGCTTGCAGGAGACCACGTCCAAGATGCTCGCCAATATGCACCGGGCTCCACCGCGGATGCGACGGCATTTTCGCGCGCATCACGCGCAGGTGGTGATGGTACTTCACCAGGTCGCCAGCGGCGTGCCGCTGGAGACGACCGACGCGGAGGAGCTGAGCTGGTCGCTCGCTCAGGCCACCCGGGCGCTGGATGTGAGCAACACACTGGGGGCCGAGTCGTTCCTGGCCATCGCCACCGCGAGGGAGAGGATGATACTCGGGCTCCACTGCCTGTGTCACATGATCGGAGTCGCGCGCGAGCTGAGCGCTCGTCTGGACAAAGAGACGGACGACGGCGACGGGGAAGGCAAAGAAAACGGGGAGGACGCTGACGACGACATGGAGGAGGACGGGGACGTGGAAGAGGAGGAAGAGGAGGAGGAGGATGTAGACGAGGACGAAGACGAGGGCGATGAAGAGGAGGAGGAGGAGGAGGAAGAGGAAGAGGAGGAGGAGGAGGAGGAGGCGCCGGACGATTCTCAGGCGGAGGCGATTCGTTAGATGAGTGTGAATTTTTCTTGACCGACCCGCTGCGCGCCAACCCTCCTTTCGCCAAAAACTCCATTGCGCCCGATTATTCAAAAAGTGGGAGCTCAGAAGGCCGTCGCGCGAAGGAGGCGGGCCATCATGGCGTCGAGCTTCAGCGCCAAGCGCGCGGAGAATGTCTCCGCGCTGCTTGGCGAGGTGGTGAAGCGCCTGGTCGACGTCGAGGTGCGCGAGATCCCTCCCCGATATCCCCCGCCCCAACCCTCGGCCCCGACGAGATTATAGATCTGGCCCGAACGACAGCCCCACTCACTGACCGGACCCACTGACCAACCCACCCAGGAGCACGACGAGAACTTCGGCATCGCCCACAACTACTGCGCGTATCACACGCGCCACCACACGTTCCCGGACACCGACCCGTACAAGGTCGACGACGCCCTCGACGCCCTGCGCGAGCGCCTGGGCATCCACGCGCAGCTCGACAAGCAGCTGGCGCTGGACATGCTGGTCGCGCGGTTCCGGCGCGTGGAGTGGCGCACGGACACCCCGGACGTGCACGCGCGGGTCATCTCCCTGCTCCTCGAGCTCAGCAGAAACCCGCTGCGGACGAAGTACACGCACATCGACGCGATGGCCGCGCTGGGCGAGGACGATTTGGGCACGAACGACGCATCGGACCGAGACCAAGCGTCGGACCGAGACCAAGCATCGGACCGAGACGAACCCGACGACGACGTCGACGACGCGACGTCCGACTCCACGCTCAGCGACTGGACCGACGACGAAGAAGAGGACGGCGACGACGACGCACGCGCGGAGAGGCTGAGGCTCGGCGTGGAGGAGGCGGTCGCCGCGAGGAGGGACGCGCCGCGAGGGGGCGAATGGGTGCGAGGACGTCGAAGCGGCGCGCCGGCGGATGGGACGGACGACGACGGGGACGGGGACGACGGGGACGAAAAGTCGGCACCCGGGGACGGGGACGATGCGGCGACGGACCCCGAGTTCAGGTGGAGCGACCTGCGCGTCGACGACGAACCCGCGTGCGCCGCGCCGGATCGAGACGAGTGGGAGTGGGACCCGAGGGCGACTCGGGGACGCTCGCGCGGGGGCGCTGGCGACGCGGTGGTCGCCGCCGCCGCACGGCTCCTGCCGGCGCTGGCGTCCGCGCGGGGGCGCGAGGGCGCGACGCTCGTGGGCGCCTGGGACGGATCCACCGAGTCAAAGGTGGTTGGCGACGCGTTGCACGCGCTGCAGGGCGCGGCGCCCGCGAGAAGGGCGCCGGGCGCGGCGGTGCCGCACCTGTCGCCCGCCGCGCTCGCCGCCGGTTTGGAGCGCGCGGCGGACGCGGCGGCTACGCTGGACCTGGTGGAGCGCGCGGCGAACGCGGTGCTCGCGACGCCCGCGCCCGTGTTGAGGGTTTCGTCGCAGAACAACGCCGGTCGACGCTCCGGCTATCCGTCGCTCGGGTCCGTCGGCGCGTCCATCGGCGGTTTCGGTCCCACGATTCGAGCATTCGCCGCGGCTCTCGCGCGGCACGTTCGCGAGCTGCGGGAGGAGCTGGCGCCCCTCGTGCAGAGGGCGGCGGGGCTCGCCGCGGGCGGCGCGGGCGATAAGGCGGGCGCGCCGACGCTGCTGGAGCTGCGCGCGGCGGTCCGTTCCGTCGCGGCGCGAGCGAGGGTTCTGGACTCGCTCGCGGCGGCGGCGTTACGCCCTCGGTTAGCGACGGGATTCAATTCGGGTGGGGAGACTTCGAAAAGGCCCGGCGGGTTCGACTGCCCCGCGTCCAACGCGGCTCGGTGTCTCACCGCGCTGCACCGCGCGTGCGCGGCGCACCAGATGACGTCCAGCTGTGCCGGCGACGGCGACGGCGGCGACGGCTTCGTGACGTCGCTCCGGCTGCTGTGCTCCGCCGCGCAGCCGTACCTCTCGGCGCTGCACCGGTGGCTGGAGCGCGGCGAGGTGGTGGCGGATCCGGGCGGGGAGTTGTTCGTGTGCGCGGGACCGGAGGAAGGGGTGGCGGCGATCGGCACGGAGGCGCACTGGGAGGGCGGGTTCGTGCTCCGGCGGAACAACGCGGATGGTTCGGCGACGTGCCCGGAGTTTCTGGCGCGGCACGTCGACGAGCTGTTGGCGGCGGGCAAGTCGGTCAGGCTCCTTCGAAGCGGCGCGGGGGGGGCGGGCACGGCGCCGAAGATGGAGTCGCACCTGTGCGTGGATTTCTGCGACGCCGTCAGGCGCGCGTTGGAGACTTCGCGGGTGCCCGAGGATGCCGACGCGGGGAAGGAAAACGCATCCCCGGGGATGGAAAACTCGGCCGACGCGACGACTCGCGCCGCCGAGGACGACGAGAGCGTGCGACTGCTCAGCAGCGCCACCCTGGAGGCGTGCCCGCCTCCCCGCGTGGACGACGACACCGACGACCACGACCACGCGCCCGGGTTCGTCGTCAGCGCCGGGATGGGAACGGACGCGGCGGCGGCGGAGGCTGAGTCGCTCGTCGCCGCGGGTTTGGCGGGGTCCACCGCGCGGCTGGCTCCGTTCGTGGGTGAGCGCGCGGAGTGGAGTGGGACCCACTTCGATGTCCCGCGATCCATCGCGGCGGCGGCTGAGCTCGACGCGTGGCTGAGGACGAGCGCGGACGCGAGATCCCCGGCGACGTGCCCCGCGGGATCTCTCATCGCTCGAGCCGCCGTCGCCCCGGCGCGGGCGCGGGCGGCGGCGGTGGGCTCGGCTCTCATGTCCCGCCTCCGCGAGGACTGGCGCCTCGGCGCGCACCTCGCGGCGTTACGCGCGGTGTTCCTCGGGGGCGCCGGCGAGGCTGCGCACTCGTTCGCGTCGTCCGTGTTTGAACGTCTGGACGAGACGCGGGTGAGCGGCGGGGGCGACCTCGACGCCCCAAGCTCCGAGTCGTGTTCGCTCCTTGGCTTCGCCGACGCGTCCGAGATTAACGCGGCGCTCGCGGACGCCCTCGCCGCGGACGGCTGCGGCGACCTACCGGATCCGAGCGACGTCGCCGTCGACGTCATGCCGCCGCTCATCGCCGATCCCGCTCACGCGGGCGCGGTGGGCGCTCGGCGGCGGTCGATTTGGGGCGATTCCGGCGTCGGTTCCGAGTCGGCGGGTGAAGGCGCGGCGAGACTCGACGCGCTGTCCCGGCTCCGACTCTCCGTCAAGACCCCGTGGCCGCTCGCGTTGGTCGTCCCGGAGTCGTGCGCCGACCGCTACAACGCGTGCGCGACGTTTTTGCTGCAGCTCCGACGCGCGAGGGCGTCGGTGGAGGAGGCGAGCCGCGCGGGGTGGACCCCCGAGGCGAGGCGCGCGCCCGGTGGCGTTTTAAGCGGTCCGCACGCGCGCGCGCTCCTCGCCGAGCTCCGGCACTTCACCCAGGCGCTTCACGAACACGTCATCGGGCGCGTCCTGCACCACGCGTGGCTGGAGCTCGAGAGGGACGTGGCGGACGCGAGATCGCCCGGCGACGCGAGGCGAGCGCACGACAAATTCCTCGACGTCGTATGTGCACAGTGCCTCGCGTCGCCGGATCCCACGTGGACGCTCCTCGCGGGGCAGACGCGCGCGGCGCTGGGAATCGCGTGCGACTTTGCCGCCGCGCAGAGGAGGGCGGGTGCGAAGGCGAGGGCGTCGGGCGAGGGCTGGGAGGCTTCCCCGGGGCCCGGTTACGGTTCAATATACGCTCCGGTGCCTGAGGGGGAGGCGGAGAGGCTGGCGGGGGCGTTCAGGCGCGCGCGGTCGTACGTGCTGCGCGTGATCGAGAGCAAGCTGCGGGTCGGGACGTACCCGGAGCTGCACGAGCTCCGGTTGAGGCTGGATTTCAACGGGTACTACGGCACAGACGCCGGCGGCGAGTCTTGAGACTTGGACGTAGCACGTGCTGTCGTCTCATTTTTAAAAAGTGAGGGGGCGCGCGGCGGAGGAGAGGGCGGCGCGAGCTGACGAGTAATACGAAGGCAATGTTGGGTACCATCTCGGACTATTTCTACCTTCGTACTATTTCTTGCACTCCTTGCACTTAGAGCGCTGACGGCCGTGCTCGCAGATTCCAGACCCACCGCACTCCTTGCATAGATAGCGCTGACGACCGTGCTCGCAGATTGCAGACCCACCGCACTCCTTGCACTGAGAGCGCCGACGACCGTGCTCGCAGATTGAGCCCCCGCCGCACTCCTTGCACTCAGAGCGCCGACGACCGTGCTCGCAGATTGATCCACCGCCGCACTCCTTGCACTGAGAGCGACGACGACCGTGCTGGCAGATTTGAGACCCACCGCACTCCTTGCACTTAGAGCGCTGACGGCCGTGCTCGCAGATTGAGCCCCCGCCGCACTCCTTGCATGCAGAGCGTACGCGACTGTGCACGCAGATTTGAGACCCACCGCACTCCTTGCACCGACTGCGCTGCTTCCCGTGCGGACAAGCGCTGCACACCTTGCATCTCGACCGAGGCTTCACCCCGTGCTCGCATGGCCCCTTCGTGTGAGGGGCTCTCTTCCTCTTCACGCCCTTCTTCATCGCATCCTTCTCCTCCTCTTCGCTCTCCGATCCCTCCATCTCGGCGACGCTGGCGTACAGCCGGTCGAGGTTAGGTCGCCAAATCGTCGACATCCTCCCTGCGAGATCCTCCGACTTTTCGTCTTCTCCATGGTCGTCCGCGGGAGGTTCGACGTTGACGGCGGGGGGTTGGTGGTGGTCGTCGTCGGGCTCTTCCTTAACGACGACGGGGTCCCTGCTCAACAAGTCTGGGTGCCAGATGGTGCTCATGGCGCACGGCGATACGAGTTATGACGACCTGGGGTCGGGGTCGAGCGTTCCGAGAAAACTGACGGTGACGGCACTCGCCTCGGGCGCTCCGATAGGAACTCGGGGCCGACTCTATGGCGAAATTAACTCAAAAATAAACCCCCAAAACTTTGCCCTTCGGTCTGATAAATTTGGCGTGCAGGTCGGTTGCGATTTTCGCCTCCTCGATTTTCCGGACATTTTAGGGTTTCGGTATTTTTGGTTTTAAGGCGCGCGATCCCGGAGCTGCGGCCCTTTTACAACGCGCCTCTACGCGTCGTTGATAGCCCATCTTTAACGCGTTCGTCTGCGTCGTTAACGTGTCAGCATGGGTAAGATTGGAAAGGGTACAGGATCGTTCGGCAAGCGTCATAACAAGAGCCACACGCTGTGCAGGCGGTACGCAAATCTCTAGCCCCATTTTACTCTCCCGTTCGCGCCGCGACCTCCATCCCGGAACTCGACTGACCATCGCATCCCTGATGCCCCAACAGGTGTGGTCGACGCTCTTACCACATCCAGAAGTCCACCTGCGGCGCGTGCGGTTACCCCTCCGCCCGCAAGCGCAACTGTGAGTACTCGCCGGACCCCACATCGCACCGCGAAAGCGACCGTGAAATAGCGTGCCCAACACAAAAGGGCTGGCGACGACGCTGCCGACGATGCCGAACCGAACGCTGACGCGACCTCCCTCTCCCTTTTTTCTCTCAGACAACTGGTCCGTGAAGGCGATCGGCCGCCGCACCACCGGCACCGGCCGCATGAGGTACCTCAAGCACCTCCCCCGCCGCTTCAAGAACGGCTTCCGCGAGGGTGAGTAAGCGCGTCCCATCTTTCTAGGGTCCGAGTGGTGAAAAAGAGCGAGTGGGGCGGGGTCGCGACGACTGCGGAGTCCGCGCGGAGTCCGTCGCGGACGACGTCCGGTTTTCGACCGTCTCGAAAGGCGTTCCCTACGCGACGGGGACGCCGCGGCGGTCGTTCGATCGGGCGATGGACCGCGCGCGGCTCGTCGCGGACCCCAACCCCTCGCGAAGATGCTCCCGACGCTCGCACAAGATTTGCACAGCCCGAAAGACGTGCCGCTGACCCGCCAACCCTCTCCTCTCTCCCATTCAGGCACCCAGGCTGTGTCCAAGAAGCGTGCTGCCTCCGAGTAAATCCGTGATGCGGGTTTAGGGCGATCGCGTGGTGGCTACTTCGCGTTAGCTTAGGGGTAGATTGTTACACAAGGAACTCGTTCCAGTCAAGTGAAAAAAAATCCGCACGTCGTCACATGAGGTTGTTGTCGCGCATGGCCTTCCGCACCTGCTCGAGCGTAAGGAACATCACCACGTTCCAGCTGCCCAACCGCCCAAAGTTCGGGAGGAACCCTTTCCAGAACGCACCCAGTCCCTCCACCCTCGCCGTCGTCACCGCGCAATCCAAGAAACCGGAGTACCGCCCCGCCATGACCCTCGACTTGATGACGTCCACCGGCGAACCCACGACGCAAGCCACGAACCCGGCGCCGAGACCCGACAGTATGTGGCACGGCACCCCGTCGCTCATCCCCGCCGAGAGCAGACTTGACTTGACCTGATCGTAACTCGCCAGCTCGGCGGCGTTGATTATAGCGTTGCGCATGATGTTGGGCGAGAGGCCGGTCCACAGCGCCGCGACTCCCTCCTGTTTGGCGATTATTCCGTACGCCTTGAACGCGCTCGGGTACCTTCGCGGCGCGCCCTCGGGAAGCTTACCCTCCGCCTGCATCCGCACCTTGACCAGATCGGTGGGCGACGCGATGGTGATCCCCACGGCGCCGGTTGTGAGACCCGCGGCCACCTTGAGATGGAGTGGCACGTCGCCCACGTGGTCTTTGCCGACGTAGAGGTCCTTGATGGGCTCGTACAGGCCGATGCGCAGGCCTCCGAAGAGAACCTGCCTGTGTATTCCCGGACCGATACCCTTCCACAGCGCCGCAGCGCCCTCTTCCCTCGCCACGGTCGCCACCGTGCCGAGCATCCCGCGATACTTGGGAGGGCCCGAGGAGCCAGCCTGCAGCTGCAGTCGGACCTTGGCGGTGTCCAGCGGGATCGTGCATGCTTCAGCGAATGACGCGGAGAATGCGCTCGCGGCGAGGTTGCCGACGAAACTGTTGCGCTGTCCCGAGCTCGGAGGTGGGGGCGACATCCTCCCCGTGATTTGCAGAGTGATGAGTCGACTGACCTAAACCAGGGCGTTGGTGAAATGCAACTTGCCGCCGCGATACTAAGTGTTACTCTCTAAATGCTGCTACGTTCGGTCTGCGCCCTGGACCCCGCGGCGATGTCATCAGGGCTCTGCACAGCCCGTTGCTTCGTCTCCTCGGCCATCCTGGCCTCCCGCCTCCTCGCAAGCTCCGCGGCGATTAGCGCAGCCTCCGCCCGGGCCTCCTCCTTCTCCTCCTCGGTCAGCTCGACGGGCTTCAACGCCTCCGCCCGTCCCTCCTTGTATCCCTCGATGAATTCCTTCACCCCTTCCCTGTACGCCGCCATCCGGGTCTTATAAAAGTGCTTGAACTGCACCTTCCATGCCTCCAGCCCCACGCGCTTGCCGGCCTTGAGCATCCCCTCCAGCTCCTCCGCGACGCCGTCGAGGTCCTGGTCCCACTCGGCCCGGCCCGCGTCGGCCGCCGCCTCGGCTTCCCCTCGCGCGATGCGCTCCCGCCGCTCGCGCTCGAGCCGCGCCTCGCGCTCCCTCTTCGGTTCGCCGTTGTACCACCGCCACCCGTCCACGTACGACGTGATCCCGTCCCACCAGCACGCGAGGTGCTCTCCCGCGCTCATGCTCGAGATCCGCGGAAACTTCCCGGGCGGGTCCGGCATGGGCCTCGGCCACACGATCTCGCGCAAGTCATTCCGCAGGTAGTCCCAGGCCCGCCGAGCGAGCGCGCCGGCGACCCCGCGCTTCGTCATGTCCCGCGGTCGAACCGCGCCCCCCACGACTGGCAGCTCGCCTGGAATTTTTGTGACTCGTATGAGATGCCGCGACTGGATAAGCTCATCACATCCACGGGAGCATCCACGGGAACATGGCCTGCATCGCCCGCCCAACCTTTTACCCCGCGAGCGCGACGGCGTCGTTCCGTCGAGATCGGTCCCGCGTCGCTCGCGTCGCCACCCCTACGCGCGCCGCGGCGCAGGCGCGCGACGACCCGCGTGCCGATGACGTCCAAACCTGCGTGACGAGGATGAGCAGGCGCGCCGTGGCCGCCGTGGCCGTCGCGGCGGCCGCGCTCCCAGCCCTCCCCGCCCGCGCGGAGGACGTTAAGATAATCTCCGATAAGGAAGGGTTCGGGTCGAAGGCGGCGAAGACCGGGGACCTCCTCCTGGTGAACTACGTCGCGACGATCGACGGTGGCAAGATGGTGGACACTACGTTGGGTGGAGAAAAGTACTTCACCAACGGCATGCAGCAGTCGGTCCAGCCCGCCGCGGCGAGGCCGGTCATCGTGAAGGTGAACGATCTCATCACCCCGGTCCCTGGGCAGCCCAAGGGGTTGAAGAAGGGCGTGGAGGGCATGCGGGTCGGCGGCGTGAGGACGTTCGAGGTTGCCGATTGCTTCGGCCCTTCGGCGGTGCGCTCCCCTTACGCGCTCATCCCCGGCGGTTCCACCGTGACGTACGAGGTGACCGTGCTGAGGCTGAGCGACACCGGGCCGGACGCGCTGTTCAAGGACGTGGCGGGGTGCGGGCTGGGAGGTGCCAACACCATGGTGAACGGATGCGATTCGATCGTGCCCACAGAGTAGCCTTCAATTTTTTTTTGTTAACGATTAGCACGACCATTCGCCTTCAGACACAGACGTCCGGCGCGCCGCCGCCAACATGGGCGAGTTCAGCATCGACGGGTTCCCCATGCTCGGGCAGATGACCTGGGTGAACGTCTTCGATCCTCCCGACATAGGCTCGGGTTGCTTCCGCGGGTTCGGTCGGTCCCGCGCGTCGGAGGCCACGACGAGGATCCCGGAGTCCTGCCTCGGCACCTGGCGGGTTGATGTCGAGTGGAGCGGGCTGAGGGAGATGATCATACACGACCGGGGGATCATCTGGAAAGGGTCGTACGTGGTCGCGGAGGAGGTGCTCGTGGAGGACGTCACCGACGGTGGCGCCAACCTTCGCTTCACAGTCTTCGTCCCGCTCAACCCCAACGCTTGGACCGACGGACCCGCGCCGGGCATCCACGAGTCCTTCGACATCACCATCCAGGCGCGATCGTGGTGCAGCGGGGTCTTCAAGAGGCAGGGCGACGACGAGCGACTCCTCACGGTGGAGGGAAGGCGGTTAATGTCGGACGAGGAACGTAAACGGACGATGCCCACGCTGGTGCGCACGACCAGCAAGGATCCGGAGCGTTCGTGCCCCGTCTGCCTGTTCGGTTGGGAGGAGGACGGCGTGGTGCAGGTGGAGACGAGTTGCGGGCACAGCTTCTGCTTCGGGTGCGTGGTGTCGGTGTGCAACATGACCCCTCCAAAGGACAACGGCGAGTGTCCGATATGCAGGAAGGAGGTCTCGATGGACTCGCTCAGGCGCGTGACTCGAAGATGACTCATCGGGAGACGCTAATCTTAACCGCGTCGGGCGACGACTCGTCGCCCGACTCATCGCCGTACATGTACTTGTCCAGGACGTTCTCCTTCAGCCACGCGTCCGTGAACCACATGTGCTGCCCCGGGCACTCCGCCAGCACCAACCGCCCGCTCTCGTCCAGCGCCCTCAAACCCAACCAGTCCTCGCGGTACATCGCCTGTGCCCTCAGCGGAACCAAGGGACCCGGCGGGTTCCCTGGCTCGTACGTCGAGAACCACGCGCTGTCCCTCGGCTCCACGACGGTATCCTCCGTGAACCGCACGAGGACCAGGCGACGCAGCGAGCTCAACGCGCGCTTGTACGTCTCGTTCTTGACCTCCCTCTCGTTGTTGACGTCCGGCAGGAACGGGTTGTGCGCCAGGTATCGCGTTTGCGCCCTCGGGTCCTTGAAGTACTGCGCCTGCACCACGGATGAGCGGGTGAACGGGGAGTACGCCGCGGCTTCGATGGCAGCCTCCGCCGCGCGACAGAACGCGCCGGCGTCCGTCGTTGGGGAGAAGACGTCGCACCCGGGCAGCGACGCGACCCCTTGGTGCGGTCCACCCATCGTGACGAGCGTCTTGACCTTGAGCCTGTCCGCGCATCGCTGCGTCGCCGCGCGAATGAAGAGGGAGCCCTGCGAGAACCCGATGGCGTTGAAGCCGTTTTGGAGCTCGGGTATCGCCGCGAGGCGGTCGCACGCCTGCGCGACTTGGTCGTTGACGTTACCGAAGTACCCGTGCATGGTGTCCGCCGCGGGGCTTCCACCGACCATCACGTTGTGGACGTATATCCCGGGTACCGCGGACTCGACGAACGTCTTCAATCTGCCCATCGTGCCCGGGTCGCAGCAGTTGTCGCCCATGCCGTGCCACATGACGAGGGGAACGGGCGCGGGTTTGGCACCGACGTCGTCTCCGCCTCGAAGCTCGACGCCCCGCGCGGCCGCGACGCACACGAGCGCGATGATCACGGCGAACGCGGCGCGTGTCATCGTGCCGGTTGCGCGAATCGTTGTGTGAAACTGCCGACCAAGCATCCTGTCTCCAACGAAGCCTCGGCTTGAACGAGGACGATCTCTCCGCGCTCGTCACACTTCCGCCCGAGCGCGGCGAGTGCCGGTGATCGACCCGCGCGGGAGATGCCGGGGTTCGATCTCACCGCGCGCAAGGGCGACGTGCCCCTCGGCCGGCGGCGCGTCGACGAGGAGGAGCGCCAGCGCGTCTCCTCGGAGGAGTACCTCGCGGCGCACAATCTGGAGCTCTACCTCCGCGAGGCGGTGAAGCACGCGTCCCGATGCGCCGCGGTGAGGGACCCCGGCGGCGCGAACCCCAACACGCACATCGAGGCCGCCGCGGAGTACTTCCAGGCGGTCAACCTGGGCAGGCACGTCGCCGGCAGGGAGTGGGCGTTCGTGCAGGCCACGGAGAGGAACCAGCTGGCTTTCCTCCACGACTGCCGACGCGCGTGGGGCTCGACGCCGACGACGATGTCCGCCAGGGACTGGCACGGCGCCCTGCGGCTGCAGTGCCCGGACCTGCCCTTCGCCGTCGTCAAAGCCGCCCACGACGCCGCGGTCGGGGCGGGCGAGGCGGACGAGGGAGAAGGCGAAGGCGCGGCGGGTGACGCGGCTGTGGACTTTCGCCGGCTCTTCCCGGCGCTGCGCACAGCTGTCGCGTACGCGCCTTTCCTCGAGGACGCGCGCGCCGCCGCGTTCGAGCACTCGGACCTGACGCCGCAGGACGCGGACGCATGCCGGTCCGCGGTCCGCGCCGCCGCGGCGAGGGTGCGCGAGACGCGGGGCGACGGGTGTTCGCCGCCGGAGGACTCGCTGGTGGACGCCTTCGTGGACGCGACAGCTGTGAACAGCGGGGGCGGTCGCGCGGTCACGTTCGGTAGGTTTCGGGCGGCGTTGTGCGCGCACGAGGGGCTGGCGCGCGCGACGGCGGCGAGGCTGCGGGAGCATGAGGCGCGGGTGAGGAGGGCGAGCGCCGCGGAGCGAGCGAGGGAGTACCGAGACTCTTAACACGTTCGCCTAGTAGCTATAGAGTAAGGAATAGGAGCCCAGCGGGCTAAGTCGCTTCAGTCCGGTCTCAGCGTGTTCTGCGAGATGGTCGTTCCGTCGGCGGGGTTGAAGACCACGTAGCCGGAGGGCACGCAGCGCCGCTTTGGGTCGTTCGCGTCCGGTCTCTCCGGGCCGTACTCGATGAGCCCAGCCCTGTGGAGGCGAGCGTGGTTCTTGTCTCTTTCGGCGACGCGCTCGAACAGTTCTCGACAGGTCCGCCGGCCGAACCCCTTCTCGAACGCTTCGTTGATCTGCGGAATCACCTCGCGCACGCGCTCTTCGAGGCGGAGCTGCTCGCGCTGCTCCATCCTCAGCATCTCGACGATTTCCTCGTCCATGGCGAGAGAGGCGGTCGGAGTGGCGCGGCGTGGGGTGAAGTGTGCCTCGGGTCCACGTGAGCTCTTGACTTGTTGAGAGGTCGAAATCAACAACGTGCCCTTCTTTCAGTTGTGCCCCTTTTTTGAACACTCGAGCTCGCCGCCGCGGCTCACACCGGCGCGCTCCGGGGCTTCATCGCACCGCGCGTTCGTCTCGTGACCTTCACGGACTCGCTTCGCGCGTCCTCGAACACTATCGCCCGACCGGTCTCGCTGAGAGCCAGTCGCACGCGTTTCTTCGCTCGGGAGGAAAAAAAAAAGCATGAACGTTAGGGTTGCCCTCCTCGTCGCGTGCCTCGCGGCGTGCGTCACCGGGGCGCAAGCGGCCGATGCCGATGCGATCGCGCCCTTCTTTGGTTTCATGGGCGCGATGTCTTCGATCGTCTTCTCATGTACGTACCTCCCCACACCCGCGTCCCTCCCAGATCTCGTCGAGGAAAATAAAATCTCACTTTCGACCCTCCCCAACGCTCCACGCAGGCTTCGGCGCCGCGTACGGCACCGCCAAGTCCGGCGTCGGCATCGCCTCCATGGGCGTGATGCGCCCCGAACTGGTGATGAAGTCCATCGTCCCCGTGGTCATGGCCGGCGTGTTGGGCATCTACGGGCTCATCGTCTCCGTGATCATCGCGACCAACATCCACCCCACGGGCTACACCCTGTTCCAGGGCTACGCGCACCTCGGCTCCGGATTAACGACCGGCCTCGCGGGTCTCGCCGCGGGCATGGCAATCGGGATCATCGGCGACGCCGGCGTGCGCGCCAACGC
This sequence comes from Micromonas commoda, assembly GCF_000090985.2. Lineage (NCBI taxonomy): Eukaryota > Viridiplantae > Chlorophyta > Mamiellophyceae > Mamiellales > Mamiellaceae > Micromonas > Micromonas commoda. The sequence goes on from NC_013039.1 coordinate 688,221, forward strand.
GCAGCAGCCCAAGCTGTTCACCGGCATGCTCCTCATGCTCATCTTCGCCGAGGCGCTCGCGCTGTACGGCCTCATCGTCGGCATCATCTTGTCCTCCGCGGGCTCCTCCGCGGGTTCGGAGTAGACGGCGACGGCGTCGTGGACGGGGGTGGGAGGGAGTGAGCGCGCGCGCGACGTGACTACGATCTTGTGATGTACAATTTAGGCGATACGTGTACGACTCTCGAGAGTGTTCGTCGTTTGGGCGGGCTGCTGTGCTGGCTATTCACAAATGGCAAAATCAAAGCTGCTGCTGGCTGTGCGCGCCGTGTCCATCCTGTCCGTTCGCAGGGACTCGTCCGTGCGGCTAACAATCTGTACATCTCCCGGTGGTGTACACGCGCGTGTGTGCGAAATCCCCATCCCCCGTCTCCCGTCAGTCCTGCTCGTTCATGAGCGCGTTCACGTCGCACTGGCAAAGAGGGCACTCCACGCTGCGCTCGAACCACCGGTCTATGCACCCCGCGTGGTACGAGTGCAGGCACGGGAGGTGGCGCAGCGACTCACCCTCGGCGTAGTCCTCGAGGCAGATGGCGCATCGCGCGTGGTCCTCGCGCGACAACGGCGCCGATGGCCCGCCCTTCTCGCACCCGCCCCACTCGCTGCACGGCATTCGCCGGAGCGCCGGAGCGGAGACCCCACGCCGCTCGACGGCGTTGTCAAGCGCGAGCAGCCGCTCGTAATCATCCTCGGTGAAGTCCCTGTCGGACATGACGAGCGCGACGAGCTGCGCGCGGTCCGCCGGCGTCTCCCCCGCGGCGTTGACGGTCCGGTGCAGCGCGCCCATGAACCTGTGCAGCTCCATCATCTGCGCCCTGCGAGCCCTCGCCAGCGCCCTGCGAGCCGCGCGCCTCGCGTCTCGAGCCGACCCGGCGCCGGCGGCATCCGCGGCGCCGCCGACGCCGACGCCCTCGTCGCCCAGCGCGTCGATTCCCGGGACGCCGTCCACGCCGACGTCTTCGTCGTCTTCGTCGTCCCGCTCGTCCTCGTCCTCGTCCTCGTCGACGTCCTCGTCGAGGTCCTCGTCGAGGTCCTCCTCGATCTCCGCGGCGGCCATCATGGCGTCGTGCGCTCGGCGCCACTCCGCGGCTCTGCGTCGGGATTCCTCGCGTTCCGCCTCGTATCGCGCGTTCTCCTCCTCCTGGAGGCGACGCGCGAACGCCTCGTCGTCGTCCGCGTCAGCGTTCGAGGGCGATTCGCGCGGCGAACCCGTCGCGCCGCCGTCCGCGGAGGTCTCCGGGTGGACAGATCTCGGTCCCGAGACTTCAACGTTGTCTTTCTCCGAGTCGGACGACCCGGCATCGACGAGGGGTGGGGGAGAGGGCGCGGCCCGGTGGGGCGTCGGGGAGCCGGACTCGAACCCGCGGGTCGAGTTCTTCGCGGCGAGCGCGGAAGCCTTCGCGGCGAGCTCGGGCGACAGCGCGGGCGACCTCGCCCTAGGTCCCGCGCCTCCGTCGCTCGGCTTGGCGAGGTTGACCCCGCGCGTGGGCGCGGGCGAGGCTACGGTCGTGTTGTGGTGTCGTCTCCGCTTGGAGAGGCGCGCGAGGTCGTCGTCCGTGTCGTCGCTGGGGTTCGGAGGAGGGAGACGCGGGGGTTGGGATATCAGCCTCGGGAGTTCGCGAGCGACTGCGAGCGCGGGGCGCCGTCGCGGGCGTCGAGCCGCGGACGACGCGCCGGGCGACGCGGTCCATGCCGAGGCACTCGCGCTTGCGTCGCGGGTCAGCGTTGAAAAAAGATTTCCGGGACGAGAGAGGGACGGGAGGCGAGAGGTTGCGGAGGCGCGCACCACTCCATGGCGAGCGTCGTCGCGGCGCGTGACGAAAAAGAAAAAGAGCGACGGGACGCGTCCGTGAACCTGCGCGCGCGACCGCGCGCGTCGAGTGTTCTGCCCCGCGCCCCCGTCCGAGCCGAGCTCTCTCTTGAAAAGCTCGTGTTTCAAGATAAAATCTCGCCTCTGGTTGGCTGTCGGGCAGGCCGTCGGGATTTCGCGCCAGATTTCGCAACTTGCTCCTCTATGCGGACCAAGTCAGGACCGACGTACCCAGTCAGCAAATGGAAAACGGTTGAGGACGAACCTCCCTGCCCGCTGGTTTGGGGCGCCAGACGGGTTGGTGCTTTGCAAATTTGGCTGTTTCGGCAGCTGTTTCGGCGCGCGCTGCTTTTTACGGGCGATTTGCCCTAAAAAGCGTGTCGACTTCGGCGGCCCCGACCACAGCCTGGGACACCGAGGTCCGGTTCGTGGCCCTGCACGCTCGTCAGGCATCGGCCCCTTAGCTCGAAAGCGAACGTTCGTCGGTTTACCCGACACCCCCCGGTCACGGCTGCAGCCCGGCGCGGATCCATCAGGAACCCGCCGCCCAACAACAAACCGCCGCCGCTTTTAATAAATTTGAGCACGTGAGCAACCATGGCGGGCGCCAAGAAGGAGTCCAAGAAGAAGATCAAGAACCCCACCAGCATGGAGGAGATCGCGGCGAACATCCAGACTCAGCGCGAATTCGTCACGTGCGGCGCGGACGAGAACAGGCACACCGCGGAGCACCAATACTCGGGCGCGTATGCCTCGATGGGCATCGACAACTCGTTCAGCATGCAGTCGTTCCGCGAGAACTTCAAGATGGAGATCACGCACATGGACGCGGAGAGAGTGGTGTTCGAGATGCAGGGCATCTCACCCGCAATCGCCAACGCGTTCCGCCGCATCCTCATCGCCGAGGTTCCCACCATGGCCATCGAGAAGGTTTACATGGTGAACAACACCAGCGTGATCCAGGACGAGGTCTTTGCGCATCGGCTCGGCTTGATCCCCATCCGCGCGGATCCGCGCCTGTTCGAGTACAAGGCCGAAGGCGAGACGTACAACGAGCGAAACACCATCGTGTTCAAGATGAACGTCCGCTGCTACCGCGAGAAGACCGACGACGGCTCGAAGGGGCCGCTCATGAACTCGTTCGTGTACACCAACGAGCTCGTGTGGCTGCCAAAGGGGAGCGAGCTCCCGCCCGACGAGGAATCCAAGTTCACCGCTTTCACCCAGTCGCAGGCGGAGTATCTGAAGGAGCGCAACGACGAGGCGGCGGCGGCGGCGGCGGCCGCGGGCGAGGAGGTGACTCCGCTGTACGGCGATAACGATCCAAACGAAATCGCGACGGTTCACGACGATATCCTGCTGTGCAAGATGGTCGCGGGGCAGGAGATCGAGCTCGAGGCGCACTGCGTGAAGGGTCAGGGCAAGGAGCACGCCAAGTGGTCGCCGGTGGGCACCACCTGGTACAGGATGGTGCCCAAGGTGGAGTTCATCGACAAGGATTACCTGGACGGCGAGGATGCTGATGTTTTCATGAAGGAGTGCAACGACTTTGATCCCAGTCACAACTGCTACGGATGGTTCGAAAAGGATGGGGGCAAGAAGGGCGAAAAATGCGTGAAGGTTGTGAACGAGCGGGGATGCGACTACTGCCTGGAGCGCGTGAGGACGCTGTGCGGCGAGCCCGGGTGGGACGAGAAGGTGAGGGTGCTGAAGAGCAAGAGCCACTTCATCTTCACCGTCGAGACCGCTGGGCAGCTGCCACCGGACGTCCTCTTCAAGGAAGCCGTCAAGGTCCTCGCCTCGAAATGCCAGAGCGTGCTCTCCACGCTGTGACGTAGTTTACAATATTAGCCGTCGACGAAAATCCGCACACCAACGTCGCTTCACTCGAGTTCCTCGCCTTCGTCATCCTCCTCGCCGCCGTCCTCATCCTCATCCTCCTCGTCGTCGCTGTCGTCGATCCCCTCCACCGTGTACTGCATGGCCACGTCCCACCTGCTCGACGGCGCAAGGTGGCTGACGTACTTCACGAACCGCATCAGACCCTCGTCCCTGTGGACCAGCGAGAGCGTGTTGAAGCTCGCGCTCACGCTCAGCAGCTCGTCCTCGTCGTCTTCGCCCTGAGCCTTGTACACAGCCGCAGTCGCCGCGTCCGCCGCGTCGCCCTCTTCGTCCGCCGCGATGTAGCACTCGAACCCTCCGCACTCGCCGAAATCCCACGCGCTCGACTTGATATCGCCCTCGTCGTCCACCACGCACAGCGTCGCGTCGAGCCTGGGGTCGACGGTGAGGATGCCGTGATGCGCCACGGTGTAGTCGAGGCCCGGCCGGAACCTCCGGACTTCGCCCTTGAACGCGGTCGGTCGTAGGTTCGTCATCGCCGCGAGCAGCCGCGCGAACGGCTCGGACGCGAAGAGCTCCTCGCGGATCGCGTGGAGGATCGCGCCGGCGGACTCGCCCTTGCCCTTCGCTTTTCCGGGCTTATCCTTGCCCGGCTTATCCTTGCCCGGACGGCCGGCCGCGTCGTCCGCCCCGGCGCCGGGGTCGTACGCGAGGTACCTCTGCTTGTGCGTGGGTCCGACGGCCCGCCAACCCCCGCCGATACCCGCCGCACGATTCGGGACCCTACCGTCGCCGAGCGCGCCGCCCGAGTCCTCCACGCGCGTCGCCGCGCGAATAGCCGCCGCGTGCTCGGGTATCAGAAACTCCCTGAGCTGCACGCTGCTGTCCTCCTCCATCTTGGCGCGGATCTGCAGCATGTTCTCAGCCTGGAGGTACTCCGGGTTGACCCACCTGGCGAGATACTCGAGATCCTCCTTGTCCGGCCAGATCTGGAGGCAGTCCTCGTCCTCGTCGTGCTCCTCCCCGTCCCCGTCGTTCTTCTCCGCTTGGCCCCCGCCCGCCTTCTTGTCCTCCTCCGCGGCTGCCGCCTCCTTCACGATCGCCGCGATGGCCGCCGGGAACGGGGTGAAGTCCTCGATGTCGTCGTCACCGCCCGTCCTCGTCTGCAGCTGCGTGAGCGTCGCGTGTTCCGATCCCTTAGGCGCCTCCGCGGCGTGGTACCAACCGCTGATGCTCAGTCGCGGCTTGTCCTCCGCGAAGACCTCTTGGACCGAGTGGAAGCTTCTGCCGGGTTGCACGGTGAAGAACGCCATGCTGTTCCACGCGGGCAGCAGCTCGGTGGTGGGGTCCACCGCGGGAGTCCCGGGCTCGATGACGGGGTACAGTTCGAGCGCGCCGCCGTCGCGTTCGGTCCACCCCTCGTCCGGGTCGGTGAGATAGATTATGTACGAGATGCACCGCGTGCCGATGACGTCGTCGTGGCAGAGGAGGTGGCCGGATCGCGGGTAGACGTTGGCGCTGCAGTCGATCCTGTCGGTGAGCGGGGCGCACCCGGTCATCTCCTGGACCATGGCGCGGAACTGCGGGGAATAGATGGCGGCGCGGAGCTTGAGGAGCTCGGGGATCTTGGGCACGATGGACGGATCTGCCTTGTCGATTGTGACCAGGTCGCCCGTCTGCAGCACCTTGAACAGGTCCGTCTCCTTGAAGTTGGCGGTTAGGTGCTCGCGCATTTCGGCCTGAACCGCGCGGAGCCTCGCGTCGTCGCACAGCGGGGTCACCACGCCGTGGGTGTAGGGCTTCGCGTCGGCGTACTTGGCCTTGTGTTGGGCGAGAACCTCGGGGGAGAAAATCTCGGGGTTGATGATGGAGACGTCGGCCTCGACGTCCGCAGCGTTGCCGGAGATCTCGCCGTGGGCGGTCTTCTGACGCTTGGGAGTCATATCGAGCGGCTCCTCGTGCGAATCGTGGATTCGATGCCGGTCGACGCGTCGTGGTGGGCTTGTGTGCGAACCGCCGACAAAAGCGCATTTGTCGGCGGCGGCCAACAAACTTCGGCGCGCAGCTCGTCATGAAGAATGAGCCAGAGGTTGAGGATCCCGGGAGATATGATGATCGCACTTGCGGGCGCGCCTCTACGCCCGACTCGCGAGGCACCGTCCCTTCCACGATGGCTCCTCCCGCCAACTTCGCCGACATGATGGACGCGTCGCCCGCGGCGCTCGCCAAGATGCGGGCCATGCGATCGTCGGAGGACTCCTCCGGGAATCACCACTCCCCCGCTCCCGCCACACCCCCGCACACGCCGAGCTACCACGGCAACGGCAACGCGGACCTGGGTAAGGCCTTCGACGCCATGACGATGGCCTCGCCCGCCAACTTGGCCAAAATGCGGGAATCTTCGTCGCCCTACCCCACCAACGCGACGTCCACCCCGACGATCGCGCACCATCACACCCCGGCATCCTCCGGCCCCAAGCCGCCGACGCCAACCTTCCAGGAGATGTGCGCCGCGTCCCCCGCGGACCTCGCGAAGCTCCGCGCGGCGCACGACCACGCGGCGACGTACGCGTCCCCGTCCGCGTACCCGGCGTCCCCCGCCGTGTACCGCTCGCCCAACCCCGCGGCGTTCGCGAGCATGTTCGGCGCGTCCCCCGCCGATCTCGCCGCGATGAGGCGAGGCGCGGACGCGAGCTCGTCGGCGTCCGTCAACGCCGATCCGAGCAGGTTCGACGACATGTACGGCGCGTCTCCCGCGCAGCTGACCAAGATGAGGGCGGCCCACGCGGTGGGGAACTACGCGAGCGTCAGTTCCTCCTCCCACGCGTCCTACTCGTCCGCGCACGCGCCGCTCTCCGCGTCCTCCGATCGGTTCGTCGTCGTCTACGACATCGTGGCCAAAGACGAGGCTGACGCTCGGGAGAAGATCTTGGCCATCTGCCTGGAGCAGACTGTGGAGCTGCCGGAATCGCTGGTGCCCGAGGGCACGTGGATCCGCGAGCACGTCGTGGGTAAGCTCGAATCCCTGACGAAGGGCGAGGGGCTCGGCGGTTCGTGGCGGTGCGAGATCAGCTACCACGCCGACACCGCGGGTGGCGAGATGACGCAGCTCGTGAACGTGATCTTCGGTAACACGAGCATGAAGGAGGGCGTCATGGTGGCCGACGTTCGCATGCCCCCCGGCGTGCTTCGCGACTACCCGGGTCCCAAGTTTGGCGTCGAGGGCCTGCGCAGGCTGGTGGGCGTCCCCGAGGGCCAGGTGATGCTCATGACGGCGCTCAAGCCGATGGGCAGCTCCACCGCGGAACTCGCGAGGATGGCGTACGAGTTTGCCAAGGGCGGCATCGACATCATCAAGGACGACCACGGCTTAGCGGACCAGCCGTACTCGCGATACGACGAGCGCATCAGGGCGTGCGCCAAAGCCGTGGCGCGCGCCAACGCGGAGACGGGCCGACGATGCGTATACGCCCCGTGCGTGTGCGCCCCCGCGCATCTCGTCATCTCGCGAGCGCACGCCGCTCGCGACGCCGGCGCAGGCGCGGTGCTGATGATCCCCGGGATCACCGGCATGGACACCATGAGGGAACTCGCCGCGGATACGAGTTTCGGGCTGCCCATCATCTGCCACCCGGCGATGCTGGGCGCGATGCTCGGCGGCGGGAGCAAGTCGCGCGTGGGGGGTTTCTCGCACGAGGTGTTGCTCGGCGTGCTGCCCCGGCTGGCGGGAGCCGACATGACCATCTTCCCGTCGTTCGGTGGAAGGTTCGGGTTCTCGGTGGACGAGTGCAAGGGTATTTTGCACGGGAGCAGGCGGGAGATGGGCACGTTCCCCGAGATCTTCCCCACGCCCGGCGGCGGCATGACCATGGAGCGCGTGGCCAAGATGGTTGAGACGTTCGGCGCAGACATCTGCCTGCTCATCGGCGGGTCCCTCATGGGTCACTCGCCCGATCTCGTGAGCAACGCGAAGCATTTCATGGGCATCGCCGGTAGGAAGGACCTGTGGGGACCGAAGGAGCAGATCTCGGGGCACTGAGAGCGAGCGTGGGAAGTAGTCTTGTCGAGCCTTTGTGGTGGCAGCCAAACCCGAAATCAATCCGTTCCCCAGTCTTCGACTTGCCAATATTCTTGCCGACACCCGAACTCGTGAATTCATCAGATCCCTTTCACTAATGGAGGCCGCCCCGACCCCGAACCCGAACCCGGCGGGCACGGGTGGGTCGAGACCCGCCCGGCGCCTGCCGGTCGCCCCGGATTCCGAGGCTGCGGCGGCGCGAGATCCGAACAAATCGCCTCGGCCCATCTACTACAGGAGGTACGCCGGGAGGAGGTTCCCGGGGAAAATGCCGCTTTCGCACACGTGACCAGTGCAGGGTTGCAGGGTTCACTTTCCTCGGACTTAACGCTGACGAATCGCGCCCCCCGTCGCCCTCTCCACGCAGGGATGTGCTGCGCAACTTTACCGCGCTGCTTCGACACACTAAGCTCGGTCATCTTCGCGGGTTGGGTCTGAAAGAACGTACGTGAACCCGGCGAACACCCGGCCGAAAGAGGGGCACCCCCCGAACCTTTTTCTCGCGCGCCCATTTACCACGTCACGTCCATCGCCGTGCCGTCTTTGCGCCCTTTTCGCGTCATGCGACCTCCTGACACCTCCCGATCCGCCCCGCGCAGACACATCGGAATGGCCTCGAATCGACTTCAAGCTCCAGCACGTGTTCGGCGAGTGCATGGAGCCCGGGTCGGCGTGGTACAAGTGCCTGAACAACGACGACCGGGTTTTGGATTTCTTCCACGCGGTCCTGCGGCTCGCCTCGGACAACGTGATCGAGGACGTGGAGAAGGCTCGGCCGCTTATGCGCCTCCTCTTCCGCGCGGACGAAAAGCAGTCTTACACCGTGAATGGCGAGATACTCGAAAAGCTGGGGTGCTCGTACGAAGAACTCAGGAGGCTGCTGATATCGTCCCCGGGGGGGCCCAGGTGCGAGAGGGTGCCCCTCCCCGGCGCACCCGAGGGGGCGCTGGCGCCGATCTTGGTTCCCAACCCGCCCGATGTCGAACCCGAGACCGAGGAGGAAAAGGCGAAAAAGGGCAGACGACGCGGTTGGTCCACGAAGGAGCAGAGGCTCAGGGCGATCCAGCGGGGTATCGTCACCGACAGGGGCCTGGTGAACGAGAAAGGCGAGCTGCGGCCGCACCTGCTCGCGCCGATGCCGATGTTGCCGCACTTCGGGGGACACGACGCGGCCGTGCAGAGGCAGAGGATGAACATTCACGCCACCGCGTTGGCGGCGCTGATATCGAGGCTAGAGTGGAAAGGAGAGGAGAAGAAACGCTCGAAAAAGCGGGCGGTGAGCGACGCGGACGTGCCCGTCACCGTGGACATGGGTCGGCCAAAGCCGGGATTGGAGGCTTTCAAGCGCCCAAAGCAGATGTCGGGCCCCAGGAACGGCATGAGCGGCATGAGCGGCATGGGCGGCATGGGCAACTTTCGCCCGATAATGCCCTTGGGGCCGTTTCCGCCGACGATCATGTCGTCGCTGTGGCCCCACGTGCAGGGCACGCGCGTGCTGCCGCCGACGGTGTACGTGCCGGGGGTGCCGGGGGTGCAGCAGGTTGGGAGAATACCCCTGCCGCCGCGTAACATGCCGATTGACACGTGGAGCGACAGCGGGTCGCTCGGGAGCGTGGACAGTCAGGCGCTAAACTCCATCATGAAGGATCTGGAGTTCATCGAGGAGACCCTGGCGCATGAGAGGGCCCAGCCCACGGCTGTGATCACGTAGAGCACTCAGCGCGCGCCGGGAAAAATTGGACACGTCTCAACCCTAACCTCGGCTACCACCCGCCGCCGCCCGTTCCCCACCCACCACCCTCGACGGATCCGTCCACTTCCTCCTCGACGTCGTCCTCGTCGTCGACGATCCAGGATCCCTCGTACTGGGACTGACCCGCGGGCGTCACTCCTTCTTCTTCCGGGGTATCCCGAACATCCGCGAGTGCATGTCTCCTGCGCCCAAACGCAGCCGCAAAGGCGGGCGTCTCCTCGAGCATCGCCCCGCGGTGATGCATCCCCGGATGATCGTCATCGTCGCCGCTGCCGCCGTAACTTCCTTTCCTTCCGTCCGGCTGGGTCCACGGGCTCTCGGGCGGCGAGCCGTCGTCGATGAAGTCGTCGTCCTCGGCGTCGCCCTCGGCCTCGTCGTCGTCGTCGTCGTCGCCCTCGGCCTCGTCGTCGACAAACACGTTACGCTCCCTGCGGCTCTTGACCGCCAATCCGCGGTCGCCGTCGGCGATCTTCTTCGTGCGCACGCGCTTCGCTTCAGCCTTGGGCGCGGGTTTGGGGCTTGGGGAGGGCGGACGGGCTCGAGGGCGCCGCCTGATCACCTTCAGGTCCTCCGACTCGGGCGTCGGCTGCGGGTGCCGCGGCGTCGGCGCGGGCGGCGCCGACGCGGGAGCTTCGGGCCGGCCCCAGTCGTTCGCGGTTGCGTCCGTTTCGTCGTCCTCCCGACGCCCCGTGTCCGTGGCGCCCCCCAACCCGCCGCCGCCCGCCGCGGATCCCCAGCCCCCGCCGCCGCCCCAGCCGCCGCCGCCGTCCTCCTCGTCTTGCGTGGCGCCCCAACCTCCTCCCCCGCCGCCAGCCCCCCATCCGCCCCCGCCGTCCTCATCTTGCGTGGCGCCCCATCCGCCCCCGCCGTCCTCATCTTGCGTGGCGCCCCATCCGCCCCCGCCGTCCTCATCTTGCGTGGCGCCCCATCCACCCCCGCCGCCCGACCCTCCGCCTCCACCCCATCCCCCCGTGTCCACCCCCCGGCTCGCGTCGGCCCATCCCCAATCCCTCTCGTCGTCGCCCGGAGTCGAGCCCCACCCGCCTCCTCCTCCTCCTCCTCCTCCTCCTCCTCCTCCTCCTCCTCCTCCTCCTCCTCCTCCTCCTCCTCCCGTCGCGGGGGTCCAAACGCCGGGCGTGTTCCGCCGCGCCGGACTGGCAGACGTCGGCGCCCTGGAAGGAGGCGGGGGCATCTCGCGCGAGGCCCTCTCCGCGGACTCGCTCCCGCTGCGCCGCCTGGCCTCCGCGACGAGCTCCTTCTGTTTGAGATGGAACGCGATGTCGTCGATGGTCTCCTCGTACTCATCCTCCACGGATCGCTGCGTCGTCGCCACGGCCTCGTCTTCCGGGGCGTCGTCGCGAGGAGGCGTATGCGTCTGTGTCTGCGTCTGCCGCCGAGGGGTCTGCTGCGACGCCTGCGATTGGCGCCGTTGCGAGAGGCGCTCCTGCAGCCGCCGCCGGGCCGCCTCCGCCGCGGAGAGAACCGGCGACGCCTCGCACGCCGCCGTCGACGCGGTCGCGACGAACGACGGCTGCGTGTTCCATCGCTCGTGCCCGGGAAGTGCGGTGTTTTGTTGCGAGGGGGGCGCCAGTTCGGCGAGGGGTTCGCGAAAAGAGGACGGGGCGGCGGCCACCGGCGCGGGCGCGTGCGCCGGATCGACGCAACCGACACTGGCGCACCCGCGAAATCCGCACGGTTCCGCGTCGGCGGCGGGACCCGTCGCGACCGCCGGTTGCCGCGTGTGCTGTTGCGTCTGCTGCGTCTGCTGCTGCCACTGCCCCTGCTGCCGCTGCGTGGAGAAATCGAGTCTCTGCGTCGCGCCGGTGTGACCGGTGTCTCGCGCGCTGCGCTCAGCCTCCTCCAGGACCTCCCACCCCGGATCGTCCTCGTCGTCGTCACCCTCGTCCTCGCCCTCGCCGCCGCCGCCGCCGCCGATTCCCCCGTACGGCTGCTTGCCCCCCGTCCACCCGTAGCCGGCGTTTGAACCGTTCACGTTAATTGGACCGTTCACGTTCTCAATTGGACCGTTCACATCAATTGAACCGTTCACGTTTGAACCGTCGCCGGGAGCAGCGGGCGGCGTCGGCGCGGGCTCGATGTACTCGCCGCTCATCGGTCCGAGCTCGTACTCTTCGAACCCATCGCACGCGTTCGCTTCCCACCCGTCCCCGTATTCGTCCAGAGGCGGCGCGTAGAAAGCCTCATCCGGTAGCCGGTCCCGCGTGTGGTCGACAACCTCCATCTCACCGTCCTCGTCCCCCGCCACCCGTCGCGCGGACCGCGCGCGTTCCTCCTCCGCCGCATCCCGAGCGACTCGCTCCTCTTTACCCGCGATCGCGCCGGATGCGATGATCGTCCCCTCCACGTCCCTCGGCGGCGGTAGATCCTGCGCGGCGCACGTGGCGCGCATCAACGCTACGGAGAGCGCCCCGTGTCGCACGCTGTGCACGGCGGTGGGTCTGCGCTGCAGGGGCGCGGACGCGCTCAGGTCCAACGCGTGCGCCGCCCCGGACGGGTGCTTGTACGTGAACAGGAGCGAGGTCTCGACGTGGGACAGCGGGGCGTCCCAGGGTCGGACCGAGAAGGAGCAGCCGGCGGTTCCCTTGCGTTTCTTTCCGGAGGATTTGGGCGCGTTCTTCGCCGCGAGCTCCTCTGGGGTCGGTCCGAGCACCCGCAGGTCGCAGGTGGGGTTCAGACCCGCGGGGAGCATCCGCGGGCAGTCGTTGCAGTGCTTGAACACGCGCTCGGGTTCGCACAGCGCCCGCATGAGCACGTCGTAGGAGGACTGCTCGCGACGGAACTTTTCAGCCTCGCGGCCCTCCTGCGCGAGAACCACAACCTTACCGTCGCGGGCCCTGCCCGTGCGGCCCATGCGCTGGATCGTGCGGATGGTGTCGACGACGTCGAAGAATACGATTAGGTCCACGCTCGGGATGTCGAGGCCCTCCTCCCCGATGGACGTGGCCACCAGGGTGTTGAGGGTGCCGTTACGGAAAGCGTCGAGGACGTCGCGCTGCTGCTGCTGGGTCTGGCCCCTGGTTCCCCTGGCGTGGCCGGCGCCCGCGGCACCCTTGCCCCCGCCCCCGCCGCGGGTGGTGTCGCCCTGGCCGATGAACTCCGCGACCTTGATCCGACTCTCCGTGTGGTTGGGATTGGAGTTTGCGGGTTTCTTGTTATCCTCGCCGACATTCGCATTCTTGAACATGTCAGTCAGAGACTTCTGACCATTCTCGGCTTTCTTTTTCGGCTCGCCCACGGCGTCGATGCGCCCACCCACGGTCACCTCACGAAGCGCCCTGACGATGTCGTGAACGGAGTCCCTGAAAGACGTGAACACGATGACGCGCGTGTTCGGATCGTTCTTCGCAAAGTGTTTTCGGATGATCTGCTCAAGCCTGACCATTTTGGGGGAGTGGTGCGCTCCGTTGCCCGCCATCGAGCTGAGCATATCCTTGACGTTGCGCATCACCGGGGCCTGCGGATTATTGTCGTTGTATAGCGAGGCGACGAACGCCTTGTGGTCGTTTTGCACCATGTAGTCCATGGCGCTCTGCGGGGAGGAGTACTTGGTGAGCTGCTCGGCGATCCTCGCGATGTAATACGCCATGCACAGGTTGTTGTATGCCCAATTTTTTTGCCCGGGGTTCGCCCCACTGGCCCTGCTTTCGTTTTGCGCCATTTGTACGGTATACGCCGCGGGGATCTCCTTGCTGGACCCCTCCATGAACCTCGACATCATAAGGCTGGCCTGTCCCAGCGTGCCGGTGCTGACCGCCTTTTTCAAAATAGGCCGGATGACGTCCCTCAGCTGTTCCAATACCTCCTCCTGGGCGCTGGTCGCCTTGACGAGCTCCATGTCGATCTTGCGGTTATGCGTGTGTTTCCGAACGTCCTCGTCCTGGTCGGATTTGAAGTCGATGCGCCCTATGTTGAGCGCCTCGAGCACCTTCTGAACGTCCTGCACGGTTCTCCCCGGAGTCGCGCTGAGCGCGAGGGTCCGAAATTTAACCCCGCGGTCCCACAGCATCCTGATGCATCCGACGTACGAATGGTTACCCTTGGCCCTGTGCGCCTCGTCGATGACCACGCAGACGACCTCGTTCGCGGGGCAAACGCTGGAGTTGATGTCGTTCTCCATCGTCTGCGGCGTACAGAAGAAGACCCGCTTGGTGCGCCAGAAAGTTCGGCGGGTGCCGCTCTCGTCCTTCTTCGTGCTCCCCATCATCGTGCACGTGTCCTCGGTGGGTATACCGCATATGTTGCTGCACGCCGCCTTCTGCTGGTCCACCAGCGGGCGCGTGGGGGCGAGGAAAACCACCTTCCCCTGGGGAAACCACCTGTAGAAGTTGTACATCACGACAGCCGCGATGAGCGTCTTGCCCAGACCCGTCGGCAAACACACCAGGCTGTTGGTGTACAGCGCCCTGCGCACAGCCTGGTACTGGTAATCGCGCCGGACGAGCTGCGCCGGGTACACGTACGTCTGCGCGGCGACGGGGTCCAGCATCACGCCAGCCTCGGACGGGACGAGACCCTGCGAGTTCGGGGTGCCGAGGCGACCCGGGGTGAGACCCGCGTCGGCTCGGCCGCCGCTCGCGGGTGTTCGAGAGTCGGATCCGTTCTGCGTCCCTCCGCGCGTTGACTGCGGGGCCGTGCCGCCGCCGAAGATGTCGCCGTAGTCGCCTTCGTGATGGCCGGCGTCGGGGTGGTCGAGGTCGATGGGCATCTCGTGTGCGTGGGGCTGCGCGTTACCGCTGAAGCCGGGGGGCTCCGGTTGACGACGATGCCCGCCTCCGCCGCCGCCTCCGAACATGGAGTCGAGCGTCCTCTGCCTGTCCTCGACGCCCGGCCTGAACGGCACCTGCCGCGGGCCGGTCTTCTTGGCGAACATGTCGTTCACGGTGCGCTGGTTTCTGTCCGGGGGAAGATGCGAGCCGCCGCGCGCCAACGCCCTGTCAACCTCGGGGTGGCCCGAGTAGTTGGATCTCGGCCTGTTGGGTGCCCCCCGGGCGTTTCCGCGTCCGTCGTGGCCGCTGAACCCGCCCTTGTACCCGGTGTGGCCGCTGAACCCCGCGGCGTTGTTGTTGTTGCCGGCGGGATGCTGGGGCGCGCCTCCCCACTGGTGGTTCGCGGGCTGTCGCTGTTGCCAAGACTGGTTCGGATGCCACTGCTGCGGTGGCTGGTGCCACTGCTGCGGAGGCTGGTGCGACTGCGGCGGGGGTTGCTGATGCGGAGGTTGATTGGAGCCCGCTGGTGGTCCGTTCCTCCTCGCGGCGACTATCGCGTCGACGTCGACGGCGCCGAGCGCATCGTCCCAGTCGTCGTCCGCTATCTCCCAACCACCCATTTTGATGCACCCTCCTGCCGCCCCTCTGACCAGCAACTGTGTCTCTGGATCCGGTGGTCCTCTAACCGCGGGCGAATCGCGGTCCGAACATTCCTAAGTCTATCACGTCTACTCTACGTGCTATTCGAGCTCCGATTCGGGTGGCACGCCTCGCGCGTCGCCCCTCGGTGCGTCTCAAGCTGGTCGCCGCGTTTGAAAAATCTCCTTCTCGCCCGGGGTGCCTGCGTCCCCTACCGGGTGCCTACGTCAGATTTCGTTGCCCGCTGCTGCGCCCTCTGCTGCGCCCGCTGCTGCGCCATGGGGTGCTATCGGCATCCCCGCGCCGCGCTCCTCGCGACGGCGGTCATCCTGATCGCATTCCCGTTCGCCGCGGTCGCCGCCGATCCCCCTTTGCCGGGCCTCCACTGGTTCGCCCCCGTCCTCGCCGGGGGGGGATACTGCAGCGAGGCGAACGCTCTCCTCCACGGACTGAAGTCGCTCCCGCCCGGCGAGGCCCCTCCGCTTCGGGTCACCCACCACGGCGACGCCATCGACTACTTCTTCTACAGCGGCCTCCCCGAGGACTACGCGCGGGAGCTCGACTCGATGCTCACGGCGCGGCAACCGCGTGCGCGGGACTCCGTCATCGTGTGCCACTCGGAGCCGGGCGCGTGGGCTCCGGCCAAGTACGAGACCGCGCGGTGTCCGCCCGAGGGGTACGGCCGTCGACACGCGGTCAGGGTCATCGGTCGTACCATGTTCGAGACGGACAGGCTCGACCGGGAGCACGTGGCGCGGTGCAACAAGATGGACGAGGTTTGGGTGCCCACGAGGTGGAGCGCGGAGGTTTTCGAGCGGTGCGGCGTGGACCCGCGTAAGATCAGGGTGGTTCCCGAGGCTGTGGACGTGACGATGTTCGATCCCGCGAGGTTCGAGGGACGGGAGATGTCGCTGGCGCACGTGGGCGAGAGGGTGGTCGGGCCGAGGCTCGACGGCGAGGACGGGTACGTCGGCGCCGGGGCGACTCGGACGATCAAATTTTTATCGGTGTTCAAGTGGGAAGCGCGGAAAGCCCCGGACGTCCTTCTGGATGCGTACTTCTCCGAGTTCACCGCGGAGGACGACGTCGCGTTGTTCCTCAGGTGTAACCTGTACCACGAGAGCGACCCGCGCGCCATTCACAAGCGCGTGAGGGACGCGGCGCGAACCGCCTTTCGATCGGGTAAGTCCGGGTCCCTTTGGGGCGCCCCGAAAGGGACCCGCGTCGACGACGCCGTCGCTCGTTTCGCGCCTCGCGTCTTCGTCCTGCCGGCCGTCTCGGAGGAAGGCGTCCCGGCGATGTACGCGGGTGCGGACGCGTTGGTGTTACCGAGCCGGGGCGAGGGATGGGGACGTCCGCACGTGGAGGCGATGGCGATGGGTCTGGCGCTCGTCGCGACAAACTGGAGCGGCCCGACGGAGTTCATGACCGAGGATAACTCCTACCCCGTCGCCGTCGAGCCCGATCTCGTGCCGCTGCCTCCCGACAGCCACTTCGCGACGCACATGTGGTCGCAGCCGTCGGTGGGGCACCTCCGGGCGCGGATGCGGGAGGTGGCGAGCGACCCGGAGAAGGCGTCGGCGAAGGGCACGAGGGCTCGACGCGACATGGTGACGCGTTTCAGCCCCGCCGCCGTGGCCCGGTTGGTGGTGGGAGAGCTGGGGAGGATCGCGAGGGAGGACGCGGGGGGGGAACGTGGGGATGATGCGACGGGAGCGCGAGATGAGCTCTGAGGTGGGCCACGTGGGACAGTTTTCACCGGGTAAACACGAGTGTTGGGCACCAAGGCGGGCGGCTCAGTTTTTGTCTTCATCGTCACAGATGCGCACTCGCGCGAAAATTCGATCGGTCCACTCCTGGGTTTGTGAAGGGCGTCTCGGCTTGGTGGAGATCCATCTGGCAACGCGCGAGCGCGTCTAACCGATCGAAACTTAAAATGTCGGCCGCCGCCAACTCTGCGGTGCGTGTCACCTCGGACCCACTCCCCGTGCCGCGTGCGCGTCCCCGGGCCGCGCGTCTTCCCCCCGCCTCGAGATAAAATCCAGCCTCCCGCGGCAGCGCACTGAACCGATCCCCCTCCCCCTCCTCGCGAAGTCCTACTGGCGCATCGCCGGTATGTCGTACCTCAAGTACTCCAGCATGTGCGCTGAGGTTGTGCGAGGGTGCCTGAAGGAGCCCTTCCTGACCAAGGTGAGTCACCACTTCCCCGTGAGCGCGCTCGCGACCCCCCGCGGTCCCTCGGATTACTCCCTCGCCTGTGCTCTCACGCCCGTTAAGAGCACGCGTGCTGACCTCGAAACACTCGTATCCCGCGTCCACAGGCGAAGCCCCGCGAGGCTGTGTACTTCAAGTCGGTCAAGTGGACCGACGGCAAGCCCGGGAAGCCCGGTGAGTAGCGAACCCGACCTGTCGCACGGAGCCCCCCTCGGGTGAGGGGGGGTTGGGCGATGACGATGAGATATTTTTAGGGTTTTTTCTCGACGAGACGCGCCCGTCGACCTCCTCGCTGACCGACGTCCCTCCTCCTTCCTCTCGCAGTCGTCACCGAGGTGATCCCCCCCGAGGTCACGAAATAAGGCGTTCGCGTGGTGTTAGGCTCCCTCGGGGCGAGGGAGCGCGGTATTTTTGTTGCTCCTGTAATATTTAGCTCTCACACTTCAAACAACGAGTCGCGGTCGTCGCGAGTGAACACTCGGCTTCGAACGTCGTGAATCGAACCGTTTACATTGATGATTACATCGAGCTAGCTGGCTGGCCTCACGCGAGCTCCCCCCTCTTGCACGCCTGCACCATGTCCAGGTAGATCTGGCACTTGGCGATCTCCCCAGAGTTCTCGTTGATGCAGTCAGAGAAGAGCTTCATCTGGTTCACGCAGGGGTTGCTGGAGGGCGCGGCCTGGCGGGGCTCCTCCGCGGGGCGCGCAGCCTCGTGGCCGCCGCCGCCGCCCATCATGGATCCGACCGCAGCGCGGGCGATGGAGGTACCGGTACCCCAGGCGGCACCCTGCGCGACCATGCCCGCGAGGCCCCCCATGACGGAACCGCCACCTCCCTGGGTCTGCTGAGCGGGGGGAGGGGCGTTGCTGTAGGTCGCGGGACGAGGAGGGGGCGCGCGCGCGCGACCGCCTCCGAAACCGCCACCGCCACCGCGACGACGACCCATCGTTCTCTTGAGTCTTCTCGGCTGCTTCCTGCGCGAGTTGCGCGTTGAGTAGTGATGACGCGTCCCCCAAGATCGTCACGCGCTCGCAAAAACAAAATCGCGAGGATCGAGGCGAGCAAAAATTTCCAGGCGGGCGTTTTCGCTTGCACACCACAAGTCCACGCCCCTCGCACTTCGCCATGAGCTACACCAGCTTTACAACGTGGGAGAACCGGGATGAATGGCCCGAGCCTCCCAAGGGATACTACTACATGCCCCCCGAGGAGGACATCATCAAGCTCCGCGAGGTGAACGGAGAGATACTCAACGACCCGCACAAGCCCCCTGCCGACTTTTACCTGTTCTCGAGGATAGTACAGGACCCGCAGAGGCGGTGCTTCCAGGGCAAACCCGGGGAGCTTCCGAGCGTCGGCGAGCGGTGCTCGTTCTATCTGAACAGCGATCAGCAGCCCTTCCGTCTCCGGGCGCTCGTGCGCAGCTCGGAGAGACTCGTCTCGCAGGACGGGGGCGCCGAAGCGAAGGTCGTGGCCGTGGGCGTTATGGAGCAGCTCGCTTTCCAGATAGGCAAGAACACGAAGCCCTTCCGTGGCGACGACGTTTACAAGCTAGACCTCGAGTACGTGACCATCGAAAACCCCGAGGGTAATGAGGAGAAGGTGTGGACGATCGTGGACATCCAGGTGGCCACCCCGGAAGAGAGGGGCGGGAAGAACTTCCACGCCCACGGGTGGCTTATGGAGAACATGCCGGACATCGGAAACAACATGGCACCGGAACAGAGGAATCGCACGTGGTGAGATTCGCCGACCGCTTTCAATAAGCACATTGATATCCGCACTGTAAAAAGAATTAGTGTCAATCACATCATCGCGCGGGGCTTGACGCGCCGTCGAAGCCCGGCAGGGGCAGGCCCTCGCCCCCGAGCCCGCCGCTTCCCCCGTTCTTGGTCGCAACCTCACCCTCCTCGATGCCCCCCCCGCCGCCGCCGCCCAGCTCCTCCATGCTGAACGTCCTCCTTTGACCCCTCGAGTTGGCCAGCTGCACGCTGTCGGACCCATCCGCGCCGAACGTCACGGCGTCGCCGTCGCGCGCGAATCCGTCCAGGAGGCACTCGCTCAGCGGGTTCTCCAGCAGCCGCTGCACCGTCCTTCGCATGGGCCGGGCGCCAAACTTGGGTGAGAACCCCTCCGCGAGGAGCAGGTCCTTGAAACCCTGATCGACGTCCACGGACACGCCCCGGCCCTTCGCCCTCGCGGTCACGGACGCCAGCATCAGGTCCGCGATGCGCCCAACCTCCGGCCGAGACAGCGGCTGGAAGACGATGATCTCGTCGAGCCTGTTGAGAAACTCGGGGCGGTACTTGGCGCCGAGCTCGCGCCTGACGTCCGCCTGAACCTTCTGGTAGGTGCTCCCCGCGCCGTTGTCGCCCTGGTCCATGGAGCGGAGGATGGCCTGCGACCCGACGTTGGAGGTCATGATGAGCATGGCGTTGGTAAAGTCCACCGTCCTGCCCTTGGAGTCGGTCAGCCGCCCATCCTCCAAAACCTGGAGCAAGATGTTGAAGACGTCCGGGTGCGCCTTCTCGATCTCATCCAGGAGCACGAGCGTGTGCGGGTTGCGACGCACCGCCTCGGTGAGCTGTCCTCCCTCGGTGAAGCCCACGTATCCCGGGGGCGGGCCCACGAGTCTGGACACGGCGAACGACTCCATGTACTCGCTCATGTCGATTCGCACCATGCTCTTCTCGGCTCCGTAGTACGACTGCGCGACAGCCTTGGCGAGCTCAGTCTTACCCACGCCGGTGGGACCCGCGAAGATCATGGACGCGACCGGCCTGCTGGCGTCGGCGAGCCCCGATCGCGCCCTGCGCACCGCGCGGCTTATCGCAGTCACCGCCTGGGACTGCCCGATGACGCGCTCGCCGATTGACTCCTCGATGTTGAGCAGCGTGGTGCTCTCATCCTCGCTGAGCTGCTGAACGGGGACGCCGGTCCACTGCGCGACGACGTCCGCGACGTGCGACGCGTCAACGACGGTCCCGCCCGCGAGCTGGACCATCGCGCCGGCCTCGTCCACGACGTCGATGGCCTTATCCGGGAGGAATCGATCGGTGATGTACCTCGTCGCGAGTTTGACCGCCGAGCTCAGCGCCTCCGGTTTGTACTGAACCCCGTGGTGCTCCTCGTACGTCTTCTTGAGACCCTTCAGGATCGTGAGGGAGTCCTCCGGCGACGGTTCGCCGATGCGCACCGGCTGGAAACGGCGCTCCAGGGCGGCGTCTTTCTCGATGTGCTTCCGGTATTCCTCCACGGTTGTCGCGCCCACGCACTGAATCTCGCCCCTCGCGAGCGCGGGTTTCATCAGGTTACCGGCGTCCATTCCCCCGTCCTCGCCGGTCCCGCCCGCGCCAACGAGCATGTGCAGCTCGTCGACGAACAGCACGATGTCCCCGGCGGCCTTGACCTCGTCGATGACGTTCTTGAGGCGTTCCTCAAACTCCCCGCGGTACTTGGTGTTGGCGAGGAGCAAGCCGAGCTGGAGCGATATCACGCGCTTGTTCTTGAGCCTCTCCGGGACGTCACCGTCGACGATGAGCTGCGCCAGCCCCTCCGCGATCGCGGTCTTCCCCACGCCCGGGTCTCCGACGAGGCACGGGTTGGACTTGCGTCGCCTGACGAGGATGCGAAGCACCCGCTCAACCTCCGAGTCGCGACCGAGCACGGGATCCAACTTCCCGGCTCGAGCATCCGCGGTCAGGTCCACGCCGCACTCCGCCAGCGCGCTGCCCTTCTTCTTCTTCCCCAGCTTCTTACCGGCGCCCACGAGCTCCTTCTTCTCGCCGTTGATCTCGTTGCGCATCGCGGCGACGTCGCAGTCGAGGTCGTCGACGAGTAAGCCGTGCGCTCCGCAGGTTTGGTCGGCGATCATCGCGAGCGCGAGCTCCTTGGTGCCCACCATGGCGTCGCCCGTGGAGGCCTCCGCCTCGGTGGAGACGCGCTCGAACAGCCTCTTGACGTCGGCCGAGAGCGGGATGAGCCCGTCGGCGACCTTACCGCCGTTCTTGAAGGGGTTCATGAGCTCGAGCTCGCTCACCCCCGCGCGTCGAGCGCACGCCTTGCGGATGGCGTCCTCGGTGCCGCCGAGCTTGTGCATGGCCGCGGACGTGTCGTTTCTCTGCTTGGCGATCGCGAGGAGCAAATGCTCGGTGCTAATTTCCGATCGCCGCAGTCGTTTGGCCTCGTCCATGCCGTCCTTCACCGCGGTCACCGCGTCGCCGTCGAACCGATCGAACATTGCTCGAGGGGAGACGCGCGGGGCACGGTTCGATCGGCGGGGGTTGACGCGGGACGACGCGACGCGGGACGCCGCGCGACGAGGCGCGGATAGGTCTCGCGCGCCGGGCGCGATGTGACGCGCGGCGGCGAGGCCGGTCATCGTGGCTCCGAGCCCTGACATGGTGCTGCGGGAGCGTGGAACCGGGAATGGCGAGCGTCCTCCGTGGCGCCAACCTGTGGATGTCCGTGGATGACGTGCCGCGCTCACGGCGGACCTGGCAGCTGGTCGGAACAGCTGACTCAAGAAACTCCGCATAAAATCGAGGGTTTAAATCCACTCGGCACCGCGGACCAAACAGAACGCGAACACGGGGAAATCGGAGACTACAGCACTCCGGGCTCCCACTCTCTGGCTCACCTGCTCACACCCATGATTGCACCGCCGAGGTTCAAGACTGTCGTGGTGAGCGTCGACGCGGGGTCCCACGTGGGAACCCTGCGCCTGAACCGACCCTCCAAGTCCAACGCCATCGACGGAGACATGTGGACGGAGATCCCGAAAGCGGTGCGTTGGCTGGACGACCAGGCCGAAGTCCGGGTGGTGGTGGTGACTGGCGCTGGGAAAAACTTTTGCGCGGGAATCGACGTGTCGAGCCCGGAATCACTGATGTCGCAGCTGGGGCAGGCGACGGCCGTGAAGTGCCCGGGGCGCAAGGCGGAGGCGCTGTTCAGGTGAGACGCATCGAGAGGAAAATCAACCCTATTTCACGACTGCTAACAACCCTCCGCCTTCAACGCCGCAGGCACATACGGGGGCTCCAGGACAGCTTCACGGCGTTCGAGAGGTGTCGTAAGCCGGTGATGTGCGCGGTGCAGGGCGCATGCTTCGGAGGGGGCGTGGACATGGCGGTAGCGTGCGACATTCGGTACTGCTCCGCGGATGCCAGATTCTGCGTCAAGGAGGTTGACCTGGCGATAACCGCCGACATCGGGACACTTCAGAGGCTTCCGACGCTCGTGGGACACGGCGTGGCGACGGAGATGGCGCTCACCGCGAGAGTCGTCGGCGCGGAGGAGGCGAGAGCCATCGGGCTCGTCACGGAGGTGGCGCCGAACGCGGCGGCGCTGGAGGCGTTGGCGGGGGAGCGCGCGAGGGCGCTCGCGGCCAAGTCCCCGCTCGCCGCGCAGGGGACGAAGCAGGCGATGCTGCACGCGAGGGACCACAGCGTGAGGGAGGGTTTGGAGTTTGTGGCGATGATGAACTCGGCCAGGCTGACGTCGGAGGACCTCGGCGAGGCGATGGCCGCCAAGTTCGCCGGGCGAGCGCCGACGTTTTCGAAACTGTAATAGTAGTCGGCTCGCGTTACAACACCCGATTCCTAGTGTCTCGCCGTCGATCACCGCCGCGCTCGCGCGTGGTGCGTCGATCGACGCTCGTGCTATGCGCGCGGGTCTGTCCCGCGCGTGTGCTAATATCCGCTACGCCTCGCCGCTCTACGCTCATCAGAACGGCGCGGCGATGATCTTCGGTTTGGAACGGGTTCGAGGCGAGGTGATCACCGGTCCCAGCTTGGGGTCCATCCGCATCTGCTGCACGATGTCCCACTGGTACTTCAGACTGGTCGTCGCCGGGCTCGGCACGACCTTGCCCCACCGCCGCGGGCCGCCGTACCAGAACCTCTGCCACAGCGTCCTATCCCGCTCGCCGTCGTTCCCCTCGCGCTGCCGCTCCCGCACCGGGCTCCCCTTTGCCTTCTTCTTCCCCCCCTTCGTCTTCTCCGCGGGAACCTCCACGACGGGTACCACGCCCGGCCCGTTCGTGTGCATGTCCATCGCGCTCGTCTCGCCGTTCCGCTCGCACGCCACGAGCGTCGGCGCGAGGCTCGCATCCGGCGCGGCGCCGGCGACCCCCCCCGTTCGCATGACGGGCATTGCGGGCGCCGTGGCCTTGATGATCGCCTTGCCGGCGCACTGCGCCATGAAAGAGTCGTACGCCGCCTTGATGTCGATTTGTTTCTTAAGCCCCTCGAACTTGCGCTGCACCGGCCGGAGGTACGCGCCGTCCGTGGATGGATCGGACACAAAGTCGAAGGTGATGAGCTCAAAGTCCTCCTGGATGTAGACGTACCCGTCCTTCTCGGAGAGCGTGGCCCACCCGCGCGAGGACATTCCCAGCCTGTTTCCCGCGACGTACAGGTCCCTCAGCATCGTACCCGCGTGCGTTGGGAGCACCTCGACGTAGCCCATGAGGTCGTCGCCCTGCCAGTGGTAGTCGAGCACCTGGTGACTCACGTTGGCCAGGTTGAGCGAGCGAAAGGTCGGGGAGGCTGGCGGGGGATGGTCAAGCTCGCCGAGCGCGCGGCACATGCGGACGTGCGCGCTGTAGAAGACCGAGGCCTCTCGCTGCAGGAGGTGCTTCGGGTACACCCTGCCGTTCCTGTTGCGTGCGTTGGCTCGTCCGAGGATGCCTGAGGGGGGAATGAGGTCAGCGCTTCCGACGGAATTCCTTGGGGCGCGTCCGCCGGGCACGGTTTTCGCTTGGCAAGCACGATCATGGACGACTCGGTCGGGGCCGCGGGGCGCGCGCATTGGGATGGAAACTCACCGTACACGATCAACCTTCCCTCATTCAGTGCAAGTGACCTCGCGCAAAGATCTACCCGCTTCAGGCGGTCAGCCTCGGAGAAGCCGTCGCCCGACGCCTCCCGCTGCACCGAGCAGCACCCCCCCATCTCTCACGGAATTCCCAGCTCTCGGTGAAATTCCGCCCGGAGGTTGCCGGCTGGCCTGCGGGGATTCACTCCGCGCTTCGCGATTGACCCGCGCGCAATACGCGTGGATCGTCCGAGCCGACGGGCTCTCCTGAGGGCGTCGAGCTGTCTCGCGCAAGCCCCGACTGGCGAGCCACCCCGGACGGCTGCGCTTGTCCTTAATCCGGAAACCAAGGGCCGAGTTTCGTGTCGCGACCAAATCACTGCGATCACCGACAGGAGGGAGCCCGACAGCAGGACAGGATTTGGGGCTGAGAAAACGCGACTGAGCGCTCGCGCCGCCGAGCCATTCGAGATTGCTACGCGATTCATACCTACGAGCTAAAGTCTACCTTGTCAAGGAGCCTAACGCGCAGCGCCTCTCGTCCTCTTCATCCCTTTCTTGCTGTCCTTGCCTTCGTCGTTGGGCCACATGCAGAATACCCCTCGGGTCTCGCGGCCGCCGCTGAACTGCGTCCAGTCACCAGCCAGCAACGTAGCGCTCGCAAACCCGGATAGCCTCAGCCGCGCCCTCCCGTGCTGCAAAGAGCCGAACATCTCTCCAGGGAGACCACCGCAGTCCGTGTACGTCCCGTCCAGCACCACCTCTTGTTCTTCGGAGTCGACGTGAACCTTGCCGCGAAGCGTCAGGTTTCCAACAGTGTCCTTGATCCAACCGGTAACTTTACCCTCAGGGGTCACCGTCAGCGTGGCTCGGAAAACGCTGTCAACGCTGAAGCGATAAGGATCGCGAGAAGACATATTTCCAGATATGCTGAGGCGCGTTCCAAACCATGATCCAGACATTGACGTCGCAGTGGAGGGCTCGCCGATTCTCTCCAGTCGAAGCCTCTGGCCGTGAGGTGGTCGCCCGCCGCGAGGCCACGGGCCGCGGCCCGGCATGTTCGGGATGATCGGCACACGATCGTCGCCGTCGCTCGGCACTGGATCAGCGGGTGTGAGGTACGGGTGAGATGGTAGCGGTACACCGTGATACGACTCCCTTCCAGGCTCGCCGAGCAGCGCTAGAGGCCCCACGAAGAGAGCAACGGCGATGCTCGGAGGCACCCTTTCCCATTTATGAAATTTCGGCACGGTCGCGTTGTCAAGCGCCTGTGTTTGAGGCACACCCCCAAGTGCCGCAGCTAACGCATCGTCGTTGGTCTCCATTTCACAAACAGGAAAATCCCACGTCCAGCCGATAACAGGACGTGCGTCCAGTTCTTTCTCTTCGGTAACACCATAACGCATAGCCCGATAAGGATGCTTAATCAACCCCATTTGCCCAGCCCAAAGCACTTGACTATCATAATCGAACTTCTTATCGAGGAAAGTCGCGCGCACAACTTCGCTCCTGGTGATGAGGGCACTCAACAACAGGCTCGATGCGTACATCGCCTGGCGACATTCTTTTCTATTTAGTTCGATAGCTTTGTCCAGGTCGAGGTCCGTTGGTCTTTCCTCCATGGACGGTCCATTGAAACGTCGCAGCTCGCGATGACGTAGATTGCTCTCTGTGTAATGATCTATCTTCCAGAACATTTCGTACGTCTTCTCCAACATATCGTTCACACGAATGGTCTCCTCGGTCCTGTTGAGGTGTCTCGATGCGTTAATAGCGGCAGCGAGTACTGTACAGCAGCCGGCCAACTCCTCCAAAATGCCTGCGCTACACCTAATGTCAAACTCGTTGCAGCCGCCGGCGGGAGTCCGTTCGCGTGTGTAATGATCGAAGTTCTCGAGCGCATAATACCTGTCCATGAAGAGTTCCCTGTATGACTCCACTGGCCACACGGGATCGTCCCACATCCGCTGAAACAGCTGCCTCCAAAGGTGCTCATCCACCGCCTGGTGCAGCGATCGGGATAAGGTCGAGAACCTGCATATCTCGGCTGGGTCGAGGTGAGCGAGCACGTTTCCGAGGGTTGGTGCGTCAAGATCAAGTATGCTCGCCCCCGATACACCGGCTTCGGCATCTCCCGACCCCGGCGCCATGGTTCAGTCGACCTCCACGCGCGCCTTTCGAGTGAGGGTCTTCGAGGAAAGATTCGCGAAACTCGAGGTGACTTGGCACTGCTTGTCGCTGAGAAACTCGACCGCGAGTGCCCGGGACGGAGCCTCAACGCGACGCTCGTGGTTTGCGATACATCGAAACGTTTCGTGTACATCCTACTCGTTCATTTCATTCGTCTCCCCCCGCGCTGTCCGCCGGCGTGGCCGCCCCAAACTCCGTCCCCGGCGTGTCAGCCCCCGAGTCCTCCCCGGCTCTGCGTCGCTTTGACGCACTCGGCTCTTCGCCGGCGGAGACCGCCGAGGGGGTCCCCGCCTCGCTGTCTCCCTCGCCCATGTCGCGCGTGGGCCTCTTCTTCCTCGGCGGCAACACCCTCGTGGGCCCGCTCGGTCCCCCCGGCGTGTGGGTCACCGCGTGCCCGCTCAGGTACGCCTGCTTGAGCTGATCGAGCGTCGGTCCGTCGGCTTCGCCGTACCGCACGCTCTTCCACCCGTCGTCAGCCTTCTTGCCCGGGTTGGCGATGCGCTTGCAGAAGATGGCCCACGCGGATGGAGAGTTGTACTCGTTGCCCTCGAACTTGATCACGCCCTCGGCGTCGAGCTCGGCGGACCAGGTCTTGTTGAGGTAGGAGATCCAGAGCGCATCCGGGCCCGCCTGCATGTGCCCGGACTCTACGAGCATCTTGAGCGACACCGCGGACCTGCCGGGTCTGTTGGGCAGACCCGACAGGATCTTCCCGCCGGACGCGCGGGTGTTCTTATCCGACGACGGTCTGAGGTTACCCCGCCCGGACAGGGACTTGGCGGTGGGAACCTCGCTCCTGCCCTGGCCGCGTCTCGCCTCGTGCCTCTGCGCCCACAGGATCTTCGACTTGAGCAGCCACTGCTCGGGGTCCTCCCTCCACAGGCGGGCCATCTCGGTCGCGATCTCGCGGCGCTCCTCGCGAATCCTCCACACATCGTGCTCCTGGATCGTACGTCGCGCGGGCGGGGGGTAGCGAGGTGAGTCATCGAGCGGCGGGTCGGGGTAGATCTTAGGGAACATCCGGGGGCGAGGGCTTTCGCGCGGGGCGGGAGTTTTCGATGCGCAGCGGGGCGAGATCGGGGCGGTGGTGGGGTCGATTCGCGAGTACCGGGCGCTCACCAGCTCCTGCGGGGTCTTATGCACCTCAGCCGCCGCGGCGTAGTCTTCCTCGTCGCTCTCCTCGGGCTCCTCGGGGGGCACCGGAAGCGCCCCGATCCAATAGCCCTTGCAGTCGCCGATGCCGCTGATGGCCAGGTACGGCTGCGCGGTGTCTGGGGTGAGGGATCCGTAGAACTGTATGTCCTTGAGAGGCGGCGGGAGCAAAATCTCCTGCTGCCCGCCCTCCGCCTTGACACCACCGGTTTGGACCATCGCCGCCGTCGTGACCGGTGCGTGATGCCCTATGATGCTCCTTGACAGATCTGTTGACAGGAGATTTCTTCGCTCGCTCGTTCCAGTCTGACTCGAATTTCGCCTGGCGCTCCATTGCTCACCTCGCCGAGCATGGGTCCGAGCGGTGAATGGCGCGGGAGCCCTGCTGGCACCAGCCGAAGCCCCCCTTCAAGCCCCGCCCGCTCCACCGGGGGACTGCTCGCCAAACCCGCCGAGTCCCTGCAGAGCATCAAGGAGCACGTCAAGTCCAGAATCGCGGGCGGCGACCCGTGCTCGCTCGAGGAGTGCAAGCGCCTCCTCCGAGATGTGGTCGCCGCGAGCGAGGCTCAGGCGTCCGAGGACTTCCACCTCCTCACGTCATTGTCCGAACAGGTCGCCCAGGTGGGCCAGGAGGACACGTTGGTCGGCCTCACCGCGGGCGCCCCGGATTTCAACACGGAGACGCGCGAGCTCATCGACTCGATCCTCTTCGCGCAGGAGCGCGATGCGGGCGGCGCGCGACACGTCGCGGTGGACTCGCACGCCGGGAACACCGGCGTGGCGGCGGAGAGGGTGCGTGCAAAGGTGAACCAGCGGCTCGTGGACCTGATCGACATCGCGTCGGTGTGCAGGGCGGAGCGGATACAGCTGCTCGCGGAGCTCGTCACCGCGTCCAGGAATCGACCAGCGCCCGCGCCCGCCGCGTTCACGCGACTCTCCCCGTCGGACGGCAAGAAGCTGCTCACGCCCTGATTCGCGTGAGAGCATCGCGACACTTAGACACCGAACAGTCATAGCAGCTAAGCTACTACTAAACGTTAGCGTGTAACAACAACAGCAACAACGACAACAAGACGACGACTCATTTCGTCTCAACGCCGGTACCTCGGGTCCTCATCCGGCGGACCCGGCGGCCTCCGCGGGGCGAGCACCGCGAAGCTGTTCCCCTGGGGAGGAGGCGGCCCGCCCCTGGCTCCCCTACCTCCCCTGCCCCCGTTGGGCGGGCCCGGATATCCCCGTCCGCCCGCGCCCATCGGAGGCTGCGGGTAGCCCCCCATCATCGGAGGTTGCGGGTAGCCCCCCATCGGAGGTTGCGGGGGATATCCGCCGTAATTACCCCGCCCGTACGCGGGCTGCTGCTGGTGGAACCCATGGTGATTACCCTGCGCACCCTGCGGGGGACCGTGCGCGTAGTGCATCACGGCACCCCCCGGCCCTCCCGCGTGCACGCTCGCCTGGAGCAGCCTGTGCGCCCCCGCGCTGAGCCCCGGCGCGTGTGAGCCGTTTTGACGCGAGCCCCCGAGTCCCATCGGCCCCGGGCCCCGGCGCGCCGGGTGCGGGAACTCCTGCGCGCCGTGCGGTCCCCGCGGTTCGTCCACGTGCCACAGCTTGGGCGCCGGTGGCATATCGTGCGGGTTCACCACCGGGTCCGGGAGACGGACGCCCGGCATGAGCACCGGCGGGACGAACCTCTCCGTCGGGCCCGGGAGCTTGAGGCACACCGCGAGCACCTGGTTGTTCCGAACGTCATCCTGCGATTTCATCGGCGAGGGCATCACGGCCGGGCAGGTCTCACCGTTGACCAGGATCATCTCGCCGTTCATGTTCCCGCTCGCCGCGGGGTTCATGTGCTTGGTCTTCTTGGCGTCGCGGCTCGGGTTCTCATCCTCCAGCTCGTAAATCTCTCGCGCCAGCGGGTGGCTCGCGTGGCAGAGGAGAGTCTCCAGGTTCGTCGTGTTCCGCCGCTTCTCCTCGTTGGTCAACGTGCAGTCCAGCGACCGGGTCTCCGCGAGCAGCCTCTTCTCGTCGATCCACGGCAGCAGCGCCACCGCCTGCCACGTGAACCGTTTCCCGTTCATGTCCAGGTCGAACTTTTCCGGGTAAAAGTCGATGATGGGCGAATCCGGATCCTTCATCAACGGATGAAATGCGGGAGGCAGCGCGTGGGACGACGCCGCGGGCAGCACGCCCATGAGCTGCTCGAAAGGCCGGAAGGGCTCGCCGAGGTCGAACTCGGTGGATATCTCGTGAAGGTTCACGAGGTCCGTGGCGAATGGCGCGTAGTGGTAGGGGTAGTACCAGTTCCACGAGCAGCAACCCTCGTAGTAGTACCTGCACACCCAGTATAAGCCTCGGACGTATTCGGTGACCATGCCGCGGATGATGCCGTCGGCGGTTTCGTCGTTTGCGCTCATCTTGGTCTGATAGTACCGCCCCTTCCAACCCGCCTCGCCCAGTCGCACGGGATCGTTATCCATTTCGTCGAGTTTGTCCCCTTTCTCCTTCATCACCGCCTCGAGCTGCTTGTTGAATGAGTCCACGTCAATTTCTTTCAGCTCCACGTCGTTGGCCTTGTCCGGCGGAGGCGTCTCCGTCAGTTTCTTCCAGTACTCAGCCTCGTCCTCCTTCTTGGCGTCGCCGACGTCCTTGGCGCCGTCCTCCTTGGCGCGCTTGGCGGCGTCTTCCCCGGCATCCTTCCCCTTGGACTCCGAATCGGGAGCTGGTCTCTTTTGGGCTGGCGCGTTCTTTCCGAGGAGCTTGGCGCGGAGCAACTCCGCCGCGCTCTTGTTCGCCTCACCCGTCGCTGCCAACGGCTTGGGCGGCGCCGGCGGCGGGGGTGCACCCCTTCCCACGGCGGTGTACGTCTGCCCGGCCATCGCCCCCGCCTGTATGTGACGATCGGACGCGTTAATCGAGCCGGCGAACCTCTTTCCCGCTTGATCCTCGTGCTTGTACATGCAGGAATCACCGCGGGTGCACTGCCCGCGGAGGAACTGGCGGCACACCTCGTTCTGCCCGCGCGCCTTGCGATCCTTCTGCTGCTTCTGCCGCTGTCTCATGCGGTGCTCGGTCCGGGCTCGCTTTTGGAAGATGGCCTCCTCGTGCGTCCCCACGATTTGCACAAACTTCTCGACCCTTCGCAGATCCGGCTTGCCGTCGCAGCACAGGTACCCTCCCAGGTTCGGCAGCTCCTGCCTGTACACCGTCATGATCAGGTCGATCGCGCCCTCCCTGATCTCCAGCGTGGGCGAGTGCGGCAAGAAATCGTTACCCACGAAGAAGCACATGAAGACGAAATCGTCAAACACGCGCTCCTGGTCGTATCCGCCCCACGGCAGATCGACCCGGTGCCCGCCGGCGGAGACCGGATGCAGGTCCATGGCGAGATACTCGCGCAGCACCGCGACGGACAGGAGCTGATAGGGCTTGCGCGCGATCGAGGGCTTGTCCTTGGGGACCTGACCGAGGAGCCTGTCGCGATCGGACGGCATATCCGGCTCTGGCGCGTTCTTCTGAAAGACAACCTCGCGGAGGATCCAAAAGTTTGGCTCGTGCGTCGCGAGCGCCAACATGATGAGATCCGCGTCGAGGCCGTACACGACGTGCTTGGTGTTCGGGTCGAAGCCCTTGAGTCCCCTCTGCTGCCTGATGTAGTGCATGGCCTTGTGCTCGCCCTCTCCGGGGACGGAAGCGTCGGACATGATCACCTTGACTCCCCGCCACGCGGGATCCGTGTTCATCCTCTGGTGCACATAGTACTGAAGCGCGGCGCTGAGGCGGCCCATGAAGGGCGTGCCCGGCGTGATGACGTTGCTGTCGAACGCCTCGGACTTTTGCCTCGGCGGGACGTTGACTCCCTCTCGCCTGAGCTTCTCCCTGAGTTTCTCGTCCTCCTCCTCCTTCTCCTTGGCCTCCTGCGCGGCGCGAAATCGACGCGATCGCTGCTGATTCATCTTGGCCCTCGGCGCGACGCCGTCGATGGCCATGTACAGCAGCTTCCGCGGGCGGATCATGGCGAAGAGCCTGTCGATGTAGTCGAAGATGCACTCGAACACCTCTTCCTCGGTGGTTGGCGCCGGGCGATCCTCCGGGTGGAAGCACGGGTGGATGATGCCGTTCATGTCGAGGTACAGGTTATCGAACTCCTGGCCGTTGGGGTTGGGCCCGGTGCAGTCCACGGGCACCTTCATGCCGTTCATGTCCCATGGCTCGTCCTCGACGACATCCTTGATGATCAGAGGGTACTTCTCGCTGAGCCAGCGGTAGAAGGCGGGAACTCCCATGTCGACAACAACCTAAAGATCCGAGCCGCCGCCAAAAAGTGCCGAACAAGGCTGGCGGTTCCTCACCCCGCGAGGAGCGGGTTGACGAGGAAGTGTGGGTGGTCGCGCGCGCGCCACGTTCTTAACGAGTATGACCGCGTGGACTGTGTGATATCGTTCGATGCTCCGCGCGTGTGTGCACCGCGCTTCGCACTGTCCCTCGCACGCAATCGGCGCCTGCATTTTCTCGGCCTCGGCGCTTCCAACTTTTTTTCTTCCCGATCGAGCTGTCGAGGTCTGCCGAGCACTCGACCGTAGCCGTTCGGCACAGGTGATAGGCACTCGACCACGATGGCTGCGAGTGTCGAGGTTGTCAAGCCCCGCGGGCAATACGACGAGGTGGTGGTGCATCCTCTGGTGCTTCTCTCGGTGGTGGACCACTTCCGTCGCGTGGAGGAGGTACGCGCGCCTCCCCGGCGTGCCGATCTGAACCGCGTCCCCTCGCCCGGTTGATGGCTAACCTTCCCCGACCCTTCCCCCGCCCTCTCTCCAGGACGACTCCGAGGACAAACGCGTGGTTGGCGTGCTGCTTGGCGAGTACCGCAAGGGGCGGCTCGATGTGACCAGCTCGTTCGCGGGTGAGTGTTTGATGTTGTCTGACCCGTGAATCAACCCACCCCGACGGGCGTGTCGACGACCCCGGGGGACACGCATCGCCCAGATCTGGGAACGCTCTGACCCTGGGGAAAAACACGAGACTGACCGGCGCGCTAACCCCTCGATCCCCCGCCCCCGCCCCGCACCAGTGCCCTTCGAGGAGGACGAAAACGACGCGAGCATCTGGTTCCTCGATCACAGCTACCTGGAGAAGATGTCCGGCATGTTCCGCAGGATCAACGGTGCGTGCACCCTCCCCGCCCGCACCGCCCACCAGATCCGAGCCTCTTTCAAACCTACCCGTCGCTCCCCTGTGTGCTGTTTTCTCAACTCTCTCGCCCCCGCCCGCCCCGCTCCCGACGCAGCCAAGGAGAAGGTCGTCGGCTGGTACAGCACGGGCCCGAAGATCCGGACGAACGACGTGGACATCCACGAGCTCTTCACCGACTACCACCCCAACCCCGCCTTCGTCATCGTGGACGTGAGGCCCGACAACGTGGGCATCCCGACGAGCGCGTACCGGCTGGAGAATGAGATCCGCGACGACGGGACGCAGAAGGAGGAGAAGACCTTCGTGCACGTGCCGTCGTCCATCGAGGCGTTCGAGGCGGAGGAGATCGGCGTCGAACACCTGCTGCGCGACGTCAAGGACAACACCGTGAGCACGCTCGCCACGCAGGTTGCCGAGAAGATCACGTCGCTGCAGGGCTTGGAGCGGCGCCTGGTGGAGATCAAGAGGTACATGGACCTGGTGGTGGACGGGACGCTGCCGGTGAACCACGAGATCATGGGCCTGCTCCAGGACTCGTTCAACCTCCTGCCCAACCTCAACCTCGAGGACTACGTCAAGGCGTTCGCGGTGAAGACGAACGACATGATGCTGGTCGTGTACCTGAGCTCGCTCATCCGGTCCGTCGTCGCGCTTCACGACCTCATCAACAACAAACGAGCGATGAAGGAGGCGGAGCAGGCGGCGGATGCGGCGGCGGCTGCCAAGGCGAAC
Organism: Micromonas commoda; assembly: GCF_000090985.2. Classification (NCBI taxonomy): domain Eukaryota; kingdom Viridiplantae; phylum Chlorophyta; class Mamiellophyceae; order Mamiellales; family Mamiellaceae; genus Micromonas; species Micromonas commoda. The sequence continues at coordinate 721,405 of NC_013039.1, forward strand.
CCGAAGAAGGAAAAGGAGGGTCCGGAGACGGGTAAGGACAAGGAGGAGGATAAGGAGAATGCCAAGGCCAAGAAGTGACCGACTTGGCAGGGTGCGGGGCGATTGACGACGCGTTGTAAACCGAGGCGAATTGATCCTTCGAGATGATTTGTTGCCAGTTCACTCGTCACGCCCAGAGCCTGAAGGTGGCGTCCGAACCGCACGAGATGACGTACTTTCCGTAGGGGTCGAAGAGCACCCCCTGCACGGCATCCTCGTGCCCCCTCAGCTCAGCCACCATGTCCCCGTCCGCCGCGTTGAAGCACTTCACCGTCCCGTCGTCGCTCGCCACCGCAACCGTCTCAGACGCCCTGTCGAAAGCAACCTTATTCGCCGGGTGCGGCCCGCAGTCCACCGAGAGAATCTCCGCAACCATGCGAACGTCCCAGAGCTTTACCATGCCGTCAGCGTCGCAGGAGACGATGACGTCGCCGTCGGTGCTGAAGCACAGGTGGTTCACGCTGTTGAGATGCCCGTAAAGCGTCTGAGCGCACAGGCCCGACCGCATGTCCCAGAGGGAAACCGTCTTGTCCGAGGAGCCGGTGGCGAAGTTGTTCGTGGTGGGTTGCCAGCACACCTCGTTGACGCTGTCCACGTGCCCGCGGAACGCCAGCCTGCACTTGGCGGAAGTCAGGTCCCACAAACGCACGCTGTGATCCAGCGAGCACGACGCGATGTAGTCCCCGGACTCGTGGAAAGCCGCGTTCCACACAGCCTGCGTGTGCTCCGCAAACGTAATCGTGCATCGCTTCTGCGCAAAGTCCCAAACCTTCACGGTGCAATCGCCCGACGCCGACGCGAGGTGCGTACCGGCGGGGTGGAAGTCCACGCCCGCGACCCAGTCCCTGTGTCCGTCGCCGCTCATGATGAGATCCCCCGAGGGAATGTCCCACATCTTCCACGTGGCGTCGTCAGACGCCGTCGCGATGATGGCCTTTCGCGGGTGAAGCGCGAGGTTGGACACCGACATCTGGTGCCCCTTGAACGTCTTGTTCAGGTTGAAGTTCTCCACCGGGCAGGGCTCGGGCTTCTCCTCCTCGAACACCCGTCCCTTCGGCGCCATCTGAACCCCCGGAGAGGCTGCCGCCTGCTGCGCGGCTTTGGCCGCGGCGCCGCCAGCCTTGGCCGCGGCTTGGATCGCCGCAGCCTCCTCCTCCTTCTTCTTTCGAGCGCTCTCAGCCTTCTCTGCGGCTTTCTGCCGGGCCCGCTCAGCCTTCTTCGCCTCCTTCTCCTTCTTCTCTTGCTCGATTTCGAACTGCTCGAGCTTGTCCGCCATGCGATCGCGATCTATCCGCACCAGCATCTTCTCCTTCATCGCTAGCTCGTACTTTCGCTTGAGCTCCTTGATGGTCGGTTCGTACTGAGCGTAGTGCTTGCGGAGCTTCTTGATGTCGTCGAGGAGCTTGTTCTTCTCCTGCCCGATGCGCTTGTGGTGCAGCCTGTGGAAGTCGCGCTCCTTACGAAACTTGTCCCACGTGGACTGGGCCTTGTGCGCCACCTGCTTGGCGTTCTGGAGCTCGCGCTTGAGCGACATCACCGTGCCGTTTAGCTCCTGGTTCGTGTTGTAGACGTCGGGGACCTGGGGCATGCCCTCCATGTTGAGCCTGCCGGTTGCCTCCAGCTCGTACCACTCGGCCTCGAACTTCTCCAGCGTCGACGTCATGCCCATCTTGACCAGGAAGTTGCGGACGAAGTCGTCCATCACCTGCGATCGTGAAAGAAGCGCGCAATCAGGGGGGTGTTTCACGGCTCTCGCGGGGGGGGCCTTGGGAAGAATCCTAAAATGGCGCCGAAACGGGTCGGGGGGCTCCGGGTTCTCACCTCCGGCTTCTTGACAACCTCTCCCGGAGCGACGTCCGGCGGGCCGGTGTCCTTGGCGCCGACCAGGCTCCCGCCCAGACCCGCCAGCGACCTGAGCGCCGAGTCGAAGTCGTCCTCCTCCGCCAGCAGGAGCGGGTCATCTTCGTCGATGTCGATCTCCTCGTACGCGAAGTCGTCGTCGGACTCTTCGAGCGCGTCGACCTCGACGAGCTCGTCGCCGCTCGAGTCGCCTTCCTCGTTGCCCATGGTGACTGTCGCTCGGATGCCCTCGGGTCGTGGCCGCGCGAGGACAGCTGTGGGGCGCCCCGAGGGTGCTGTCCCTTCGTGGGTCAACGGGCGCAACGGGAAATTTGCTTCGGTCAGCGCGCAGCTCGCTGCAGATTTGTTGCTGCCGGGAAAAAACTGTCAACTTCGAGGCGGTGCGGCGGTTCCGCACATAGGGGAGCGCGGTGCGGACCGGCTCGGTGCGAGGGTGCAGGGTTCGATCATCATGTCGCTATACGGCGAGAGCGATGGGCGTGAGCCATACAGGAGGGTGGACGAGGCGCTGAGGACGATAGCCAAAACGTTGCATCCGAGAACGCCCCTCTTCTACACCGTGGGAGAGTCAGTGGTAAACTTCAGAGGCCAGACTTTCATTGAAGGATTCGACGCGAAACTGTCGTGCGCCTTTTTCGGCCATGTATCGAAGCTTGCGGACAGCCTCAGACCCATCGTGAATGCGGAGGAGCGGTTCGTGGCCATCGTCGCGAACCCGGGGGATGGATACGCCGCAGCTTTGTGTGCAGTGCTCTTGTGTGGATGTGCATTTATTCCCATTGACAGAGAGTGGTCCGAGGAGAGACGGCGGAGGGTTCTGGAGCATGCCAACCCCGCGGCGATCGTTTTCGTCGGACCGAGGCCATCATTGAAACGTATGGCCCGCTGGAGGGGTCGGTTGATCGATGCGCCAGAGCATGTGCCCCAAGTCACCGGCGCGCAGACATCCCCTGAACTACCCGAGCCGCCGCCGTGGGCCGAGGATGCGCTATACGTCATGTACACGTCGGGGTCGACAGGTGAGCCGAAGGCGGTGGTGGGCACGCACGAGGGACTCTTGGCCCGCGCGCGATGGGCGGCCGAGGGTCCGATGAGGATGAATCCCTCCCCTCCGGAAGAAGACGAAGGTGAAGAGTCTGACGAAGGTGAAGAGTCTGAACTCGAAGACGCCAAAGAATCACTGGACCACACCCGTGGATGCCTGCACACCCGCGTCGGTTTCGTGGACTCTGTGACTGAGACACTCTGCCCGCTGCTGCAGGGAGCATCGTCGATGGTGCCGCAGGATTTTGACCCCGGGGGAATCAGAGCCACGATGTTATTCGGGGAAGTCACACACTTCAGCGCGGTGCCATCTTTGTGGGAGCGGCTCAATGACGAGTTTCTTGGCGAGATCAATCTCACCACTGCAGTGTGTAGCGGAGAACCCATGCCGGTACCTCTGATGAATAGAATCATCCGCATCATGAGCATCCATAATGAAAGCTTTGATCGTGAAAAATTCACTTTCATCAACCTGTACGGTTCGACGGAGGTGGCGGGAGACGCGACTGAACTCCAGATCAAGCAGAGATTGATCCCCAGCGAGGTCAAGGTTGAATATCAGGACGAGCGTCAATACGAGCTTGTATACCGGAACAAGTCGTCGCAGCTGGTACCGCTGGACAAATCACTCGCGTTCCTACCTGCAGGATTTGATTTGCCATTCGCGCAGACCATCATCGTCAAACGAGAAGGGGAGGGTGCGGATGAAAAATTCATCGTCGTGAAGGAGGTTGGCGAGGTAGGCGAGGTCGTGGTTCGGGGTCTCGGAGTCGCCAGTGGATACCGCGACGCCGGTGGAGAGATTCAAGGATTCGGCTTTAGCGCGTTAGATGAGCTGTTCAAGGGCGACCCCATGCCTTATCACCTGACTGGAGATCTCGGAAGATGGGACCAGAAGGGTCTTCTTCATCTGGAGGGGCGCGTGGACGACATCGTGAAGCCATTCGGGGAACGAGTGAACCTGAACGAGATTTCGGCGGCGGCTATGAAGCTGCCTTACGTTACACAAGCCGTGGCTCGATTTTGGTCGACAAACGAGATTAGTTACGCCGATGGCGCAGGCACGGGAGGGGCAATTGCGGTGTATGTCGTCGTTAACGGGAACAAGGATCCCAGCGTGGTACATCAGAGCGTGGTTAAATCGTGTCGGCAGCATGGAATTTCTCGGGTAGCGGTGCCGATGGAGGATGCCGTGATGATTCTCACCCACATGCCGCTCAACGCCAACGGTAAGGTTGACCGCTCCGCTCTTCCTCTTCCGCAAGCTCTCAACTTCAAAGGTGGGACCGGTAAGATGAAAACGATGCCGTCTTCGTCAGACGCGGGAGCCGATATCCTGGCGGAGATGCAAAAAATACTCGGTTCTGGCTCGGAGTGGATGAAGCAGTCAGACGACTTTTTCTTTGCCGGCGGCGCATCTCCCGATGTCATCGTCCTAGCTCAGACTCTCGGAGTACCTGCAGAAGTTGTGGTGCGACACCGGACCGCGGCCGCCATCGCCGCCGCTATCGCTGATCCAACTGCTGAAGTGATGCCCTCGAGTTCTGGTAAAATAGATGTTCTTCCAGCTGAGGTCTTGCAGCGTATCATTGCCTTCGTGCCTCTGAAGGAGCAGCTCAGCGTTATGCGTCTGGTGTGCAAGTCTTGGCGCAAAGCTGTGGATGACTCCCCTGCTCCTCTAATTCAAGATGAGACGGAACAGCAGGCTTCTCGGGGAACGCTGGTGAGGATGTGGAGTGCGCACCTTGGGAGATGCGTCGACGCCACACCTTTGCTGAGCGATACAGATACCGTCTCAAAGAGCCGAACTTACATCGGTTCGCACAGTCAAGAGGTTTGCTGCTTGGACCCTGACGGTCAGGTTGTGTGGAAAATGGAGCTACCTGGCAGAATCGAGGCGAGGATAGTCTTTGGTGAGGGTGTTGTTGGCAGAAGGAGACAAGGCGATGAGGGTAGTCAACTGATTGTCCCGTGCCTGGATGGAAAAGTGTATTGCCTGGACGAAAACACCGGCGAGATCCTGTGGCAATACGACACGGGAGGTGAAGTCAAATGCGGACTGGCGCTGACTGATTGTGGTTCAAAGCCTGTTGAAGAACCGGTAAGAGCTTTTCAACGCCCCCGAGAAGTTTATGTCCCTGGGTATAGACTATTATGGGGTCAATCACACGGTGGTTCGGCATTTGCAATTGCTGCATCAGGCCGGCACGCAGGTAAAGCTATTTGGCGATATGAAAACTCTGGGCCTGGTGTTGCGGAACCTGTGGTAGATCATGTTGATATATGGTGTGGTGGATCTGGATCCCGCGTTGACACGGAAATGGATAATAATGCGGTGTTCTTCGCCAACTTAAAAGGTGACGTATTCGTTGTCAATGCTGCCGCCGTCACCAGAGACTGGATGTCTAACGGGCCGGATGGGATTAAGGAGGCCAAGGAGTACGTCGTGTGGAGTACAAACGTTGGCGCACCGGTGTTTTCAACTCCGTCTGTGCATTTTGAATTGATACAGGGCACGGAGCTTCCAATCCACGTGGCGAATGTCGATGGCCTTGTCTTTGGATTGAATCGAGAAACTGGCCAAAAGGTTTGGACAGTTGACTTGGGCTGCAAAATTTATGCACCGATATATTCGGAGCTTGATGAAAGGTACGAATCATCTGGGCCGGCGAAGGTACTCATCGGCAACGCAGATGGTGAACTCGTTCTGTTGAGACAGCAGCGATACGGCGTCCCAGACCCTCACCTCGGGGGAAAAAAACGCAAGCTAATGCATAATGATGAATATACATACATGACGGAAGTCTGGCGCTGGCAGGGACGTGGCGGCCTCCGCGCCGGACCGGTTTTCATCAATACCGGCAGAGGTCGACAGTTGAACACAAATGGCATTTTTGTCGCTGCGTGGGACTCCGGTGAGATCAGTGTATTCAGTTACAGCGACGTCAAGAACGGTGGCCTTCCCAGGCATCTATCGACAGGGCGACTTCCCGCTCCCATCTTTGGAACTCCCGCGTTTGGACATGATGATCATTTTGTCACGGGAAGGAATTGTGGTCCTCTAGGTGACGTGCGCGTTTACGTGGGATGCCGGGACGACCGCCTGCACTGCCTGAAGCTTTCAGGTGTTCGATACGGTGTGAAGTTGGACGACGGGAAGGTGGACGACGGGGATGAATATGTACCTGTAGCACTCTTGGGACCCGTTGGGTAGGATTGGGGGGGGACAGAGTCTATTCTCTGTAAAAACGAATTTTGAGCCGAGTTCAGGTTTTATCGAAGAGGGTTTTGTCGTCGCTCGGAGCACCAGACACGCTTGCGCGGGGAGATGCACGCCACCGCGATTCTATCGGCGACCACCGCGCACGTTACACACGTGTGCAACACCCGCGATCCTACCGGAAACGCCCGTCGCGCCCCAGCCTCCCTTCGGAGGGCACGCGTCGGCGCTCCCCGAATCGCAAGACTCGGCGCCCGAAGCGTCCGTGGTGCCATGGTGGACGACGACCCTCCCGAGCTCCCAGATTACGATGTCGTCACCCTCGGCCCCCTCGAGGTATCTGCGATCGCACTCAGCGCGCGCGACTGGAAGGGAGGCAGCGACGACGCCAACTGCTACGTCGCCGCCGTAGATCGAGGCTACCTGCTCATCGCGGCTCACGAACCCTCCGAGCTCAAGCTCATGAAGGAGTACCAGGGATACTGGGCGATGTCCGAGGCGGCGACGCTCCCCGGCGTCCGCGCGCCCGTCGTCTACTCCATCGTGGACGTCGATGCCGCGGGCGGGTCGGTCAAGGACGCCGCGCGGGCGCTCGTCGCGGAAGCGGGCGGCGTCGAACCGGACGTCCTGTGCGTCGCGTCCGAAACAGCCGACGTCGAGGCGCTCGCAAACTCGGTCAAGGTGGCGTGGGAGCTCGGCGCGTGCCCGGGGATGGTGGCCGTCGACGGCTTCGACGCGGCGCGCCTCGAGAAGTTCGTAGAGGCGCTGTCGGACACGCCGGGCGTACACGTGGCGTTCAACCGCGTGGTGTACTCGCTCGCGGATCGAACGGCGGAGAAGAACGGCGTGTTGGCGACGTGCAAGAGGCTGGGCGTCGGCATCGTCGCCGCGTCGCCGCTCGGGGAGGGATCGAGGGTGACGAACACCACGCACGGGGAGTGCGACCAGGCGCTCGTGAGGCTGCTCGCGTTCCTGGGCGCGATGGTCGGCGGCGGGGTGCAGCAGTCGCCGCTGCAGGTTGCGCTCAACTACGTGATGAGCAAGGGAGCGGTGCCCGAGGTGGAGACCCGGATGGGAAGCGTGGCGTGGGAATGCGGCGGTTCGATGCTGTGGCGATTAGACGAGAACGCGGTGGGGATCCTAGACGAGAGGTGCGAGGCTGTGGAGAAAGGGGAGACGGGAGACGGCGGGGGACCCGCTTTGGCGTGAGTAGCCAACCCCAGGGATGCATTGGAAAAGTTGAAACCGAAACCGGTAAAATTCTCAGCGCCTGCCTCGGCCCCTCCCGCCCCCGCGTCCACCCCCGCGTCCACCCCCGCGTCCACCCCCGCGTCCACCCCCGCGTCCACCCCCGCGTCCACCCCCGCGTCCACCGCCACGGCCACCGCCGCGGCCACCGCCACGGCCACCGTCGCCGCCGCGACCGCCCTTCTTCTTGGCCTCCTTGCGCTCCTTCATGATCTGATCCCGGGACTTCAGCTCGCTGCCGACGAAGGGCTCGCCGCCACCCCCGCCCTCCTCCGGACGTCCCTTGGTGTGGCGGTACTTGAACCTTCCGGCGCCGCGATCCTTCCTGCCGTTGATCAGCGGATCCTCCTGCGAGCCGGTCGCCGCGACGCTCTTGTGGGTCCTCTGCTGCCACTTCTTGTACATCTCTCCGACAGCCTCCTTATCCTTCTTCGCGTAGGCACCGGATTCCGTCTTGATTCGCTTGTTGCCCCTGGCGCGGTCCACCTCGTTCGCGTTGACCTGAACGTAGTTCCTCTTCTTCTTGTCCCAGATGCGAATCCGCCGCTGCTGCGAGATGCCCTTGCCGTCTTCCTCCACGATGTCCATGGTGGCCTCGGCGAGTGCGCCCTCCAAACTGAGTTGGTCCTGCATTGGCCTGCCCCGGTCGTCCTCCATCGTGCTCAGGCCCAGCTCGGTGTGGTTCACGCCTCTGGGTGTGACGTCGAGAAAGAACTCGTTATCCCGAAACTTGCCGGTGTCGAACGCATCTGCGACGTTCACGGCCTTCTTCTTCTTTTTACCCTTCCCCTTGGGATTCATCTCAGCAGCCTCATCCCCTTCTCCGTCGTCGTCGCCGAACTCGTCGTCAGAGTCCCCTTCGTCGCTGTCGTCCTCGTCGGCTTGCCGTTCCGGCCTGCGCCGCCGCCTCGCCACGATACCGTGTCCATCCTCCTTCGCCTTCTGGATGAAATTGTCGTGCTGTTTGCGCTTGGCCGCCATCGTCGGGTTCAACCTCGCGGCCGTCGCCAGCAGGCTCTGGCCCTTGGCCGCGTTGGCGATGTCCGCCTCGAAGACGGTGGCGACGGGCCTGTACGCCCGAATTTGCTGCGCAATCTCCGCCAGCCCCGCCGCATCCAGCTGTGCCTCGTCCCTGAGCGCCGCGCACATCGTGGGCGACGGCCCGATGGACTCGATGAGCTCGGCGCCCCTCGCGACGCTCTCGTTCGCGGCGCTTCCGCGCGTGCGCTGGTACAGCTTATACGCGTTATCGCAGGCTCTTCGCAAGCCGTCCAGTTCCGTCCTGGCGTCAAACAGCTCCCGCACTCTGTCCTGCACGAGGTCCAGCGACGTCGGGGGTATGATCCCGACCACGCTTCGCTGCGCCTCGTCCGCCTCGTCCGCGATTTGTCTCGCCTCGTCTCTGCTCTCGGGCGGTTTGACGGGCGCGGCGACGAGCGACCGGCCGAGGAAGAGGTGTAGGTCCACCAGGAACCCCATCTCCTCCTTCACGAGCAGCGAGTGCGCGACGCCCGTCCTGCCCGCGCGCGCGACGCGACCGACGCGGTGTACGAACAGCTTCGGCCTTGGCGGGAAGTCGAAGTTGACGACGTTGTCGAGCAGCGGGATGTCGATGCCTCGCGCGGCTACGTCTGTGACCACCATCACGCTGGTCTTCCTGTTTCGGAACTTGCCGATGTGGAGCTTACGCGCGGCCATGTCCATCGAGCCGTACACGGCCGAGACGGTTATGCCCTCGGACTCGAGCACGGTCACCAGCAGCTCGACGTGGTGCCTCGTCGCCGTGAACACCACCGTCTGCTGGTTCTCGGGCACGACCTCCCTCAGGAAGAACAGGAGCGAGGGGATCTTCTCATCCTGTCGCATCACCGTGAAGGAGAGCTTCAGGTCGGGCGATACCTTCATCTCCGCGTCGAGCCTGATGACCTGCGGGTCCTTCAAACCCACCCTGACGAACTCGGCCAGCGCCGAGGGCATCGTCGCGGAGAAGAGCAGGCACTGCCGCTGGTCCGCGACTTGCTTCATGATGTCCCTGAGCTGGTCGGCGAAGCCCATCTCCAGGAGCCGGTCCGCCTCGTCCAGCACCACGTGCGAAACGCTGCGTATGGAGAACCCGCTGATCTCCTCGACGTGGTGGAGTAAACGACCGGGCGTGGCGACCAAGAGGTCGGGGTTCGACGCGAGATCGTCGAACTGCGCCTCCATGGAGTCTCCGCCCACGACGCACACGCACCGGAGATCGGTAAACTTGGAGAGCTCCTGCGCAAACTTGTAGGTCTGCAGCGCGAGCTCGCGGGTCGGGGAGAGGACCACCGCGCGCGCGCCCGCCTTGAGCGAGTGCTGACGGAGCTTGTGCAGCACCGGGATGAGGAACGCGGCGGTCTTACCGGAGCCCGTCCTGGCCATGGCCACCACGTCGGCGCCCGAGAGCGCGACCGGAATCGCCTTTCGCTGGATGGGGGTGGGTATGCGATAGCCCTTGCGCTTGATCGCCCGAAACACCTCGGGCAGGATATCCATCGACTCGAACCCGCCGCCCTTGCTCTTCGCCTTCTCCGCCTTGCGACGCCGGCCCGTCAGCGCCTCGGTGCGCTCGAAGCCGAAGTCCACCGTCTCGCCGCCCTCTCCCGGGGTGCCCGTCAGCACCGTGGACTTGGGCTTGGCGCCGCCAGCGCCGCCGTGGCCGCGGCCGTCATCGTCGCCGCCGCCCGATTTTGGCTTGCCCCCGGTCTTCTTGCCCTTCATATCGCCGCGGTCTCGTCAGGTCGCCGCACGAGACGCCCCGTGACGAGTGAGCGATGTGACGAAAGGGCGGCGGTGCAAGCGGCGGCGAAAACCGCCGCCAATCTGGTATCGGCGCCGGCGCCAAATTTCTACTCACAAGGTGCGCGCTCTCGTGTCCTTGATCTCATGTCATTAAAACCTATCACGCCCTGAGCTCCTCCGCCATAGCCACCGCGTCCTCGATGCTGAGCTCCTTCGCCTCCAGCATGAACCTCCTGCCGCACGCCAGCGCCCGCCTCTCGCACCGCGCCCTCGCGTCCTGATCCTTGATGCTCTCGAGATCCGCCACGTGCGCGATGCCCACGACGCGCCTCGTCATCTTAGCCCCCGCGTATCCGAACGAGTCCGTCAGCACCTCCCGCATGTACGCCGCCTGGTGCGCCCTCAGCGCCGCCGCCGCGTCGCCCTCGGCGCCGGCACCCGCGTCGTAAAGCGCCGCCGGGGTGAGACCCGCGTTGCCCGCCGACACGCCCCGCTCGTCCCACAGCTGTACAAACCTGCGCTCAAACGTGGCCCAGGTTTCCTTGACGCACGCCAGGAGCCACTCCCGCTGCGACGACCTGTCGCCCTCGTAGCCGTCCTGGGCGAAGTACGCGAGGAACAGGTTCGCGAGGAAGGCGCCGATGTCGAACCCGAGCGGTCCGTAAAAGGCAAACTCGTGATCGATGACAAACGTCGTCGACTCGGTGCACATGATGGAGCCGGTGTGCAGGTCGCCGTGGAGCAGCGCCGCGCCGTCGCACGCGAACCTTCGCTTGAGCGAGCAGATCGCGGACTTGAGCTCGGAGTCCGTCCTCAGCGCGGCGGCGGCGTCGTCCAGCTGCGGCGAGGTCCAGTGGTTGTTATCTGCCTTGGCGTACGGCTCGGTGAAGATGACCTGCTCGGTGAGCGCGCACATGTCCTCGTTCTGTCCGAACGCCTGCCTCGCCTTGCGCAGCGCCTCGCACCCGATTGCGAGAGCGGAGGATCCGAACAGGGTGGTGGCGAGGTACTCGCCGACGTGCGCGGCGAGCTTGGGATACACGGTGCCCGCGATGATCCCGCCGCGGAGGATTATGTGCGGGGGCTCGAGGTAGCGCATGACGATGACGGACATCGGTGCGTCGTACAGGTGCACCTCGGGAACGTGCTGAGGGCAGTACCCGTGCGCGATCATCAGCGCCTCTGCCTCGTACCGCACCCGCTCCTGCGTGAGCGGCCAGGACTCCCCGACGACGCGGACAAAGGGGAGACCCTGCTTGACGATGATCGCGCCGCCCGCGCCGTTGCTGACGATGTAAACAAAGTTGATGTTACCGTCGCCCACCTCCTTCGCCGACCACGCGCCGCGGCCCTCCGCGCCACCGAGCGCCGCGGCCACCTCGGGCTTGGCGGCGCAGTAGTCCAGCACGGTGTCGCAGTCGAGCGCGACAAAGCCGGGCGGTCCCGAAAGTTTTGGCGCTGGCGCGTCGGACCCGGTGACCTCGGCGACAAACTTGCCCACCGCGAAATCCCCCGACGCCGTCTTGCGCACCACCCCCTTCTCGGTGATGATCCCGGCGATGAGCGCGGCGGGGGTGACGTCGAACGACGGGTTCCAGACGTCGATGCCCTCGGCGGCGACCCGCTTCCCGAGGCTGTGGGTGATTTCCGTCGCGGGTCTATCCTCGATGACGATATCCGCACCCTTCGCCGTGGACGGGTCCAGGGTGCTGATGGGCGCCGCCACGAAGAACGGCACGTCGTGGTACGCGGCGGAGACGGCCAGGTTGTAGGTGCCGATCTTGTTCGCGGTGTCGCCGTTATCCGCGACGCGATCGGCGCCGACGACGACGGCGTCAACCTTCCCCTTGGCCATGAGCGCCGCCGCGGCGGAGTCGCAGATGAGGGTGCCGGGCATCTTCTCGAAGGCGATCTCGTACGCGGTGAGCCTCGCGCCCTGGTTGTAGGGCCTGGTCTCGTTGCAGTAGATGTGCTCCAGGCGGTCGGTCTCCCGCAGAGCGCGGACGACGCCGAGCGCGGTGCCAAATCCCGCGGTTGCGAGGGATCCGGTGTTGCAGTGGGTGAGGACCCTGATGGGGGCGCCCGCGGGTTTTCCCACCGCCGCGCACAGCGCGTCGGCGCCGAACGAGCCGATGGCGCGGTTGTTGGCGATGTCGGCGGCGAGCATCCCCTCGCACTCGGCGATGACCGCCTCGACGGCGTCCGCGCCGGATCCGTCGAGGGACGCCGCGAGCTTCTTGATGCGCTCGACCGCCTCTCCGAGGTTGACCGCGGTGGGTCTGCTGGTGTTGAGGTGGTCCATCTTCGTCGCGACGAACGCGCACACGTCGCCCGCGGTCGCGAGCGTCGCCTTGGCGCCGTCGAGCTCCACCGCCAGCGCGAGGGCTGCGGCGATCGCGATCGCGGGTGCGCCGCGGACGTTCATGTCCTTGATGGCGGTCCAGCACACGTCGCAGTCGGGAACGTCCATGAAGACCGTCTCGGTGGGCAGCTTCAGCTGATCGAGCAGCTGCAGCTTGCCGCGGGAGTAGCGGATAGCCTCGAGCGTCGGGGCGGCCATCGTGATGATCAGCTGCGCGCCTGAAGTTCTGTCGCAGTTCTGTCGCAGTTCTGTATCCTCATTTATCCTCATTTCCTCACCTGGTATCGAAGGTACCATTTTTCCCCACCATACTGTTTGCATGTGTCTCAGATTCAAGAGAAAGCTTGGAATTACAACTATCCTCACTGGTATCGAAGGTACCATTTGCTTGGAGCCACCCGCCACCTGCACCTATCCGCATCACGGGGTGAGCTACACACGCTCGTCTGCAACAGCCGCGCGCCCTCCCGAAACCGATGTCCGCGTCCGCGTCCCAACTCGGCTTCGCCGTCTCTCGTGCCACCGCACTGCGCGCCTCAAAGCCGACCGAACGCAAGGCTCGTGCCATCCACGTCACGCCCATCCGATGCCACGTCGGTACCCAATCAACGGACGGTGCGGCTGAAGTGACCCGCCGCGGGGCCCTTCGCGCCGCCGCCGCCGCCGCGGTGCTCGCAGTCGCGACGCCGCGATCCGCCCTCGCCGGCGACAACGTCGTCTCCTTCGAACCGGTCCAGAACGAGAGGTGGGTAGCCGTGCCCGTGTCGACCAAAATACCGGGCGGATGGGCGCCGCGACCCGGCCAGAGGGCGAAGCAGAGCAAGTTCATGCTCTACACGGACACCTACGGCCCGAACTACCGCTACACCACCTCGCTTCCCAAGTACGTCGACGGCGACGGCGCGGTGGCGGCCAAGGAGATCCAGGTGCAGGTGCAGTCGAGGGGCGGTCAGGAGTCCATCACGGACCTCGGTCCAATCGCCGGCATCGACGCGGCCAAGGCGTTCGGCATCGAGGCGGAGGACATAGCGCTGGCGGAGCAAGTCAGCGCGGCCAAGCGCGTGGACTCCGGGAAGCAGACGTACTACCAGTGGGAGCTGGCCCTGCCGTCGGGGAGCAGGGTTTTGATCAGCGCCTGCGTGAGCGGCGGCGGGTTGTACGTCTTCTCCGCAGAGGCAACCGCGGACCAGTGGGCCAAGAACGAGGCGGCGCTGCGGGGCGCGAGGGACGCGTTCACCGTGCCGGTGGTGGCTGAGAGCACCACGGACATATCGAATCGCATCTACAACAACGCCAGCGACGGGGGGTTCAAGTGAGCGGAGGGTTTAGCCGAGTCGCGTCACCCTGTATTGAGAAATTATCGTTGTTACCGAATCTCACTTTCGCTCGCGATGGGACGGGGGGCGCTCGCGGAGACCGAGGCCGATGACGCCTTCTCACCCGTCAGGGGCGTCGTGACCTGTCTGGGACCGCACCCGAGCGCGAATGTCCGGCGCCAACTTCGCGAGCGCTGCCTGGCTCTCGCCGGGCATCGGGCCAACGAGGAGCAGGTCCGTTTCAGTTGCGCCCCCTATCGCGTCTGCCCGCTCGGTGCCCACATCGACCACCAGGGCGGTACCGTCGCGGGTTTCGCGCTGAACATGGGGATCTGCATCGCGTACATCCCCAGCCCCGGGGAGATCAAGCTGGCCGCGACGCGCGAGGGCGAGGGCGAGCCCTCGACGTTCGAGATGAACGTCACTGATGACCCGGAGCCGTCGGACGACTGGACGGCGTTCGTTAAAGGGGTTGTGCACGTCGTAAGGGGTTGGGCTAGCGAGAAGGGCGTGAGATGCGACGCGGGATTCACCGGCGTGATCTCGGGCTGCCCCGGTGGGCTCGAGGGAGGCGGGATCAGCTCATCCGCCGCGCTCACCGTGGCGCTGATTCACGCCTTTCGGGACGCGAACAATCTCACCTCGTGTATTCGGCGCGAGGACGTCATGAGACTCGCTCAACGGGTGGAGCACGAGTGGCGCGGGGTGCGGTGCGGGATACTGGACCAGGGGTGCGTGGTCATGTCCAAGCCCGGGGCGCTGACGGTGCTGGACTGCGCCGAGTATCAGCGCCGGTTCGCGAAAGCCGACGACCTTACGACGGCGTCGAGTCGCGGCGCTACCCTCCGCCGGTCCGGGTCCGACGATACAGACGAGGAGACGTCCGCGCAGAACCCCCTGCGCTGGTTCGGCGGGGACTGGACCCCGTCGCGGCACGGACCGTCGCGCATCGACCCAAACGTCGACGAGAGCGGACGAGAGGTGTCGAAGGACTTCTGGGACGACGGTCCGGAAGCGGGCTCCGACCTACCCTTCGCCGTCGTCCTCGCGTTTTCGGGCATTCGAAAACCGCTCACTCGAACCGGGTACAACGACAGGGTGGACGAGTGCCAACGCGCCGCGCGCCTGTTGCTGGACGCGAGCGGGCGCGGGGTTCCGCGAGACGTGACGCCGCTGCTTCACATGGTGACGAGGGAGGAATGGACGGCTGCGCGGGACGCGATGGAGATGACGTCGGCGGAGATCCTCCCAGAGAACCTCGCCAGGCGAGCTCGGCACTTCTTCGAGGAAAACCAACGCGTCGCGAACGGCGTTCGGGCGTGGCGCGACGGGGACGTCGCGTCGTTCGGCGCCCTCGTGAACGCTTCGGGCGCGTCGTCCGTCGAGAACTACGAGTGCGGGTGCGAGCAGATCACCGCGCTGTGGAAGATTGCGAAGAAGACGGCTGGCGTTTTCGGTGCCAGATTTTCCGGCGCCGGCTTCAGGGGTTGCGTCGTGGCTCTGTGCGAGCCGGGTGGGGCGGCGATGGACGCGGCGGAGTCGATCGCGGGGGAGTACGCGCGACTGTACCCGGAACTGGCGGCGGACGCGCCGGTGATTGTGACGCGACCGGGACGGGGTGCGTTTATCCTGAGGAACGAGGACCAGTAGGTAGCTCCATGATTTAGCTCACGAGAGACAGTCCTTGCACTGATAGCGCTGACGACTGTGCTCGCAGATCTCAGACCCACCGCACTCCTTGCACCTAGTGCGCCGACGACCGTGCTCGCAGATTTGAGACCCACCGCACTCCTTGCACTGATTGCGCCGACGACCGTGCTCGCAGATTTGAGACCCACCGCACTCCTTGCACCGAGAGCGCCGACGGCCGTGCTCGCAGATTGATCCCCCGCCGCACTCCTTGCACTCAGAGCGTATTCGACCGTGCTCGCAGATTGCACCCCCACCGCACTCCTTGCACCGAGAGCGTACACGACCGTGCTCGCAGATTGCACCCCCACCGCACTCCTTGCACCTAGAGCGTACACGACCGTGCTCGCAGATTGCAGACCCACCGCACTCCTTGCACCTAGAGCGTACACGACCGTGCTCGCAGATTGCAGACCCGCCGCACTCCCTGCACTGAGAGCGTACACGACCGTGCTCGCAGATTCCAGACCCACCGCACTCCTTGCACTCAGTGCGCCGACGACTGTGCTCGCAGATTTCAGACCCACCGCACTCTTTGCACCTGCGGCGCTCACGACCGTGCTCGCAGATTGAGGCCCCACCGCACTCCTTGCAGCTAGAGCGCTGACGACCGTGCTCGCAGATTGAAGCCCCGCCGCACTCCTTGCACTGAGAGCGTATTCGACCGTGCTCGCAGATTTGCGACCCACCGCACTCTTTGCACGTAGAGCGCATACGACCGTGCTCGCAGATTGACGCACCATCGCACTCCTTGCATGTATAGCGCCACTTCCCGTGCGGACAAGCGCTGCACACCTTGCATTGCGACCGATACTTCACCCCGTGCTCGCATGGCCCCTTTGTGGGAGGGGCTCTCTTCCGCTTCGTCCCCTTCTTCGTCAACTCCTCTCTCCCCCTCTCCGTGCCCTCGACTTCACCATCCTCGTCGAGGGACACTCTCACGTCCGGCCACCAGAACGACGTCCTAAACGCCATGAGGTCGGCGCGCCCCGAGAGTGGCCGGAAACGCCGGCGCCTGAGATGAAGCAGAGAGATATTCCGTCAGATTTTCTTCCCTTCTGGTCGCCCGACAGGAATTTTCGGCCGGGGCTCGCCAGACTGCGACGCGCATAAGCGGTTTAGGCCTTCCCTGAGGCATCTGGAGATATGGCGCAGAGCGAGCGCAGCGCGGCCGGGGCGCTCGTCGCCAGGCTGAGTCTGCTCGTGCTGAACCTGGTGCTGTTCAGCCTCGGCGTCACGTTGTTAGTGATGAGCACCCAAAAGAGCCACTACACGGATCTTATGAAAACGGTGTACGCCGAGGGTGGCGTCACGGTCGAGGCCTTCGAACAGCCGGACGCTGCGCTGACCCTCGCGGGCTTCTTCATCACGTTCGTGTCGCTCCAGGTGAGATCCCGCCGCCGAACCCAACCTCAAGCGCGCTCGCCCCCTTTCAAAAATATCCCCCGACGCCCCGTCACCTCCGAAATCTGACACGGATCTCCCCCGCCTTCGTCTTCCGCGGTAGGGCACCCTCGGCGCGTGCACGGGATCCAAGCAGACCATCCTGTCGTACCACGTTATGTGCATGTTCATCCTCACCGGCATCATCTACTGCGCCGAAATGATGATAGCGTTCAAGGACGAGAGCGACGAGATGATAGCTTCTTACTGGCGCAGGATTGACTCAACCTCATTCGACGAGAACCAGGACCTCAACGGCAAGGACGAGGCGAGCGTGCAGAGGCACGCCAAGCGATTCTTTCACACCGCACACGGCATTCTCACCGCCGCCGCGGTGTTCATCGTCCTCGCGCTGATAACCAGCGCCAGAGTCATGGGCCTAAAGTACACGCTCAAGCGAGTGGGCACCGGCGTCAACTTTGCCGGTATCATCTTCGGGCTGTTCCTCCTCGTGATGTGCGGCGTGGTCTCCAGGACGACGTACCACGTCTCCGACGCCATCACGGTGGACGTTGAGGTGACGTTCGCGCAGGCCAGCGAGGGCCCGCCGCCCAGGGCCGCGAGGGATTTCGAGGATATGCTGCGGGTAGCGCCGGAGAGGATCTTCCGCGACGCGCAGCCGCCGCCGCCTCCCGGGGGATCGCGCGGCGGGGGATCCCTCGATCCGCCCGCGCCCACCGCGTCCCCTTCGAACCCTCCACCGCCAACACCGCCCGGGGCTCCGCCGACCCCAACGCCTCCGTCGCCGCCCGCCCCGGCGCGTCGGCTTCTGGCGGACGCTCCGAACCCGCCGCCGCCTCCCCCGTGGTCCGGTGACTTTCCGGTGCAGTCCATGTGGCTGGTCGACGTGGACAGGACGCAGCCCAATCCCCCGGTGTCCACCCTCGTCGAGTTCACCATCTCGTTCAGCGGCATGAACGCCAGCACGGACATCAACGCGACCCTGCCGCTGGCGGTGGAGTCGAGGATCCGAAGGGCCGTCGCGGCGTTGCCCACCGCCCCGGACCCGCGCGATTTGGACGTCGAGGTTACGAACATGCGACTCGGCGGGGAGCATCCCATAGGAGGCGCGTGGACCGCGCAGCTGCTTGCGGCGGCGGGAGCCATCACCGTGATGTCCTCGACCGCGGGTTTCGTCGGGATTCAAGCCGGAAGCAGGCCGATGCTGTCCGCGCACCTGGTCGTCAGCGGCGTCACCGCCGTTCTCGTCATCGTCGGAGTGCACCACGTGACGCAACACGCGGACGACTCCAAAGACTACATCCGCTCTCACTGGAAGGACATACAGACGGGCGTCGTCGGGGACAACGTCGAGGTTGACGACGCGGCGGCGTTTGCCAACTCGCACATGCGGAGCGCGGCGGCGCTCGGAGCCATCGTTTGCACCATCCTCTTCGTCTCCATCCTTTGCTCGGCGGTGGCGCTTCTGGTCATACCGGGCGGACCCCTCGCGAGCGCGATGGGCAACAACAGGCCGCGTCCGGGACAGGCCCGCGCGGCGAGGCAGCCGGACTCCGAGAGCGACGACGACGACGACGACGACAGCGAAGAGGAAGGGTGGGGCGTCGAGGATAGGTGGGACAGCTGGGGCGGCAAAAACGACGATTCGACCCCGCTTCGGGACGACGAGGGCAACGTGCAACGACGGAACAAGTCGCGGAAGCGCGCTAAGAGGGATGCCAAGCGCCTCGCGGCGAAGGCGGCGCAGAACGGCTCGGCGAATCAAACCGCGGCGGGTCCCGGGCAGGTTGTCGTCGAGATGTCGGACCTCGCCAACCTCGTGCAGGAGGCGCGCAAGGGCCGGGGGCGGTTCAAGGAGCGCGGCGGCAAGAGCTCCCGAACCCCGTCGCCCACCGGCCACGATGTGGAGAATCCCCCGAGCAGGGAGAGTTCCCCGCAGCGCAAGGCGCGGCTGCAACGGGAGCGGGCTCGGCGGGTGAAGGACTCCTCGGTGTCAAAAACCGTGAGCCGGTTGGAGGACAAACTCGTGGACCGCATGGGCGCGCTCTTCGGCGGCATCGGCACGCCGAGGGGCGCCGCGGATGGTGGATCGAACGGCGAGGGAGGCGGTCGCGCGGGCACGTCCGTGTTTCGCGATGAAATCTCCAAGCCGCACTACTCGCAAAGCGAGATTGCCGCCGCCGTGAACATGCTCCGCGAGGCTGCGCAACGGCGGAACCCGAACGATCCAGAGGCTGCGCTGCGCGCTGCGCTGGAGGTTGCGGGCGAGGGAGACGCGGGGCTGATCCGGGAGGCGCTCGCGGCTCCGTTCGAGGTCAGAAAGCCCCACGCGGGTGCGTCCTTCACGCTTGAGTAGTGCGCTGAGTAGTCAAACCCGACTAACGAGTCAAAAAAAGACCACCGTAACGCTCGTCGCGCGTCCTCTCCCGAGCAAAAAAGCGACAATTCCGTAACAATGGTGGGCAACCCCAGTCACACCTCCCTCCCGTGTACGGAGCGGGCGCTTGACACGGCCGGGAAACGCCATGGCGCCCAAGAGCGATAAGACGGATTGGGGCGACGAGCACAACGTGCTCACCGTCACGGTGCTGGGGTGCACGGGGGATCTCGCCAAGAAGAAAACCTACCCTGCGCTTTTCGCCCTTTTTCTCCACGAGCACATGCCCCCTCGGACGGTCGTGCTCGGGTACGCTCGCTCGCCGATGACGGACGAGAGCCTCCGCGATAAGATCAGACCCGCGCTGAAGGGACCTAAGGACAAGGTCGAGACGTTCCTCGCGAGCTGCTTCTTCCAGCAGGGCGAGTACGGCTCCGACGACCCCGAGGAGAATGCCGAGTCGGACCCGCCCGTGTTCGGGGCGCTCGGCGACCGCGTGGCGGCGCTGGAAGACTCGAGGGGCGGCGGGTTCCGCGTCACCGGTCATCGCATCTTCTACCTGGCGCTACCCCCGTCTGTTTACCCTCCCGTGTGCGCCAACATCAAGCGCGCGTGCATGAGCCCCACGGGATGGACCCGCATCGTCGTCGAGAAGCCATTCGGCAAGGATTTGCAATCGTCAGAGGAGCTCAGCGCAGGAATCTCCAAGCTCTTCACCGAGTCGCAGCTCTACAGGATCGACCACTACCTCGGCAAAGAGCTCACGCAGAACCTCGTGGTCATGAGGTTCGCCAACAGGTTCCTCGCGCCGCTGTGGAATCGCGATAACATCGCCAACGTGCAGATACTCTTCAAGGAACCGTTTGGCACGCAGGGCCGCGGCGGGTATTTCGATCAGTACGGCATCATACGCGACATCATACAGAATCACCTGCTGCAGCTGCTGTGCCTCGTCGCCATGGAGAAGCCGTGCTCGCTGTCGCCGGACGATATACGCGACGAGAAGCTCAAGGTGCTGCGATGCATAGAGCCCGTGAGCACCGATAACGTGGCCCTGGGGCAGTACACAAACGGGCCGGGCGGCGAAGCCTACCTCGACGACGCCACCGTCCCCGCGGGGTCCAAGGCGCCCACCTTCGCGCTTTGCGTCCTTTACGTGGGCAACGAGCGGTGGGACGGCGTCCCTTTCATCATCAAGGCGGGTAAAGCGCTCAACGAGCACAAGTGCGAGATCAGGGTTCAGCTGAAGGACGTTCCGGGCGACCTGTTTGCGGAGCAAAAGGTTCGGGGGCGGCAGGCGAGAAACGAGTTTGTCGTGAGGCTCCAACCCGATCCCGCCATATACATGAAAATGACGGTCAAGGAACCCGGGCTGGGGATGGAGCTGGCGCAGTCGGAGCTGGAGCTTCTGTACACGCAAAAGTACGAGTCGACTCCGATACCCGAGGCGTACGAGCGCCTGATACTCGACTGCATCAACGGGGACCAGCAGCACTTTGTCAGGAGAGACGAGTTGGTGGCGGCGTGGAAGATATTCACGCCGCTGCTCAAGTACATCGACGCGGGTGGGATGAACCCGGAGCTGTACCCGTACGGGAGCCGGGGGCCGGTGAACGCGGACAAGCTGAGGGAGAAGACGGGGCACGTGTTGAACCTGACGGCGAAGGACATCACCTGGGCCGTTGACGTTGAGGGTGACTGAGTTGTAAATTGATGTAAAAGCACCAAACCAGCGTGAGCAGAACAGCGCCAGCGTCGAAGCCACGACACTCCTATCAGCGCGGGTGGCGGCGTGAGCGGGATGGCTTCCGCGGTGTCGGCGTACGCTGCGGTACCCGTCGGATTCGACCGCCGCCTTTCTCACAGCGAGGCGCGGGCACTTCCCAGAGCGAGGCGGTCTCTGCCCAGGTGCAGAAGCAAGACGGCGTCGGCGGCGGTGGGCGCGTCCAACGGGGAGAAGAAGGAGCCCGATGAGATCCTTGCGCACTTTCTGAGCGACACCGCGGGCGAGCACTTCGATGAGATCCCCGCGGGATCCCTGGACGATGCCCTGGCCACCTGGGACCACCCCGACGCCACCGACGCCGGCGCGCTCGCGAGGATCATCTCGTGCGCCAGCGGCCTCGACGAGGACGAAGATGCGCGCAAAGTACAAGGAGCACGCGGCGGAGCACGAGGAGGATCGTCCCCGTCGGCTTCCGCGAGGGGACGCGCCGCGGGAATGTTCAACGTCGCGCTGAGCGCGCTGGACCTCCGCGGCGGCGCGCACGACGCCGCGAGAGACCTGGTCCTCGTGCGCATGCCTGAAGCCGGGGTCGCGCCAGACGTCGTGTCGTACTCGCTCGCCGTTGCCGCGTGCGTCCACGCCGGGGGCGACGCGGACGATCTCATCGCCGCGGCGCGACGTACCGCGGGTGCGGACAGGCGGCTGAACGCGAAGAAGCCCAAGCGGGCGAAGAAGAGGAAGGGAAAGTCGCCCGAACGCGTCGACGCTGACGAGGGCGAAAACGTGAGGACGCTGTGGGAGGATGAGCACCTCGCGGTCGTGTCCAAGCCCGCCGGGATGCTGACACACCCGAACGAGGCCTCTGGCGGTGCCACTCGCACCCTCGTTGAGGCCCTGCTCGACGCGTTCGGCGATGAGGGCCTCAGCGCCATCAACGGTGCGGACGCGAGGGGTATCGTGCACAGACTCGATAAACCCACGAGCGGAGCCATGCTGGTCGCAAAGACCGACCTGGCTCACGCCATGTGCGTCGCCGCGTGGTATCAGCGCAAGGTCACGAAGACCTACCTCGCACTGGTGGAGGGTGTCCCCGGTCGGAGGCGCGGGAGGCGGCGAGGGGACGACGGCGACGCGATGGAGGGGACTTGCGTGGCGCCGGCGGATGGCCGGCCCGCCAGGAGCGACTGGCGGGTCGTCGAGACATTCGGGGAGGAGGACGGGGACGACGCGGAACAGCTGTGTTCGCTGGTGGAGGTGACCCCGCGCACGGGACGGAGACATCAGATTCGTCAGCACATGGGCATGGCGCTGGATGCTCCGCTGGTGGGAGATCCGCTGTACCGACGGGGGAAGAGGCCGAACACGCCAGCCACCGCGGCGCCGTTCCTTGTGGGCAAGCCGGGCTCGGTGCTGTTCCTCCACTCCGCCGCGCTCGCGTTGCGGCATCCGGTGACGGGCGAGGCTCTGAGCTTCAGCGACCCGCTCCCGGCGGCTTTCGAGGGACTGGTCTCGGCGCTGCGCAGGCGATAGATTGTACCTTCGTACCGACTAAGTTTAGGTTGTGACCGCTGGTGAAAATAATTAAATGGTCTCGCCTGACGCTTCAGTCAGACCCTATGCGCTAATAAACAAGCTGCGTTCGCTTGTGTCAGCCTTTGTCCGGTCCTCCGGACCCTGCACTAATTCCGCCGCGCCTCCTCGCCTCTCTCTCTCTCGCCTCTACGCGAGGGGACCTCCCCTCGCGTCCCAAAAACCCTTCACCACTCGGCGCGCTTACATGCCGTAGCCGGAGTTGTCCATGGCGCCGGCGCCGCCGGCAATCATGGGCTCATTCTCGGGGATCTCGCACACCACCACGTCGGAGGTGAGGAAGATCTTGGCGACGGAGCAGGAGTTCTCGAGGGCGCAGCGGATCACCTTGGTGGGGTCGATGATGCCGTTGACCATGAGGTCCTGGAACTCGCCGGTGGCGGCGTTGTAGCCAAAGTTGGCATCCTTGGAGGCGGTGACGCGCTCGACGACGACGGAGCCGTTGTCACCCGCGTTGGCCGCGATGAGGCGCATGGGGTACTTGAGCGCGCGCTGGATGATGTCGGCGCCGAGCTTCTGCTCGTCGTTGGGGAGCTCCTTCTTGATGTCGTCGACAGCCGCGGCGAGCTTGAGAAGGGTGCAGCCGCCGCCAATGACGATGCCCTCCTCGACGGCAGCCTTGGTGGCGTTCAGGGCATCCTCAACGCGGAGCTTCTTCTCCTTGAGCTCGGTCTCGGTCTGGGCGCCGCACTGGATGATGGCAACACCGCCGGAGAGGCGGGCCGCACGCTCGTTGAGCTTCTCCTTCTCGTACTCAGCCTCGGCAGCCTCGCAGAGGCGGTTGATCTGCTTCACGCGCGCGGCAACCTCGAGCTCGGTGGAGCCGTCGCCGACGATGGTGCAGGACTCCTTGCCGAGCTCAACGCGCGCGGCGTTGCCGAGAACCTCAGGGCCAACCTTGTCGAGGGAGAGGCCGAGCTCATCCTTGACGACGGTGGCGCCGGTGAGGATGGCGATGTCCTCGAGGTACTGGGACTTGCGCTCGCCAAAGCCGGGAGCCTTGAGCGCGCAAATCTTCAGCGCGCCGCGGAGCTTGTTCACCACGAGGGTGGCGAGGGCCTCCTGCTCGATGTCCTCGGCGATGACGAGGAGGGGGAAGCCGGACTTGATCGCCTCCTCGAGGATGGTGATCATGTCGCGCGCGGACTTGATCTTCTTGTCGACGAGGAGGAGCTTGCAGTTGTCGTAGTCGCACGTCATGCGCTCCGAGTCGGTGACAAAGTAGGGGGAGATGTAGCCGCGGTCGAACTGCATACCCTCGACGACGATGAGGTTGTTGTCCACGGACTTGGCCTCCTCGAGGGTGATGACGCCCTTGCGGCCCACCTTGGCCATGGCGTCGGAGATCATCATGCCCACCTCCATGTTGCCGCCGGCGGAGACAGCCGCGACGTTGGCGAGCTCCTCGTCGGCAACCTCCTTGGAGAGGCCCTTGAGGACACCGACGAGCTTGGCGACGGTGGTCTCCATGCCGCGGGTGAGCTGCACGGGGTTGGTACCGGCCATGACGATCTTCATGCCCTCGGTGATCATCGCCGCGGAGAGCACGGTGGCGGTGGTGGTGCCGTCACCCGCGAGGTCGTTGGTCTTCTGCGCAGCCTGGCGGACGAGGCGCGCGCCGACGTTCTCGACGGGATCCTCGAGGTCAACCTCCTTGGCGACGGTGACACCGTCGTTGACGATCTTGGGGGAGCCGTACTTGGACTCGAGGACGACGTTGCGGCCCTTGGGTCCGAGGGTCACGCCGACGACGTGCGCGAGCTTGTCCACGCCCTTCTGCATCTTCTTGAGCGCGGTGCCGTCCTGGGCGTTGAAGTAGAGCTGCTTGGCCGCCTTGATCACGGTGGAGACGCGGGCGCGGCGAGCGGGGAAGGCGGAGGCGGCTGTTGGCGGGAGGAGGGGGAGGTTCAGGTCAGTCGGGCACGGGGAGGCGGGGAGGAGGGGCGCGCGTGGAAAATAATCGACGCGAGCTTCCAAAAATGCCGAAACGCCGATTCGTTCCCGAAGCGCGCGGATGGCGGGCGCCACGCGCGCAACGGGGAGGATACCGGGCGCATCGA
Source organism: Micromonas commoda (assembly GCF_000090985.2). NCBI lineage: Eukaryota > Viridiplantae > Chlorophyta > Mamiellophyceae > Mamiellales > Mamiellaceae > Micromonas > Micromonas commoda. The sequence continues at coordinate 746,106 of NC_013039.1, forward strand.
ACGCTCGGATAGCTTCACACCGGCATGCATATGCCGTCGGGCGCGTCTAAATTTCGCCCAATAGGTCGCGGATGGGTGTTCACGTACCCTGGAGCTTGGAGCCCATCTGGCGGGGGAGCGCCGCCGGCCTCACAGCAACCCTGTGGATGGAGCGAATCGGATTGGGAGCGGCGGTCAGTCGCGCGTCGTCTGGAGCGGGTCTCGAGGGGTTAAAGGCGATAGAAAAGGTCGGGACGGGTTCGTGGGCTCGTATGCATCACATCGGAGTGCACGCGACCCGTCCTGATCCGTCGAGCGCGTCGCGCCGGGCGCGTTTTCGGAGCCCACGACCGCCGCTACGCGTTTCCCGTCGGGATCCGCTTTTTCAGGGCGTAGGGTTGTTTTCCCGTCGCGAGAGAGCCGGCGCATGCGCGCCGAAGGGGGTCCCGCGACGTCGAATCCGGGTCGGGGACGCACTTGGTGTTGAGAGCAGACATCATCATAGCCATGATGACAGGGAGAGTACCGTTCGAGTGAGCGGAGAGTGTGGCTGGGCACCTCGCCGAAGCTCCGCGACGTTTCCTTCCTCGAACTTCCGGCAACTCACTTTTGACGGTTGAAGGATAAGGTTTGAGATCGACATGCGTTTCTCAGTCAGGAGATGATTATTTCTATTTAATTAGGTTCCGGGGTCTCGGTTTTTGTATGACGTTCGTTTATCGATTGAATATGCAATTCGATTTGATAAAGCACTACTTCGCCAGGTAGTCCAGGAACGTGTCGTCCTCCTTGGCCAGGTTCGGATGCAGCCTACCCCCTTCCCGCTGCCGTCTAACCTGCGCCACGAACTCGTCGATCGCCCGGTTCATCCCCCGCCGATGGTTCGCCCCCCTCAGAAGCCTCACCATCGCCGACGCAAACCTTCCGCCGTACGGCGGCCCCGCGACTTCGAGCACCTCGCCCGCGAAATACCGCAGGTGCGACGGGTCCACGTGGCGGCTCCACCGCTCCGTCGCCGCCTCGATCGTCGGCAGCACGTGCCCAGCCTCGACCATCTCCACGGCCACGTCCAGCGCGCCGAGGTGCAGCGCCTCGCTCGATCCCTTGCCCATCGCCGCCAGCGCCGCGCCGACGGCGTCCAGAGCTCGCTCGCGGAGCCTCGGCTGAGCGACGGCCGCCCTCGCGAGCATCCCGAAGTACACCTGATTGCTCGCCCCCGCGTGCACCTGCCTGTAGTGCTCCGGGTCCCCCATCGCGGAGCTCACCCACGCGATCACGCCAGCCGCCGCGGGCGGGTACCCGACCAAACCGCGAAACGATTCGGGCTCCGGCGCCGACCCTCGAGCCGCCGCCTCGAGCGCGCGCGTCGCGCTCTCCAGCGCGCGTCTCGCCTCCGCGACCTCGTCTTCCCCGCCGTCGGTGACGGCCCTGACGATGAGGTCGACGCACTGCGCGCGAGACTCCGCTCGGCCCGGGTCGGCGGAGGCGGCGGCGCCGACGTTGCACCGAAACGCCTCGTCGAAGAGGGACCGGAGGAGCTCGGGCTGACGAAGCGGATTCGCGCCGGGCCTCTCACTCGGCGGAGGCGCCATCCCGGGGGGCGGGCCCATGCCCGGCGGCGGAGCGATGGGGGGGTGCCGAGGGGGTGCCGACCCATGGTGCCCGTCGTCCAGGTAGAGCGCGTGAAGTTTCTTGAGGATACCGCGGGGTAAGGGCGGCGCGACACTTACCCCCTCGGTCCCCCGCCTCCGCCTCTCCTCCTCGGTGGTGAGGAGGAGGTCCCCCGCGACCGCGGTCGCGACGGCGTCCGCGTCGGACTCCGCGAGGAGGGGCGCGATCTTGCGCACCGTCGACGAGCCGTGCGTCGCGGCAGCCGCCGCCTCGAGCTCCCGCGACGTCCTGGACGCCAGCGCGCTCACCGCCTTGCTCGATCCCCCGCCGGCCAGCCCGGCGTCCCCGCCCCTGGCCAGGTCCGCGAGCATCATCTGCGCGAAGAGGTACGTCGCGAGGGATTGCGTGCACGCGCGTTTGATGACGTCGACGGCGCCCATCCTACGGTCCTCGTCGTCGCCCGCGGCGATGAGCGCGGTGAAATGCTCGGCGAGGAGTTCGTGGAAGATGGAGAAGTAGGACGCCGCGGCGGGACCGAGCGCGCGCACCTCGTCCGCGTGGCCGTGTTGCCACGCGTGCTGGATCGCGATGGTGATCAGCAGGCAGTTCGGGTGGGCCTCCGCCAGGGAGAAGAGAACCGCCCGGCCGCGATCGGAGACGAGCAGCCGCTGCATCCACGCGGGCCGCCCCTTCGCCGCGTCCACCCTTCGCGGGTCGAACTTGCGCCGGATGAGCCGCTCCAGGAACCACATCTCATCCTTACGAACCCTGGCGCGCCAGTTCCTCAGCGCCGCGGCGGTCTTATCCCTGATCTGACCGGTGGGCGTGTTGGCTCTCTCGCCGCCGCCGCCGCTCGCGAGGCCGAATGCCGCGCTGCCCGTGCGGGGCATCGTGCCCCCGCCCTGCGGCGTGTCGTCGTCCTCGGCGCCCGCGGGCCGGCCGAAGGTGGGTGTCGCCGCGCCGGAGCCCCGTCCCGCCTGGGGCGAGACCGCCGCGCTGATCCCGCCGGAGCCCGCGCGCTGGTGCCCTGCTCCCCCCGCGCCCGCCTTCTCCCCCTCCGGCTCGGTGATCTCGAGCCACTTGCACACCAGCCCCGTCATCTGCGCGTATCCGCGGTAGTTCTCGCTCAGCAGCTCGATGGCGGCCGCGGGTTTGCCCCCGTTGGCGACGTAGTCCCGCAGGGTGGCGAGCACCTCGGGCTCCATCACCGCGTCTTTCGCCGCGAGCGTTCGCTCCAGAGCCAGGAGCTTGGACTCGCCGGGGGGCTCGGCGAAGCTCACCGAGGTCCCCGGGGGGGCGCTCATGCCGGGGAGTGGTCCTCCGCCCATACCGGGGGGCACCATCCCCGGGGGAGGGGTGTCGACCCTGTCCATCATCGCCCCGGCGCGGGAGGCGAATGACTGGCAATCCCTAGAATTTAGGAGAAGTAGATCTGACGCCCCTGCAGTTTCCCTCCTGAAACGTTGAGGGGGACGCCACAACTCGACGCACCCGCATGGGAGCGCGAAGGCGACGCGTCAACAAGGAGGCGCTCGGTATTTCGCCTCAGACGGCTCCCGCAGACGAGGAGTCGGGGGGCGACGGCAAGTCGAAGGGCGCGCTCTCCTTCAGCAGGGCAAAACAGGGGGACTCGAACTGGCCAATCGTCGCCGGGTTCGCCTTCGTCGGGCTCGTCCTGCTCGTGCTCTTCAAGCTCCACGTGTTCGGCTGATCCGGCCGCTCGAAGGCAGCGGGCTGTTCAAACCTCCCCAGAGCGCCCCGCGGCTCTCGCGTCGATCCCAACGACGCACCCGGGCGCCCCATCCATCGAGCACGAGCTCCAACTGTGAAAAACTATCCGAGTCGCGCGGCGCCGGAGTTTGCCATGCCCCCGACGCTCAACCGGACCTTCACCAAGCTCCTGACGTACAGCATCGCGATGGTCGCCGTCCCGTTCGCGGCGTACAAGCTCGCCGGGGACGTGGTGCTCGCCGGGATGGAAGATGCGGGTCAGAGGACTATGTACGCGGGCGTCGCAGCCGTCGTCGGCGTCAACGCCGTGCTCGTGTCTTACGTCGGATCCGCGCTGTGGGAGGACGGCGGAGGGACCGACCGGGGTGGGGGGGAGGAGGACGGGAAGAAGGACGACTGACGTAGGCGCGTGTAGAGGCGCTTGTAACACCGAAACGTGCGTACGGAACGACGCTCATTCGCCGTCAAAAGGTTTCTCTGAGTGTTAGATTTACATTGGTCCACAACGACAACTCGACTCCACGGCGGGCCTACTGCGGGATCCTGAACCCCCACCCGTACGCCATGTTGCTCGTCACTGGCTCGCTGTACTTATCACACGGCTCGATCGTGGCGCGCACGTTCAGCTTCATGTAATCCGTGAGCTTCCGAGCCGAGGTGGTGGTTTTCGCGAGTGGGAGTTTGGTGTCGGGAACGCCACCGAGTCTCCGGAGGCCGCCCTGCTGCTGTAAACTGAGCGGTGTGGTCATCTTACGGAGCGGCACCACTTCACGCTGGGTGAAGAAGTAGTCCGGGTTCCGCGTGAGCGTGATGTTGTTGAACTCTCCTCGAGGCGGCGCGGGCATGTTGCTAGCGGATGTGTGATTCAATTCCGTTTTGGGACCATCTCGGAGAAATCTCCTGCCAGGCGGTCTCGACGCCAGGCAGCCAGGCAGTTTTGTTGCGAGCCGTCGCTCTTGTTACATCTATCGCTAAGGCTAGTTGAATAATAAGACTACGCGTATGATACATGTCGCGGATGAGGCCCGGGGGGTTGTTCACCTCGCCCCGCCCCTCAACCGATCACGTCGTTCACCGTGCGCTCAACCTCCACCCGCTTCCGCACGAGCTCGCCAAACGTCTCGTTCCACACAAGCGCGGATTGCAGGCTGGCGACTGGCAGCAGGGACAGCGCGAACAGCAACGCGAAGATGACCGCGCCGCACGCCTTGTCCATCTCGCAGTACCAAAAGTCCGCGAAGTTCCTGAGCCGCAGCAGCGCGTGCCGCAGCAGCATGACGAGCGGCTTGGCAAAGACGGATCGCCAGTGCGACTCGCCGTGTGCGCTTGGTCTCGGCATGAGCCAGTCAAAGACGTGCTCAACGTCGCGGTTTCCAATCATCACCCAAGACTCGATGAGCAGCGACGCGATGGCGACGCAGCCGAGGATCGTCATGACGAAGGTTCTCGACGCGTCCTGCTTCGAGTGGAAGCTCTCGTCGTAGGAGAAGACGGCGTAGCACCCGACCCAGACGAGCGCCATCGCGACCCTGGCCAAGCCCCTGTACACGCTCAGCTTCCAGAGCTGCTCGGGAAAGGCTAACCAACGGCCGCGCGCGAGGGTCTCGGAGCGCATCGCGAGGTAGTAAATCGCCGCGACGACCATCGTGAACCAAGCCGCGACCGCCATGCGACCCGCGTTGTGACCAAACTGGTGCCGCTGCTCGACGCCGCGGGTCTGCACTCCGTTGTTGAGGCTCGCGACGCACACGAGCGTGAGGATGATCCGACCGGCGCCGGACGTGCAGACGGTCAGCGCCTTGTACCACGGGGAGAGCATCTCCCGCCAGTTGGCCATCATGTGCGCGTGCCAGCTGGCCCACGACCCGTGGCTCACCCTCGGTTGGTTGAAGTTACCGTCGATCCACCGGCGCCAGTCCAGCCACGAGTGCCGCATCCAGAACAGGTTCGTCGCCTGCGGGCTGAACCACCACGGCGCGATGACCACGCACAGCGCGAACATCCACACGGACCACGAGTACAAAAATGAAACCGGCAACTGCGTGTTCAGGTGAAACAGCACCAGGTACACGAGCAGCTCCATGCCCTGGTACAGATGGGATTTAGCGTAAAGCCCATACAGGACAACCATGCTGGCGTTCATCAAGACGTAGCCGCGCTCGGTGGCTATGTACTGCGCCTGCCCAAACAAAAGCGCGCGCATGTAGTTATACCCCTTGGTGGTCATGGTGAATATGTTGAACGCCCAGCTGCCCTGTGCCAGCGTTGAGACGACGTAATTGAACCCGTCGCGCACCCCGCGGTCCACGCACATCTTCAGGAACAGCGGGAGAACCGAGAGGAAGCCGAGCTGGATGGCGTAAATCGAGTTGTAGTACCCTCCCTCCTCCCTCGATAAACTGAGAGAGGTCTGGGTCTCCGTCATCTTGAAGTAGCGGTAGACGCGGTAAATTTCGAGGTCCGCCACCGCGAGCGCGGCGTGCGCGAGGATGTAAAGGTACACACACCAAGCCGTCTGCATCATGCTGATGAAGAAACCAGGACCAGAGAAGTACAGCGAAAACACCCTCAAAGCGTCCATGCCCTTGTGCAGCCGGTACAGGTCCCTGGACATGGAGATCGTGCCAGAGCTTCCGGAAATCTTCTGCTCGAAGCCGTTCACAGACGTGAAACCCATGTCGCGTCCTTTGCCGCACTCGATGAACTCCTCGAAGATGACCTTGCCGCCCCTCGCAACCGCGTTGACTCCGCCAAACAAATCCTCGGCGACGTGCAAGGCTCGACTTGCCTTACTCACGCCCCCGTTGGTCATCGTGAAGGCCTTGTCCCAGACATCGGGGTGGCCGTAGTGGAACCTTACCATGAGTGGCCACGTCATCAGTCTCTGAAACGTCTGGAAGATGAACTCGGCGATCGCGGCGAACTGCGCCACCGCGCCGTGAGTCTCGGAGAAGATTGTCTCTGGGAAGCCCACCAACACGACGCCGTCGGATTTGAAACTGTCCAGAAGGTTTCTCATCTTGTACGCCTCGCCCATGTAGTTGTCCTGGTTCATGTCCAGCGTCTGAAGGTGCGCGCCTCTGGCGAATATGACCGCGTGGTTCTGGTTCTCCGGTTTACCCTCGCCTATGACGGGGTTACCGGGGAGCTTGACTCTGTAGTCAATTTTGCACTTGCCGGTTGACTCGTCGACGCCGATGAGACAGGATGCGTAATCCTCCACCGACGGGTCCTCGGGGACGTGCACGAAGCACACGCGCAGGTCGCGGTTGCCCACGATGAGCTCCTCGATCGCCTGCGCCTTGAACCTCTCAAGAGTGCCCGGCCGAGCAGATCGTTGGGTGCCAAAGATCTGCGCCGACACCAAAAATTCGTACTTGCTCCGAACCAGAGCCTCCACCTCATCCTCCGCGTGGCCCTCGAGCCTCGCGAGAAGCCTGAGCGCGCTGCCGTAAAGGGTCACGCCGCGGACGCAGCGCGCCAGGGATTGACTCCTGTCACTCGCCCACGCCTGAGCCTCCGTCCAGTGGTTGCGCAGGACGGCGTCGTCGTCGGCGCCGAGCACCCCCAGGCGCTCCTTCAAATTTTCGTAATCGTTTGGGAACGTGGCCACGATGAGCGAGAAGAGCGTCTTCTCATCCTCCAACGGCGTGGTGAGCTGGCTGAAGCTGTACTTGACGTCCTCGGCGTAGTAGGGCGTGAATGTTGTCCACGATTGAACCTGCGCCATCGGTGTCGGGGTCCTCAGCGAGGTAAACCGAAGGGAGTTGCAGAAGAACATCAGCTGTCGCTGCGCCTCCTCGCTCCGAGGCTGACCACCGGGGTTGCCGCTGTTCACCGATCGAAGCAGGCACGCGCACACGGAACGCGCGAGCGGCGTGGTCGCCGCCGCCGCGACCAGACGCATGTGCTCCGGGTCGCGAAGAACGTCGGCGCGTATCGCGTCGAGCAGGTTCGAGTACAACTGTGAAACCTTGTACTTTCGCTGGTTCGCCGCCGACGAAAATCTCGCATCCTGCTCAAGCGCAAACGAGCACAGCTCCCTCACCGCGAGCAGCGCATCGCGAAGCGCGGAGGAGACGCGCGCGCCGTGCGTCTCCATGAGGTCCGCGGGCGTCTCGATGCGGCTCCATCGCCGCTCAGCCTCGCGCTGGTCGCGTTGGCGGCGACGCCGACGCCGCTCGCGGCGACGCCGACGCCGCTCCTCGTCGTCCTCCCCCCCAGCCTCCGTTTCCCGCGCCTTGCTCTTGGAGCTTCTGGAGCTCTTGGAGAGGAACGGCGTGCAGCCGTACTTGACCTCGAGCTCCATCGCCGCCCGCCTCGGATCGGTGCGGGCGGGCGCGGAGGAGGCGTCCTCATCGTCCATATCGTCGTCCATATCGTCGTAGATATGGTCGTCGACGCCGGCGGCGTTTTCGGCGGGTGTCGCGTCGGTAGCCGCCGCGAGCGACAGAAGCGCCGAGGCCAGCGCCGCGACGGCGTCCCGGAGCCTGACGTACCCCTCCACGTCGTCCATCCTGCGCTGGGCCATCTGCTCGCCCTCGATGTTTGCCAGCGCGGCGATCGTGCGCATGAGCGCGTGTATCTCCCTCGGCCGCACCACGCCCATGACCTCGGTGAGCAGCACGCAGAGGAGGTCCTTGGCCTGCGTCAGCGTCCGCGCGAAAGAGGCGTACTCGGACCCGCCCCCCGTCTCGAGCGAAGACGTGGAGAACACGGGCGAGGTCATCATCGCGGGCATGACGACGTACTCAGGGGACTCGAAGATGTCCTCGACGTCCTCGCCGCGGAGGAACACGAAGGAGAGGTCGTCGCGCTCCGAGTCGCTGAGGTGATCCCTCGCCCTCAGGTCCTTCACGATTGCGTTCCAAGCCCTGGCGAAGTGCTGCCAACGGATGTCGGTCGCCTCGGTGAGAAAACCGGCGGGGTCGGCGCCGGTCGCGTCCGACGGGTCCTCGCTCTCCCCGGTCGCGTCGCGCGGCAGCTCGAGCACGACGTCACGGCGGCCGATGAGAGGTTCCATGATGCCGACGCTGCCGTGCGCGGCGGACGAGGCGTCCACCTCCGAGGCGTCCTCGGTCCGGATAATCTTTGGCTTTGGCCACGCGCGGTTGAGGAGCTTGCCGCAGAAAAGCGCCGGGACGGAGCCAAAGGTGCGGAGCAACACCGCCCAGTTCTGCGCGTGCGTGATTTTCCCGCGCCACTGAAGGAACACGGTGAACACGGTGGCGAAGAACGTGTACCACAGGAAGGTGTCGCAAAAATACGTCGTCACCGCGGGAAGAGCCCTGACGGCGGTCATGATCCACATCAGCTCGACGGACGCGTGAACATCGTAGTACGCCTCGGGGAGCTCGCCCTCCACCTCCCGCCCGATCATGCCGAGCTGAGGGAGGTCGAGCGTGTTGCGCACGTCGAGGCCAGCCTCAGCCTGATAGTCAGTCACGAGGAAGCCATTGGAGAGGAGGCTGCGGCGACGGGACTTCAGCCTGACTCCGCCCTCGAGGTGGGAGGAGGACAGATCGAGATCATGAATGCGCGACTCGATCGGATCCAGCTCATTGGCTTGTTGTTCGACTGCGGGGGCTTCGTAATCCGCATCGGCTTCGGTCTCGATGTCCGCCGGAGTTTCCGGCATCTTCACCGAGAATGAGTGCTCGTGACCGGAGACGAAATAGCTCTGCCTCGGCGTGAACCGCAGTGCGTTCATCAGCGCCTCTCCCTCGAGGTGGATACACGAGGTGTACTCATCGCTCTCCTTGTTCCAGCACAGATCGGGATGGTGCAGCGCCATCACCGCCTCTCTTAAGGGGCTGACGAGCAGGTAATGACCGAACGTCAGCTTCACCGAGAGCACCGTGATCCAGAAAAGCGTGTAAACAATCCGCTCCTTCATCGGCGTCGCGAGCTGCGTCGAGGATCCCATGTAAGGCTCTCGGCGCACCGGGGACGACGCCACCCCCGCGAAGGCCAGAGCGTACACAGCGGCGAGCGCCTGGAAGTAAGGCACGTGCCCGTCGCCGCGCCACCACCGCTCGGCGAAGTAAACCAGCGGCGTGACGGCAAACGCCACACACCGAGTGACAGTCACCGCGACGTCGGCGCCGGGTTCCTTGGGCAGGTTTCTGAAGTGAAGCGAGGCTACCTCGGCGAGTAGCTTGACGACGGAATGTGTGATGACCGCGGTGGACACGTACTCCCAGTTGATGGTGTTTCCTGCGAACACGTACGCCGCGGAGAGGTGGAACGCGACGGCGTGGAAGAGGAAGACGGTGTTGAAGTTGACAAACATGCTCATCCATCCGGCAACCTCCTTGTGGGTCTTGAAGAACACGCCAGAGAGCGCCGCGGCGGCGCCCTGGGGGTGCGACGAGGCCCGTTGGAGGAACGCTCGAAGATGCGCGTACATCCGTGACTCCATTGGGAGCGGCCGCATCTCCTCGGGGACCGAGACCTCGGACTGGACGCGGCCGTCCTCGTGGGGCATCATCGCAGCGAACCGTTCCGGGATCCAGAAAAATTCGTTGAAATCGTCGTACATCACCCTGTCCTCGATTGGGGAGCTGGCCCGGCCCTGTATCTCCCTTTGCAAGAACTGATAGAGCGGCCGGACGATCGAGTTCAGGTAATCGTCCTTCGCGTGCGGCATCTTGCATCCCGCCACCGGTTTGGCGAGCACGAGCTGGTCCCCGACGGGCTCCTTGTCAGTCATGGGGCACGGCGCGGGCGCACGGTCCTCGAGCGTCACCGCGCACATGGCAGCGTGGAATATGAAACACATAGCCTCGGGCGCGTGCCTGAGGTTAGCACTCTCGCCGTACAGCAGGAACCACAGGCACAGTTGGTGCAGTCTCGCGTTGTGCGTCACCGCGGATTTGTGTTCCCTGCTGCCCTTCTCCCACAGGCACAGGCCGTCGGCGTCGGCGGTCATGAACGTCGCCAGCGTGAATTCTTTGGCGCGATCGCGGCGGGCGCCGGCTGCGCCTGCATCGAGCCAGCTGTCATCGAGGGAGCCGGTTGCCTTGGCGCGGTCCAGCATCCCGGTGTACTCGCCCCAGTGGATGTAGTTCCTGAACACCCTCGCGTGCAGGTCCGCGACGGTGGCGCTGAATTGGGCTTCAGTCTCGAAGCCCCTCGCCGCCTCTGCCCTCGCGTCCATGGCGTTGCACAGCCAGTGGGACAGCGACTCGATCGAGTTGGCGAGGTTGGACGGCACCTCCACGGGCTCGTCCGTGAAGGTGCTGTCCACGCAGCTCTTCTGAAAGCCAAAGTTAGTGGCCAGCGACTCGGCGATGGGCCGAAGTCGCGCGGCGACGCGGGCCTTCCTCTCGTCGGGAATTTTCGGACCGGGTTTGCACAAGTCGTCGTCGAGGCCTGGAGCGCACGTCGGAGCCGGCCTCGCGAATTTGACCGTCACCGCCCTCAGCCCCAGCACCCCGCGCGCGAAGTTGCGAAAGCGAAGGTAGCGTCGTCTCGCTGTCTTGGACGCGCTCGCCGCGTTGATGCTGGCGATGACCCGTCGCCGCCGCATCTCGACGCCGAGCACGGCGGCGTACGCCCCGTTGAAGAGAATTTTCCCGTGAAGGTAGGAAATCGGCAGCAGGGAAATTGTGAAGAGAATCGCGTGCAGCAGCAGGCCCTGCACGATGTCCACCTCTCGCAGCATCGCATCTGCGAAGTGACGCACCGCTAGTGCGACGGGCCTCGCGCCGCGCAGGCGCGTGGCGTCGCCGACGATGGAGGCGGCGCCCACCAGGATGCACACGGCGAAAAATCCAGAGCAGAAGAAGACCACCCTGTTCGCGAAATTCGTCGAATCGATCGAGTCGGCAAAGAGCTGCGAGCAGAGCAAGTGGTGGAACACGACGAGGGCCAGCTTAACGACCAGGCCGTACGCGAGGACGAGACAGTGCCTGTCCACCACCGTGAGCCGTGGCATGGCCCTCGACGCGAAATCGAGCACCCGCTTGGGCCACATGAACGATGGCGATGTCGCCCAGTAGCACATCACCGAGCACACGATGCCGGCGACGGCAGCGGTGAGCACGATTATGCCGCGGAGCGTGGGCTTGGCGATGTTCTCGTCGATTCGCAGCGCCGCACAAGATGCCATGAGCAGAACGACGGGTACGGGAAGCACGCGGTAGACCACAAAGTCGAACTTTGCGTGCGCCGGCATCGCTCGCAGCGCGTGTAACCTCTGCTGATTCCAAACCAGCCACGAACCGGATCCCTCCACCCTCGGTTTGCCGTCGAGGCCGAAATCAAGCCAGCACGCCCATTCAGTGAAACCCCGCCAGGTCATCCCCTCTTTGAACGACTGAGGGTGGAACAACCACGGCGCTAGGCTCAGGCACGTGATCGCGAACCACACGTGCCAGGTTGTCATCACGAAAACGTACATGGGCCCGAACCGGGACAGAGCTGTGAGCATGACGACATAAGCAGCCATCTCCGCGCTGGGAGTTATGTGGCTGACTGCGTACCGCGTGTACAGGCTGACGAAAGAGTGCCGCATGCGCATGCCGCGGCGCGTCACCTGATACAACGCCTTACCCGAGGTCACCGTGTGGTCAATGGCGTACCCCCTGGTTTTGGCGATGAACATGTTGAACACGTGAGCGCCAGCAAGTGCATGCTGAAAAAATCTGGTGAACATCTTTGCGAACCCTCCATCAAGCCAACCCTCCAGCATGGACGGCCAGGCCATCACCAGCGTCGCCTGGATCATCCACTGCGACGGATAGAGTACCTCTGTGCCGGGCTCGTCGTGGAATCCGACGGAGTCGAAGGCGTCGCCCGCGCTGAAGAAGGTCTCCACGTGCAGCATCGCGATCATGAGCTTGCAAACGACAAACGCAAAAAGTGACGCAAAGAGCATCCACTCGGTGAAGAAGATTCCAGCGCTGGACTGAAAGAAGGAGAGCATCCGGAACAGGTCGAGGTTCTTTGCGAGGCGGTGGAAGTCGCGGCTAATGAGCTGCATGCCGTTCCCCGACGAGATCTTGAAGTTGAACTGGTTGGTTCCGTCGAAGGAAACCTCCCGCGCCTTGCCCACCATCTTGAATCCAAGGTACTTGACCCGCCCGCCGCGGAGCATCAGGTTCATCCCGCCGAAGATATCCTCGGACAGGTGCAGCTGCTTAGAAGCCTTTGACACCCCGCCGTTCCCGCGCACCCACGTCAGGTCCCAGACGTCGGGGTGCCCGTAGTGGAAGCGCACGTTGAGCGGCTTGGCCATGAAACGCTGCACGATTGTCCCGAAAACCTGCTCGGAAAGCGCCGCAAACGACGCGACAGATCCGCTTCTGTCAGTGATCATCTGCTCGGGGAAGCCGACGAGCCTGGTGTTTCCAACGAACTGCGCCAACACGTTGCGCAGCTTTAGTGCCTCCGCGAGGTGCGCGTCCTGGTTCATGTCGATGGTCTGCACGTACATCCCCGTCGCCAGCGCCATGCCGAGATTCTGGTTCTCGGGTTTGCCCTCGCCGACGATGGCGTGGCCGGGAAGTCGGATCCGGTGCGACGAGACGATGCCGACTGGTGCGCCCCTCGCGTCGAATGCCGCCCTCCGATGCGTCATGTACCATCGTATCCCTCCCGGACGGGCGATGCCGTCTTCGGGTATGGTGCTCTCGTCTTCGTCCTCGAAGTGTGCGGTGACTATGCTCATGTGGGGGAAGGTCATGAGGAGCTCGTCCATCTGGTCGTCCTTCTCCTGGTTCCCTTCGGAACCGTACACCTGCGCGCAGACCAGGTGGTTATACTTGGCGGCAACGAGGGGCTCGATGTCGGACTCGGGAACGCCCTCGAGCCTCGCAAGTACGCGCGTCGCGTCGGCGTACGACGCCATGCCTCGAACAGTTCGCATGAGCGTCTGGCTCCGGCCGCTGGCCCACCGGCAAATTTCGCCGAGAGTTTTGTGGTCCTCTCCGCGGTTTGACGATAATTCGTCGAGCAAACCGTCGTAATCCTGCTGCGGGAGACGAATCTTAGTGCGCTGGAGCATCGCGCTCCACTCGTGCGGCATCATGCTGATTATGAAGCGGAGCGTCGACACGCTTTCACCGTCAATCGTCGTACGCAGGTCGTCGACACTGTACGTCACCTCCTCCTTGTACATCGGGGTAAGCGTCACCATCGAGGGGGCGCGGGCAACTGGCGCGCCCCTCGTCAACTGGGGATCCGTGAAAGATTCGAGGAAGAAGCGCAGAACGTCCCTTGCCTCCGCGCTCGAAGGCTCCGCGGCAGGATTGGACGTGGACAGAGCGAGGAAGACGTGTTCAACGGCGGTGCGGCCTGGAAGAGTCGCCAGCGCGGGAGCCACGAAATTTCTCGCGTGATCCGAATCGTCAAGCCTTTCGAGTCGCAGAATCGCGCGCAGGCGGTCAACCAGCTTTCGCAGAAGGGCGTTACACTCCTTCCCGGTGTCATCCTCGAGGTCCCGATCGTCTGCGAGCTTCACGAGTAAGAGACGCATCGCGCTGTCGATGGCGCGCCTGACAACAGCCGCCTGGGGGATGAAATTTCTCAATTCGTCTGGCGCGTTTTCGTCCACCGCAAGCGCTGATTTCAGCGCAGTGAAAACCGTGAGCGCGTGGCCCCTCAGGGCCAACAGGTGATCCGCAGCGGTGGCCTGTCGCCTCGCCGCCGCACACGCGACCAGATCTGCCGTCGCTTTGAGCGTGTCTGCGAGCTCCGCCCTGAGTTCACCGTCACAAACCCCGAGGACGGAGACAAAGACGAATGTCACGAGGTCGACAGTCTGGTTCACGACGGACTTTAACATGCCGTAGTCCATGTTGACGTTGCGCGACGCGCCGTGCTTGCTAAACACCGGCGCCGTGACCATCGCGGGGAACATGAGGTACGCGCCCGCGCCGCCCCGCCCCGGTGCACCGGAGAAGAATGCATCGATCGCCGCGCCACGAAGCCTGCGAAACACCAAGAGGGAAACTTCCTCATCCGAGAGCAGGTCCCGGTCGCGGAGTGACCGGACCACCTCGTTCCAAGCCCTGGAGAACGTGCCCCAGCCCTCGGCGACAGCCTCGGGGCACATCACGGTATCGACCGACGGCTCGACGCGGTCACTCACGGCTTTCGTCAGGATCCGAGCCTCGAACGCGGCAACCTTGGCGGGTAAGTTTCTGATAACCTTTGACCAGCCGTCGGCGACGCCGCGCCATCGAAGCCTGTCAAAAGCCGACGCAAATCCCAAGACGGCGAGGTAGTAAAAGAAGGTGTTGCAGTAGTACAACATCAGGTTGGGCAGCCACCGCTCGAAAAGCATGAGCGCCTTGTACGCGTACCGGCGGAAAAGGCGCAGGCCCTGTATGAGCGCCAGTGGGAGCGAGTCGGTGTAATCGTACGCGTCGCAGTCCTCGCCGGCAAAGTTGTAGTTCCAGCAGAACAGATCAATCTGCATGATGGCACGGCTGGGTAGCACGAGAGCGTGAACGATGAACACGTAGTCCATCGCAAACTTGATAGCGAGGATGACGAGCCAAAAGATGACGTACGCTCGCCTGTCGCTGGGATCGTCGACGGCGAGGTCACCCCTGCTCCGCTTGCCGACGAGGTCCGACTTGGACTTGGGCTTCCCGGTGACGTACTCGCCGCAAATCTCTGTAAACGAAAGCATCAGATACGGCGCGCAACCCAGGCAATATGCCTCGGCGCTCAGATACCCTCCCGCGACGAGTACGGACGATGCAATCAGACCCATCGCGACGCTCGCGCGAACAGCGCTCACCGCCCGGTTCCACAGCAGCTCCTGTTCGTGAATGAAGAGACAGTGAATCTCCAGAGTCAGGTTGCAAGCCGCCGCCGTGAGACCCGCGCTGAAGAAAAGATGAGGGTGGCTGAACCCCGCGAACGCGTGCACCACGAGAAGGTGGAAGCACACGGACAGGAAAGTAAACATGCGGTGAAAGTTGCAGAACACCATACCCCAGCCGACGTGCTCGCGGAAGGTTTTCTGGAACACCGCGGCGAGTCGACCATCGCGGTGCTTCGCGGCGCCTAAAGTACGCAAAAAGTGTCTGTACCTCGCGTATGCCGAAGCCGCGCCGTGGAACGTGGGCTCCGATCGAAGCATCTTTTGCATGGACACCTTGTCCCAGAAGAACTCATTGATGTCGTCGTAGCCGACGCGCGCGTGTAGCCTCTTGGTGAGGGTCATGGACTCGGTGATTGCGCCGTGAAACGGAATCACAACGCTCTCCACGAAATCACCCTCGGGTAATCCCCCGCCGGTGCTCCCCCCAGGTGACCCCGGCACGGACAGCTCGGCGTTCATGCTGAGCGCCAGGGCCACTCCACCGTTCGTCGGTGACGGTGCAACGACGGAGCATGCCGCCACGTGGTATGTGAAGCTCAGCATCTCCGGCAGCAATCGGCAGTTCGCAGCCTCGACGTAGATCATCTCGAAGAGCACGATTTGGCACAGCCTCGTGTTGTTGATGAGCACCCTGTCGTCGTTGGCGTGGTTCACGTGCGTGGAACCCAGCGTGGGCGGCGCGCCTCGCGGGGAGAGATCGTCGAATTTCGTGTGCTCCAGCCATCGCTCGTATCCCGCGAACGTACGCTCGTGCAGCTTCGTCACGGCGAACCGAGCTGATGGGCCCTTGGCGCAATCCGCGCCCTGACCTGCGTTGGGCGACTCCGCGAGCTGCGTCATGTTCCAAAGATTCTTGGCCATCTTGTCGACCACGAGCTCGCGTGTGGCGCCCGGCACGTCCGGGTCGTCCGCGTTGGACGCCCTGGATTGGAACCCGAACATGCCGCCGATGTTATCGGCAATTGGCCAGATCCGCCTTCGCCACGCGTCGATGCCTTTTTCGATATCGGAGTCGCCCGCGGGGGGCGGGCCGGGTCGAGACAGCCTCGGGCCGTCGCCCTCCGCATCCGACGACGCCGCCGGCTCGCGACACAGCTGGACCTCCGGCGCGGTGCAGAGTCGCAGCTCGCCGCTGGCGAGGGTGTCGGACGCCGCGAGCTTCGCGGATGCTTCATCCGGGGACACGGGAGTGGCCAGGTACTTGGCCAGGGGGAACCCGGCGCGAGCGAGCGAGGCCATCGCATCCCGGAACCACCGCCAGAGCTGCTTCCGCTTCATCATCAGCGCCACCAGGACGTACAACACGGCGAAGGCCACGAGGACGGTGTGAATCTCAACCTCGAGCTTCATGGCGTCGATCTGCTCCTGCTGCGGACAGCTGTTGTCCCCGGGTTGCACAAATCTGTTTGATTCCGAGGTGACGTAACCAACCACATCAGCCGCGATCTTTGGAGGCGGCGGGCACGTCCTCGGGCTCACCTTATGAATCTGACCCATCGCGTGGCACGTCATGAACGTGCTCTGCAGCGCGCTCTCGATCGGATTGATCACGCCCGGCGGGTGGTGGAGCATGGCCGTGAAGTTCTCAAAGTTGGCGTAGGCTGGGATGGATTCCCCGGGTCTGAGGTCCAAGCCGTGAAACGCCTCCGCCTCGACCCGCGTGAACGTCTCCATGGTCTTGCGTACGTGCGCCTTCATCGCGCGGCCGCAGTCGGGGAACTCCACCGGGTCGTAAGGTACCTCGTCGGAATGCTGGCTCATGAACGGCGTGCAGCTACCGCCGTCGGCCCACAGCATCTTGAGCGCAAAGTAAGCGGCTCTGGGCCGGAGCAAGTCAACCTTGTTGATCGAGCATCGTTTCTTGACTGCCATCAATCCGAACCACTCCTCGTTGACGTAGAGATCCGGCTGCGTCGGCGAGGCGTAGCCGCACGGGGAGTGCAGATACTCCTTCAGCGACGGGCACACGCGAGTCACCGTCGGCACGCGCGGGTCCGTCGTGGGAACCGGCGTCACGCTCTTACCCTTCCACCACTCATCCACCCAGGACATAATCGCGCCGCCGCTGAGAAACCGCTCACCGCAACCCGCAGCGCACGTCGTCGCGTGGCGCTCCAGATCCTCCACCATGCTCACCAACCAGTCGGCCTGCGACACCTCGTCCTCTTCACCCATCGTATCGTAACCGTTGGAACCCTCCACTTTGGGGTTGAGGCTGTACGCGTCGACGCCGTACTCGGTTATCACCAGCGGCCTGTTTGACACGTCGTGAAAGCGATGAAACAGACCCATGGGCGCAAAGTACCTGCGAGTGTACAGGTTCACGCCCCAGAAGTCCAGATGTTTCATGTACCGATCGGACGCCTTGATCCAGGCCGCCGCGCCCCACGTGTCCTGCCCGACGAGGTGCTGTTTGGTGGCGGGGAGGTTCACGTTTGCGAGAGCGGTGCCACACAAAATGCCCTCCTCCTTCACCGCCTCGCACAGGCCGTCCACAGCCTTCATGAGCTTCTCCACGGAGTTTCCGAACTGGCACTTACCGATGCCGAAGTTCTCCGCGAGGTCCTTGTCGCACGCGAAGAGGTTCCAGGGCCCGTTGAGCTCGTTGCCGACAATCCACGCGATGACCGCCGGGTGCCTCGCCGCGCGAATGAGACTCTTAATCTTACCCTTGGTCTCCTCCATCGACTGCGGCGTATCGAAGAAGGACTTCGTCCCGTCCTCGAACCCGTACCCGACCACGACGCTGATACCGTACCTTTGGCACAGGTCGAAGAAGTGCGAGTGCCTGTGCGAGTGCTTGAGGGTGTATATCCTCAGCGTGTTCACGCCCGCGGCGGCGATGAGCGGTATGTCGCGTTCGTATATCCCCGCGTACTCCGACGTGAAGAAATCCCCGTACGGCTCGAACCAGTCGGGGTCCCAGCCCACCGGAATCGGGGAGTAGCACAGCGCGCGCATCAGCCACGGCTCGCCGTCCAGATACAGCGTCCGCCCCAGCCTTCGGAGCCGCCCCGTGTCCTCCGTGAAGTTCAGCGCTCGGGGGCGGATGAACTTGGTCTCCAGCCGGGCGCGCCCCGACCTGGTGCGATACTCCGTCTCCGCGTCCACCTTCGCCGGGTCGTACGGCTGCGCGTCCCTGCCGCCGCCGAGGCCGTTCTCCTCGGCCTCCCTGTATCCCCGCTTCATCACGTCCAACAGGTGGTCGTCGGCGCGGGCCCTCGATTGTCGCGCCGTCTTCTTCTCGTCGCGACCGAAGCCCCAACGCCGGCGGGTTTTCGTCCCCGACGACGCCTCGCGCGCCCCGTCGGACCACGAGAAGTCCGTCGTGACGTCCCCGCCGAGGCTCTCCCGCAGCTCGTCGAGCGTCAACGACCCGTCCCCTACCGCATCGTTCCCGTCGCGGGTCCCGCCGGATCGATGAACCCGCCGACCGGACCCGAGCGGGGCGAACCCACCCGCGGAGTTCCGCCGCTCCGCCAGGTGTCTCTCACGCGCCGCGGGTGAACCCAGGTTCGCGAGCCCCGGCGACGTCATCCGAGCCATGTGGCCCACCGCCCCCAGCATCATCACCACGATGCCCGAGAGCAACGCCAGCAACACCGCGCTGGCGGCCACCACGCGACCGAAGCCGCCCTCATCCCGCGAATGCGCTCTTCCCCTCATGCCTACGGAGGGGCTAGCCCGCCTCGAAGACCGTGGTCGCGCCCCGTGGTTCAAACACCGAGCGGGGGAGCCTCCACGACGTCCACGAGAGCCGGGCTCCGAGAGAAATGCGGTTACGACAACGGGCAAGTTGCGTTTAGCGTTACCGGATGCAATTGCGATCATACTGAAAGCTCGCTCGTATTTCGAGGTAATTAGCGCGATACGTCACTGGACGCGACATGTGTTTAGTCTCGAACCCTCGACAAGCAGCCGCGATGTAACACCAAAATTTTCAGAGCCGGGCGTTCCCAAGCGTTTCGCGCCAAAGGAGGCCGAACCGAATCACGCGGCCCGACGCACAACACCTCGCAGCCCGCACGGGTCGAGGCTGTCATCTCGCGAGGGCGTCGCGAGGATACGCATCGGGTCGGCGTACCCGATCGACTCATCGGTGCATCCGAGTCGTGCACCGAGCCCGTGGGGTTCGCCGGTCACCACCACTCGTGCGATGCGCGGCACCGCCCGCGGGATGATGACCGCCACCTGCCTGGCCGCGGCGTGCCTGCTCGCGCTCGCCGCCGGCGCTCGCGCCGAGATGCACCCGCAGCTCGCCGGCATGAACACCGTCCACACACACGGCGATACCGGCGTCGCGAGCCTGCACACCGCCCGCCCCATCGCGGAGGCCGTGCTCGGCAGCGAGGACGCGCGGGCGTCGGACGACCCGACGTCTGAGCACGGCGCGGGCGGGGATCTGCCGCAGGCTGAGCTGGGCGCGGGCGCCGCGGACTTCGCGTCCAGGGTCTCCCCGGACTTCGAGGCGTTCGTGCAGACGCACAAGAAGGCTGGACACACCTACTGCCCCGGCTCGAGCGCCGGCGTGCCCTGCATCGAGGCGATGCGCAGGTGAGCGCCCGCGCGCGGCCCCGCGCCGAGTGCCCCGCTCCCAATCTGGTTTTTTCCCAACACCCGCGCCCCGACTCGTCCGAACCTCGACGAACTCGCAACCCCGGTTCGACGATTCCACTCACGCGATTCGCTCCTCCCCGACGGCCTCGTATCGCGCAGGGAGCTGAGCTTCCTGGAGAACAAGGCGCTCATCGAGCGGCACAACTCTCGCGGCGACTCCACCTTCAAGCTCGGTCTCACCCCCTTTGCGGATGTCTCCCCGGAGGAGTTCGTGTCGGAGCAGCTCACCTACACTCCCGCCAAGTCCGTGCGCGATTTCGTCGCGCGCAGGCGCTCCGAGGCTCTCACGCGTGCCGCCTCCGACAAGGGTGTGGGCCAGACGGTCGGCGGCGTGATTGGCGAGGTGTCGCGGGGCGCCGGCAGGTTGGGCGAGCCGAGGGCGAGGACGGAGGCGGAGCTCGGCGCCAAGTACCCGCGCAACTTCGACTGGGCGGACGTCCCGGAAGTGATGGGTAAGATCCACACGCAGGAGACCTCGTGCGCGTCCTGCTGGGCGTACACTTCCACGGACACCATCGAGGCGATCGAGGTCATCAGCGGGCGCCGCAAGAAGCACGTCGAGCTCAGCGCCGAGCAGCTCATCAACTGCGACAACTACGACAGCGGGTGCAACACCGGCAACATGTTCACGGCGTACGAGTGGATCCACGAGCACGGCGGGCTGGCCACCGCGAGGGCATTCCACGGCGCCGCGGGGCTCCTCGCTCGCGCGGAGAGCGCCGCAATGCTCGGCGCGGGATCCGGCGCCGCGCTTGGTTCGTTTCGGGAAAGAGTCGCCGCCGTTCGGGAAAAAGACGCCAAGGCGCTCATCGATCAGGCTCGCGACGAGGGCAACCTCGGCGAGTTCGGCGTGTTCTTCGAGGAGTCGCTCGGCGCCGAGGAGGAGAAGCGCGTGCTCGACAGCATCGAATCCGGCCTGGGTTCCACGCACGGCAACTGCCCGGCGAACATGAACCTCCAGGACAGGGTGTACGGCTACTGCGAGCTCAACTTTGACGCCGGCGAGGCTGCGCTCATGGAGGCCGTCTCCAAGCAGCCCGTCGCCGTTGGAATCAACGCCAACAAGATCTTCCAGCTGTACGCGTCGGGTATCATCCGATCCTCCGACTGCGGCCCCGCGCCGCACACCCCAGACTCCGAGATCATGGCAATCAACCACGCCGTGGTCGTCACCGGCTGGGGCGAGGAGATGGTCAAGGGCGAGCTCATCAAGTACTGGATCCTCAAGAACTCCTTCGGCGAGAACTGGGGCGAGCATGGATACTTCAAGCTCGAGCGCGGACCGGACACTGTAGATCAGGAGGGCTTCGGCACCTGCGGCCTGTACTTTGAATCTGTGTACCCCATCATCGACGAGGATGCCAACGAGGACTCGTGCATCAAGGGCTCGACCTTCAGATCCAAGTATTACTCCGCCGCGTACGCAAACGCGGGCCTCGGTAAGTCCTCCACGCTGAGCATGCGCGATTTTACGTCCGCGAACGCGAGCGCGGGCGTCGGGCAGGTCGCGGTGATGCTCGTGGGATTCGGGTTTGTGACTGGCATCCTGGTGGTGTCTGTGTTCTTGGCTGTTCGAGCGGCGAGGAAGACGCTCACGAGGGGAACCGAGGAGGAGCCCCTGCTGTGATTGGTACATATATTAGCAGTTGACCGCATTGGCAATATGTAAATGAGCTCTTTTAGACGATGAACCGATTACTGGTGGTCTTCTGTTACAATGCGTTGTCCGGGGTTGACACTAGACGTGGCAACCCTGGGGAAAAGAATCTTGCTAAAAATTTGCCTCGCCGCCGAGGCTGGGAAGGGCCACGTTTTCACCCCTCAGATGCTGTTCATATCGTCCTCGACGTCCTTCAGCGCGTTACTTGCCAACCTCGTGATGTACGCCCCGGTCAGGACGGTGAATCCGAATCCCGCGGCTATCTGTGCGAGATGCGAGTCAGCACCTGCCGAGCCCCCTCCAACCTCCGCTATGGTCCGCCCCACAGCGCCGGCGCTAACATAGGCAAACGTTCCAGGAAGCATCCCCAGCCAGCTGCCCGCGACGTACGGCCACAACTTGACGGACGTCAGGCCGTAGAGGTAGTTGCTGAGCGCGAAGGGGAGCAGCGGGGATAGGCGGAGGAGGCAGACCACTCGGAAGGAATCTTCCCCAATTGCTCGATCGATCGCGGCGAACTTGGGGTTCTCGTCAGCGATGGCCTTGACCCTGTCCCTCAGCGCGTATCGCGCGATGAGGAACGACGCGGTCGCCGCCGCGGTGGCCGAGACGCTCACCATCGCGGTTCCCTGCGCGGGTCCGAAGATGAGCCCCGCCGCCATGGTCAGTGGGATTGCCGGCACGGCGAGAATCTCCAGCCCAAGGTAGAGGAGCATGAACGCGGGGGGACCCGCGGCGCCCATGGAGTCGACGTAACCGGTGAACCAGTTGAGAAATTCCGTGATATCGTCCTTGTAGGCGACCCCGAGGCCGATGAGCGCCGCGAAGCCGATCATCGGGAGCGCGGCGAGCGCGCCTGCGGATATGCCATTTTCTTGCGCATTATTCCCTTCCTCGGGGTACTCCCTGGCGACTGCCGCAGAGACGGCCGCGGGCGCCGTATCGGGCGCCTCAAGCGACGGCTTCGTCCTTGTTTTCATGGAGGGCTCCGACGGTCCTCCCGCGGAGCATCGCGTCATCGGCGTGGTGACGCGGCGTCGCCGGTGCGCCCCTCCTGCGCGAGCGTCGAGCCACGACAGCGTGCGGTCCCCTCGTCGGTGGGCCGCCATGCCGCCGACCCGCCACCGCGCGGCCGCGCAGGAGGCTCGCGCGGCGACCGGCGGCCGCGCCGCGGTCACTGAGGACGACGCGACGCACTGCATCGCCTCTTACACCGTCGCCCACCGCGTGTTGCTATGGCCTTGTCGGCCGATGTGCGTGACTCACCTTTCGCGAAGGCGCCTCTCTCGACCAATCAGCGTGCGTTCCTGGTGGGATCTCTTTCCTCACGTGAAACCAACGATCGAGAACCGTCGACTCTGATCTCCCGTCCTCAGAATTTTTTGATGAGTAACTTTTCATAGGCGCTTGGGCCGACGCGGCTCACGCCGGCGGCGATGACCCGCGCGGCGCGAAGAAACGATATATCGGAACCCCCGCCTCCTCCGAAGCCTTGCGCTTCGCGACGCTCCCGCTCCCGTCGCTCGCCGTCGACGCGGCGCCCGCGGACGACGCCGAGGCCTCCCGGCCGGCGCTTCCCCCCCGCCGCCTCGCCGCCTCCCTCTCCTCCTTCCGCCGACGCCGCCGCTCGGCTTTGGCAGCCTCCCGCGCGGTCTCCGCCGCGTACCTGCGCCGCGCGGCGTACTCGAGGAGCACGCGCGAACTCCACTCCGTCGTGGACGCCACGCGTCGAACCTTCGTCGCGCGCGGTGCCCCATCCTCCACCCCGAGTTCGTCGCCAGCTGTGTCATCGCCGCCGCCTCGTTCGAAAGCGTCGTCGTCGTCCTCCTCCGCCGCCGCGTTCGCCGCGACTCCGTCGATCGCGTCCGCCGCGCGCAGGGCCGCGGCCGCCGCGGCCGCCAGCTCTGGACCGTCTTCTACCACGTCCCACGCCTCGTCCATGCCGGCGATCGCGTCGAGCTCCGCCCGCTCTTCCCGTTCCTTGTCGTCGTCCTCGACGTTTGCCGGCGGGGTCGGCGGCGGGGGTCGAAGCGCCGTGATCGTCTCGTCGTCACCCGGGGCGGGCCCCAAGGACGCGCCGAGGGGGATGAAAGGACACGCCCACCTGGGTAGGGGTCTCGGGTGCCCTGTGTGCGGCTCCCACGATCTGACGCACACCGCGCGGTTGGCAAAGCTGGAGGCGACCTCTGCGCGGGACATACCCCGGCATATGCTCGCAACCGACGACCCGAGATAGACGGACACGGTGGGAAGCGTCTCGAGCTCCGAGGCGGCGACGAGCTTGGGCCTCACCGCGGTTTCCGCGTCGAGGAATACCTCATTCGTCTGGAAGTACGTGCCGTGCAGCGGAAACTTGCCGTTCATCGCCGCGCGACACGGGACCATCACCGTCAGCGGGACCATCTTTCGGCCTGCCGACTCGGACGCGATCCTCGCCGCTGCCGTCGCGGACGGCAGGCCGCACCGCACCGCCAGGTAGTACCCCACGTCCAGCTCCGGCGCGCGTTCCAGCAGGGACGCCGGTACCAGGTCCGAGGTGAGCGACCAGGCCTTCAGCTCGTGACGAATGCGGGACATGTTCGGCGGCGGCGGTCGAATCGCGAGCTGAAGCGGAGAAGCGGCGATTGACGCCGCGACGGTGGCGGCGTGCGCGGCGAACCCTGCGGTCTCCGCGGATAGGGTCGCCGCCATGCACGCGTCCGAGGTGGGATCGTCCTCGATGTCGTGAACCCCGCACGGCGTCTCCTCGACGATGATCTCGTTGTCCACCGTGACGTTATACGCGCCGTCTTTCACCACCGAGTCGGGATTGTCAAACGGTTTGTGAAAGTGTGGGTCCATCGCGTTGCGAGCCGCGGTGATGAGCGCGAACGCTCGATCAGCCCTCGGATCCGCGCATTTATCCGGGTGAACCACCCTGGACAGCCTCTGGTGCGCGGCCTTTGCGGTGAGAAAGTCCGCGCCGGGGTCCAGGCGGAGCACCGCCGCCGCGCCGGACGGGGGCTTGCCGCCCTTCTCCCACGACCCGCCGACCCGCATGATCGCGTCGAGAGTCTCGTCGAGGGTCTCCGGGGCGGACGCTTTCGGTTCATCGCCGGCCTCGAGGATCTCGTTCGTGACGTCGAGGTGCGACGGCGGCGGGGGAGGCGCCGGGTTCGCCGGCGCGGGCGTCACCGGCGAGAGAGGAGGGGAGGCGGTTCCGGCGGCTGCGGCGGCTGCCGCCGCCGCCGTCGCCGCCGCGGTGCCAATCGTGTCCTGTCGCGCCTTCTTCGGATCCGTCTGGTGCTTTCCCCCCGAGCTCGCGTACTCGCACATGTCTCGCAACGGGCATGCCCTGCAGTTTGGCGTCCGTTTCTCGCAGAACACCTTACCGAGCGTGATCATGTGGTAGTGGAGCTCGAACAGCGTCTGTAACCCGAAGCTGTTCAATCTCTCCCTCAGGAACGTGTACACGGCGGGCTCGGGCGCGTACTCGGCCAGCTCCTCGAGCGCCTGTTCGGTCTCCAGGGGCACCCACCCGAGCCTCGCCATGATTCTGCCCACGTTTACGTCCACGGGGAAGTCCGCGCGGAATAAGGAGAGGAGCGTGATGCACGACACGGTCTTGACCCCGAACCCCTCAAGACTCAGGAGGTAACCCCGGGCAATCTCCACGGTGCAATTCCGCAGAAACTCCAGCGAGAGCTCCCCTTTGCGCTCGTCGTGGATGCGTCGGAGTATGCGCTGGATCCGTCGCGCCTGCATGAAGTGCATGCCGCGGCACCGGATGCATTCCACCACGTCCCCAAGCGGCGCGTTCATCACCGCTCTCCAGTCGATCATGTCGTAGGTGTTCTCGGAGCGCGGGCACGGGTCCTGAGCCTCGAGCGCCTGCGCCGCGAGCGCCGCGCGTTCCTCGCGAATCCTCTGCGCTTTCGACTTTTTCTCGGCGACCGGCGGCGTCGGCGGCGTCGGCGGCGTCGGCTCCGGGGATGGTCCGGCGTCGGGCGGCGCGGGGATCGCGACGGGCGCCAGAGTCTTCTCCGCTCTCGGCTCGGCAGGTTCCGCTTCGGGCGGCTGAGATGTTTCAAAGGCGGGACGCGAAACCCGCTCGTCCATGAACGCCGCCGCGCCGGTGGCGGCGGTGACGAGCTCCTCGGTCACCGGCTCCTCGGTCACCGGCTCTTCGGTCACCGGCTCCTCGGTCACCGGCTCCTCGGTCACCGGCTCCTCGGTCACCGGCTCCTCGGTCACCGGCTCCTCGGTCACCGGCTCCTCGGTCGGCTGCGGCCCCGCGGATGATCTCGGAGGCGAATCGAAGGGATCGGCGTTTGGCCCGTCGGTTTCGACGTTACCCGGCGGCGGGCTCCGCTCTCGAGCCTTGTGTCTCCCGAGGTAGGTCCCGGGCCCTGGAAACTTCGCCGCAAGATTCATGATAGCCGACGAGGACAAAACGTCGGACACGTTTTGAGTGAGCAAGGCGCCGAACACGCTGTCCAGCACGCTTCCGCCCCACGCGTCCATCTTCAACCGTCTGTCCCCCAGCGCGGTCCTCGCGCGCGCCAGGAACATACCCGTCTTCCGCGCCCACTCCAGCCGCTCATCGCGCCCGAACACGATCATGTCGAGGTCTTTGCCGCGCCACACCCTCGGGAGTTTGCGCGCCTCCCGCATGGGCCTCCTGTTAACGACGCCGTAGTTTATGCCGATGCCGCCGAGGGGCCATAGGGGGTGCGCCCACCGCGGCACGCGCCAAAACGGAACGGAACCGTAGTACGGAATCTCCGGTAAAAACTCGGTATCAACCTCTGGCTCGCGCGGGATGTTTGGGTTTAACGCTCGAACCATCCGGGTGTTCCAGTTGAGAGCGGCGAGCGCGTACACCCTCTTACGGCCCCTATCGCCGCGTGTCCTCGCGAGGCGAGGGCGCTTGTTCTCACCCCAACCGGCCGTTATGAGAGCGTCGACCTCTTCGTATGGTGCAGAGGTTTCGTCAATCGCGTTGCCGATGCTATCCCAGACGTGGGTTTCTTCGTTGTCACAAGTCGGGAGCAGCCGGGCGAGCGGTATGTCGTCGTCGTCTTTGTCTTTTTCATCGTCGTCATCTTCCTCATCATCCCTTTCCTCAGCGTTTGAGATGAACCTCGCGAGCGGAACATCGTCCGCGAGCAGGTTATCGTCCTCGATCTCGACGTTCCGAGGAGGCGCGTCAAAGAGATGGCTCGCGTTTGCCGGGAACGTCAGAGCCGCCGCCGAAATCTCCCTCGGTACCTCGCGACGGAGCGACATGTTCGCCACGCCATCCGTGAGGTCCGGAACACGATCCGTCGCGGGCAGGCCCCACTGGATGAACTCGTCGAAGTTCATGTCCGGCTGATACCCGGCGTTGGCCGTGACAAAAACGGTCTTGACGGATAGCGGCGTGTACGCCTGGGTCTGCACGTACCTGTACCCCCTTTCCTTGTTCTTGCCTCGGGGTATGATTGGACCCTTGTTCATCTCGCACCGTTTTTTCAACGTCGGGTGGAGGCAGGTGTGACACATGCCGCATCGCCTGTGCCGCGGCATCTTTGGCCCCTTCACGTACGCAACCTCGGGTCGAGGGCCGTGTTTCGGGGGGCGTCCGCGACCCTTCCGGTGGGGAGCGAACCCTCGCTCCACCCAATCCATCTCCGGCCCTCCAAAGGTGGTCACCATCTGGTCCATGCTTATGTACCTTCGGATGTCAGACTGCGCCCTGGGAAGAGGCGTGTCCTCGACCGTGAACGACGACAGGTCCGGCGCGTGAAGCCCGAGCACCCCCCTCCGTGTGGTGCCGTCTAAGGGCACGATATCCTCGTCCCACAGCGCCAGGTATTCCCTCACGCCGTCGTCGTCGTACTCCACCATGTGTTTCAACTCCTCAGGGTCGTACCTGATGATCTTGGCGGGATAATGGCACCCGTCCATCGGCCACGCCACGCCGACGCGAAATCCGATGCTCGCCGCGCCCTGGAGCGCGATCGCCGCTCCGACGGTGTGAGTCAGCGCCGAGAGCGTGGCCTGGATCTGGAGGCAGACGGGTGGCTCGGGAACGAGCGAGACACGGACCCGATCGTCCTCGTCGTCGACGGCGAGTTGGCACCGAAACGCGACAGAGTTGGCGGGGTTATCGGGGTCGTCGCAGACCCGACACGGACACGCGGGAGTGGTGCGACGTCCGCGCGCGAGGGCAGCGTCGGCGTCCGCGATTGCGCCGGCCATGTGCTGCGCCACCCGGGCCCTGAACTCCTCCCGCATCTTCTCGACGGTCCTCCTCGAGTACTTCTTCGGTCCTTTGAAAATCGTGTGCACGACGCCGCGCAGGCGGCTGACGTGGCGATTCACTCGAGCCGCCGAGAGAACGGACGGGCTCCTCGGCTTTCGACGCCCGCGCTTCGACCACGTCCCCACGCCCGGACTGAGCGCGAGTCCGCACCAGCGCGAGGACTCGTCGACGCGAGGGACGGGCGTGAAAGTCTGGTTAAACGCGAGCGTGACGCACACGCGCTCTCCCCCGATGACGCTCAGCATCGCGCATACGTCCTTCGCCGGCTCGTTCGCGGCGGCTGCCGGCGGTGAGGCGGGCGGATCGTAGGCGTCTTCATCGGCGACGCCGCAGTCCGCGTCGGGGATGTGGATCCCGGGCGCGAGTTTGTGCCTCGAGGGTCCCGCGCTGACGAACAATCCCTTGGACTTGGACCTGTTCCACAGCACCGCGGTGATGGACCCCCTCGGGGACTTCGACTTGATCACCAGACGCCTGTCCCGCATCACCAGGTTGACAATCTCCTCGGTGGACATGCCCTTGTCCCCCGCGCGGCGCAGGGCGAGCGCGACCGCGTGCCTCATGGTGATCCTCTTCTTCGGTTTGGACTTTTTCCCCGGCGCGTTCAACTTTTCTGCAGTCTCTCTCGCGCGGAACGTCCCGACGCCGCCGCCTTCCCGGCCAACCTTCGTCACCCTCTCCGGCTCGTCGATCCCCTCCTTGCATCCGTCAGCCTCCACGGCACCGCTCATCGGCGCGCCCTCCTCTTCGCGCTCCGCCTTCTTCTTTGGCACCTTCTTCGTTGTCCTCTTCCTTTTCGTATCCCTCCCCGCCGCCGCCTCGGCTGCGCCGTCGGCCCCGTCCCTCTTCTTCTTCCCCTCCCTCCTCCGGTTTTCCCCGAGCGCGTTCATCGCGGCTCTCGTGTCGTCGTCCGCGCCCCCCTCCCACATGACCCTCTGCTTCGCGAGGTTGACGCGTTCCTCGTCGCCGTCGTCATACACCAGGTGGTGTTTACCGTTCGAGGAGTCGTACCCCGCGACGCACCCGCGGTAAAACTTGGCATCACTCGGCCAAAACACCAGCAGCCTGCGGCCGACGACGTTCGCGAGCGCGCGGTGCGCGGTTTGGAGCGTTCGTTTGGCGCGGTTGAGCTCGACGCGGACCCGGCGGCCAATCAGGGTGCGGGGTCGGTCCTCGAGGGCGTCCCGGCGCGCGGCGCGGCCCTGCGGCGTCCTCGGCTCGCGCCTCACCGCGTCCGACACGACCGCGTCGCGGTCCGTTCGCGGTCGTCCCCGTCGATGGGCGGCGGCGGCGGCGGCGGCGGCGGCGAGGGCCCCGCGCGGCGTCCTCTCGAGAAGTTTATTTTTACGCGGAGGCTTTCGGGTGTTCCGTGGCTCGTCGGCGTGGGGTGTCGGGGCGAGCTCCTCACGCCTCTTCTTCGGGACGTAGGTCGGCGCGACGTTGCGGGTCGATCGCGCCGGTGGTTTCACCGGCTTGAGCGCCCCTCGTGTGACCCTGCGGAGGAGGCGCGGGACCTTGGCGCGGGTCCCGGCGCGGGAGCCCGGAGGGTCATCGCGCGATGACGCGGGAGTTCGGGGTTTCCTCGAACCGTCGCGCGTGGGAGACGGCGAGGGGGGCTCGAGCGCCGCTCTGGGTCCACCTCGACCGCGAGGTGTTTTTGACGATGGTACAGCGGCGTCGGATCTGGGCTTTTTCAGCTTGGACGGCAGCCTCATGTCGGTGAGGTATCAGATGCCGTGCCCCGGGGTTCCCCACGCTTTTGCGTAACAACGACAAATCTTGCGAAGAGGCTGCCTCTGCCGGTTTCAGCGGTCGCCCCGTCGAAGGCGGGCTTCGGTCGCGCCGGATCTCGATCAGTCTCGCGCCGCCTTGGTCAGCTAAACACGTCCACGCCCGATATCGCACACTTCGTCCGCCGCTCTGCGCTACCCCGCCCGAGTTTCCTCCCAGGTTAGCTAAAAGCGCCCTCCGAGACTGGCTCTCGGAACCCTTCTGGAAACGAGGATGACGCAAGCGCCCGATACGATCGAGGTCAGCCCACAACCCA
This sequence comes from Micromonas commoda, assembly GCF_000090985.2. Lineage (NCBI taxonomy): Eukaryota > Viridiplantae > Chlorophyta > Mamiellophyceae > Mamiellales > Mamiellaceae > Micromonas > Micromonas commoda. Next base: position 775,876 of record NC_013039.1, read on the forward strand.
AGACACGCAGCACCATGGTATCCAAGGAGGAATTCGACAAGGCGGCCGAGGAGGTCAAGGCGTACGCCCAGTGCACCAACGACGAGCAGCTGGAGCTCTACGGCTGGTTCAAGCAGGCCAACGTCGGCGACGTGAACACCGGTGCGCGCGGCCCCGATCAAGCAGTGACCCCAGATCGCCCTTTCCCCGGGCTGACCAAACCCATCCCTGATCCGTGCAGCTCGCCCCGGCATGCTCGACTTCAAAGGCAAGGCCAAGTGGGACGCCTGGGAGAAGTGCAAGGGCACCTCCAAGGAGGACGCCATGGCCAAGTACGTCGAGGTCGTCGAGAAGATCAAGGCGAAGTACGCCTGAGCGATGGCCCCGACTTTTATCCAGCCAACCACGAACACGTATCAGTATCAGGTGGTTAGCTCAGTTTGAAGTCGACGGTCCGTCTATTCGGTCTCGCCGTCCCGCCCGCGCCGAGTGGCGCATCCGTTTCGTCCGCGACGCTCTCCACCCTGCCCGGCGACACGCGCATCGCCCCATCCAACGCGCCCGCGTTCCCCCCCCCCGAAAGCATCCGTGCTCCAAACTCCGAGCTCAAAGCTCCCCCGCCGCCGACAGCCCCCGCGCCCCCGTCGCGCGACGGAACCGCACCGACGCGCGACTGGCTCGGGGTGGTCCACCTCTTGAGGCGTCCGCACGAGCCCGGGACGATCGCTGCGCGGAGATGCGGTTCCCTCTGCTGCGACGACGTGGAGACAAAAACCAGCAGCAGCCAAGTCACATCCGTCTCAGGCCCACACGAGAGTTGGTGTTGATCGGCGCGTCGTCAGATTGCAAGTCGCGTCAGCGTCTCAGCGAATTCCTCTGACGCGGCTCTCCGACCGGTCTCATTATCACTCCGCGAGGGCGTAACGACGGCGAAGCTGCCCGTTCGCGCGCCTCGACCCTTCCCCGAGGTACTCTAAGTGGGAACAGCGCGCTAGCTAGGGACGCACCGACGCGCGCGTGGTGACGACGGGGAGCCCCCTCCCCCGCCTGCTGTCACCTGAATTTCTCGGCTCCTATTTGCAGCCGCATTATCATCAGCGATGAACGGGGAGGGGGGCGCCGAGGCGGATGATGCCGGGCGCGACGCGACGACCGCGGCGTCGACCAGCGGTGAACCCACCGAACAAAACGGCTCGTTCGTGCCGCCGTCCATTCGCAGCGGGGAGCACGGGGAGTTGGGCCCGAGGCGGACGATGGAGGACGCCAGCTCGTGCAGGGAGGGTGTTGTCGCCGAGGGTTGCGACGACCCGCTGGCGTTCTACTGCCTGTTCGACGGGCACGGCGGGAGGGGATGCGCGGACTTCCTCAACGAAAGGCTTGTGGCCAATATCACCTCGGATCCGTCGTTCGCGAAGGACCCGGCGCAGGCGATGGTACGCGCGCGGCCCCCCGGGAATTATCAACTCGTTTTTTTTACCGCCAAACGCACGATCCCTCGAAACGATTTCCCTCGACGCTCGCTGACCCTCATCATCCGTACGACGATCGAAACAGAGAGACGCGTTCCAGCGCACGGACGAAGACTTCAGAGCGTCGATGGGCGCGGAAGGAGACGCGTCGGGCTCCACGGCGCTGGCGCTGTGCGTGAGGGGCGGGACGCTCCTCGTGGCCAACGCCGGCGATTGCCGAGCGGTGCTGTCGCGTCGGGGGCGAGCCACGGACCTCTCCACCGACCAGCGGCCGAGCTGCTCCACGGAGATGTCGCGCATAGAGGCGGCGGGGGGGTCCGTCGAGGACGGGTACATCAACGGGCACCTGGGCGTGGCGAGGGCCTTCGGCGACTTCCACATAGAGGGCCTCAAGGGGAAGGCGGGGGGCGAACCCGGTCCGCTGATCGCGACGCCCGAGGTGGAGACGCACGCTTTGACCCACGAGGACGAGTTCGTCATCATGGCGTGCGACGGGCTGTGGGACGTGTTCAGCTCGCACAACGCCGTGGACTTTACGAGGCTGGCGCTGCGCAGGCACAACGACCCGTCGACGGCGGCGAGGGAGCTGGCGCTGGAGGCGCTCCGAAGGGACTCGTGCGATAACGTGACCGTGATCGTCGTTTGCTTCTCGGATGATCCCCCGCCGGATAAGAGGGTGGAGGGTAGGACGGCACCGATGCGGTTCGGGCGGACCATCTCCAGCGAGGGGCTGAGCTCGCTGCAGAAGGCGATCCGGGACGACGACGAGGCGGCGATTGAGGCGATTCAAAATTCGCCCGCCCCGGCGATGCGACCTCGGGGGCTGACGCGCGTGAGCAGCATCAACCCGTCGAGCCCGAGCCGGGGGAAGAATCTGAGCGGGGGGTTCTTGAATGCGCTTGATAATCTGGACCTGAGCATGGAGGGGAGTCTGACGCCGCTGGCGGAGGAGACCAACACGAGAGGTTCGCCGGCAAGTGCGGAGAAATAAATAAGAGTCCCGGAGCGCGTGGTCACGCCGGTGTTGTCAATGATGAGAATGCAATGGTTTATTGCCAAAAAATGCTTCGCGCAGTCCAGCAGCCGCCTAGGACGCTGGAGGTATTACGTTTTAAACACGGGGCGTGTTACGTTTTCCCCTCCGTCTACTCATACACACTCGTTCGTCGGCTTTCGACAAACTTTAGATACCCTTGGCAATCACCCCGTAGTCGATGGGCTGGTGCCTGTCGATGTCGTTGTTGGACGGGGGCATGGGATATTTCAGGCCGGTGGCGCAGTTGAACAGCAGCACGCGGTCCGTCTTCTTGATCTTGCCGTTCGCGAGTCCCTTCTTGAACGCGGCGTAGGTCGCGGCGCCCTCGGGGCACAGCAGGAATCCCTCCTTCTTGGCAAACTCCGTCTGTCCCTCGTCGATGGCGTCGTCGGTGACCGCGACGGCCCACCCGCCGGACTCACGCACCGCGCGGAGGATGAGGAAATCGCCGACGGCGGCGGGCACGCGGATACCCATCGCGCTGCGGGTGAAGGCGTTGTCGACGCGCGTGGCGAATTCCTCGCCGGCGTCGTAGGCGTTGACCATCGGGGCGCACCCGGTGGCCTGGACGGCGACCATCTTGGGCAGCTTGGTCTCGGGCTTGATCAAGCCGAGCTCCTTGAGCTCGCCGAACGCCTTCCACATGCCGATGAGCCCGGTTCCGCCGCCGGTGGGGTACATGATGACGTCGGGGAGGTCGTCCCAGCCAAACTGCTCCACGAGCTCGAGGCCCATCGTCTTCTTACCCTCGATCCTGTACGGTTCCTTGAGGGTGGAGGTGTCGAACCAGTTCATCTCCTCTTTGCCGCCGCCGACGATCTTGCCGCAGTCGTCGATGTAGCCGTTGACGCGCCAGACGTTGGCGCCCTGGAGCGCCATCTCGCGAATGTTGGTGTCCGGGGTATCCTCGGGGGCGAAGATGTACGTCTCGATGCCGCAGCGGGAGCAGTACGCGGACATGGCCGCTCCGGCGTTGCCGTTCGTGGGCATGGCCATGCGGGTCACGCCGAGCTCCTTCGCCATGGAGACGGCCATGACGAGGCCGCGGGCCTTGAAGGAGCCGGTGGGCAGGCGACCCTCATCCTTGACGAGGAGCGCGCCGCCCTCCTCGAGGCCAGCCTCGGCGGCGAGCTTGGGGGCGTCGACGATGGGGGTCATCCACTCGCCGAGGGTGACGCAGTCCTCCGCCTTGCGCACGGGGAGCATCTCTCGCCACTTCCACAAAGTGGGCGGGCGGGAAGCGAGGATCTCGCGGGTCAGCTTGCCCTTGAGCGCCTGGAAGTCGTAGCGGACGAGGAGGGGCTTGCCGGAGTCGGCGAGGCCGTGAAGCTCGTCGGCTTTGTATTTCTCGCCGGTGAGGGAGCATTCGAGGTGGGTGACAAATGTCCCGGCGATCTCATCGTCCTTGGGGACGCCCTGCGTGGCGGGTCGGGGGTTCGAACGAGGGTGAGCGGAGGTGCCGAAAATTGGCGGGGGAAGTTGAAAAAAGTTTTCGGGCCGCGGGACCCACCTGGAGCGCCCAGTCCTGCGTGAATTTAGTCGCGGACTTGATCGGAGGGGGATCGGAGATGACGGCCCTGGTCACAGATGCGACGCGGGCGCGACGCGCGACGGGCTTGGAGCCGCGAAGGCGGAGCGCGGGCTTGGCCTGGATCGACAGGACGCAGGCGTTCATCTGTGGAGAGTTTTGGATCGTTTTTCGTTCTGCCCGAGGTGCCGAGGGTGTGAAGTCAGCTTGATGCGCGGAGGGGACGATCGATCGTGCGAGGATGAAGGATGCGGGTGTGAGGTAAGTCCGCGCGTGGATCGGGGCGGGCGCGTACCTTGAGTTTAGCGGCGGTGTGCGGTCGTCGTAAAGCGCGATCTGGAATGAAGCGTCGTGAGCCTCCGCCCCGAAATACGCGCGAAAGGTCGCGCCACACAGATTGACCAATGAGAATCGAGGCCTGGGAAAATAAATGGCGCGAGCGCCTCGACGGATAAACCCGGTTTTGTCCTGACTGCTCACCTGTGCGTGCATTGTTCAATTACTCTCCTTGACAGACGACCGGTCACGTATTTTCGAGAATTGTGAATCATTGCGAACTGCAGCGCGTTCCAGTGCGTTTTTGGTTACGCCGAGTAAGCGAGTTTTACACTCTGAGGAACCGAACGCGCGGCACCCCTCGATAGGCAACCAGAATCTCACGAGCGAGACGAAGCGGCAACCCAACCGGCACCCCGCGCACATTCCGTCGGACCCGCGGACCGCATTACGGATGTTGGCGGCGGTTTCGACGCCCCGGGAGCTCGTTCCCGCGCGGAATGTCGCGTCCCTTCGACCTCGCGCTCGCCGCCACCTCGCGGGGTCGCGCGCACCCCGGAGCGTCTCGGCATCCCACGGGGTTGCCAACTGGACATCGGTATCAATCGAGAATAATCCGTCCCCGGTGTTCCAGCTTGCAGCCTCGGTTGTCGCCCCGGCTCCTCCCCAACCGAACCCGCTCGCGCATCAAATGAGCGTGAAGGTACTCTTCGGCGGCTTCCTCACCGTGATGCTCGCGGGTTTCACCGCCTGCATCGCCGGTTTCTTCATCGCAGTCAAGGAGCTGGTCCGGACATGCCGCGAGGCGACGATCGCGAGCAAGAACGTCGCCGACTCGTGCGAGAACTTCAGCAAGGCGTGCGATGCGCTGAAGGTGACGATGGCACAAGCGGATTCTGTGTTGTACAACGCCGAGGTTGTCACCAGCGGCGGGCAGGTGAGAAGGAGGACGGCCGCCAACAGGCTCCAGCCGAAGCTCGCCGACAGCCCAATAGCGGCGAAGCTGTTCCAGGGCCGGGGTCGCATCGGGGGTGGTATGAACGCGACCAAGGAGGGCCCGGCTAGCAGGGGAGACACGATAACGCGGGAGGCGATGTACACTCGCGTCATGCAGCTGATCGACCAGAATGGCGCTACGGCCCAGCGCGTCGGGAGGATTGCGAGATAGCTTCGCGGCGGAACAAACCACGCGAACGACTCTTTAGCGACGACTTTGTACAACACACCGATACCATCACCAACGCTCGAGCGGGCTGCTAATCTTCTCTCCCTGCCCCAGAAACTTCTTTCCGTGCTTCGACACGAACGCGTCGTCGATCTTGAGGTGGTACGCCTCCTCCGTGGGCAGGAACCTCTTGTTCCTCAGGTACGGTCCCTTGGTCCACGGCCTGCTCGCGCCCGTCCGCTTATTCGCCCACCACGCCGCAAACACCGTCCTGTATCCCACGCTGTACAGAAGCACGTATCCCAACACCAACAGTCCGCAGATCAGGTCCACCCTGTCCGCCCTCTTATCGTCGAAATCGCACTCGGAGTCCACGCAGTCCCTTTCTGGCCTCCCGACATGGTACGCGATGGCGTTGCCGATGAGGATCAGAAACAGCACCAAGGAGACGCTCTCGCTCACGTTATCCAGGACCGTCTTGAACGGAAGCCTCGGAATGTGTCCCGCGGTGGTCCACTGGACGGCGTATATGGACAGGAACAGCACGGCGCCCAGAGCGATTCGGTTTGCGAGGTCGCTGGGTTCCATGGTGTAGCCAAAAAATCCAAACGCCGCGATTGTGTACAGAGGCTTGACGCCGTTGTGAAGGTAGAAGATGTACGAGCGGCGTATGTGCAGGGAGACGAGAATGTCGCACATCTTATCGCCCTCTTCCCATCCGTTGCTCCTGAGGAACGGCGGCGGGTTGTGGGACCCCGCGGCCATAGAGAGCCCGCTGAGTTCGTAGTCGTTGCTGTTCCTGTCGACGCCGTCATAATCAAACTGCTGCACCAGCGAGTGCTCCAGCCCCGGGGTCTGCATCTGCGGCCGGCGAAGGGACAGCGAGATGTCTTTATTCACCCACAACGGCGTGCCCGCACACATCATCGTGCAGGATAGGTCAACCCTTGTGGAGTCGAACGGGAATGACCTGAACCTATCGATGTCTCCATTCGAGATGTCAAAACCGCCGGGGAGGCTCATCGGAATCAAGAGCTGTAGCCGGCCGTCGGTCACGCCTTCTTTGTCGAGCCCGCCCGAGTAGAATTCCGGCACCATCGTCCCTTTCTCTCCTTCTCCAAGGCTGAACCCCGCGCACGTGAAGAAACTCGGTCTCCAGATGTTCTCGGGCGGGACTTTGCCCTTCGTCCTTGTCGGGTATCCCCGGATCCTCTCATCGGTCCAGTACAGGCAGAGGAACCCCCTGATGTGCAGGGTTTCCTTCCCCTTGTCGGCGATGACTTCCCACGACTTCATGTTCCACACCAAATCCAGCGCGGTGGGCTCACCGGACCCTGGCCCCGGCCTCTCATCCCACTTGAAGTCCACCGTGTCCCAAGGTTTCTCGTCCATCGGGCAATGCGGTTATTCGCTGACGATATTTTCGTGATACGCCAGTCGGATGAGCACCACTCGAGATGAAGGTGGCCGTCACCGGTCGCCCCGGCGTGGGCAAGACCGCGCTCGTGTATCACGCCTCGAGGGGCGACTGGATCGGCGAGCTCCCCGAGACCCTCGGCACGGCCGTCATGCGCGTCGAACGGGAGGACGGTCGCGCCTATGACCTGTGGGACGTGGGCGCCAGACACGCGGCGCGGCATCCCGACGCGGTGGACGCACAGCTGGCGGGGGCCGACGTCTTGGTGCACGTATTCTCCTTCGCCGACGCCGCAAGCCTGAGGAGCGCCCCGGAGTACCTGGAACGCGTCCGCGCGCGCGCGGGGTGCCCCGTCGTGCTCGTCGGTGCCAAGAGGGATGCCATCGCGGCTGCGCAGATATCCGCCGAGGACGCGAGGGAGACGGCGGCGAGGTGCGGGGCGCCGCTGGTGTTCGTGGACAGCCCTCCGCTGGAGACGTGTGAAGACAAGGAAGATCGCGACGAGGACGACGCGGTCGCGGCGCTCTTCAGGGCGATAGACGTCGCGATGGGGGTAGACGGGTAGTAGGCACGTAACGATCGAATGATATTCTAGCTTTTAGAGTCTCCAAACTCCTCGAGGGACTTCTCCGAGGCCCGGTACTTCTTGGTGCCCTTATCCGCCTGCTCCAGCACCACGTCGCACGCCTCAAAGTACATTGCCGTGAGAACCTCGACCATCACCGCCGCCTCGGGACCCTCCCGCTGCATCGCGACCCTCATGTTCAGCACGCAGTCGATGAATCGCCCGGGGCGGATGTCGCGAATGTCGAACACGTCCATCCCGCGATCTTCGCCGGTGACCTCTTCCCGCGGCTTGAAGCCCCGGCTCGTGCGCTTCAGCTTGATCTTTCCGCTGTCCAGGTTGGACCGCGTCGCGGACTCGTCCAGCTCCTGGCATTCCACGAACTTGGCCATGATGTTTGCGCGCCGGCTCATCGGATCCGAAATCATCACCAACTCCTTGATCATCGCCGCCTCCGCGACGGGAATCTCGGACGGCGAAAAGGAGGAGTTCAGCACCGTGGTGTTGTACACGCCCATATCGTCAGCTTTTGGATGCAGCTGCCTGCTGGTCTCCCTCGTTAACAGCAGCTGGTAGAGAAGCTGCCAGTTGGGGACGTGCTCTGTCGACTCCATCTCGTCGCACAGCCGAGCCGCGGTGTTTTCAACGCTCTCAATCTTCGCCGCGGGCACGTTCTCCCCGACAGCTTTACCTCCGCCCCTGTTCGCCGCCCGTAGCACTTCCAGCCTATCCTCCTTTCTCGCCAGTCTGGCGACGAGCTGCACCACCTGAATCTCCGGTTGCATCTCCCCCGACACCGCCGCGATGACCTCCTCGCGGATGGCGGCGAGCATGGACAACAGGCCAAAGTCGCCGGATGCCTCCGCGACCTGCACGTACGCCGAGATGGCGGCGAGGAACGAGCCGTCAAATTCGTCTAGGTGTTTCAGGACGACCCCGCGCAGCACCGCCTCCTTGTCCACCATGGGCTTCGGCGCCATCTCGCCCTTCCCTGCGCCGTTCGAGATTTTCACGTCGTCGTCGTCGTCGCCCGGGATGACCTCCTCGACGGCCTCCTCGACGAATATCTGCTCCACCGTCTCCTTGATGATCTGGTCGAGGAGTTTCGCGGCCCGATCAACGTTGTCGGCGATGGCGTCCGGAGAAGAGCTCTCGGCGCGGGCCACGACGCGACTCCTCGAGCGGCGGTTGACGCATTTCATGGCGGCGGGCGCTCGGTTGATTCGTCGCGCGTTACGGGCGCTCGCGGCCACCGTCGGGGTCGGGACGCAACTCGCGAGCATCATCGCGAGTCAATTAGTCTGTGCGTTCCCGAGCTGTCTGTCTCCTTGGTTGGAGGTCCCTGAGGTACGGCGCCTCCGTCCTCGTGCACCGTCGAGTGCCGAACACTTAGAAGGCCGGAAGCGCGAAAACAGGGGTGAAAAATACCGTGGTCGATACCAAGTTTTTCAGGGTATGGGTGTATTTGCCTACAGGGTGTCGTCACAACTGGCAAATAGAACGCCAACTATAAACTTGCGTCGTTTCGCGCGAATTTCAAACTAACCGCGCATAGAGACCGGTTCGGGAAAATCCATCGTGAAAGCACGCGCCATTCCCGGTCCACGAACCGTAGCGGCTTTCCAATTTCTTCCCTGTCGGTCTCGCCCTTTCGGTCCCGTTTCAGGACGTGCATTTTGCCACGCCAGCTGTGAAAAGATCGGCCAGGGTGATTGCCCATAAGGAAAAAAAAACTGGAAGATCACGAACGGCCCGCCTTTCCCGGCAAAAAGGTCCGGTACCCCGCTCCATAGTTTTTAGCGCACCGGAACCGGTCCGGTGTATAGGTGGGTGGTGTCCTCGCGCTCTCGCGTATCGGGCGATTGTCGCCCTTTCGTGCTCGTGAGACCGCAAGGGACACTTGGGTGGCCTTAACAGGCAAACCGCTCGTTCGGCGTCTGCGAACGGCGGCGTGAAACGAGGGCGTGGGCCCTCCATTTTTTTCCGCGAAGAGGTGCGTGCTCCGAGTCGAACACCCCTCCTCGTCAGCACGGCAACCTTCGTCTATGCGCCGGGTTTTCGCCGCGAAACGCGCGCGATCGGCGCGTGGGCGCGGGAACATGTCTTTTCGGGTTCTCCCGCGCCTCGTCGCGACCAAACATCGCTCGCGCGCGCCCCGCGGCCGCGCCCCTTCCGGCCATTTTTCCTTCGCTTTTTTTTCGGGACTCCTGAAAGTTCCAGGGTGGCGACGTGGGAAAGAAGGACGTGGAAGTTGCCCGGTTCCGCCGCGGCTGTGGCTCCGAAGACCGATCCCCCGGCCCCGAACTGACCCATCCGGATTCCTCACGCGCAGGGTGAATCAAACCTCATCGAATCCCGCATCGTTCGGCCTCGACACCGGCGACGCGAGCGACCTCCGTGACCGGCGATCCCCGGGATTTCAGGCACCCCCGCGGTTCCCCAACTGCTCGTTTGTTTGAGACGGTGCGTGTGCCAGCCCGTGCGAAAGTCCGAGTCACCAACCCGCCAGTTGTGTCTTTTTCTTTAACCCTCCGCGTCGCGAACGGTTCTCCTCGCTGGGCCGAGCGCGGCGGAGGGAGGCGGAGGGCGACGCGGGGTTCGACCGCGTATCGAGGATACTCGATCCCCATCCCGCCCCCGACGACGACTCTCGTCCATCGAACCTCTTCGTCGCGACCCGCTCACGACGCGCCCCGCCTTCGTCCCCCGCCTTCCATCAGGGATCGGGAGAAAACCTCCCCTCTTATTTTCGCTAGGGGCGCCGGATCTTCGAACCGGACCCCGAACACACAACCGCAACAACCTTCGCTTCCTACGACAAGCTCCACCGTGATCGAGACGATGTTCAGCCTCATCGAACCCCGTCCGCCCGCGGCGCCCCCGGTGAACCTCCCCGCGGTGAGGACGCCGGGGCCGCACGAGGAGCCCAGGCGGCCCAGCCCGTCGCCCTCGATGCCGGCGAGGACCGGCGGAAACACGCCGCCCCCGCCCACGAACCGCATCGAGGGCTTCCACTCGTCGCTACTCACCGCGCTGCGCGAGGACACCGACGAGGACGACGAGGACCTCGTGTTCAACGCGACCAAGCTCGGCATGGTGCCGTCGCCGACGAAGATGGGCGCGAAGATGGACGGCTTTGACTCTCCGGGCGGCGCGGCCGTCGACGAGAGCGACTCGCCGACGTCACCGCTCGGCGCGCCTCGACCGTCGTCCCGCGCGGCGACGGACATCCGCGTGCTCCTGGCCAACGGCAACTCCAAGCCCGTCGAGGTTCTCAGGAACCAGGTGGTGACCAGCCTGACGCTGAAGCTCAAGCCCGACTGGATGTCCGGCGCGAGGGGCGGCAAGACGCTGATGGAGAGTTTGGGCGGCGGACTCGTCACCCGCAAGCTGCTCCTGCCGGCCAACTCCCCGTCCTCGCAGCTCCCCGAGATTGACGAGCTCAAGGAGCTCGAACCCGACGCCACGGAGGATGAGGTGGAGGAGGAGTGCTCTTCGCCCGCCTACCGCAACCTCATGATGCGCCTGCGCGACATGCAGTACATCTGCATCAAAGCCGCCGCTGCGGTCGACGATGACGGCATGGTGGACGAGCGCAAGTACTGGCTGCCGCTGGACAAGCACCACACGGTCGCGGACCTCAAGAAGTTTATGGTCCAGGCGGATGCGCTCGAACGCGGCGGGCCCAAGCTTTTACAGGCGCCGGAGACGATGAACGACCTCTCCATCGTGAGCGTGGATGGCCGAACTTTGGACGACTCCAACACCGTCGTGGAGGAGGGCATCACCGACAACACCACGCTCCACCTGATGGTCAGGAAGGACGCGAACATCACCGTCAAGATGCGCGGCACCAAGGACCTCGAGGTCAAGCTCCACGCCAACGAGACTGCCGAGTCGCTCAGGGCCAAGCTCGAGGCGATGCGACCCAGCGCCGAGGGCGCCATCAAGTCCCCGCTCCCCTCCCAGCTCTTCTACGGAGGCAGGGAGCTCAAGGATGGCCCGCTCAACATGTACGGCGTGGCTGACGGCGCCACGCTCGAGCTCCGCCCGCACGCCTCGTCAAGGGGGGTCGGCATCCCCATGCGCCGCCCGTCCCGGCACAGCTGGAACGCGGCGAGCTCCTCGGCGTGGAGACCCGGCGGTCTCTCCCCGCTCGGATCCGCCGGACCGCACAACAACAGCGTCCCGAGGAACATCCCGGGCCGCCGCTTCTCGCAAGGCGGGGGTGCGCACAACGGATCTGCGGCGTCGTCCGAGGACAGCGCGTGGGACTCCCCCGCGGGTTCCAACGACTCGCCGTCGGCGTTCGGCTCGCCGGATCTGTCCAGAAGCTTCGACCTCGCCAGGCAGGGGCTCGCGATGGGCAACCGACCGCAGCTCGCCAGCTCGGGCACGGGCGGGGCGTACTTTCTCCGAGACCAGAAGGGTGACACGTGCGCGGTTTTTAAGCCCGTGGACGAGGAACCCCTGGCGAGGAACAACCCGCGGGGCCGCAACGTGGCCCCGGCTTCGGGCGAGGGTTTGCGCAAGGGAACCCGCGTGGGCGAAGGGGCCTCCAGGGAGGTTGCCGCGTACGTCCTCGACCACGACGGATTCGCGGGGGTACCCGCGACGTCCTTCGCCAACCTCGGCGAGCAGTTCCACGGCACGGACGGCGAGGACCTGTCCGCGCTTCACGGCAAGCTGGGCTCGTTTCAGGCTTACGTGCACGGCGCCACCGAGGCTGAGGAGATGGGACCGCACAAGTTCCCGGTGCACGAGGTTCACAAGATCACGCAGCTCGACATCCGGCTGGCAAACACCGACCGTAACGCGGGCAACATCCTCGTGCAAAAGTCCGAGGATGGCGAGCTGAAGCTGGTGCCCATCGACCACGGCTACGCGCTCCCGCACACTCTCGAGGATGTCTGCTTCGAGTGGGAGTTTTGGCCCCAGGCTAAGCTCCCGTACTCGGAGGAGACGCGCGAGTACATCGCCGACATCGACGTGGATGCCGACATCGAACTCCTCCGCGAGCAGGGCATCGAGCTCCAGCCCAGCTCGGAGCGCGTCCTCCGCGTGTGCACCACGCTGCTCCAGCGCGCGGCCGCCATCGGCTGCTGCCCCGCGGACATCGCGGGCATGATGTCTCGGCCGATGCCCAACCGCATGTCCGACCTCGAGAAGCTCGTGTCCCGGGCGGCGTCGTCTGCGTCCACAGCTGTCCGCGCCGACGACGGCCTCGTGGTGCACAGGCCCAAGGGAACCGGATGGGACGACCTCGAGCAGGACGACCGCGTCGAGGCGAGGTTCATGGTCGAGTACACGAAGCTGCTCGACTCGTACCTCGAGGGCTTCGAGCCCCAGGTTGAGCTCTGAGGCGAGCGAAATCAGATGAGAAACAACAAACGAGAAAAACCAAAAAATTCTTTTTGAGAGTGGACGCCGCCTCTCGGAAAGAGGGCGGAGAGGGTGATTAAGAGGGTGGAGAGGGTGGGAAGAGCGCCGACGGCACCGGATGCCGCCGCCGTGGTCTTCGAAATGTACCAAATCAAGGCAAATATAATCCGGACGAACGGATCGTTCGGTTGTACGACTACACGACTGGGTGAGAGACTGGATCAGCCGCCGTCGAGGGTGTATTCTATCAAGCCGCTATCACATCACAGCGTTGCTTCCTCGAAGGGGCCTAGATACATAAACATTGTAACAAGAAGGGTGAGCCGCACCTTGTGGCTCAGAAACAAAAGATGACTCTCGCTCTTGCTCGCCGTCTTTCCTCCATCCCAAGACAAATTTGTCTCTCCACCGATGAAGAGCACTGAGACTCGAAGTTTCCGAGACTCCATCGACACTTTTATCGCGCCGCCTTTGCGCTCGGGATACGAGCATCGGAGTACCGAGCGTACACCATGCCGCCCAAGAAGAAGGACGAGCCCGATGAGGCCGTGGGTGCAGCGCGATTCGGTCGCGTGCGCAACAACCTCAAGATGGGCGTCGTCGGCTTACCCAACGTTGGCAAGTCATCGCTCTTCAACCTGCTGACGGATCAGTCCATCGCCGCGGAGAACTTCCCGTTCTGCACCATCGAACCCAACGAGGCGAGATGCGCGGTTCCGGATGAACGCTATGATTTCCTGTGCGACATGTGGAAACCCCCGTCGGAGTACCCGGCCTACCTCCACGTCACCGACATCGCCGGTCTGGTAAGAGGAGCGGCGGAGGGAGCGGGTCTCGGTAACGCTTTCCTTTCGCACATCCAGGCTGTCGACGGCATCTTTCACGTCGTACGCGCGTTCGACTCCGAGGAGGTCATACACGTTGACGACTCCGTGGATCCTGTGAGGGACCTGGAGACCATCCAGGCTGAGCTCTGCGCCAAGGACATGGAGTACCTCAGGAAAGCCGTCGAACAAGAAAAGTTGGACGTCAAGAAGAACCCGACGATGAAGCTCAGCGCCCTGTTCGTCTCCACCATGGACAAGGTGGAGGAGATGCTGACCGACAATTTACCCATCCGCACGGGCGAGTGGACCACTCCGGAGGTTCAGATGATCAAGGAGAAGCTGGGTAGGTTGATAACCACCAAGCCCATCGTGTACCTCGTCAACCTTTCGAAGAAGGACTTCATCCGCAAAAAGAACAAGTGGTTGGTGAAGATCCACACGTGGATCAAGGAGCACGGCGGCGGGGTCATGATTCCCTTCTCCGTGGAGTTCGAACAGGAGCTTTGGGATAAACGTGAAGACGTTGACGCGACGAAAGCGTTCTTGGATTCCGTGGATGGCGCAAAAAGCGCGCTTCCAAAGATGGTGGTCCAAGGTTACAAAGAGCTCAACTTGATCTATTACTTCACTGCCGGGGAGAAAGAGGTCAGGTGCTGGACGCTCTACGAGGGATCGTTAGCGCCGCAGGCTGCCGGTGTGATTCACAGCGACTTCGAACGGGGTTTTATTAAGGCGGAGGTTGTCGCGTTTGACGACTTTAAGGCTCTGGCCAAGGGTAAAGGCATGGCAGAGGTCAAAGCGGCGGGCAAATACAGGCAAGAAGGAAAGACGTACGTGGTGAAGGATGGGGACATCATTCACTTCCAGTTCAACGTCACCGCGCAGAAGAAGAAGTGATGAGCGATGTGTTTCGAGTATGTTGCGTGTTGGAAGTGTTGTTTTTAGAGAGTTGAAGTTGTTTTACGTATTGACGATGCGTCGATGTTGCATCATAAGATTTCTCCCGTATCCGCCTTTAGCGACGCTATCCACAATCCTTCCACCGCGGCGCACAGCTTGTCAACTTCCCATTCGGCGTTGAAGTAGTGCACGCTCGCGCGGATAACCTCCTCCGGCATGTCCTCGCTCTCCTCCCGCGCCTCGTACTCCGCTCTGGTGTTGATGGCCACCTTGCTCGTCCACACGTTGCACCCGTGCTCCCCGAGCCACCTCCTCACATCCCCGGAGTCCACCCCGTCCACGCTGAACGATATGATCCCGCACTTTTCCTCCCCGACGTCCCACACGGTCACCCCGTCGATCGCCTCCAAACGCCGGCGGGCGCACTCCGCCAGCCACTTGATCCGCTCCCACGCCCCCTCCACCCCAACCGCGAGCGCGTACTCAGCCGCCACCCCCAATCCAACCTTGGCGGCGAAGCTCACCTCGTACTGCTCGAACCGTTTGGCTCCCGGCGCGGGGACGTACGTGCCCATCGAGTCCCACCTGGCGCCGTGCAGGTCCAGCATCGCCGGCTGCGCGTTCGTGCGTTCGACAAACTCCTCCCGGGCGTACAAAAACCCGACCCCGCGGGGCCCGCGCAGGTACTTGCGCCCGGTGCCCACGAGCAGGTCGCACCCGATCTCCTCCACGTCCACCGGCATCTGACCCACGCTCTGGCACGCGTCCAGCAGGTACGGGATCCCGTGTCGCGAGGTCACCGCGCCGATCGCCGACGCCGGGTTGACCAGTCCCCCGCTCGTGGGCACGTGCGTCACGGACACCAGTCGCACCAGTCCCTTGGTCTCGTCCAATATCGTCCTCTCCAGCTCCAACGCGTCGAGCTGCCCGCGCTCGTCGCACGGGACGAACTCGACGACGGCGCCGGTTCGCTCCGCGGCCTGGAGGTACGCGATGGCGTTACTGGCGTACTCGGCACGAGCGGTGAGGATGCGATCGCCGGGTCGAAAGTCGAAGCACCCAAACGCCGCCTGCCACATGGACGTGGCGCTCTGACCGATGGCGATCTCGGACGGATCGCAGTTTAGCAGGGCGGCGATGGCGACGTAAGGGCGCTGGAGATCCACGGCGCGCTCCTCGACCGTCTCGTACCCGCCCGCGACGGCCTCCCGCTCGAGGTACTCGAGCTGAGCGTCGAGGACGGACTTTGGGGGAAGCGACGAGCCGGCGTTGTTGAAGTGGGCGACCGCCTCCGGGGTGCGCTCGACGAAGCCCTCGAGGCCGGGAGTGTCGGCGCGGAGGCGCGTGACGGTCTCCTCGTCGAGCCCCGGCGCCTGCGTCTGCTGCGCGGAGACGGTGCGGGAGTGGGACGAGAAGGTGGAGACGGCGCGGGTTCCGAGATGAAGATATTTTTTTCCCGCCCGCGCAACGACCTGACATCGTCCCCAGGGCGCCCGTCTCGGCCCGGATGATCCGAGGGTCGAGACGACCAGAGGTCGAGCCGGGGCGCTCGAAACCGCTGAGACGATCATTTCCGCGCCTGCGCGGGTGCCGATGCGGCTTGTGAGGCCTGAGGGCGCGTGTTCGTCGCCCGAAGCTCTGGGGCCCTTATCGTGATGCATGCCAACCTGGACAACAACCGCCGCGAAATGGCGATGCTCCGCCACTCCTGAAAAACCTGGTGCTAGGTCAATGGTGCCCCCACTCACGGCTGCCCGGTGTGACGCCAATCCGCGTTGAACACCGGCCTACACTCGCTCCACGAAGGTATCCGAACCCCGCGAGATGTCCGCAGCCGCCCCGAGGGTCGGCTTCCTGGGTCTCGGCATCATGGGCGCGCAGATGGCGTCCCGGCTGGTGGGCACCGGGCAAAACGTGATGGTCTACAACCGCAGCGTAGCCAAGGCTGAGCCCCTGCGCCAGCTCGGCGCCGCCGTGGCGTCTACCCCGGCCGAGGTCACGTCCACCTGTGACCTCGTCTTCGCGATGCTCGCGGATCCCAAGGCTGCCAAGGCGGTCGCCATGGACGGCCCGGACAGCGCGGTCGCCGGCATCGCGGCCAGACCCGCCTCCGCCAAGCCGGTGACCTACGTGGACTGCTCCACCGTGGACGCCGCCACGGGCGAGCAGGTGGGCAACGCCATCACCGCAGCGGCTCCCCGCACGGGTTTCCTCGCCGCCCCGGTATCCGGCGGGTGGAGAGACGCGAGAGACGGAACCCTCCTGTTCCTCTGCGGCGGCCATCAGACCGCTTACGAAGCCGCCGTCCCGGGGCTCGACGCGATGGGGAGCAGGCGCTGGCTCCTCGGTTCGACCCCCGGGGACGCGGCGAGGGCCAAGCTGATGCTCCAGGTGATGATGGGGAACATCGTGGGGTCATTAGCCGAGATGATGGCGCTGTCCAAGGCGGCGGGGCTCGACGAGGCGGCGATCCTCGAGGTTCTCGGCGAGTCCGCGATGGCGAACCCGCTGTGCAAGGCGAAGGGCGAACTCATGCGCAAGAACGACTACAAGCCCAACTTCCAGGTGTACCTCCAGCAGAAGGACCTGAGGCTGGCGCTGCAGCTGGCGGACGACCTGGGCGTCCCCGCCCCGATCAGCGCCGCGTCGAACGGCCAGTACATCCGAGCGAGGCAGATGGGGTTCGCGGATAAGGATTTCGCCGCGGTTCGCGCCGCTTACGAGGCGGAGGTGATGAGCGAGCCCGAGACTGAGGACGCCTGATCTCATTACTTGGCGAGAGGAGCCCGGGGACGCGAGGTAAACGCAATGCGCAAATATCGCATGAAACGTACGTGACGTCATCGTCGACGCGTGTTGTTTAGTCGCGGTCACGTCTGAGGGAAGAGCTGCGGGGCGGAGGCGAAGGGCCGCCACCACGGCTTCGAGTCGAACCTCCTCGCCGAAAACGGCGCGATGTCAACCTCCGGCTCCGCGCCCCGCGCCAGATCCGCCACGATCCGCCCGGTGATACCCCCCAGCGTCCACCCCACGTGCTGATGCCCGAACGCGTACACCACCCCGGGAACCTTCGACGAGGTCCCGATGACTGGAAGCGCATCCGGAAGCGTGGGTCGGAAACCCATCCAATCGAGGCTCGCGTCTCGCTCCCCGAGCGCCGTCGCGACCTCGTCCTTGAGCAGCCACTTCGTGTACCCCTCGAGCTGCCCGAACCGTTCCTTCACCGGGGGAGCGCACGTGCCCCCGAGCTCGACGAGCCCCGCCGCCCTCACCCCGCCCGACATCGGCGTCACGATGAACCCCCCCTCGGGGGTGCACACCGGCCGCGTGAGCATCGGCGCCCCGTCGCTCTTATCCCCCGCCCCCTCGTTCCACTGCACGTGGTACCCCCGCTCCGTGTCCAGCGGCACCGGATCCCCGCACTGCCGCGCCAGCCCCGCGGAGTGCGCCCCGGCCGCGATGACCACCACCCCGGCGTCGATCGTCGATCCGTCGCAGGCCACCACCTGCGCCCTGGCGCCCGCGGCTTCACCCTTGACGCTCGCCGGAGTCACGAGCGTCACCCTCCCGCTCGGGCCGTTCGACGCATTCGATGACGACGACGATGACGACGACGAAGATGACGATGAGGACGATGATGACGATGACGATGACGCCGATCTCCGTCTCCCGCTCCCCGTCCTGATCTCGCCCCCTTTGGCCTCGAATCCGTCCCTCATGGCGTCGAGGAGCGCGGCGGGATCTCGCACGAACCACCCGTCCTCGAACCACCACGCGCCGCCCCGCGCCGCGCGCTCCGACAGACTCGGCTCCAGCTCGAGCACCCCCGACGCATCGATCGCCTCCATCCGAAGTACCTCGGGTCCCCCCGAGGCGTCGAGGCGCAGCGTCGCCGTCTCTCTCGCCCCCCGCGAGCCCACGTCGTTTTGGAGGAGGATGTACCCGTTCCTGGCGGCGAACGCGTGGGATCTCGTGGCGTCGTTCGGGGCGTACTCGCCCATGGGTCCGTCGACGTCGATCCCCGCGTGCTCCCACGCTCCCTTGTACCCGTCCTCGGCGAGCCGGAGGATGCTCCCGAGCGCGAAAGCGGTCTTGCGCACGCGGTCGGGTTCGGACGCGGCGAGAAAACCGAGCGCCCACGGCATCATCTTCACGAGGTGCGGCGACGGGGCTATCCTCAGCGCGCCGCGCGGGTTCACGATCATCCCGGGCGCCTCCGCCCAGAGCCCCGGTCGCTGGACGGGTATGCACGCGTACTGCGCGAACGTCCCGGCGTTCCCGTTGGACGCCGACTGCCTGCCCCCGACGCGTTCACCCGCTTCCATCAGCGTCACCCGGAATCCCACCCTCTGAAGGTGAAGCGCGGACGAGAGTCCGACGAAGCCCCCACCGACGACGACCGCGGCGTTCTTGGCCGCCCGTCCCGCCGCGGGACCGGACATGGCGATGTGTCGAGCAACCTCTGGGTCCCCCGCTCGGGTTCCCGCGCGCGTATCACTGCTCGTGGGACCCGCGACCCCGAGAAAAAGAAAGAGCGACGTGGATCGCAGATTCCGGGTCGGGTTGGGGCACTTTCCAGGGCACGACGCGACGGCGCGCTGGAACGAGGCGGCTCGACGTGGGCACGCCATGACTTTAGCGCTCACCGCCCCCGTCGTCCGGGGTCCCGTCGCGGCGTGCATCCGCGGCGCGCTCAGATCACGCGTCCCCTCCGTCGCGCCCTCCCTGCTCGCGTCCCCTCACCGGCGGGGCGGGGCTGGGGTTCGCGAAGAGCGGCGGCAATTCGGGGCTTCGCGCGTGGCCCGCGCCGTCGCCGACCCTACCGACGCGGTCATCCGCGACGTCCAGGAACGGCTCGGCGTGACCCTCTCGGATGAACCCACGATGCCCACCCCGCCTCCCGCGGTCATCGTCATATCGGGTCCGAGCGGCGTCGGCAAAGACGCGGTGATGCGCCGGCTCCAGGAGCTGAGGCCCGATCTCCACCAGGTGGTCACCGCCACCTCGCGCCCCGCGCGTCCCGGCGAGAGGGACGGGGTGGACTACTTCTTCGTCACCACCGAGGCGTTCGAGAAGATGATCGCGGACGGCGAGCTCATCGAGCACGCCGTGGTGTACGGCGAGTACAAGGGCATCCCGAAGGCTCAGGTGCGGGAAAAGCTCGCGTTGAACGTCGACGTAGTCCTCCGCCTCGACGTTCAGGGCGCGGCGACGGTGCGCGAACTCGTACCCGGCGCCGTGTTCGTATTTATTACCGCGGACTCGGAGGCGAGCCTGTGCCGGCGGTTGGTGAGCCGCAAGACGGAGACGCCCGAGAAGCTGGCGGTGCGGGTGGAGACGGCGAGGGAGGAGCTGCGCCGGATGAGGGAATTCGACTACGTGGTGGTGAACGAGGAAGGGAGGCTGGACGAGGCGGCGGGGAAACTGGCGGCGATCATCGACGCCGAGAAGATGAGACCCGGGCGCGAGCCCTTAGAGCTTTAGCGTTGTCGATCGCGATGACTTCCAGACGCACTCGACACACCTCGATCGCCCCGGTGGGAGTACTCTCGTCTCACTGGCACAATTTTTTCCCTGGCCAGCTGGCTGCCTGCCACCTGACGTGAGAAAAACTTCCCGTTGTGGGAATCGGCAATTCCGACACCACTGGACGACGCGCGTAGGGCTCGGGCCGACGCGAGCGTCTGCATGGCGGTGATGGACAGCCGCATATACGACGATGATGGTCCTCCCACCCCGCACCAGGGCCACGATGGCGCCTTCTACGAGGACCCGGCGGGTTCGGGCGGTAACGGCAGCGGTGGGGGCCGATTCTCCGACGGCGAGCGCGTGGCCCCATTGGGCGTCCCCGACTACGCCCCGGAGTGGGCTCCCGCGGAGCTGGAGCGGTATCTTCACGTAGTGGCGATGGAGAAACACACGGCGCATTCGGTGGGCAGGCGTGACGTGCTCGAGGAGCTCCACGCGCACGTCGACGGGGTCGGGAATCCCAACCCCCTGCTCCTGACGGGGCCGGCGGGGTCGGGCAAGTCCACCACCCTCGCCACGCTGGTGAGCGAGATCCAGAGTAAAGCCGTCGGCAGGGTCGCGGCGACGCCATCAGCGCTCGAGGCGACCCCGTCCGCGAGCGGCAGCGGCGGCCCCGAGTCGGCCCCCGAGCCTTTCGTCCTCCTGCACACCTTCGGGCTCATGGGCCGCTCCGACGACATCAGGCGCGTCCTCCTGAGGCTCTGCGCCGAGCTCAAACAGCGCTTCAACATATACGTAGACCTCCCCGACACCTTACGTGAGGTTGCCGGCGCCCTTCCGAGGTTCCTCGCGCACGCGGCGCTGTTCGGCAAGGTTGTCTTCATCCTCGACGGGTTGGACCGCGCCGAGATGCACGGGCTGGAGCTCCACGATTACCTCCCCGCCGCGCTGCCTCTGGCGGTCAGGGTCATCGTATCCTCCGCCGGGTGCAAGGCGCTGAACGACGCAAAGGACCAGCTCAGTAACCTGGCGAAAGTCGTGCAGCTTCCTCCGCTGGGGCACCAGGAGCGAGTCGGGGTCCTCAACTCCGCTCTGGCCACCGTCGCGGGAGGGCAGATCCACGTGAACGAGATGCTCGAAGGTCTGGTCGCCAAGGAGGATGCCGGATCCCCCCTGTACCTCCTGGCGGCGGTGAACGAGATCAAGGCGAGGGTGAGGGACAACGGGGACGTGTACGCCGCGGCGGACGATGCGAATGGTTTTCCGGATACGTTACCGGACTTGTTTGCCTCGGTATTTGAGAGGTTAGAGCGGCGGTACGGGACGACGCTCGTCGCGGAGGCCACCACGCTCATGGCGGCGTCCCGCGCGGGCCTGCGCGAGGACGAGGTCCTTTGGTTGCTGCAACAGACGACGAGCTTGCAGAATATGCCCCCGTCGGAGTGGGAGAGCCTGCGAACGGAGCTCGAGCCGTACTGCTGGCCGGTAGAGAGGCTACCGGGGGATCCGGTTTTGTGCTTCTTCCAGGGCCAACTCGCGGCGGCGGCGATGAGACGGTACGCTAACACCGCCGCGGAGCGACGCGGGCAGCACCTCAGGCTCTGCTCCATGTTTTCCGACCCGAGCTTGGAGCCCACGCACAGGGGGGTGTGGGAGGTGCTGTGGAACATGCTCAAGGGCGAGGCTTGGCACGGCCTCCGGTGCCACCTCACGGATCCGAGGGTACACGCCCTGCTGTGGAACGAGGACACCCAGGTAGATCTCGCCAACCTCTGGGAGGCGCTGGTGAAAGGGGAGATCTCCGCGGCGAACGCGCGATCGACGAAGAGGGTCCCGGGGCCAGACGGGGCGATGGTTCCGCCCCCGAGGGTACCGCCGCGCCGGCGCCGAGATCTGGTGGCAGAGTACGACAGGCTGGCGGAGACAACGCCGCCGTCACCAGACGGCGTGCTCACCCCGGACGTGTACCGCGAGCTCATGGCGGATTTCTTGGCGTGGAGCAACCAGCCCGGCGAGGCTTCGTTCGTGCTGCGGATGCTGAGCGAGGCGAAAGGGGACGCCGCGGACCTCGCGGCTGTGAGCGTGAACTTCAAACTGGGCCGGTGTCTGGGTCGGCAGGGGCTGCATCTCGAGGCGGAGGAGACCCTTCGAAGGGCCCTCGCGGCGGAGCAGTTGCTGGTGGGCGCGGAGACGCCGATGGTGGCGGAGATTGTGACGGAGATTTGCAAGGTGAAGCTGGACGAGGGTGACCTCGAGATGGCCGGGCAGCTCGCGGCGCACGCGGTGACCGTGTGGGAGGCGGCTGAGGCTGCCGGGTACGAGGAGGCTGACGTGAACACCATCGTCGTGGCGTTGGTGAGGCTGGCGGACATATGCGACGAGCTCAACCGGACCACCGCGGCGGAGGCTGCGTACGAGCGATCCCTGGAGCGGCTCGAGTACATGCTCGGGCCGGACCACCCCGAGGTTGCCGAGCACCTGGGGATGATGGCAACTTCGTACAAGAACCACGCAGAGTGGGAAAAGGCCGAGTTTTGCTACTGTCGCGCGCTGGCCTTCGCCCACAGGTTCACCGGGCCCCAGTCGCTCCACATATCCCACTTCTACAACGCCCTCGCGGAGCTCCACAGGGCCCAAGGTGACCTGCCCCATGCCCAGGCGCTGTACCAGAGGGCTCTGCAGGTTATCGAAACGGTCCTCGGCACGGCGCACCCGGAAGTGGCCACCTACCTCAACAACCTCGCCGAGCTGCTGCGGGTGCAGGGTAAGCTGCTCGAAGCCGAGCCCATGTACAAGCGGGCGCTGGCCATCGACGAGCGCGCGCAGGGGACCAGCCACCCGATAATCGCCATCCGACTCAACAACCTCGCCGAGCTCTTCCGCGACCGCGGACTCCTAGAGGAGGCTGAGCCGCTGTACCAGAGGGCACTCGCGATCGACATGGCCGCCCTCGGCGCCAACCACCCCAACATTGCGACGTACCTGAACAACCTCGCGGGGCTGTACAAGTCCCGGGAGCTGTGGGATAAGGCTGCGGAGCACTACACCCGTGCCATCGCGATTGACGAGAGGGCGCTTGGGCCCAATCACCCAGACGTGGCCATCTACCTGAACAATCTCGCGGGGCTTTACAAGGCGCAGGGGAGACTGGACGAGGCCGAGCCGCTGTACTTGCGGGCGCTCCGAATCAATGAGGAGGCCCTGGGCGCGGAGCACACGGACATGGCCATCTACTTCAACAACATCGCGTTGCTGTACAAGGCTCAGGGTAAGTTACAGGACGCGAGGCTGTATTACGAGCAGGCCATCGACATCGGGGAACGGACGCTCGGGGCGGAGCATCCCCAGGTGGCCACCCGCATGGCCAACCTCGGGGCGCTTCTCGTGGACATGAAAGAGCTCGACGCGGCGCAGGCGCTCTTCCAAAAGGCTCTGGAAGTTCGCCGGAACACTGTCGGGGAGAACCACCCGGACACCCTCAACTGCGCCGAGTGGCTCGAAAGCATCAGGGAGATTCAGGCGGAGATGGCGGAGGAAGCGGCCGTGCAAGCCGCCAGGAGCGCCGCCGCCGCAGTCACCACGGCGAGCGCCGCGCCCATCGAGCCTCCCAGGCTGGTCGGGGAGGTGCCCCGGGCCTCCCCTCACGCCTCCGCCCCGGCTCCCCCGGCGCCGATCCCTTCCTCCCCGGCGGCCAAATCACCGTTCCCGGCTCCGGAGCTCCCGCTGCGCCAGACGACGGCCCCGGCCCCGTCTCCGGTGCGACCGACCTCTGCGTCCGCGGCGGTGTCCCCTTCCGTCATCACCGTCGAACAGGCCCCCACGCCCCCGGCGCGGCCCGTCCCGTCGCCCCCGGCGTCCCCGGTGAAACCGTTTCCGTTTCCTCCGACGGCGACGGGCCCGCTTCCGCAGTCGTCCGAGGCTATGGAAAACGACCTGCAGACGGCGACGGACGCGGTGGAAGCCGCGCAGGCGTCGGTGGATGCCATGCTCATGCAGTACGCCAGGTCACCGGAGAACTTCTCGTCGCCTTCGGTCCCGTGGATGGCGAACGACGCGTCCCCGACGAAGGGCTCTCTTCCGGCAATCTTCCAGGGTCGCGACGACGGAGACGAGACCCCGGCGGTGATGGGCCCCTCTTTCCTCACCTCCGAGGCTCCCCTCGCGCACGGCACGACTGGGCTGACCCCAGAGCAGCAGAGGGAACGCGAGGAGGACCTGGAGCAGGTCCCGGGTCTCGCGGAGGCTGCGTTGGACGCGTTCCTCTCCGCGCACGTCGAGTACCTCGGAAACCGGCAGTACCGCTGCGTCCTCGACGGCAAGGTTCTGTCCAAGTTTTCCATCATGCGGGTTCACGTCGCGAAGAAGTTCGGGGGCTTGGTGCACCAGTGGGCGGTCGACAGGTCCCCGCTGGCGCCCGGCGCGGCGCGAAGGCTCCCGGGGGTGCACTCGCCGGGGGTATCTCCCGCCGTCGTCCACCCGGCTCTGAACTCTCAGACGATTGACGCGTCACCCTCGTCCCCCGTGTTTGGCGTCCAGAGGCCCTCTCCGACGCCCACGTCCCCGGAGAGGCACATCACGGACGCGCGTCTCGTTCCCTCCGAGATGGATCTATCCGCGGTGGATCCCACCCCGCCTTTACCGCCCCCCCCACCGGGAAGCGGCGCAAAGCGCGGCGGGAACACTCCGCGAACCTCCGCAGCGCTCAAGCGGGTGGAGGAGCTCGAGGAGGAGCTCCGTGAGCTCCGCGCGGCAGTGAGCGGATCCACCGCCGCGCCGTCGCCACCCGCGGCGACACCCGCGACCGCTCCGCCCCCCTCGGCCCCCGCGCCCGCCTGGGGGGCGACGCCCAGAACGGAGTCGTTCCCGGTGGCGCGACCGGTGGAGGCTCCCTTGGCGCCGGGAACGAACGCGTCGTCGGCCGTGCCGGTGGCCGCGGTGGCCACCCCGGTGACGCACGCTCCTTGGTCGCACCCCCCGCCCCCGCCGCCCTACTACCCCACGTACTACGGGCATCAGTCGGGGGGGTACCCGCCGGGGCCCGCCGTCGCGTGGGGCAGCGTATCGCCCAAGGACCGTCGCGTCGAGACGGGCGCGGATGACGGCGTCGGTCGGCCCGGTCCCGCCGCCCGCGCCGCCGCCGCGGAGGCGCGGTGGATCGCGGAAGGGGGACCCGCGCGGTCCCCGTATCCGCGCGGGTCCAGCTTCAGCGACATGCTCGCCAGGGAGCGCGGGCCCGACCCGTTCAGGCACTACCGACCCAGCGACCTCTACGACGTCGTGTCCGAGCCGGTCGCGGACGGAGCCGGGGAGGCCGGGGGCGACGTCGGTGGTGTCGCCGCGGGGCCCTTAGGGTACCTCGGCGGTTCCGAGGGGCCGGGACGTCTCGCCAGGTACACGTCGCCGACGAGGAGGGCGGAGTCGCAGCTCGCCGGGCTGATGGGCGCCGGGAGGGTCGACAGGCTCGGTCTCTTCATCAGCGCGCGGTCGCAGCAGGTTGGCCGGCGGAAGTTCCTGTGCGAGATTGACGGCAAGACGTTCAGCACGATGAACCTGATGAGAGTGCACTTCGAGAGGCACTACGCCAAGGACGCGGACGTGTGGTGGGAGCGGCAGGTGAACATGGATCCGGGCTTTGGCGGCGTCGGCGTCGCGTGATGACAAAACCAAAACCAAAACCAAAACCAAAAAACCAACCGCGTCGGAACGAGGAGAACACGGCGACGTAGAGGTCGTTAGAACGACGCCCCGCACGGATCGGGGGCGTCTCGTTAATCAGACTACTAGCTAGCTAGATACACACGGAACGTCGGCCTTCGTGCGTCATCCTCCCGCGCCCTCGGATCGGATCAGTCGGCCATCTTGAGCTTGATGGCTCGTCGGATGGTGTCCCAGGTGGTGGCTTCCACGACGCCGTCGCATACGATCTCGTCGAGGGCCAAGCAGATCATGCCGTAGTGCTCGAACGCGTGGGCCTCCGTGAACCCCTTCTTGACTATGCCCTTTACCGACGACGCCAGCGCCTGGAGAACCTCCGCGACTACGCGTAGGGGAAACGGGATGGGATACGTGTCAGGGCGGGTCGCGGGATCGTGGAAAAAACCGGGAAATTGTGGGCACCGACTCGGACGAATGGAGGCGGGGCGAGGACTCACGCGTGTATTCGTCGTACTCTCCCGACCCGACCGCGTAGAATCGCAGGTCTCCAACTCCGCACCACACCATGTTTTCATCCCCGTGGCGTGCCACGCCGCATCTGGTCGCCAGCTTGTCGCAGTCCGATTCCGCCACCGTGGATGCGCCAGCCCCGGACGAGGCCTCGGCGCGGTGGAGCCTGTCGCGCCACCGCATCTGTTCGGGTTCGGAGATGGGGTCGTAAAACCGCTCGAGGATGACGTGACCCGACGCCGACGCCATCATCACGCACAGGACGCGGCCGGCGAGGACCATCTCGCCCGCCCCCGAGCGCGCTCCCGACACTGTTGTTGCCCGCTCGCTTCCCGCGCTTCCTTTCCTGAACGAGACGGGAAAAGCGCCCCGGGTGCGAGAGGATTTTCTCACAACACGAGGTGCACACGACCGACATGTCGCATCATCAGAAAGGAGGTCGAGGCGGGGGAAGATTCGGCGGACGCGGACGCGGAGGCCGCGAGGGTGGAGGTCGAGGTCGGGGCCGCGGGGGGGGCGCCGGACCGAGCGATTTCGGGGGACTCTGGGACCCCACCGTTAAGTGGTTCTTCGAGGATGCCGATGGCGGCGGCGGCGGTGGAGGGGCTCCCTCCAAGGCGGGCCTCGAGAAGGGCATCAACAAGAAGCGCGCGCGCGATTACCACGTGAAGGGCAGAGAAGGCGCGCGCGCGCCGTCCCTCGACGACGCGCGCAAAACCGCCGTGCTCGAGCTCCGCCGATACAAGCTCGTCAAGCGCCTGCGACATCAGCTCGCGCTCAAATGCGGGCAGTTGCAGGTGAAGCCCCCGCTCCTGGTCTTCGAGCGATGGCTCGCGCGCGCCATGCTCGAGGACGCCGACGACGCCGTCCCGACGCCGATGTTCCCGGCGGTCGACGCGGGAGGAGGACTCGCCCAGGATCTCCGCCGCGCCGGGGCGGAAGACGCGGCCGCGGCGGCGGCGGCTGAGGAGCTCGCCGAGCAAGCCGGGGCGATCGCCGGGAAGCTCACGGAAGCTCAAGGGGGGGACGACGACGGGGAGGAGGGGACCGGGAAGAAGGACGCGGTCACCGCGGAGGACGCCGGACCCCTCCTGGCGCTCAAGGTGAACGGGGAGAAGCCGTACATGTCCGTATCCAAGGCGCACATGGGGAAGCTCAGAGCGCTGTACTGCCGACACTCCCTGGGGGGCGCGCCGCTTCCCCCCGAGGGTACCCCCGAGCACGGGGCGTTCATCGCCGCCACCTTCTCGCTCCTCGCGAGGTACGACGCCCTCGGCGGCGCCGGCTACCAGGCTGCGCTGAACGAGACGGCGTTCGACGTGCTGAAGAAGAGGCTTGGGGTTGGGTGCGAGGCTTTTGCGTCCCCGCTGAACTGCCGCTACGGCCGCTTCTGCTCCGCGTTTCCCGACGTGGACTCCCCGTTCGGATCTCTCGGGTCGTTTTTTCACTTCGCACCCACGCGAGGGTCGTTCGAGATGAACCCGCCGTTCGTGCCGGAGGTTTTAATGGCCGCCGCGGAGCGCGCCGAGTCGCTCTTGGCGGCGGCGGAGGACTCCGGCGGTCGGCTCTCCTTCGTCGTCGTCGTGCCCGCGTGGCGAGACGTGCCCATGTGGAGGGCGCTGGACGAGTCCCGGTTCAAACGCGGGGAGACGCTCGTGGTGCCGGCGTCCGATCACGGGTTCTGCGACGGGGCTCAGCACTGCAGGCCCCCGAGGGAGAGGCACAGGGTCAGCAGCTACGACACCGGGGTGTTTTTCTTGCAGACGAGCGCGGGCGCAAGGCGATGGCCCGTGACGGACGAGATCAGGGCGGAGCTCGTGGCGGCGATGAAGCAGGCGGTGGGGTCGGCGAAGAGCGTCGGAGACCTGGAGAGGAGGTTCAGGCCAAAACCCGGGGGCGGGGGCAAGGGTGGGTTCGCGAAGAAAGAGCACCGAGAGGCCGAGCCGCCGCGACATGTCGAGGAAGAAACCGGCGGGGACGAGGATGCCGGCGGGGACGACGAGGATGCTGGCGGCGGGGAGGACGACGGGGGCGGGGAGAAGAAGAGGAGACGCAGACGACGCAAGCACGAAGACTGAGATGCCATCGTAAGTTAGCTTTCCGGCTTGAATACGACTCCATCGGGTTTCCATAGATCGCTTCAACCCTCTCTCTCAATCTCGGTTGGGACGCGGCTGATCGGTGCAGTAGCCGCTGTGCGCGCAATGGTCGCACCCAGCCTGGTCACCGCAGTCCGAATCGGTGGAACAGGCGGGACCCTTGACTCCCGGACAGCACTGCACGTCCCCCGTGCACTTATGCGCCGGTCCCGGGCCGGGCTTGGGGCCGCCGCCGCCGCAGCCAGTCTGCTCGGGGGATAAAATTTTAACCTCGGCGCACGCGTGGGCCTCGGCGCAGCTGTTATCGTAGTGGCTGTCCCTCACGCCCGTGCACGGGCAGTCCGCGCGCTCGCCCGGTCCCGCCGGGCTCGCGTCCGTTCCCTCCCCCTGGGCGTAGCACGTGAGAACCTGCACGAGCTCGCACCGAGGAGTGCACCCCAGCGCCACGCGCTTGGCGCCGCCGAACAAATCCTGCAGCTCCTTCAGCGGCAAACTCCCGCCCATCGCGTCCACCAGCGCGTTCGGCGTGCCCTCCGCCTTTGCAAGCGCGAACATGGCGTCGTAGTACCCCTTCTGGTCGAGCCCTTTCGTCGTCCCGGTGCCGTCCGCCCACGCCGCGCAGGTTCCGTGCTTGGGCCACTCGTGCGAACCCAATCCGTCGGAATACCACGCCGGCGCGAGGGCTTCGTACTCGGATCCTTTGGGAAGCAAGGACGGGTCGTAGGTCCACGGGGACGATTTGGGGAACCAACCGGGCTTGGTGCACATCTGGGGCCAGAAGCACTTGCCGCCTGCCGCGGCGACCGACGCCTCCTCTCGGAGGGATCTTCTCGGGGCGGCGACGTCGATTTCGTCTTCAGCCGCGGCGTCGCCGTCCACGGGCGTGGCGTACGAGGGCCACATGCCGTGGAGGGTGAGGGCCGGGACCATGGCGCTCACGTCGCACTCCTGCTTACCGCACATCCTCGGGGAGGACCCGCAGAAGCCCGGGGTCCAGCTCCTGGCGAGCTCCCAGAGGTCGAACGGGTGCCCTCCGCGGATGGGATCGTCGCAGCCGATGTGGGACTCGGCTCCGGCGTCGGGGCAGGACGGATCGTCGGGCTTGGCCCCGGCTCGGAGACCGGGAACCGCGGGGGTGACCTGAGCGGTGGACGCGGCCGCCGCATGGACGGTAGCGATGGCCTGGGTAGGGAACGGGGAGGGCCGGGGAGGTCAGGGGGGACATTTGAATATCCGCGGGAGACGTTTGGATATCGTGAAGGGGCACGGCGGCCGTGTCGGGAGTGGTTGATGCCTCTAACGGGGACGACTCGCGAGCGCTCACCGCGAATATAAGGGTGACGGAGAGCATCGCTCGGATCATGTTGAAAGCCCAAAAGGTTCGCGTGCGCTCAGCGTGCGAATGGGCCCAGCGGCAAGGAATAATGGCCGAGCTGCCAAGTCAGCACCGAAAAGACTCGCGCCGAGAAATTCGCGTCGACACAGCGCCGACCGAAGGCGCGTTTCCGCTCACACGCGCGCGCGCTCCCCACGGGTCGCGCTCGACGGCACGGCGACTGCGACGATGACCGCGCCGGTTCTTCCCGGCGAGCCCCTGCGCCACGCCGACGAGGTCCGCTCCGGCCCCGGAACCTACGTCCGGGGGAAGAGCGTCGTGGCGGCGGTGATGGGGCACGCGCGGACAACCCCGGCGGCTGACGACGCCGACGATAAGCGCCCGCTCGTCGAGGTGATCAAGGGGCCCGTCGTGACCGGGGATGCGACGGGGCGCGGGGGCGGTACGCTGCTCCCCGAGGTCGGGGACGAGGTGTTCGCGCGGGTACTCCGCATCAACCCTCGGCAGGTGTGGTGCGAGATCGTCGCGGTGAATGGCAAGGCGGTGAACGACGCCTCGGGGTTCCAAGGGATCGTCCGGCAGCAGGACGTGCGGGCGACGGAGATTGACAAGGTGGACATGTACGAGTCTTTCCTGCCCGCCGACGTCATCAGGGCCAAGGTGCTGAGCCTCGGGGACCAGCGGAGCTATTACCTCACCACGGCTCGGAACGAACTCGGGGTGGTGCAGGCGAAGAGCCCGTTCACGGGGGAGCCGATGGTGCCGGTGTCGTGGCAGGAGATGATGTGCCCGAGCACGCAGGTTAAGGTGTCCAGGAAGGTGGCCAAGGTGGACTGAGCGTCTTTCACGTTGGAGCATTGTAACTGTATCGTTCGTAATCTCTCGTCGTAGATTTGCTGCAGTGCGCAGGAACATTCGGGAGAAGCCAACTCGATTCGCTCGTTCACTGCGCACGGCGCAGAGGGGGAGGAGGATGTCGATGTCGACCGCGAGGTGCCCAGTGGGTGCGAGCACACGCACGATGGCGTCGCGCCCGTCCCACAGCGTCAGGAGCCCCGCCCGCTCCCCCGGGCACGTCGTCGCCAGCGCGAAGGCCCCCGGAGGATCGTCCACGACCCGCGTCGCGCTGAAGGCTGAGGAGCTCACCGTCGAGGCTTTCGCGCCCTTCGGGCAGGTATGCAAAGCCGAGGAGGACGGCGTGGAGTTCGGCCCGGCAGACGCACAGCTGGACCTGTCGCAGGGCACCCCGAGGTTCTACGTCATGAGGCTCAGGGACAAGGACCTCTCGTTCGATCGGATAACGTACCACGAGAAGGTGACCCAATGCCTCGGGGCGCTCGGAGATAAAGACTGGTACATGGCGGTGGGGGAACCGACGATGGACGTCGCGAAGTACCCCAAGCACGACAGCACCGATAGAGCGCTCAGGGTGTTCAGGGTTCCGCCCGGGCATTTTCTGAAGATGCACGCGGGGTGCTGGCACGCCGGGCCGCTGTTCGAGTCCCACGTCGAGTTCATGGACTTTTACAACCTCGAGCTCGCCGACACCAACGTCGTGGACCACAACACGCACGTGTTCTCGGAGGTGGACGACATCGTGTACGAAGTGATGGACTGAATCATCGGTGCGGATTTCGCCATCACATAGACGAGAGGCGCTGGGCGGTGTTAACGACATAACAGAACTCACGTTCGTATTCCACTCGTCACTCATCGCCCTCGTTTTGCCTCGTCGGCTCCCCCGCTTCCGCGTCTCACTTGATCTTGAGGGAGTTCATCTTGACCGGGGTCACCGGGGCGTCGCGCCTGTCGGTCTTCGTCTTCCCGATCTTATTCACCACGTCCATGCCGCTGGTCACCTTGCCGAACACCGGGTGCTGCGACGGGGTCTGGCCGTCGAACCAGTCCAGGAACGAGTTGTGCACCGTGTTGACGAAGAACTGCGAGCCGCCGCTGTTGGGCTGGCCGGTGTTGGCCATGGAGAGGGTTCCCGGGAGGTTCGAGGTCTTATCGATGAGTTCGTCGGGGATGTTGCCGCCGGCGTCGCGCTTGATGGTCTTCCCCTGGCACTCGAAGGAAGAGCCTCCCTTGGGACCGCCGGTTCCGGCGCGGGGGGACTGGGGATCCGACGAGTTGGGGCAGCCGAACTGGAGCATGAACCCGTCGATGACCCTGTGGAAGTGAAGGCCATCGTAAAAGCCGGAGTTGGCGAGATCGACGAAGTTACTGGCGGTGATGGGCATCTTGTCCATGAAGATCTCGGCCTCGAAGGTGCCCATCGAGGTGTCGAAGACGGCGATCGGGTTGGACGATGCCTGCGCGGAGAGCGCCCTGATTGCGGGGCGCTGGATGAGAGCCGCCCGGTGTTGCACCGCGCGGCCGGCGAGGGCGGAGCCAGAGGCGCGCAGGCTGGCGGGGCGGATGGCTCTGGCGATGGTGGCGGCGGCGGCGATCATCTTCGGATGTTCGGGCTGTCGATACGTCCACGCGCGGCGTCGTGAAGACTGAAGGGCGGCGGTTGGGACTTTCGCTTTCTGTTTCGGCACTTCTGACGTGGCATCTGGCAGGCTGCCAAAGCTGGGAGTGTGCGACTGCCGAAAGAAGCAGCGATGATAGACTACGATCGACACGGACACTGTCCACGCGCCGGCACGGAACGCGGCGGGTTTCGGACGCCATGATGTCCAACGCGCCTCCGGAGAGCGCCCTTCGGGGTCGCGATCTCCACGTCTCCTTCGACGACGTCCAGCGCTCCGACGAGGCGTTCCAGCGACCCCCGCCCCTGGAGCTCCCCGACAGCACGCCGAGGCTGAAGTCCGTGCGCAAGACCCCGAGCGGATCGGCCAAGCACCGGGAGATCCGGTCGGCATACGGGCCCAACCTGCGATTCCCGAACTCCACGAGCAAGGATGAGTTCCCGCCGCACAGCCCGGGTCCACTGTGAGTCCCGAACCCACGCCGCGACGCCCCCGATGCGCCCCCGATGCTACCCCCAAGGGCGCCCTCCTTCCAAATCTGGCATTTTCCCGTGGTATCGCGTTCGTTGTTACGTTTCTCTTCGATCGGCCCGAATCGCTGACCGAGGCCCCGCACCTTTCGTCGCGCGCAGTTCGTCGGGCCCGAGGAAGGCGTACGTCCCCTCGCCCGTCAAGTTCGTCGCCGTGTCCGAGTCCAGGGACAAGTACCGCGCCCACGACGTCCAGCCGTTGCCCAACATCCCCGTCAAGCCGTACCGCAACACAGGCGCCAAGTTTGACGATACCACCACCAACAGGGCGATGTATACGGTGGAACCCAGCGCGTACCAGCGCCTCGCCGCCCCGAAGAAGGCGTACGTGCCCTCACCGGTGAAGTTCGACACGGTATCGGAGTCCAGGGCCAAGTACACCGCGCACGCAACGGAGATTCGAACGCCCCCCATCGGGCTGTGGGTCGCCAACGACCTCGTCGAGGTGATGGTCCAGCCGGGCGCGGACCGACCGCTCAGCGTCTCGAAGATGTTCAGCACGACGAGCAACGGGCAGGACGAGATGGAGCTGAAGATCGTGGAGGGGTGGTCGCGGAAGGCGAGCGAGTGCAAGCTGCTGACGGTGTTTGAGATTGAGGGGATCCCGGCGCAGCCCGCGGGTCGCCCGCAGATTCGCGTCACGCTGTCGGTGGATGCGGGTGGCGCGATGACGGTGAGAGCCGTCGACTGCGATAACGATCACGCGGTGCTCGCGGAGGAGACCGTGGAGGTGACGCCGGCGTATTCGGTGTCGCCGCCGAAGGGTGTGCACGCCGCGGGATCGCCTTTGCCTGATAAGCACGGGGAGAGGAGGACCAACTATCGTTGAGCGAGCTCGGCGTCGCGTCGAGGCGCAATGAATGAAAATAACTTCGTTTCGTACAAAAGAATGGTGGTATCTGACCTCTGCCTATCATACAAGATGAACGCGTCGAAAGGATCACGGCCTCTCTGTCTCGAGCTCATCACATGCCGCCGCCGGCGATGATGCGGGGCAAGAGCGCGGTCGCCAGGCCCAACGCGTAGTAACCCCAGACGGGAACCTCGATCCCGTTCAGGCCCTTCGCGGCAACCTCGCCAGCCGCCTCGAGCCGCTTCCTCTGCGTCTCATCCTCGGGGTCCACCGTGCTCAGGTCGACGTCCTCGGCGAGAGCGTACGCCTTTTTGATGCATTCCAGCTCGTTCGCGAGCCAGTGCGCGTCGTCGGTCACCGCCCGTCGCGCGCGAGCCACCGCGTCGTCGCGCTCCCCGACGAGGGAATCGATTCGTTTCTCGAGTTTTTCCACCGCCGCGGCTCGGTCCGCCGCCGCGTCGTTTCTCGCCGCCTCCACCTGCTCGACGGCCCGTTCGGTCACCTCCAGGAGCGCGGCTTTGGCCTTTCGCGCGGTGTCCTCGAGTTCGTCGGCGTGGCGGGCGAGCGCAGCTTTGAACTCCGCCTCGTGCGTCTGACGCATTCGAGCCATCTCGGCGCGAACCTCCTCGGCCGTTCGCGACTCCGCGTCGAGCGCCGCTTGCTTGGCCTCCATCTCGGACGCGTGCGCCGCGAGGAGGTCCTTGGTCTCCTGCTCGTGACGTGCGGTGAGATCCCTGGATGTATCCAGAAGTTTCTGGTCGTATGCCTTGATCTGGGCGTCAAACTCGTCGCGGGCGCGCTTGGCTTCGTTCTTGAACTGCCGGTCGAGGTTATCGCGGAACGTATCCGCGGATGCCATCACCGACTTGAGCTCCTCGGCAGCCTTCGCGCGGGTCTCCTCGATCGTGGCCTTGGCGGCATCCTCCGCGGCCCTCGCGGCGGCGTCGGCCTCGGATCTCTGTTTGGCCATGGCCGCCTCGAACCGCGCCCTCTCCTCCTCGAGGGTCGTCGCGGCGGCGGCTTCGGCGGCTAGGAGCTTGCCTTCGTACTCGAACCGGGCCTCCGCGAGCGCCTTTTCAGCCTCCGCCTTGCCCCGCTCGTACGCTTCGTCCGAAGCCTGCACCTGCGCCTTGAGCTTCTCATCGAGGGCGGCGTATTCCAACTCGAAAGCCTCGGTGTCGACGCTCGGGTTGGACTCGACAGCCTTCTTCAGCTCCTCCGCCGCAGCCTTCTTCGCGCTCTCGAGCGCGTCCTGGTAGGCAAACTTCGCGCGTTCGGCCTCAGCCTTGGCGTCAGCCTTGATCGCGTCCATCTCAGCCTGAAGAGTGGCCCTCTGCTCAGCGAGTTGCTCAGCGGCGTCGTCGGCGGCGAGCTTGAGCGCCGCGGTGGACTCCGCCTTGGCAGCGGCAACCTTATCGTCTGCATCCTTGGACGCCGCCAGGACCCGCTGTTCAAGATCCTTAATCGCGCTCTTGGCCGCCTCCGCCGCCTCCGCCATCCGCTTATCGTGGTCCGCCTGCATCCGCTCGATGGTGCGGTTGAGGGAGGCGACCTCCTCCTGGGACTTTTTCTGCGCCTCAACCACCTCGATGGCGGCGGCTGCCTTGATCGAGCCGAGCTCTTCGGCGTGGTACTCGCGGAGGGACTTGATCTCGAGGAGGAGCTCTTCTTCCCTTTGCTGGAGCTTGGCAGCCATGGAAGCGTTGACTTCCGCGACCGCCTCGTCCTGCGCGGCTGCCGCTCGGGTCAAGGCGTCCTCGGCCTCCTTTTTGGTCTTCGCCAGAGCGGTCTCCATCTTCAGGAGCTTGTCGGCAAATTCAGATCCAGACGCGTTCAGGGCATCCTTCCTCTTCTGGTCGAGAGCCTCCATCGTCGCCGCGGCGTCAGCCATCTCCTTCGCGGCGTTCTCCATGACCTCTTTGAGCTCTTTCTTGTGCTCGACCATCAGAGCGTTCTTCTCCTGGGCGTAAGCAGCTTTTGTCTCGTTGAGCTCGGCCATGAGCCTGTCGGAAATTTCGTCAGCCTCCCTCGCCGCAGACGCCACGCTCGCCGCCAGCGCGCCGTCCTTCTCGTCCGACATCCTGCGCAATTCCTCCTTGTACCTCGCCTCAGCCTGGACGAGCTTTTCCGCGGCTGCTTCGGAGGCGGCGGCGAGGTCGGATTCAGCCTTGGCCACCGCGGCTTGGTACTCGTTCGCCTTGGCCTCGAGCTCGGCGTACTTTGCGTCAGCCGCCTCGTCCCTGGACTTCATCTCCGCCGTCGCGGCTGTTGCGGCCGCTGCGAGGGCCTGGGCGTACCCAGCCTCCGCGGATGCGATGGCCTCGTCGTGCTCGCGTCTCATTTCGTCGATTCTGGCGTTCAGGGCCGAGACGGAGGTGGCGCGGTCCTTCTCGGCGGCTGCCTTTGCCGCCATGAGAGTTTCGGCAGCGACGTCCTTGGCGTTTTGCAGCTCATTCTCGAGAGCCTCGGCCTTCTTCGCGGCGGTCTCCTTGACCAGCGCGATGGCCGTGGCGGATTGCTTCTCAGCCTCGTTCAGCTTCTCGCGCCACAGTTTTTCCACTGCGGAAGCCTTATCGGCGAGCTCAGCTTCGAGCCTGGCGGCAAAATCTGCCTTGACGTTGTCCATCTCCTTGCCAAAGTTGCGTTGCAACTGCTCCTTCTCGTCCGCAAACACCAACTTCGCCGCGTTCAGCCTGGCGACGCCGTCGGCCACGGCGTCGTCCACCGCGGCGAGCATGCGAACCCTCGCCTTGGCGCGTTCCGAGTCCATCAGCGCCTTGAGAGCTCGCCTCTCGCCGGCGGCGGCGCGGGACTTGGCGTCAAACGCCTGTTGCAGCGCGGCGCGGACGGATTCGACCGCCGCGTTCCTGTCCTTCTCGATCTGCGACTCGAGCATCTCGATCTCCTCGTCCTGTGTGGTCTGCATCGTCGCGAGCGCCTCGTCCTGCGCGGCTTTCAACTCGGCGATCTTTTCGTCGTGAGCGGCTTGAAGCTTAGCCGTCTCGCCCTCCCAGTGCGCGTTGAAATTCTTCTCAGCCTCGGCGATCTCCGCGGTGAGCCTGGCGCGGACGATGCTCTCCAGCTTGGCCTTCTCGCCGGTAAAGTGCTCGTAGAGGGCGCCGCGTTCCGCCCTCGCGGTTCGAAGCTCCGCGCGAACAGTCGCGACGACCTCGTCCCTCTCCGCCGTGAGCTTTGCGATCAACGCCTCCTCCTCCGCCTCGAGCTTAGCGACCGTGGCCTCGAGTTCCTGCGCGGAAGCCTCGTTGTTCTTGGCGAGTTCCGCGACGGCGGCTTTCTTGGCCGCCATGAGGGATTCGGCGGCGACGTCCTTGGCGTTCTGAAGCGCCTCCGCGTGGTTCGCGTTGAGCATCTCAATCTTGGACTCGTACGCCCCTCGGAGGTTCTCGACGTGCTGATCGTTGAACGCCCTCTCCTCCTTGACGCTGTCCTCGTAATCCGCGGCGACGGCTTTGATGGTGGCGGCGTGTTGCGCCTCGAGCAGCTCCACTCGTTCGCGCCACTCGTTCGCCACCTTCACCTCAGCCTCGGCGACGGCGGACTTGACGGACATTTCCAACTGCTTCGCCGCGTCCGCCCGCTCATCCTCCAAGAGCACCTGAAGCGCCTTGCGCTCGGCGGTCGCGGCAGCCATCGTCGACTCCATCTCTAGCGTGTGCTGAACCTTGAGCGACTCGATCGCGCGGTTGAGAGCCGCCTGACCGGAGGATCGTTCGGAGGCGCTGGCGTTGGCGAGCGCCTTGGCGTGAGCAGCCTCCGTCGCGGCGATGCGTTTCTGGAGGTGCTCCTCGATCCTCGCGGACTCGGACTTCCACCACTCCGTGTGCTGGTCCGCCAAGGCCAACGCCGCGCGGTATTTGGCCATCTCGCTGTCGAATATACGCCTCTGAGCCGAGTAAAGACCCCGCGCGGCTCGCAGCGCGGCGGTGAGCCTCTCGCGCTCCTCGTTTGCCTTGGCCTCAGTCTCTGCGATGGTCTTCTCCAGACTGCCTATCTGGGTCTTGAGCGCGGTGATGTCCGAGTCGTAGGCGTCCTTCATGCGGGCGATCTCCTGGGTCATTCGTTCCTCGACGTTTTGGAGCGCCGCGGCGATGCCCGCGTACTTGCTCAGTTGCTCGTTTTTGTTGCGGAGAATCACAATCTCGGCTTTGAGCGTCTTGATGCGCTGCTCGTATATCCCCTCAAGCCTTCTCACCTCGCTCGCCTTCTCGCTCTCGATCTGCGCCAGCCTCGCCGTCTCCTCCTGGAACTCCTTCATCATCAACTCCTTCAGCCTCTCGAGCACCTCGAGTCGGGACTTCTCCCCCGCCAGCCCCGCCGTCGCCGACGACTGCATCCCCTCGCGCGTGGGCGCGAGCATCACGTCGTTGGCGGTGACCACCATCGTCTCGCTGCCCGGCGACTCCTTCGTCACCGTGATCGTCAAACCCTCGCTGAGCTCCTTGGCGAGGTACCTGGCGACGCACACGCTCGCGGACGCCGCCAACGCCGCCGCAGCGCACGCCCTGGACGTCTTCGCGCACTCGACGACGCACATTACGGCTAACGAGCCAAAGCCGTACGTCAGCGCCGACGCCAACGTCGCTTTTGTCTCAGGGGCGGCGCGTTGATCGATCGCGACGTTCTCGAGCTTACGCCACAGCGCGTGCGCCCAGAAGGCGGCGTAGGTGAGCGCCGCGGACGCGAGGGCGGACGCCGCGGGGGACGCCGACGCCGACGCGGGTCCGCCGAGCGCGGAGAAGGTTGCGTTCATGGCGGCGACCGCGGCGAGGACGGCGAGGACGCGGAAGTTTTGGGGCTGCATACCGCCCGGCGAGGGGCCTCGGCCCATCCCGGTGGCGGGCTTGTAGACGTATCCGGAGCCGTTCGCGGGGCCCGCCCCGGGCGAGCGCCTCTTGATCACGGTCCCGACGCTCGCGGCGTCACCGCCGGAACTTCCGGCGGTGGACACCGCGCGCGTGGAGAGCGAGACGGCGCGACGGGGGACGCCGCGAGAGGCCACGCGGACCACGCATCGTCCGCCGTGAACCCCGGACGCCCGCGCGCTGAGAGTCGCGAACCTTACAGTCATCGACGGGGACATCCCGACGAGAGCCATCTTGTGGCTCGTATGCCTCCTCGGCGAAGATCCGGGACGACGCTTCTCGCGGGTGAGGCTCTTCTTCGCACCCCGCGCGGCAGACGCGACGCGACGGACCGCGACAGGCCACCCTGGCACCTCGGTCGCGACCTGTTTCGAGGCCTCGGTCGAAGCGACGCGCGACTTCGAGTGCTCTTCGCGCCGAGGTCCGAACGTGTTCAACGCGGAGATATTCTTCCTTTTCGTGTCGGTCGCAAACTCGAAAGGCCGAAGCGTCGCCGTCGACAGCGCTGACCATAAACCCATACAAAAAGTCCCAAATCTGATGAATAAATCCGGAATGAAGGCAATCTTCTCAACCATGGGATGGTCACGCCTGGAGCTCATTTATGGTTAACGCCAAGATCATTTCAGCGCTCACAGATAACGAGAGGTGGAGTGCTGCGATAATTTTGAAGCTCGACCCAGACGGACCGAGGTGACATTGCCGCGGCAGCAGAGGACATCCCAAAACCATGGACGTCATCGCGCGCTCCATCGGGGGCTTCGTGCCCATCTACGACTACCAGACCGCCAAGGAGTACGCTGAGCTGCTCCTGAACGCGCAGGTGGTCGTCTCCGTCTTCGGTGCCCTGTCCTGGGCCTTCGGCGGCATCAACATGATCACCTTCGGGTTCACCCTCTTCGCCATCGTGGCCCTGGAGGCCGGGAGCGACCGGCTCCTGCGGATGTACACCATCTTTGTCACGGGAATGTGGATTATGGACGTCGTGTGGCTCGCGCTCTGGGGGACCCACCTGCACAAGGCCTCGGTGAGTCAACTAAGAATTCTGGCGCCAAACCAACGGTGTCCCTCACCTCCTCGCGGTTCTACGCCCGGTATCGCCCCCTGCCCCGACGCTCAGTCATCTCCCCTCCCGCTGACGGTCCCGCTGACAACCGCACGCCCGATACTCCCTCCCCGCAGGTCCCCTGGTACAACATGGGCCTCTCCGAGCCCTCCACCACGGACAAGTTCGCCACCGTCCCCAAATTCCTCCTCGCCATGCAGAGCATCACGTTCATCATCCGCCACCTGCAGATCCTCCTCTGGTCCAAGATGTGGGACCTCGACTTCGGCGGCGCCGGCGGACCCGGAGCCAACGACCCGTACCACAACATGGAGGCGCACCCGCCCATCCCGCCCCCCGCGGCTCCCGTTCAGTACGCGCACACCCCGGGGGTTGGGGACGATTCTTACGTGCCCCCATCCGCCGGTCCGGCGAATCCTCCGGCCATGACGAGCCCGGCGGCGTCGCCCTACAAGCCCCCCGCGTCGGGACCGGGACCCGCGCAGTGATTGTCGTTCACGCGTGACGGCGACACGGCGGGGGGCTGACCCCGCGTTGAGGGTGAGCGGAATACGGCGAGGTTGAATATATGGGAGGCTTTGGGCGCCGATGAAAGCGTTGGCGAATCGATGCGCGCGTCCCCGCGTCCTCGGTGTACTCGAATTTGGTAGTACAAGCTACGAGCAGGTTTGTGATCTTGGTCGCTAGTCCAAGTGCTAATTCGTGTTCCGCCCTCGTCGCCTCGGTGGTCTCCTCCTCTCGATTCCGGCTGAAGCCGGAGCCAGCCCTCTGTGTCTTGTCGCGTGTTTTCAACCCCCTCGAACGGACTAATAACGCTGTTGGTGCCGCCGCCCCCTCACGTGTTCGTGATCGTCGTGCGTGGCCCAAGGAATGATACGTCCCCGCGCGAGCTCATCGCCTCGTCCCATCGACGCTCCCCGCTTCGCTCGCGCGCGGATCCCCCCGCGTGGTGGCTCGACGGCCCGAGGTGAAGGTCGACCCCTCGCGCGGCGGGCGACTGTTACAGTCGCCACCGCCGGTGTCTGTTTCCCCTCGGACCCGCCCCATCCTCGCCGCCCTCGACGGGTGCGAACCGCCCTCCGGTTCACCCGTCGACTCGCGCGTGAGCTTACTGCTGGTTGGCCTTGTTGGCGGCGTCGGTGAGAGCCGGCTGGCCGTAGTTCAGCGTGCGCCTGTCGATTGTTCGGTACGGGTTGTCAGTTTCGATGTGAAAAAGTGTCGATCGCGTCGTCGGGCGAGGCGCGAGGGACTCGGCGCGTCTCGCGAGGCGCGGATCGCCGAGAGGAACCCGGGGATGCGACGAGGTCACCGCGGGGCCGATGCGATCGGCGGGCGCGGTGGGAACGCCGCGGCGGACGCGCGTCGCCCCGATCGGTTTGAAAAACACGCGCGCGAAACTCGCGAATCCAACTGCAGCGTGGGGGCTGGGACGGCGCACGCACCTGTAGAGCATGATGTGGGGCTCGGGCCTGTGGATGGCGTAGTGCACCCAGCCGCGGGACTGCTGCACGCCGAGACCGCGCCACTCAGCCTGATGGACAAAGGGCGATCGGATCGTCAGAGATCGGGCTCGGGAGGACGAGTGGAGCGCACGCGGCGGGGGCGAGTCCGGAGGCGGGAAGGCTTTGAAAAACCAGCGCTCGCATCCAAACGTTGCTGGTGAGTGTGCAGGGTGAGGGCAATCGTTGAATCTCGAGCTCGCAACCCCCGTCGGAAAACGACGGGCGTGGAGGGTCTCGACCCGATCTGGGGGAGCGGTGACGTACCTCAGAGAGAAGGCGACCCTTAGGCAGGAGCTTGGCGATGTCGGGAGGGAGGACGACGTGCCTGCGGGGCGCGAGGAGGGAGAAGGGGCGAGGGGTCAGTCGCGGAATTTTTCGGTGCGGGTGCTCGGGGGTCCCTGCGGTGGGGTGCAAAAGCGATCCGGGTGCGCGCGCGTAAACCGCGGTATCGGCGCGTCGCGATGGATCCGGGTCGAAATTTCGGGCGCCAAACGCTCGATAACATCCTAAAGGATGTTACCGTCGCGTCGGTCAGGCGTGAACCGCTCAACGCGCGCGGCGCCGGCGCCGGCGCGCAGCGTGGGGAAACACCCATCTTCGCGCGCGCGGTAAAACAACTTTCGAAGCTGAGGCCCGAAATCCCGGACGGACCGCGGCGTTTGCTGCCGTCGGCGCGATCTCTCACCTGTACTCGTAGACGTCGTCGTAGTACTTCTCGGAGTACTGAATCTGAGGCATGATTACTTGATCCTCTCGCGGGTTCGTGCGGCGTGCCGTGCACAGGTGTCGCTCTTCCGGCGGAGCTCGCGAGTTCATACATCGGACGGTCCGCACCCGCTTCACCTACGGTCGGAACTTGACGAGGACTTCAAAACTCGAATCCCCGTTCCCAGTCTGTTCGTTTCCGAATAAATCCCGACGCGCATTTCATGACGCTTCGTTTCGTGCTCGGTACCCCCGAAACCGTGACTCGCGACTGACTCGTCACCTGTGGAGTTACGGCGAGAAAAAATGATCGAGTTGGCTCGGAGCGGGGATATGAACCGGCTGGTCGCCGAATCCGGCATCGGAGACGGACACCCGCGACGAAACAGCATCGGACGGGGGGAAGGCTCGCATCTCGCCCCGACGCCGCACGCCCCATCGACGGACGCCCCCAGGTCCGAGGACGATGACGCACGCGCCCGACGCAGCCTCGTGGGAGACGCCCGAGGGAAACGCCGAGGCCGCCGCCGCGCTCACGCGCGCGCGCGCCGAGGCGGCCACGGCCGTGCACCAAGCGCAGCGCCCACCCACCGTCACCGCCCTCGTCGACGACGTCGCGCGGGTGTCCGTGGACGACACCAAGGAGAACGAGCGCCGAAACGACGCCAAAATCGTCTCACCGCTCGAGGCGCTGATGACAGCCAAGGCGAACGGCGTCGCCACCGCGCATCGCGCGCTGCTCGCGCTCGCGTCGCCGGCCGCATTCGCGAGAGCCCCCGAGCAGGCGACCGCCGCGGCGGGCGCGACGAACGCCGCCAAACCGACGGACAACGCCGGGCGTGTTCGCGCCACGAAGGAGTTATACGCGGAGAGCCAGAGGCGCGAGGCGGCGCGGCGGCGGGAACGGGCCAGGACGGCGGAACGCGCGAGGGAGACGTCGAAACTTTGCGCAGCAGCCGTCGACGCGGAGGATGCCGAGGTTGCGGCGGCGGCGGCGGAGCCAACTGCGGAGGAAAGGGCCCGGATGAAGGCGGAGGCGGCGAGGGCAGCGGAGGCGGAACGTCGCGGGGCGGAGAAGGCCGAAGAGGCGAAGCGCGCGAGCGAGGCGGTGAAGGCGGTGGAGGCGCTGCAGGAGACGGTCAAGAGGCGGCTGGCGAGGAAGGGGATCTCGCTGCCGCCGCTGTGCGGGTGCCCGCACGCGAGAACCGCGAAGCCGTTCGCGATGGACCACGTGTACAAGTGCGCGAGGAACTGCCCGCTGCGGGGTGACGAGGCGGCGTACCGAGCGGCGCTGGCGCAGATGCTGGCGGCGCACGACATAGTCGTCACGCCGCCGCCGCTTCCGGTGTGATCGCATTCTTGATTGATTAATTTCACTCGCCGACTCATCACTTGGACAGCGCCGCGACGATGGTGTCGCGCGCGCCGTCCAACGCCGCGTCCAGCTGCGTCGCGTCGCGCCCTCCAGCCTGCGCGAACCCTGGCTTACCCCCGCCGCCACCCCCGCACGCCTTCGCCGCTGCGCCCAGCACCGCGCCCGCCTTGAGCCCCCCCGCGCTCTGCACCTCTTCGTCGAAGATGGCCACCAAGCCAACCTTGCCGTCGGCGCTCC
This sequence comes from Micromonas commoda, assembly GCF_000090985.2. Classification (NCBI taxonomy): domain Eukaryota; kingdom Viridiplantae; phylum Chlorophyta; class Mamiellophyceae; order Mamiellales; family Mamiellaceae; genus Micromonas; species Micromonas commoda. Next base: position 819,117 of record NC_013039.1, read on the forward strand.
CGCTGCCGAGCACCACCGCCGCGCCCGCCCCGCCGGCTTCGCCCGCGAGTTTCGCGAGCAAGCTCTCCGCCGCCGACTTGAGCGCCGCGGGGTCCACGCCGTCCAGCCTCGCCACCAGCACCCTGGACCCGTTCGACGCGACGATCGCGTCCGCCGCGAGCGCCACGGACTTGGCCGCGGCGAGCTCGCCTCGAAGCGCCTCAGCCTCCTTCTGCGCCGCCCTGAGGTCGTCCATCAGCGACGTCACGCGACCGGCGATCTCCTCGGGGGGAACGCGGAGGGCGCCGGCGAGCTCACGGACGACCCCCTCGCGCTGGTTGAGGAGCTCGACGACGCCCGGGCCGGAGACGGCCTCGATGCGTCGGACCCCCGCGGCGATGCCCGCCTCGGAGACAATCTTAAACCCGCCAATCTCCGCGGTGTTGGCGACGTGGGTGCCGCCGCAGAGCTCCATGGACACCCCGGGGACGTCCACGACGCGGACGACGTCGCCGTATTTCTCGCCGAACATGGCCGTCGCGCCGCGGCTCTTGGCCTCGGCGATGGGCATCTCCTGCGCGACGAGGTTGGTGGCGTCTCCGATCCAGCCGTTGACGAGCGCCTCGATCTCCTCGAGCTGCGCCGGGGTGGGACCCGCGGGGGCGTTAAAGTCGAAGCGGAGCCGTTCGGTGTTGACGAGGGAACCCGCCTGCGAGACGTCCTCGCCCACCACCCTCTTGAGCGCGGACTGGAGGAGGTGCGTGGCGGTGTGATTCGCCTTTGCCCGGCGGCGGGATTCCGCGTCCACCGCCGCGGTGACGGCGTCGCCGACGGATACCGACCCGGACGCATCGCCGGTGACCTCGCAGACGTGGACGAAGACCCGCCCGCCCGCGGCTTTTCGACAGTCGCGCACGGAGAGGACGACGCCGTTCGCCAGCTGGATCTCGCCCTCGTCGCCAACCTGCCCGCCGCCCTCGGCGTAGAACGGGGTGGCGTCGAGTACAACCTCCACCGTCTCGCCCGCCGCCGCCGAGTCTACCCGCTCCCCGGCTCTGACGATGGCGCGGACAGTCACCGACTGCTCCACGAGGCTGCCGTAACCGGTGAACCTGGTGGGCTCGCCGAGCTCGTCCGCGATCGTCGCGAGGAGGTCGCCCGCGGTGACGTCCACGGTGACGCGAGCGTCGCGGCTGAGGGTCCTCGCGATCTCCATCGCCGCCTCGAAACCCTCGACGTCGACGGCGACGCCCTCCTCGGTGGCCACGTCGGTGGTGATGTCCAGGGGGAAGCCGTACGTGTCGTAGAGGGTGAAAGCGTCGTCGCCGGAGAGCTCGGGGGCCTCGGCGTCCTTCGCCTTGGCGGCGGCGATCATATCCGCGAGGATCTCCTCGCCGCGGCCCAAGGTTTTGGCAAACCGAAGCTCCTCGCGCTCAAACTCCTCGTAAATCTTTGGCGCCCGGTTCGCCACCTCGGGGTCGCAGTCGCCGCTCATCCCGACGGCCACCTCGGCGATGGTGGGAGTGAACGCCTGCGCACCCTCGGGTGCCTTGACGCCGAGGAGGCGGCCGCATCGGACCACGCGGCGGAGTAACCGGCGGACGATGTACCCGCGGCCGACGTTGGACGGGAGAACGCCGTCGGAGACGAGGTAGGCGACGGCGCGGGTGTGATCGCCGATGACCTTGAGCTTCAGCTTGGTGGCGTCGTCGGCGTCGTCGTAGGAGATTCCGGCCATGGACGCGGCCTTGTCGATGATGGGACGGATCAGGTCGGTCTCGTAGTTGTTGGGTTTGCCCTGGAGGATCTGCGCCATGCGCTCGAGGCCCATGCCGGTGTCGATGTTCTTGTTCTTGAGCGGCGCCGTCTTGCCGCTGGCGTCGCGGTTCATCTCCATGAACACGAGGTTGTAAAACTCGATGAAGCGCGAATCGTCCTCGAGGTCGGCACCCTCGGCACCCCGCTCCGGGTGGAAGTCCCAGTACAGCTCGGAGCACGGGCCGCACGGGCCAGTCGGACCCGCGGCCCAGAAGTTATCCGCCTCGTCCATGCGCTTGATGCGCTCCTCAGGGACGCCCACGACGTCGCGCCAGATGGCGTAGGCCTCGTCATCCTCCCTGAAGACGGAGACGTAGATGCGAGTCTCGTCGAGGCCGTACTCCTTGGTGGCGAGCTCCCACGCGTACTGGATCGCCTCCTTCTTGAAGTAGTCGCCGAAGGAGAAGTTGCCGAGCATCTCGAAGAAGGTGTGGTGCCGCGCGGTGACGCCCACGTTCTCGATGTCGTTGGTCCTGACGCATTTCTGGGTGGTGGTGGCGCACGGGACGGCGCGCTCCGCCTGACCCATGAAGACGGGCTTGAACTGGAGCATTCCCGCGATGGTGAGCAGCACGGTGGGGTCCTCCGGGACGAGCGAGGAGGAGGGCAGGCGCGCGTGGCCCCTCTGCTCGTAAAACTCGAGGAACCGGCGGCGGATGCCGGAGCCGGAGATGTCCTTGCCGGCGGCATCCTTGAGGTCGGCCGTCTTGGGAGCCGCCGTCTCGGTGGAGGATGACGCCGCGGAGGCCATGGGGCGGATCACGCGCGCGCACTGCACACCATCCCTGCGGTGCGCGAGCACGCCGGTCCTGCGAAACCTGGATAAAATTGGGCAGGAAAAGGGTGAGCCTCTCGATTCATTCTCGCGCTCGACGCGGTTGGACCGGGGGGGCGGGTCGAGGGGTCGGGGAGGGCACTCACCCGACGCCGCGGGCGATGGCGACACCCGCCGTGCGAAGCATGATGCTCGGCGACAGAAGAGTCTGCATTGGAGCGCCCCGGTGCTGGCGGAAGCGCGCCCCTGAAGGAGTGGTGAGACGTGGCCACCAACCGGCGTCTTTCTCCAGCCCTCGGCGGAAATTTTGAGGGTTGCGAGGGGCGGAGGCTGTTCTCAGAAGGTCGGAGAAGGCTGCCCGCGAGGAGATAGCCGTCAGACACGCGAGCGCGACGCACGAGTCGGAGCGACGAATCGCAGCTCGGTCGCAGATCGAGGACAAATCGACGGAGGCGCTCGGACGGCGTGTGGGCTCGCGTGTAAATCAAGGGCGCGTCACCGATCGTCGCCGTGAGGGTTAGACTAATCCGACAGCAGAAAGACGGGATGATGATGATGGGCTCGAGGGCGTTCGCCATCTTCGGGCTTATGCTGTGTGCGATGCTCGCGGTGGTGGTAAATTCGGAGGTCGTGGACATGCCGGACTTCTCCTTCGTCACCTGCGGGAGCACCATCAAGCTTCAGCACGCGAGCACCAAGGCCAAGCTCCACTCGCACGAGATCACCTACGGCAGCGGATCCGGCCAGCAGAGCGTCACCGGGTTCCCCAAGCCGAACGACTCCAACAGCTACTGGACGGTCGAGGCCAAGCACGGTGAGCGGTGCGTCCTCGGCGTGCCCCTGCAAAACGGCCACAGGTTCAGGCTCATGCACGCCAACACGCGCAAGTGGCTGCACTCCCACCTCCACCAGTCCCCCATCACCGGCAACCAGGAGGTGAGCTGCTTCGGCGAGGGACCCAAGGGCGACGAGGGCAACGTCGACGACGACTGGATCCTGGAGACGTCCAACCCGAAGGGCTGGGTGCGGGACGAGAAGATCCGCCTGAGACACGCCAGCACCGGCAAGTACCTGCACTCGCACAAGCAGAAGTACGGGCGCCCAATCGCCGGGCAGTTCGAGGTGTGCGCCGTGCAAGGGAAGGACTCGAACAACCTGTGGTTCGCCGCGGAGGGCATCTACATGCCCATCGACGAGGAAGAGATGGCCGCGCAGGGTAAGAAGGACGAGCTGTGAGGGCGTCGTCGAGGGGGTCACGCGAACGCGCGTCGCGTCAATCGATCACTTATAGTCGCACAAACGTTAGACATTTGATTCAATCGCATCGGATTCGAAGCGAATCGACTCGTGGTAACTTGCGAGGTCGATCCCGAAGCCGTCACTTCTTGCCGCCGGGAAGCCGGCCCTTGAAGTCGCTCTGCGCCCAGCCGTCGGTGTCCACCACGTCGTCGTCATCCTTCTTCTGTTGCCGCTGCTGCTGCTCGTAGTACTGCTGCGCAGCCTTGTTCGGATCCCCCTTCATCGTCATCACCACCGGCGTGGGCTCGTTCGGCCGCCTGTTCTTCCACCACGACTGCACCGCCTTCACCCCCTTCTTGGCAACCTCCGCCGCCTCCTCCTTCGTCTGCACCCCCTTCACGTCCTTCCACAGGTTGCTGATGGTGCTCTTGAGGTCGATGGGCCTGAACGCCGCGTGCGCAAGCGACAGCGCGACGCCCCACGCGAGCGAACCCGCGAGGTGCGCCACGGATCCCTCCGCGAGCACCGCGGCGCACAGTCCGAGCCCCGCCGCCGCGCCGAGCCCTCCCCTCAGCGTCGATCTGTCGACGCCCGCCACCCTCGACGCGTTCCAAGCAAAGTCCCGCCCGCCGCTCTTTAGCCACAGGGAAAACTCCCCGAGGAGAACGTCTGAGGCGCACAGCACCGCGCCGGCGGCGGCGAGAAGGAACACCACCGCGCCGGGGTTGGCGCCGAAGTGCCGGGGCATCACGCAGTTGACGAGCGCGTACGCCCACGTGGCGACGAGATAGTTTTGCCGGTAGTACACCGCGTTGGTCTTGATCCGCTCGATCGCCTCCGCCTTGTCCTTGGGCGGGTTCAACCCGATGCCCTCGACCTCCTTGGCGTCCACGGTCTCCTTCTCGACGTCCATCTCGATGACCGCGGCCTGCGTGCGGACGGCCCAGAACTCCTTCCAGGCCTTGGGCGCCTCGTCCCACGGCGCCTTCTTCAACGTCTTGAACCACTCGGCGAAGTCCATGGCGTCGAAGGGGTTCTCGTCGGGGTCACCGCGGGACGACGGGGCGCCCGCGGCGTAGGAGCCGGGGACGACGAGGTCGCGGCGGCGGGTGGAGAGGCGCTCGCCGAGACGCGGGCGCGACACGACGCGACGCGCGGGTCGGTCATCGCGGCGCGCGACGGTCGCGGTTGATTTTTCGCGCCGGATCGCTCGGATCGCGAGCCCCGCCGCGGGGGACGCGACCGCGGAGGACACGGCCGAGGTGAACGACATCTCTCTAAGATTAGTGTGCGTGTCAGAGGCTGACGCTGGCTCTACGCCGATGCGGCACTACTCGCGTGCGCGGGAAGTGTGACATGATCTACTCTTAGGAAAGTTCCAGCACAGCTGGCCAAGCACTAAAAAAATGGATTCGTCCACATCGGCGAGCTGGGGTACAGCTCGCGGGGGTTCTTCAGCGCGCGTTCTATGCGCGAATCGAGCTGCTCCCTCGTCACCCACTTGCTGCTAGCGTTCAGCAGATGATCCTCCCGCGCCGTCCGACGCAGGTGCGCCACGAACTCCTTTTGCTGCCTCCGAACGTTCTTGATGCGCAGCTCGCGCTCCTTCAAGCGAAGCCTGATCTTCTCCCTGTCCGCCGCGGCCTTCGCCCTCTCCTCCCTCCTGATGCCCTTGAGCCTCTGACGCTCCGCCTTTTCCTCCTCGATCCTCGCGCGCTCCGCCTTCATGCGCTCCTCCTCCTGCTTGGCCTCGGCGGCGAACTCGGCGGCCCACTGCTTCCGCTGCGCGTTGAGCTCCTTGTTCCACTCCCGTCTGCGATCGGACCAGGCATCCTTCCTCTCGTTGAAAGTCGTGTCCACGTCTGGGTTGGCGTCGTCGTCGGATCCCGAATCTCCGGAGTGTGCCGCGAAGGTTCGCATCGATCCAACCCAGGCCCCGCGCGACTCCGACGCCAGGACCAACGCGCGTTGCGCCACCCTCCTGACGAGCATCATCGCCATTTTTTCCCCAACCGCTGACTGTGTATCAACTCAGGATGTCTGCGCGTACCTACGTCTCGCGAAGCAACGATCCCCGGCGCCGCGAGGGTCGGAGCGAAGCGACGCGTTGGCGTGAGATCGCCGATGAGCGCTTGGTGGTTGCGTGTGGAGGTCTGAGGTTCGACCCTCTCCAACAAGGCTCGCGGCAGCAGAATTTTTAGGTTTTCCATCATTTTCAACGTGTCACAGTCACATTTATATAAAAAGGGCGACGTCCGATCAAACAAAGTCCATACGAGCATTCGCCGCAAAACCCATTGGAGCCAAACTCTTACATCTCACCGGAACACACCCATGACTGGAATACATACGAAATCGACGCTCGGAATCTCATGCACGTACATAAGTTTAGAAGTCAGCCAACTGTCAACTTGCCATTCGGCCTCTGTAGCACAGTCGGTAGTGCGTCGGTCTCATACACAATAAGCTCTAGGAGAATTCCTAGTTCCATTTCCGTTCAGGGTGAAAGCCCTGTTCAGAACCCGATCATCTTCCCCAACCACACGGTTGGATAGTTACTCGTTGAGTAATCCGGAGGTCTTGAGTTCGATCCTCAACGGAGGCAGCTTTCTTTTTTTTTATTTTCAAGCCCATGGATCGACGCCTCGCGTCGTTAGCTACGTCCTCGCAAAGTTTCACATCGATCTGAACAGTGTGGAGGCGTCGGGGGAGGGCTGAAGGCGAGCATCGATGTGGAAATTTCTGCAAAAACAAAACACGTTTCTCGTTGTTAGAATCACACGTGAATCAGTCAAAGGCGACCTCATTCATCATATTTCCTAATTCCCAGGCGCAACTGTGCAAGGTGTTCCCGTCGTCACTCGAGCCCCAGCTAAAGGCCACCTCGAGCACAGGCCTTCCCACAATTTGTGGACCCCTGCTATTGGGGGTCGTGGCTTGGAGGCGTATCAGAGGGGCGTCTCAGAGGGGCCAACGACGATGACGACGTCGTTGGAGGTGCAGAACATCTTCGGCGTCGCGTCGGGCTGCGCGGAGTACTGCGATGCGCACACGGTGGTGCGTTCCCCCGCGCGCGATTCCAAACACGGCCCACCCACACCACGCCCCCGTTCGCCCGAGCCTTTTTTGGGTCCGTGGGTTGACAATCGGTCCTGACCGCCCGTCCCCATCCCCTATCCTCCCGTCCCGCTCCCCAGGTCACCCAGGTGGGCAACGCCCTGAGGCTCTACGACGCCAACGCGCGCACCGCCCGCTTCCTCGCGGGCGCGGGAACCGGGATCTCGTGCTTCGCGACGAGCCCCGCGAACGGCGGGATGCTCGCGTACGCCACCAAGGGACCCGGCGCGCCCGCCGTGCACGTGCACGCCCTCGCGGACCTCACCGCGCTGGGCTCGCTCGAGGAGTGCGGCGCGAGCGTCGGGATCAGCGCGCTCGCCTTCTCCCGAGACGGCAAGCTCCTCGCGCTCGCGTCCACCGCCCCGGAGCGTCGCCTCAGCGTCCGGCGATCCGAAGCGCCGGACGAGGAGGTGGCGACGTCGCCGCTCCACGCGGACGCGGTGTCGATCGCGTTCAACCCGTTCAACGCGCACGACCTGCTCGTGACGCACGAACCGGAAGGACCGCTGAGCGCCAACCCGGCGGCGACGATCCACGCCATCGAGCGCGCGTGGGATGAGCTGACGACGCGAGTAGTGAATTTCGACACGAGATCCGCGGGCGTAGCCCCCGGATCGGTCACCGCCGCCGCGTGGTCCCCCGATAACGCCGTGTGCCTCGGCACGGACGGAGGGGTTCTGCTGGTGTGCTCCCGCGCCGACGGCGAGGTGGTGGCGCCGCCAGCGGACGTCACCGAGCGGGTAAGCCGCGAATTGGAAAAGTTTGAACCGACGGGCGGCGAGGTGATGGCGCCCCCCGCCGGCTTGGCGCGCGCGTGGGCGGCGACGCCCTCGCGCGCGCGCGTGGACGCCATCGCGTTCACGAGGACGCACGCGGTGCTCGCGACGACGACGGCGGCGGCGGCGTCCCCCGGCGGCGGAGGCGTCGTCGCGTTGAGGTTCCACTCGAGGGACGGAGCGTCTCCGTTTGCGTTTCGTCGCGAGGTTCGCGTGGGGGACGTCGGCGAGGCGGCGACGTCGGTGCGGGTGGGTGGCGAGAGGTTCGAGTCCGCCGTCGTCGCGACGGATCGCGCGGGGATCTACCTCGTGAACGTCGAGGCGAAGGACGAGGCGGGCGACGAGGCGGGCGACGAGGCAAAGGGAGAGGACGGAGCGTCGTTTGGCGTCGCGGAGAAAATCGGCGATTACCACTTTGGCCCGGTGACGGGCGCGGCGGCGCTCGCGGACGGCGGCGTCGCCACCTGCGGCGCGGACGGCACCCTCCGCGGCTGGGACCTCGCGACGGGCGCGTGCGCCTGGAGTGTGCACGCGGGCGGCGCACCGCTGGCGTGTTTAGCCTCTGGGTCCCTCGCCGCGGGTTGCGACCGATTCGCGACGGCGTCCGAACGCGGCGTCGTTCGTGTGTACCAGTCGACGGGCGCCGCGCCGAGGCTGCTGCTCCGCGTCAGGCTCACCGTCGCCGCCCCGGACGCCCTCGCCATGTCCCCGTCCGGGACCCGCCTCGCCGTCGCCGGGGACGAGAAGGACGGGTGCTGGTTCGTCGAGACGGATGATTCGACCGACGGGGGGGCTCGAGTCGTCGGCCGAGTCGCGTTCCCGATCAATTTCGGCCGAGCCGTCGCCGCGTGCTGGACGTGCGAGGATCAGCTCCTCGTCGCCGGGCCCAACGCCACGGTGGCGGTGGTGCGCCCGCCGGCGAAAGGCGCGGTCGGGGACCCGGCGGACGCGTGGGCCGTGCAGGGCGCGGAGGTTCGGTCGGCGAAAGTGGAGCTCCCGCTCGTCGCCGTCGCCGGCGCGGGGGGTTCGGGAAAGTTTGCCGCGATAGCGGCGGATCGATCCGTGCGAACCTACGTCCTCCCGGCGTCCGGCACCACGGACACGCTCAAGCCGCAGTGGACCGCTCCGGCGGGGGTGGGCAAGGCGACGTTCGGCGGGCTCGTCGCGGCGGGCGACGGGCGCCTCGCCGTCGCCGCCGGCGACGGCGTCGTGTCGACGTGGTTGGGTGAAAAAGTCGCTTCGTCCGTCGCGGCGCACGACTCGGAGCGCGGGGGCGCGGGCGCCATCGTCGCTGTTCCCGGCGGGCGGCTCGTCACCGCGGGCCTCGACGGCGCCGTCGTTGTCGTCGCCTCGGCGGGCGACGCGGCGTTCCCGGAGGTTGAGGTGGACGGGGCGTTGGCGGAGGCGGCGGAGAGGGACGGGGCGAGGAGGCGAAACGCGCCCGTCGGATCGGAACCCGCGGATGATCCGACCGAACCCGTCTTCAAGGACCAAAGGCCGGCCGACGACGAGGTACCTGAAAAGGAGGATGAAGGGAAAGAGGAAGGGAAAGAGGCGGTCGTCGTCGCCGCGGACGCGGACGAGGAGGACACCCCCGAGGCCGCCGCCGCCAAAGCCGCGACGCTCGAGAAGGTGAGAGCCCTGCGAACGCGGCTGGAGGAAACCATCAAGCGCAACGAGGAAGCCGACGAGCTCGAACGGATTCCGCGCGAAAACCTACTCATAGACGAGAAGTTCCGGGACGAGCTCATCGCGGAAGGGGACGAGCGCGTGGCCGCGGCGAAGGAGGTTCTCGCCAGGGAGACGCTGTACACCGACTACCTCGGCGCGAAGATCAAGAAGGAGTGCTGGGATACCATGGCCACGCACGGATCCGCCGTCGTCGGGTTCAAGGACACCGATCTCGTGGTGTACAACTATCCCCTGATGGTCGAGGATAAGCGCGCGAAGCTGGCGAAGGGCGTGGCGTTCCTGCGACGGATGGAGGTTGCCGAGCAGGAGTATCTCGCGGACCAAGGGGAGATTCCGACCGAGGATCTGTTTGACCTTCGCGTAGACCTCCCAGCCTCTGCCGGGGGCGGCGACGGGAAAAAGAAGAAGAAAAAGACGGAAGAGGAGGAAGAAGAAGAGGCTGCCGCGGCCGCCGCCGCCGCCGCGGCCAAGGCCAAGTCCAGCTCGTACGAGTCGCTCCTGTACGACATGTTCAAGGTGTACCCGCCGCGGCGCAAGATCACGCAGATGGTCATGCTGCAGATGGCGACTCGCGAGATTCGAAGGGCGTTCAACGCGGATTACGATCACATGGTTGGCGTCAAGAACGGATACATGGACCGGCTCGGGGACCTCAACATCCGCATCGGGGACATCAGACGCGAGCTCAAGGGCTGGACGGACACCACCGACGACGGGGCGCCGGTGTTTGTGCCGACGATCGAGCTCGTCGAGATTGAAAACGCGCCCGTCACGGTGAAGGACTCGGAGATCAAATCGCAGCGTTGGCTGTCACCCGAAGAGAGGGCCAAGAAAGATGCCGAGGATGCCGCCGAGGCGGCGCGGCTCGCGGCTCGCGGCGCCAACGACCCGTCCGAACGCGCGCTCAAGGACATGATGGGTGGTCAGCTCGAGAACGACGAGGCTGGAAAGCAGGCGGAGGAACTCCCCAAACCCGACTGGATGCTGGAGACGGAGCCCGAGGATTACAGCGACGAGCAGAAGAAACTCGCGAGGGAGTATGACAAGAAGAACAAGGTGTACCAGGAGGATCTCCTGAAGAAGCGCAGGCTCCTCGACGCCGAGCTTCGCAAGACCCGCCAGGAGGCTGCCGACATCGTCAAGACGTGGGACCAGGAGCTCGCCGAGTTTTCCGCCAGGCGATGCGACACCGACGCGAGGCTGGCGCAGATGGAGGCGTGGCTCGTCGTGTGCGCCAACGAGGTTGAGGTTGGCGCCGACGACGACGTGAGGATCGAGCTGGAGCTCGGCGAGGAGCTCCGTGAGGTCACGGAGAAAAAGGCGGAGAGCGCCGCGGCGGTCGCGGAGTTTCAGACAGTCGTGGACGCCGCGCAGAAGCGACTGGACGCGTGCGTCGAGCAGGATAAGAAGCTCGAGGCGAATTTCATTCGCGCGTTGGGCGACATCGACGAAGACGTCATCAAAAAGCTCCTCAACCTGTACAAGCGACGCAAGAACCCCGCTCGCAAGGATAAGACGACGAGTCGCGCCAGCCAGAACCTGCGGGCCGCGGGGCGCAGAGTCTCGCGCGCGGGCGCGGCGCTCCGCGCAGCCGACAAGCTCAAGTCGTCCAAGGGTGCCGAATCTCTCGAGGCGGCGGCGGCTGCGATGATCGCCAAGCCCCCGGACGCCGAGGCCGACACCGGCGCCGCCGACAACGTCGTGCTCGCCGCGCGGGTGGATCCGTTCCACGGCGCGGTTGGCGGGCCCGCCGCGGAGCTCAAGCACAAGCCGAGGCCCCCGCCGGTGGAACCGTTGGATCCCGACTTTGACCGGAGCGAGGATATCCGCGAGAAGGACTGGGAGAAGCTGGTGGAGCACAGGGAGAAGAAGATCGAGAAGGAGGCTGAGCTTCGGGGGATCAAGGAGGACATGGACGAGATCCAATCCTACATGTTCAGACTCACCGAGAAGGACATCGTGCTCCAGGCGAGGATCGACGAGCTCGAAGGCGAGATTGAGGCGCACGCGGGTGCGAGGTTTGCGAGGATGTACGACTTTTTGGTGCCAATCACCGTGAGGCAGGGTCTGGCCGAGGCGATCGTCCCGGACCTCACGCCCACCGGGTTGGAGGTCACCAAGGCTGCGGAGGCGGACGTCATGCTTATCCAGCGCGACGTCGTGAACACCTTGAACAACTCCATCTTCAAGCACTGCGAAGGCAAGGTCAAGCGGCTCACCGCGATTAAGGATTTCAAGAAGGGAATTTACGACCTTGAATGGGAGAATGCGCGGCTCAACATGGAGGCTGACGACCTGGTCGCCAAGATCAAGGAGCTTCAGATGACCCGCGCTGACAGTGCCTTACTCCCGGACATCCTCTACGACCCGATGGACGCGAAGACCGAGGAGGATGCCCTGAGCGAACGCAAGAAGAAGGAGATGGACTCGCTGCAGAGGAGAGTCAACCACGCGGTGAAGCTTCACGCGCGACTTCTGGCGGACAAAAAGAAGGAGGTCCAGAAGGTCCGAAGGAAGATCGAGAGCATCGCGTCGCAGAACGAGGAGATCTCGCTGAAGGCTGCGAAGATGCGCGAGAGCGTGTCGGAGTACGAGCGCATCCGCGACAGTCGCGGCGGCGCGGCTGGGGGCAAGGACAACGCCGCCATCGCCGCCGAGATGAAAATGCGCTCAGTCGTCTCCCAGTCCAAGCTGCAGCACATCGCGCGGGCGCAGGCTGAGGAGCTGGCCGTGCTCCAGGATGAGGTGGAGCGGCTGAGGTTGCGGACGTTTCCGTCGTTCGTCGAGCGGACGGACACGGTTCGGCTGCCTGACATCCACGCTCGACCCACGTCGCGTCGACAGTACTGAACGGGAAAAAACAACTGTATCGCCTATCAATATACTTAGCCTAAGGTCTACCTTTAAATCTTGCCCAGGAGCCACTTGATGCCGCCGTCGATGCCGTCCCCGGTCAGTGCACTGCACGCCCCTATGTGCCACGCTCTCGAATCGCACACCGCCCCGGTCAGGTTCACTTCGCTCGCAATCGCCGCGGCGCCCTTCGCCTCTGGCAAGTCGCTCTTGTTTGCAAACACCAACAGCGGCGTCCCTTTCAGGTCCTTGTGCGACAGCATGGTCGCCAGCATGGATTTACTCTCCTCGAGCTGCTCGGCGGACGACGCCGCGTCCACCACGAAGATAATCGCCTGTATGTCCTTGTAGTAGCACTCCCAGAGCTCGTGGTACTTGCCCTGCCCGGACATGTCGACCACGGTGAGCTTGCACTTGTTCAGGGTGAAGCGCTCGACGTTGAAGCCGACGGTGGGGGCGACGAACTCGGGCGGGTCGCGGTCCTTCTCCGGCTTGAGGTTATTCACCAGTGTGGTCTTACCACCGTTGGCCAATCCCATGACCAGCAGGCTCCTCTGCAATGGATGAACGTGGGGGAAAGGCCCGTGGGTCAACGGGGATGGTTCGAAAAGATTGGGGAGAAGGCACCGCGGGTCTCGAGGCGGGGACGGGGGCGGGTAAGGGTAGATCCGAGGACGAACCTTCTTCTTGGCCAGGCCAAGGGCCACCAAAAGCCTGCCGAAGAAGCCCATGGCCTCACTCGGGTCACCCACCGGCGTTCTCCCGGCGTGCCGAGGTATGTTGACGCAACGGCACTTTCAATCGGTCACTCGGACGGACAAAACGCGCGCTCACATCCGCTCCCCGTCCAATTTTTGCCCTGAACCCTTGATCGAGCGGGCTCCGCGCCAATACTCCCCGCGCTCGAGAGCCGCCACCATGGGAGGAGACTTCAGAGGCGGCAAGCGCCACCGTCGTGAGGTGTGTCACGCGCCGGAATCCCACCGCCGCTCGCCGGATTCCCCCGTTCCTCACCGTCCCGCACCCGCGATCGTCGGTTCGCCGCCGATCTTAAATTCAATGCGCCTCTCCGCCGTCGATCCAAGGCACTCAACCGATTCCCACTCCCCCCGCGCCTCCCGGACGATAGGATGGCTCCCACATGCGGGTGTTCAAACCCACAGTTGGCGGTACCGGCCCGATGGCTGGCAGTCGCGAGCTCGAGGAGATGCGCGAGGCCATCATCCACTGCGACGGCTCGCCCGAGATGATGAAGCACCTCAGCGGGCTTCTGGCGCAGGATCTCCCCGCGCTCAACGAGCCCGCGTGCAAGTTCGTGCTTGAGTGCGTGCAGAACCTGCCGGTCAAAACCCCGGTGTACGCCACTCTCGTGGCGATGCTCAACCACGGCTGCGGCGAGTTCGTCGAGGAGGTGGTCCGCGCCACGTGCGAGCTGCTCGAGACGTCGCTCGCGTCCGCAACCCTCGACGACAGGATCAGGGCTCGCCTTTTGCTCCGTTTTGTCGCGGTGTGGCCCGTCGTTGGCATCGTCTCCGAGTCCGCCGCGGTGGACATCCTCGACGCCGTGGTCTGCGCTGCGCTCGACGCCGCGGAGAAGGGCGAGCCCGGATGGCAGCCGCGCGCCGATTACCTCGCATACATCGCCCTCGCCGCGCTCCCTTGGGCGGGTGGCACGCTCCAAAAGGCCAAGGAATTCGACAGGATGATGGACTCGATCGAGGACTACCTTCGCAAGCGCCGCCAGGGCCCCGACCCGGCCGCGATGCTCTTCGCGCCGCCCGCGGGTTCCGCCGCGGATACCGTGGACGATTGGCTCGAGGAGTGCTGGGGAAGGGTCAACGAGGTGCGCAAGGCGGGAGCGCAGGATGAGGCCTCCTGGACCGTCAAGTCGATCCCGCCGGTGACCGACGTCGTCACCGGAGACGAGTTCGAGTATGCCGGGCATAAGCACACCCCGCCGCCGCTCAAGGTGGTCGAGATGACGTTCAGCGGAGCCGCGGAGGCGCTCGCGGCGTACCCCGTGCGTCCCCGTCTCAGGTGCGGAAACAATCGCTCGCCGCTCAATTCCCCAGTCTTCCTCTTCTTCTTCTTCTTCGTGTTTTTGCGCAAACCCAAGCGGCTGGTGTCGTCATCGCGGTGATGATTCATCATTTCCTTATATCTCGTTAATCCCCTGACGTTCACTGATGTAAGAAATGCGTACCGAGCGAAGCGCACGAGCCGCCCGCCACCCGTTCGGTCGACACTCATCGCTCGCGTCGTTGCGTCTCGCGGCGGTGGACCAATTTTTTAACTCGATCCGTTCGTCGTTCCACCGCGCAGGATCCTGCCCCAGGAGCAGACCGAGGGACTGTGGGACGCCGGAGACTGGGGTCCCCTCGAGCGTTTCGTCGCCGAGGAGTACATCGCGGACACGCTCTGGGCGTTCGAACCGGGGTTCAGGCGCGACGCGACCATCCCGGCGGCGGACCAGATGGGCACCCTGCCCCTCCCCGCGGATCACCCGGAGCGATGCCAGTTCCTCGTCGCCGAGACCCTGTTCGGGGAGATGCTCGCGCTGCCGAGGCCCGCGCACGAGGCCGTGTTCTACCACATCGTGATCCAGGACCTGTGCCAGGCGATCCCGAGCTTCCCGAAGATGATGGCCAAGGTTGTCGGGCAGATGTTCAGGCAGATCGGCCGCATGGAGTTTGAGGCTAGGGAGAGACTGGCCGATTGGATGGCGCACCACCTCTCCTGCTTCGAGCTCGCGTGGCCCTGGCAGAGCTGGGTGCACGTCGCGGATCAGGCTTCGGCACATCCGCAGCGAACGTTCTGCAGCTCCGTGGTGCGAAGGCTCTGCCGTCTGAGCTACTACGATCGCGTCAAGGAGAGCCTCCCCGACGAGCTCCACTGCATCATGCCCAACACCCCCGCCCTCAACCCCGATTACATCCTGGAGACCCTCAACGGCAGCAGTGGCGCGCTGAGAGACCTGCAGGCGTTCATGAAGGAGAAGAAACCCGCGGCCGAGGTCATGGAGTGGCTCAAGACCAGCGGCAAGCTCGACGCCCTCGGCCGCGCCGGCGCCGCCAAGGTGCTCACCGTCGCGGCTCTCCAACACGGCCAAAAGTGCATCACCCACCACAACGTGCTCCTAAAGCGGTACGAGGGCGCGCTGACGGAGCTCACGCAGGAATCCTCAGAGGAGCAGGGATGCGCGGACGTCATGGTGGCCGCCGCCGCCGGTATCTGGGCGGGCACCCACCCCCACATGGCCGTCACCGCCGTGTCCCGACTTCTCGAGCTCGGGCTGGTCAAGCCCGCCGACGTCGCGAGATGGCTCGAGACGTCCATCTCCGACGAGACCGCCGCCGGGACCGACGAGGACGGCGCCTCGCGCGGCGTCGCGTGGGGCACGGCGGACGCCTGGGACATCGCGTGCCTCGCCGTCGAGACAGTCGCGGCGGATCGAGTGAACCGCGAGTGGAAAGCGTCGGCTGCTCGGCGAAAGGTGGAAGCCGCCGAGGCTCAGGCGGCGAGGGCCACCGCCGACGCGGACCGCGCCGCGTCGCAGGGGCGACACGTCGACGCCGGCCGCGCGAAGGAGGCGGCGGGTCGGATCGAGGGTAAGATTGCCAGGCTTCGCGCCGAGCTCGACGACGCGAGCCTTCCCGTTGAACACGCGGGGGCGCAGCTGGCAGACGCCGCGGGCGCGCTGTGCCTGGCGCTCGTCAAGGCGCTCGCGCCGAAGCTGGCGGACGCCGCGGCGGACGCCGCCGGCCCGACGCCCGCGGAGGTTGGCGCGGATGCGGCGCCGGAGCGAAGGGACCAGAGGGCTCTGGCCATGTGCGTCGCGGCGCTGCGAAGGTTCCGATCGTACGTCGGAGCCGAGTACGAGGGTAAGGTGAGGGAGGCGCTGGGCGGGGCGAGCGCGGAGGTTGCGACGGCGCTCGGGGAGGCGATGAGCGGGCGCGTGGGTTTCAGCGGCGCGGCGATGATTGAGTAGAGGAGCTGTAACAGTTGTTCGTTTTCGTGAAGGGGGAACGCCGCGCGAGAGGACGGGGAGGAAAAGAAAATTTTAACGCGTCGCGTGTGGGCGTTCGTTCGAAAAAGCCGTCAGCGAGTGCACTGCGCCGCTCCGCTGAAAAGTCTTAGGGTTGGTGGAAGACGCCGATTGTGCCGGCTTTCAAACGACGACCGCGCGTGGGTCCGGGAGCGCGGAATCGGCGCGGCGGCGCATCGCGTTGGAGTGAAGGGAACGCGATGTCCGAGGGTGCGGCGACGGCGGTGGCCGGTCGCACGCCCCCGGCGACCCCGGGCGGTGAACAAGCGCGCAGGCCGAAGCAATGGTTCAACCACGCGCGCGAGTACCTGGAGGATCCCGCGCGGGCGATCGGCGCCGCGTTCGAGCTCGCCAGGTGGGAGCGCGACGAGAAGCGCGCGGAGATCTTGAAGCGCGTTAAGGACGCCGCCGACTCGGGGGCGTGGATCGAGGCGGAGGAGGACGAGCCCGAGACGACCGCGGCACGGGCATCTCGCGGCGCATCGGCCACCACACGCCCGGGTCCGGCGACCGGCGACCTGACCCCGGCGCAGGCGGCTCAGCTCAGGGCTCAGGTGGCCGCGTTCGGGCGGCTCGCGCGCGGGCTCACCGTGCCCGCCGGGCTGATGACGGCCGCCGCCGCGGGCGACCCGAGGAAACCCACCGCAGCGCAGATCTCGGCGGCGTTTCCCACCGAAAACGAAAAAGCGGATGACGACGACGACGAAGACGATCCGGAGACCCGGAGGAACGAACGGCGGCGCCTGCTCGACGCCAAGATCTCCGCGCGCGCCGCCGCCATCGACGCCCTTCCGGATACCCTCCCGGACGAGATCCGCCTCCCCGTCGTCATCGAGGGCAAGGCGCTTCGACTCGTCGACCTCCAACGAAGGGTCCGGTACAAGATCGCGAATGAGGCTCGCGTCGCGGACGCGTGTCGCGACCCGGATGCGCTGCTGGACACGCGACCCGCGCGCATGCCCGCGGACCCGAACACTTACGTCGCCAGCATCTCGCGCCACGCCGCCGCGCGCATGCAGCAGATGCACTCGCGCATGCGGATGGACGCCGAGCTCAAGCGCCAGCGAGAGTTGCACGCGCGGATGGTCATCGCGCGGCAACGCGAGGAGAAGAAGCGGATGGAGGCTGAACGCAGGGCGCAGGTGGAGGCGTCGCGGAAGCAGCGGCTGGCGATGGCGGTGGCGAGGAAGATGGAGATCGAGGCGCGGGTGACGGTGGTGAGGGAGCGAAGGGTGTGGCTCGCGCAGATGTTTGCGCACGCGAAGTTGCTCGACAAGGCTGAGAAGGATTCAAAGCTGCGGCTGCGAAAACGAAACAACGGGGTTCTCTCCTACCACAGGAAGCAACAGAACGCCGAGGCTAGGGAGGAGCGCGCGAGGATCGATGCCCTGAAGGCCGGCGACGAGGAGGCGTACCTGCGACTCGTGCAGGACAGCAAGGATCAGCGAATTGAGGAGCTTCTAAGCACCACCGACGACTTGCTGAAGCACCTGGCGGAGAAGATCGAAGCCACCAAGGCGGCAGCGCGGCGCGCCATGGAGGATCCCGACGTCTTGGACCCCGACGCTCCGCCCGATGCCGACGCCGACGACAAAGCAAACGACGCGCCAAACGGGAAGAAGGAAAAGTACAGCGCCATCCGCCAGTTTACCACACTCGCGCACAGCGCCGACGTGGAGGAGATTGACGTGCAGCCGTCGATTTTAGTGGGTCCCAACGGTAAGGGAACCATGCGGTCGTACCAGCTCGCGGGGTTGCAGTGGATGGTGTCGCTGTACAACAACCAGCTCAACGGCATCCTCGCCGACGAGATGGGTTTGGGAAAGACCATCCAGTGCATCTCGCTTCTCGCGTACCTCGCCGAGAATAAGGGAGTAAAGGGGCCTCATCTCATCTTAGCGCCCAAGGCGGTGCTGCCGAACTGGGCTCGAGAGTTCAAGGTCTGGTTCCCCGACTGCGACGTGGTGATGTACGATGGATACAAAGACGCAAGGAGGGAGATGCGTGAGAAGGTAGTGAACGAGGGCGCCTTCAACGTCTTACTGACCCACTACGACCTGGCCATGTACGACAAGACGTGGCTGAGCAAGATTGAGTGGAACTACATCGTGGTCGACGAGGGGCACAGGCTCAAGAACCACCAGTCGAAGCTTAGCGGCGTGCTTCAGGCGGCGTACACCGCCTCCCACCGACTGCTGCTGACGGGCACTCCGATCCAGAACAACCTCACGGAGCTATGGTCGCTCCTCAACTTTCTGCTCCCCTCGGTGTTCAACTCGACAGACGCCTTCGAGGCTTGGTTCAACGCCCCTTTCGCCGCAAACAAAGAGGACGTGGTCCTGAAAGAGGAGGAGGAGCTACTGATCATCCAGCGTCTGCACCAGGTTCTCAGGCCATTCTTGCTGCGACGTAAGAAGAACGAGGTGGAGAAGGAGCTGCCCGAGAAGGAGGAAGAGACGATCAAATGCGCCATGTCTGCGTGGCAAAAGGCGTACTACCGCCAGGTGGTTAAGGGCACCGTGACCAACACGGAGGGCAAGGTTCGCGTTCTACAGAACACCGCGATGCAGCTACGCAAAGTTTGCAACCACCCGTATCTTTTCCTGTCCGATGACCTGTTTTATCAGCCGTCGGGCCCCGAGGAGATCCTGCGGGCGTCCGGCAAGTTCGAGATCTTGGACCGGATTTTGCCAAAGCTGAAGAGATCGGGGCACCGCGTCCTGCTCTTCAGCCAGATGGTCAAGTGCCTCGACATCATCGGCGACTACCTCGACTGGCGTAAGTACACCTACCTGCGTCTGGATGGCTCCACAGGCACTGACGCGAGGGCTGATCTCCTCGATAAGTTCAACGCCCCGGACTCCCCTTACTTCCTCTTCATGCTCTCCACCCGGGCGGGCGGCATGGGTCTCAACCTGCAGACGGCGGACACGGTGATCATCTTCGATTCCGACTGGAACCCTCAGATGGATGCCCAGGCGGAGGACCGCGCGCATCGCATCGGCCAGAAGCGAAGAGTCAAGATTCTCACCATGGTATGCGACGGCACGATCGAGGAGGACATCCTGCGCAAAGCCAACGAGAAGCGCGCCATCGACCACAAGGCTATCCAAGCCGGGATGTTCAACCAGCGGTCAACCGCGGAGGAGAGAAACTCGGTCCTGAAGGAGATTCTCGCGAGAGACGACGACAGGCTTGGGAGTAACCTGCCCACCGACGAGGAGATCAACATCATGATCGCCAGGAGCGACGAGGAGGTGGAGCTCTTCGAGGAGATGGACAGAGAACGAGAGCGCGCCGACAGCAAAAAGCACCCGGGCCGATCGCGCCTGATGGAGTACCACGAGATTCCCAAGGAGGTTCGCGACCGGGACGTCGCGTCCGTCGAGATCAAACCGGGAGCCAGGAGCGAAAAAGTCGTCAGCACCAAGCGACTGAAGGTGCAGGACATGGTCGAGAACGTCCTGAGCTCGGAGGACGACGGCGAGGGCGGCAGGAGACGACGACGGAGGTCCGCCGCGAGGGAGCCCAAGCGGTACGACGACGGCTTGACCGAGACTGCTTTCCTGAGGGTGCTTCAGAAGGGGGGCGGCGCGAGGGACATTGCCGCGGCGAGCGAGCGTAAGCTGGCGCTGCGCGAACGGAAGCGCGGGCGCGGCAGGAGCGCGACGCCCGCGGTGGAGGGCGAGGATGGGGGAGGCGATGACGGCGGTGACTTGGGCGGCGACGAGCGCTCGGCGAAGCGGTTCGCGACGACCGGCGGCGGCGGCGGCGGCGGGAGAGGGGGAGGGGGACGACGAGGCCGGCCGGGGAGGAAGAAGCGGAAGGGACGGCCCAAGGGTGCGAAGATAATCAACGGCCGCGTGGTCGTTCCCGGTGACCCAGACTACCCGGTGGAGGAGGCGGAGGCGACACCCGCTGGCGAGGCGCCGCCGCCGGAGCCCGAGCCGGCGCCCGAGCCGGAGGACAGCTGGGGCGAGCCGGCGGATGACGGGTGGATCAACGATATATTCTGAGCCACGGTAAGTGTTAACGGCGGCGGCGGCGGTAGCACAACGGGATTAGTGTTATCACGAGAACAACAACAATAGCACGACAACAACAACAGCACTAGTGCTACACGCGTCTCGCATCCATCAGCATCCGAGCTCCGCCTGCGCCTCGAACTCCAACGTGCGGTTGAGGCAGATGGTCTTGACGTCGGTAACCGCGAAGAGCGTGCCCTCAAAGTTCACGCCCTTGAGGTTCGCCTGGTTACCCGTCTGCGGATCCTTCCCGAAGTACGCCCCCGACGCGAGGGACCCGGAGAAGTCGGCGTTCTCCAGGTTGGCGCCCGCGAAGATGGTGGTGTACAGGTTGGCGCTTCGTATCACCGCGCCCGACAGGTTGGCGTCCGAGAAGTCCGCCCTCGACGCCTCCTTGGGAAAGACGGAGTTGGCGAAGTTGGCACCCCTCGCCTTTATGCCGGACAGGACCTCGTTGCTGAGGTCCATGTTGCTGTAGTCGCACCCCTCCACGTTGACGTACAGCTCCTTGTTCTGCTCGGTGGCGAAGTCGGAGAACGCCGCGCGCGTGGAGGCACCTTTCCCGAGCGCCTCCAGCGAACATCTGTCCACGTCGGTTCGACCGAGCTCGTCGGTGCTCTTCACCCCTTGCCCCTTGGGGACAGCCGCGATGGCGACGGGGGAACCGACGGTCAGCGCCAGAGCCGCCGCCGTGGCCACCGCCGCAGACTTGAACGCGAACCCGCGAGGCTCCTCGCCCTCCCCGCGAGCCGACGCGTTGCACCGCATCGCCCTCATCCTCTTGCCGCGAACCTGATGGGCGGTGGATGCGTTCGTTATCCGCACGTGCACGATGCCAGAAGTCGTCACGGTCACCATGACTCCCGTGTTACTCGTCCGCCGTTCGTTGAATAACGCGCCGAGTGCTCGGTGCGGTCGCGCTGTCGCTCCTGCTCGGTGGCGCGCGTGTGTGCGTACGGCGTCGAGCTTGACAACTCGGATATTATTTCTGTCTTCTCGGGCTGGACGAAGAAAACCTGAGGAGATAAAAATGATTCGAAATCGCGGGGCTGACCCACACCAAGGCGCGCGCCGTCGCGTGTCCTCCGAAGGTTCGCGTCGAAGGGTGATCCTCAAGGCACGCACGAGAGTATCAGGGCCTCGTGTGCTAGGGTCGATCGGTGCCGCGCGGCCGGGAACTCGGAAAGATGAGCCCGCTCTCGCAGAGGGCGATGGAGCCCACGAAGGCTGCGTTCGGCAAGGCGTTCTGGGATCAGGAGGCGGAGAGCGCGGCGGCTCTGGACGGGCACGTTCGCGTGCACCAGAGCCACGCGCCCCCGTTCTCGCTCGCCATGCCCTCGGGTCTCGCGCGCTCGCAGCAGCTCTACATGATGCAGCGGTTCCTCAACATCCCCGCCACGCCGTCCTACGTCAAGGCTGAGGACGGCATGGTGCTCGACCGCGTCATCGCCAACGTCGGGGGCCGCACCTGGTGGCACACGCTCACGCTGCGGCTCAGGGCGCAGCGCGCGTGGAACTCGCAGTCCTTCAACGAGGGCAGACCCCACCGCATCCTCGGCGACCCTTCGCTCTACGCGCTGGGAGGCAGGTTCAGGGCCGGGTTCTCCAGGCACACCGTGCTCAAGGCGTTCGGCGAGCTCGGATCGCTAAAGGGGCTCCTCGGAAGGTTCGGCGGCTTGCGACGAGCAGATCCAAACGCGTCCAATCCCAACGTCACCAACGCCCCCCAGGGCGTCGCATCCGCCGCCACGATCGACCCCGACGAGACACCGCGCGGCAGGGTCACCCTTCGGTCCACCGCCATCCCGTACCACGTCCTCACCGCCGACTGGTCGCGCCGGGAGCGCTTCCAAACGAGCGACGGGTACGAGCAGGGCGCGTCTCACTTCACGCTGTCCTTGGCGTCCAGGGGCCCCCAGCACGTCAACTACAGGGTCGGCGTGAGGCAGTGGCTCGACGAGACCGTGCCGCCGTTCGAGCTGGCGCCGGAAGGGGGCAGGAGGGCGCCGCCGAGGCGAGAGTTTGTCGCGGGCGCCTCCGCGGAGAAGCAGCTCACGCTGTGGCGGGGCGAGGTGAGGCCGCCGGCGGAGGGGAAGCGGCCCGGCGGGTACGCCGCGCTGCCCGTCAAACCGTGCGTCACGATCGGCGGCATCCTGGGCGCCATCTGCCGCGTTCCGATGGGCAACAGCGAACCTGGGTGGAAGTCCGGCGAGGGGGAGTGGCGGCAGGTGTGCAGCGGCACGGCGCACGTCTCCTTTGGCTCGTTTCAGCGCCCAATGTTCGACTACACGTCGGTGGATCTCAGGTACGACGCCGGCGCCATCGCGCCCAGGCGTCCCCTCGCGGAGCGCCCCGCGCACGAGCTCACCGTCGTCGAACGCGCCCTCGAGAGCAGCGGCGTTCGCGTCGAGTCGGAGACGGTGACGCTCGCCGCGACGCAGCAGATCCTCGGGCCGCTGCGGGGTCGGCTCGAGGTTCGGTGCCACCCGCGAGCGCTGGTTCGCGCGACGCAGCTGGGGTGGAACTCGTTCAAGACGCCGCGGAAGGAGAGCGACGGGGAGGGCGGGGAGGTGTACAGCGGTCGGTTCGGGAGCGCGTGGCACAGCGTCAAGGGGGAGATGAGCGCCGCGGAGGTCATCTACGGGGTGGACTGCCCGCTGCCCCCCGCGCTCGGCGCCGCTCGGCTGGTGGCTTGGTACAACGTGACCCGAGCGGAGGCCATGGCGGAGATGCGCCTGTTCGACCTGTGATTCGAGCTGAACCCGAATGAAACGTCCTTACTTCTTACTTACTTGATGACTCGTCTATCATAAAAGATCACGCCGTCGGCCGTTCCAGCACGAGTCCGACCTCCTCCACCTCCATCGGACCATCCGGAGTGTCCACCGGCACGGCGTGCGATTTGATGGCGTCCATCACCTTGTCGAACGGCTTCTGATCCGCCACGTAGAACGCCTTGCAGTTGCTGCTCTTGGGCGGGTTGAGCCACGCGGTGACGTCGATGACCCCGGGGACGTTGAACACCGCGGTGGTGATCCGCAGGACGTCCCCAACCTTCACGTCAGCCTTGGATGCGTTGCTTCCCTCGAGCACCTCGTCGACCACGATCTTCTGGTAGATGCCGTCGAGCTTCTCCTCGAACACGATGCCCAGCGGCCTCGGAATGGTCACGGTGACCACCTCGGAGTCCTTCTTGAACCGGAGACCCTTCACCGGCGCGGGGGTCTCGCCGCCGAGGTCGAACAGGAACTCCGTCTCGAATCCTTCGCCGTTGCCCACCTCCGTCGTGTTCTCGCCCCTCCAGACAGCCTTGCCCGTCTTGATGCCGGCGGCCTCGCACCGGAGCGAGGATGCCCGGCGGGAGGCGGGGGCGCCGCGCCGCGCCGTGAGGGCGACGGGACGGCTGAAGACGGCGGACGCGGCGCAGGACATCTCCGCCGGCCGGATCGGTGCGCTTCGTTCTGATGGCGCGCCGACGCTATCCAGTTTTCTCAGACGGCCGACGAGCGAGCGGTTCTAAGCTGCTGCGTCGGCACCGTCAACTCCGACGAATTCCCGGCGTCTCCCGCGCTCACAACTCACGAGCACATGCGATGCGCCGCTGAGGCTGTCGCTCGAGTCTCCAGGTTCACGCGCGCGGTCCAAGCCCGTCCCCGAACCCGCGCGCATCGTCTCACCCCCCGCGCGGAGGCGTCGACAGAGACGGGCGGATCCCCCGAAGGGACGATGCTGCTCCTCGGTTTGACGGGCTCGATAGGGATGGGCAAGAGCGCGGTGTCGTCCATGCTGACCGAGAAACTCCGCGTGCCCGTGCTCGACTCCGACGCCGTGGTTCACGAGCTCTACTCCCCGGGCGGCGACGCCGTCGAACCCGTCGCCGCGCTGTTCCCGGGCGTCGTCGACCCCGACGGCGGCATCTCCAGGCCCGAGCTCGGCAAGTTCGTCCTGGGACCCGACAACGAAGCCGCCATGGCGGCGCTGGAGGCGGTGGTCCACCCGCTCGTCGACGCCGCGAGGTGGAAATTCCTGGACGACGCGGACAAAGCGGGCGAAACCCTCGTCGTCCTCGACATACCGCTGCTGTACGAGAAAGGGTACGAGAACACCGTGGACTTGGTTGTCGTGGTCAGCGCCGGGTCGACGGAGACGCAGCGGAATAGAGTCCTCGCGAGGCCGGGGATGACGCCGGAAAAGTTCGAGGCGATCGTCGCGAGGCAGGTTCCGGACGAGGAGAAGCGTTCGAGGGCGGATTTCGTGATCGACACCGGGTGCTCGCTGGCGGAGACGGAGCGCGCGGTGGGAGCGTTGGTGGCGGAGCTGAGGTCGACGGGCGCGGGGCGGGCGGCGGTTTGGAGCCGGATGAAAGCCGAGCGGCGGGGGTGAGGTGAGGTGACGGGCGCGTTCGTTTCGCGACTTGAGTCTTACTTGATGGGTCGAATATTAAAAGAGACAGTGTTAGCGTCCTACAACGGCTCTGTACATGCGACAAAGAATGTGTTTGTGTTGGTGTGTTGTGCGCGAGTGTCATCGTGACTTCTCCGGCTTCAGTCCGAGTCGGAGTCGTCGTCCGCGGTGGCGAGCCACTCGAGGAAGGGCTTGACCTGCTTGCGGACGAGCTGACTGGTCTCCAGCTCGACGCCGAACCTGGCGGCCGACTTGGGATCCGCGCCCCACTTCAGGATGATCTCCTCTTCGAGGACGTCCTCGTCGTAGAGCACCTTGAGGATCTCGACGTACTTCTTAAACTCCTCTGGGGCGGATTCCGTGATGAAGAGCTCGAGGGCGCAGGTGAGCGCCATCTGCAGCTTGGCATCCTGGCCGCACGCGGCGATCATGTACGCCTTCTTGGCCTTGACCTGCGGCACCAGCGGCTCGTCCTCGTCGAGCAGAGCCTCGACGAGGAAGTGCACGCCGAGTTCCTTCGACTCGACGCCGAGCTTGTCGGACACGAGATACTCCGCAGTCTCCGCCGCGTCGTGCTTGGAGATGTATCCGCGAAGCTTGGCGATGCGCTCGTCCTCCTCCTCCTCGGACTCGGACTCCTCGGCGGCTGCCTTGGCGGCCTCCTCGAGCGCCACCTTCTTCTCGAGGTCGTCGGCGACGGTGACCATGGCGGCGGAGGCGTCGGTGAGCTGCTCCTTGGCTCGAGCGAGCGCGGCGGCGGCGGAGGTGTCCGTGGCCCACACGGTGTCGTCGTCGTCGTCGTCGGATGGCTCGGGCTCGGAGTCGGAGTCGCGCTTGGGGGAACCGGATGCCTCGTCGTCGTCGTCGTCGTCCTTGGACTTCTTGCTCTTCTTCTCCTTCTTCTCCTTCTTCTCCTTCTTGGACTTTCCCTCCTTCTTCTCCTTCTTCTCCGCCTTCTTGCGCCGGCGCTCCTCCTCAGCCTGCCTGTCGAGCTCGGCGCCCTCCTCCTCGCGCTCCTTCTCGGCGCGCCTGAGCTGCTTGTCCTTCTTGGAGGCATTCTTGTCCTTCTCCGGGGGGTTCTTG
This sequence comes from Micromonas commoda, assembly GCF_000090985.2. NCBI lineage: Eukaryota > Viridiplantae > Chlorophyta > Mamiellophyceae > Mamiellales > Mamiellaceae > Micromonas > Micromonas commoda. The sequence continues at coordinate 844,923 of NC_013039.1, forward strand.
AGGATGAAGGTCGTGAGCTTGTGCCTCATGTCGACGTCGGAGACAAAGCCGCAGGCTTTGCACTTGAGCTGGATGGTGTCCTTCTTGGTGATGTTGATGACCGTCTCGGGGTTGCCGCAGCTGTGGCACTGCACGAAGCGCTTGATGAAGCCCTCGAGGTGCTGCGCGAGGACCTGCGCGGAGTGCGCGCCGTTGACGATGTACGTGCCGCTCTTCTCGTCGCACTTGGTCAGCGCGCCGAGCTCGTAGCCCATGTACTTGGTGGTGTAGGTGGGCGGGCGGGCGAGAGCCTTGGCGACGTCGACCATGTTGGGGATGTTCGTCTTGATGCCGTTACCGCGACCCTCGATCTTGGACTGGATCGCGGGCATCTTGTAGCGGTAGAACTGGTCGCCGGCTGTCGGTTCAGGGCGGGGAGGCGGCGAGGCGTCAGTCGGTGGGTCGAGGTGAGATCTTCAGGCTCGGGTTTGCGCGGGCTCGGAAATCGAGGAAGAGTCGGGGGATTTGCCGCGCCGGGGACGCACCATTGGAGGCGCCGATGTTGACGGTAGCCATCTTAGCGGATGATGATCAAGGAATCGTGATGATGAAGCGTCTGAGCGTTCAACGGAGCACCGATTGTGGAGCTCGTCGGGACATGCAAAGGAGGGTGATCCTCCGAGTTTATTGGTTCAGCGAATCGCTGACGTTGGAGGCGTGTGAAGACAGGTTGACCGACTACTAGAAGACCAGCAGAAGGCTCTTACATGAGGGCGCGAAGCTCCTCTGCGAATGCGGTGGATGCGAGCGAATGTTCGCGGTTCCGTGCGTGCGGTTTGTGGCCCGCGCGAGGCGCCGCCAAGCCCGAAAATATTTTGTTTGATCTTTTTGATGCCACAGACGTCGACCAACTTGACCAATCAGCGCGCCGCGCGGCCCGACCGAGTTTCAAACCCCGAATTCGAGGGTTTGGGTCCGTTTGGGCCGACCCGTGCCTGGCAGCACGGCAGGTGCGTCCACGTCTCCTGCCACTCGCGATGTCGCTGAGCGCGCTGCAGCGCCTCACCTGTCACCTCTCCTCCCGAGGAAGGCACGCGACTGGAAGAGTCACCACCTGTGCACGGTCCTCGGCCATGGTCGCGAAGGCCCAGACGGCGGACGCCCCGGCCCCTGCGGAAAGGCGGGTGCTGAGGGGGGTCATCTTCGACATGGACGGGACGCTCACCGTGCCCAACCACGACTTCGCTGAGATGTACAGGCGCGTGGGGTGCAAGACCCGAGACATTTTGACCGAGATCGAGTCGTGGCCCGAGGACGAGCGCAAGCGCGCGAACGACATCATCCACGAGATGGAGACGGAGGCGTTGGCCACCATGAAGGCCATGCCGGGGGCGGAGAAGCTGGGTGCCTTCCTCGATGGAAAGGGGCTGCCGAGGGGGCTGGTGACGCGGAACGTGCAGGCGTCCGTCGCGCACTTCCACGCCAACGCGTGGACCCTCCCGCCCTTCTCCCCGGCTCTCGCGCGCGAGTTCAAGCCCTACAAGCCCGCGCCCGACGCGCTCCTGCACATATGCAAGCGGTGGAACGTGCCGCCCTCGCAGGTTGTCATGATTGGCGACTCCGCCAAAGACGACGTGGTGAGCGGGAACCGCGCGGGATGCGTCACCGTGCTGCTGGACACGGAGGGTAAGTGGAGGATCGGGAGCGAGGACGGGGTGGAGGACGGGACGAGCGGCGAGGACGCGACGGAGGATAACGGGCTGAGGGTGACCAACGTGCTCACGGGGGAGATGGTGCCGCACTTCATCGTCAACTCGCTGGACGAGGTGGCGCCGACGCTGCAAGCGCACTTCGACCTTGGCACTTCGACGAACGTCCCGGAGCCCGCTCGAGCCTAATCTACCTTAGCGGTCGGTAGACAAGCTAGACTAACTTATTTCGGTCGATTCATCTGAGGATTAAATTAATTGAAAGAATGGGCTCCCGCCGTCGCGCCCCACCTCCCCGCGGCGATCAGTTCTTCTGCCTCTTGCCGTACTCCTGGCAGAGCTCCGCCTGCACGTCCTGGGTCACCGGCTGGTGATTGTTGTACTCCATGGTGAACTCTCCTTTGCCCTGGGTCATGGACCTGAGCTCCGTGGAGTAACCGAACATGTTCTTCAGGGGGACGTCGCAGGTGATGATCACGTCGTCGCCCTCCGACGTGCTGTCCTTCACCGTTCCCTTCCTTCGGTTGATGTTCCCGATGACGGTGCCCTGAAACTCGTTCGGCACGGTGATCTCGACGCTCATCACGGGCTCGAGGATCCGCGGCTTGGCCTTCTCGTAAACCTGCCTGAACGCGGCGAGGGCGGCGAGCTTGAACGCCATCTCGCTCGAGTCCACCGCGTGGCTCGCGCCGTCGGTTAACACAATCTTGACTCCCTCAACCGGGTGACCGATGAGCCCGCCCGTTTGCGCCGCCTCCTTGAAACCCTTGTCGCACGCGAGGATGTACCCGGGCGCGATGGCGTTGCCGATGATTCCGTTCTCGAACTCCACGCCCTGGTTACCCTCCTCCAGGGGCTCGACGTAGCCGACGACGCGGCCGTATTGGCCGCTACCGCCGGACTGCTTCTTGTGAAGGTAATCAAACGTCGCCTTTTGCGTGACGCACTCGCGGTAGTTGACCCTGGGTTCGCCGACGTCAACCTCAACCTTGTACTCGCGCTTCATTCGCTCGATGTAGATGTCGAGGTGGAGCTCGCCCATGCCGCTGATGATGGTCTGCCCGCTCTCCTCGTCCAGGCGCACCTTGAACGTTGGGTCCTCGCGCTGGAACCGGGAGAGCGCCTTGGAAAAGTTTGCAGACTCGGCTCTCGATTTCGGCGCCACCGCGAGCGACATCACCGGCTCCGGCACCTTCATCGATGTCATCGCGAGGTTGACGGTTCCGTCGGTGAAGGTATCGCCGGACTTGCACTCCACGCCGAAGAGCGCGACGATCTCGCCCGCGGACGCCTCGGTGACCTCCTCCATCTCCTCCGAGTGCATGCGAACCAGCCGGGGAACCTTGAGCTTCTTCCCGGTTGACGTGTTCATCAGCGTGTTGCCCTTGGCGATTTTCCCCTGGTAGATTCGGAGGTACGTGAGCTGACCGAACCGTCCCTCCTCGAGCTTGAACGCGAGCCCCACGAGCGGTGCCTTGGGGTCCGAGACGAGCTGAACCTCCTCCTCCTCCTTGTTGAGGTCCAGCGCTTTGTTCTCAACCTCGTGCGGCGCCGGGAGGTAATCCACCACCCCGTCGAGGAGCAACTGCACTCCCTTGTTCTTAAACGCCGAACCCATGAATAACGGGGCGAATTCCCGCGCGATCGTGGCGCGGCGGATCGCAGCCTTGAGCTGGTCCACCGACGGGTCCTCGCCCATGAGGAAGATCTCGCCGAGCTCCTCGTCCACCTCGGCGACGGCCTCCACGAGAAGCTTACGCTTCTCCGAAGCGAGAGCCTTCAAGTCGTTGGGGATGGGTTCGATCTTGATGTCGTTGCCGTTGGGGCCGTGGAACGTGACCGCCTCCATGCGCACGAGGTCCACGACGCCCGCGTGGTTCTCCTCGAGGCCGATCGGGATGTGAACCGCCGCGGCGTTGAGCTTGAGCTTATCCTGGACCTGCCTCAGCACCCTCCACGGGTCGGCGCCGGTCCTGTCGCACTTGTTCACGAAGCACAGTCGCGGGACGTTGTACCTGCGCATCTGCCTGTCGACCGTGATGGACTGCGACTGCACCCCGCCCACGGAGCATAGCACCAGGATGGCGCCGTCGAGGACGCGGAGGGCGCGCTCCACCTCGATGGTGAAGTCGACGTGGCCCGGCGTGTCGATGATGTTGATGTCGCTGTCCTTCCACTTGCAGAACGTCGCCGCGGACTGGATGGTGATGCCCTTCTCCCTCTCCAGCTCCATCGAGTCCATCTTCGCGCCGACGCCGTCCTTCCCGCGCACCTCGTGGATCTCGTTGATCCTGCCCGTGTAGAAGAGGATGCGCTCGGTCAAGGTGGTCTTCCCGCTGTCGATGTGCGCCGAGATGCCGATGTTTCGAGCCAAGGCGCGATCGTCCGCCGCCGCCGACGCGTGGGCGGAGGCGCTGAAGGGCGCCGCGCGATGAGACCAGGTGGACGCGAACGAGCCGCGGGTGAGCACCGATCGCGCGGTATCAAGTCCGAGAGCGCGCGCGATCACGGAAGAGGACGCGCGGGAGCCCGCGGCGTACAGCCGGGACGCCGCGCGTCGAGCCTGCGACCCCGACATCTTGCGTCCTCCAACCGGCGCCCTCTCGGATGGTTCGGAGGCGCGACCTCGGGCGCTTCTCGACCGATTCGCGGAAGTCTCAGCGCGACCGACTCGTGCCGACTCGTGCTCGTGCTGATGACGTCGGGAGCGGACGGGTGCGGTGACCTCGCGCGCCCGTGCGGGTTCGCTCTGGGGTCCGATCGAAAACTGCGATCGGGGCCAACGTGGACCGTCGGGTGGCTCGCGCGCGCTCGAGATATTTTGCCGGTCCGCCATCAGGACGCAGAGACGGGTCAGCTGGCTAGATGTCGGACGAACGCAACGATCCGAGACGATCTCATTACACCTGATACGACGATCACGCCGTCGGGGGCGCCCTAGGACTAACGGCGCGCCCCGTGCGTCGCGACCAACTCCGCGACGAGGAGGTTAGAAATCCAAAAGATCTTCCTCGGCTCGCGCTTCTCGCCTACTGCTTCTTGCCCCCGAACCATCCTCCGAACCACCCACCTTTCCCAGCCTTGGTCTGCTTCGCCTCGTGCTCCTTCACGAACTCGACGTAGTTCTTCTGCTTCATCAGCCTCTCAGCGTTCGCTGCCCGGAGCACCTCCGCGTCCGCCTTCTCCTTCTCGGGGAGATAAAAAAAGTAATACGCCGCTCCGCCCGCGACGCCCCACGCGGCGAGCCCGCCGTTAGACACGCCGAACGCGGTGTTCAGAAACCGTTGCGCCGACATCTCCTTCCACCTCTCAGACTTGCTCTGCACCCGCCTCGAACAGCAATCGGACCGCCCCCGCGCTTCTGGAAGTGCCCCCCCCACCAAGTCGCAGCCACCAGAGTTGCCGAAAACTCGCCGCGCGAAAAAGCTGCAGCAGGCCGGGTGCCCTTTCGGACTGTTCAGAGGACGCCCGCGCCAGAGCACGCGGGGGCGCAAACATCGAGGAAGACCCCGAGTGCGGACCCGTCGCCGCCCCTTCGAGCACGGAGTCTCTCATCGAACGGGGCGGCGGGGGTAGAGAGCCGGAAACCACCGGCGGGCAGGTGCTCGGAGCCCTCAAGGCTGTATCCGGGTACAATAACCTGGTCGCACCGAACGTCGCATCGAAGATGGGCACGGACGACGGCGCGAAGGGCAACGCAGCGAAGGGCGCTAAGCCCCCGTCAAGGGTTAAGAAGGCGTCGATGGAGAATGACGAGGTCGTGGACGGCAGGCAGGCGGAGTTCTGGCCCACGCTGCTCCGCGCGCTGAAGCTCGCCAAGATCTACTATTACGGCGACCAAAAAGTTAGAGCCAGGGTGTTGCTCGGCGTGATGCTCGTGCTCTGCGCGCTCACCACGGGGCTCATGGTGGTGTTCTCATACGTTCAACGGGACATGATGACCGCGCTGAGCGAGAAGAACCAGCCCGCGTTCTACGACGCCATCAACAGGTACATCATCATCATAGTCATCGCCGCGCCGCTGTTTGCGTTGTATAACTATGTGCAGAACTTGGTGGAGTTGGAGTGGCGACTGTGGCTCACGAGACTGCTGGTGAAGAAATACTTCAGCAAACACGCGTACTTTGCGCTAAAAGCGGAGGGCACGATGGATAATCCGGACCAGCGCATATGCGAGGACGCCAGGAACTACGTGCAGAGCTGCAACGGCTTGTTACTCGCCGTCGCGCAAAAGCTGCTGAGCATGGGAGCCTTCTTCGGCGTCCTGTGGAGCATCTCCCCGACGCTCCTGGTGTTCTGCTTCGGGTACTCGCTCTTCGGGACGATCGTCACCACCAGGCTCTTCGGCAGTAAGCTCATGGGCCTGCACTTTCAGGCGCTTCGAAGGGAGGCGGATCTGAGGTTCGGCTTGGTCCGAGCCAGGGAACACGCAGAGTCCATCGCGCTGTACGGCGGCGCCAAACGTGAGGCCGCCGCCGCCAGGGGTTTTCTGGCGATCGTCGCCGCGGTGCTCCTCAGGAAGATTGCGTGGAGCCGCAACCTCGCGCTTTTCACCAACGCGTACGAATTCGCGACGTTCGCGCTGCCGAGCCTCATCATCGCGCCGAGGTATTTCGCTGGCGAGGTGGAGTTTGGGGTGGTGACGCAGGCGGGAATGGCGTTCAGGACCGTGCAGGGCGCGCTCAACATCATCATAGGGAGGTTTGAGCAGCTATCGGGCTTGGCGGCCGAGACGGAGCGTTTAGAGCGGCTGTTCGAGCTCCTCGACGGGCTCGACGGGACGGCTTCGTCGAAGAAGATGTCAAAGGCGGACGAAGTGATGCGGGAGATGAACGAGATCAGGGCCGGTCGCGCCGGGACCATCGCCCGCTCCGTGGTGGACGCGAGCGGCGGCGACGAGCTCGCGCTGGAGAAGCTCGCCGTGTTCACCCCGCTATCCGGTAGGGAGCTGTGGAGGGACCTCGGGCTGACGCTTCGAGCCGGCGACGCCCTGCTCGTCGTCGGACCCAGCGGCTGCGGCAAATCCTCGCTGCTCCGCGCGGTGGCCGGGGTGTGGACCACGGGCTCGGGTGCCATCGCGGCGCCCGCGGCGGAGGATTGCATGTTCCTGCCTCAGGCGCCGTACATGCCGCTGGGAACGCTTCGCGCGCAGCTGGTGTTTCCCGCTTCGGTCTCGGACGAGGAGGAGGGAAATTTTGATGAGGACGACGACGGCGAAACCCTGCTCCCGCGGATGCGCGGGGACTTTGACGACGCGGAACTGTACGCCGCGCTCGATGCCGCGGGCCTCGGGGATTTACCCGAGAAGTTCAAGGCTGAAGGGGGCCTCGACGCGACGATGGAGTGGTCGGACGTGCTGAGCGCGGGTGAGCAGCAGAGGATAGCTTTCGCTCGCCTCTTCCTGCGTAAGCCCCGGTGCGCCTTCTTGGACGAGGCGACGTCCGCACTGGACGAGCGTAACGAGGCGGCGATGTACGAGCGCATCCGCGGGACGACATCCGCGGTCGTGAGCGTGGGTCACAGGTCCACGCTGCTCAAGTATCACACGCTCGCGCTGCGGTTCGAACCGGGAGTCGTAAACGGGGAGAGCGGCGTCGGGACGTGGACGCTCATGCGCATGGAGGAGTACCAGAAGTCGCTCGCTCGTTCACCGAGCGGGTCCATGTTCAACGTGTTCTGACGAAGGCGCGTGCGTGCGTCGGGTGGGACGACGCCTCGGAGGGGAGTTGTGTCGATTGGAGTTGAGTTTATACAATGTTCGACGCGTATCCCCCTTCTCCCCCATTCTCAGTGGGCCACGTTGTACTTGTCGAAGTCCTTGACGCACACGCCGAGCTGGAGCTTGATCACCCCCGCGGCGCGCGTCGCGAGCCTGAACCTGTCACCCGGCGAGTGGATCACCTCCTCGTACTTCAGCCTCGGCTTGCCGCCGACGAAAAACGCCTGCAGCTTCTCGAGCGGGGTGCCCTCGGGGCACCACGTGCACACTTCGACCTCGTGCATGCCGGGGCCGGTGGGGACGTGGCAGAATCCGTACCCGCACAGGTCCTTCAGCCCGTGATCGTCCATGTGCCACACCTGGAACCACATCTTGGGCCAGCCCACCAGCGATTTCGCGGCGTAGTGGACATCCACCGGGTGGCTCCACACCACGGAGGGCTCCCCTTCCGGAGGGTAGCAGCAGTGGGTCTGACCGCCGGCCTCGCCCTCGACGACGTCCCACATGCTTCCCGCCTCCAAGCCCCACTGCGAATCAGAAACAAGGTGAGGGATGCGCGCGTCAGAGGCGGTCAGGGGATGCGTTGTTGACTCGGGCGCGGGTGGGCTCCCAACTTCATATTTTTTGAACGTTCGCGGGGTCTCGAGGGCGCGATGTGCGCGAGATGAAGGGTCGAAGAGGCGACGCACCTTGCAGAATAGGTTCCGCTCCTCAAAGCCGGAAGCCCCTACGATCTCTCCGACGATGTGCAGCTCGGCCATTGGTCGCTCTCTCTAGTCAGCGCTCTCCCTCGCGATGGAAAATTAGTCGTTGGCTCGGCAAAAAAACTGTCCGAATCCGCTCCTTGCCGGCAGCCGGGCGGTGTGATTCGCGACGGGGTTCACGACCGAACGAAGGGCGAGCCGCAGTGAGGATACGCTCGACGAGCGATTCCCGCGTCACGAGGCGCCGCGCTCGTTGATGTGGGCCGGCACGGCGTCCTGAGAGGGCTGAGTTTTTCAAAATGAGTCGGCAGTTTTGTAAATGGCGCCGGCGCGTGTCAGATCCAACTCGTCCCGACCAGAGTCAACATCGGCACGCACGAGATCTGGTTCACCATCAGATCTGCGCGCACCGGCATCATCGCGATGGGAGAGGGCGGCCACCAGGTTACCCTCCACCTCTACGACCTGTCGCAGGGCATGGCGCGGGCCATGAGCCCTGCGCTGTTGGGCAGGCAGATCGACGGCGTCTGGCACACCGGCATCGTCGTTCACGGCCAAGAGTACTATTTCGGGGGAGGAATCCAAGTGGGCTACCCCGGGGGCACGCACTTCGGGAGGCCCATGCAGGTCATACCGATGGGCGAGACGCACATCCCAGAGGAGCTGCTGCAGGAGTTCCTCGCCGAGATTTCCCCGCGGTTCACCATGCACACGTACAACCTCCTGCGATGGAACTGCAACAACTTCAGCAACGAGGTGACGCAGTTTTTGGTCGGCAAGGAGATACCTTCACACATTCTTTCGCTGCCCGACGATGTCATGAACACGCCTCTCGGGCAGCAGCTCATGCCGTTCCTCAACATGATGGAGGCGCAGATGCGCACGGCGAGCGAGCAGGGCGTCGGCCAAGGGGGCATGCACCAATGGACGCCGCCGAGCGGACGGGAGGGCGTTCACTCGTTAGCGCCCGCGACGGCGATCGAGTACGCGACGGGGTCGACGGCGACGGCGGAGGAAGCCGTCCCGACCCCGCCGCCCGTGCCCGAGAAGGCGGCGGAAGCGGCGAAGGTTGACGCGGCGGAAGCGGCGAAGGCGAGGATCGAGACGGCGATGAGGGCGGAGTTTGATCGGATCATGGCCGAGGGGGGCAAGACGCCGAACGAGGCGGCGGCGGAGGCGCTGGAGATCATCCGAGCCCGAGCCGGGAAGCTCGACTCTTAGCCCCGCGTCCACGGCTCCGAGGTCAGTCTACGTCGCTTAGCGTTCTAAGATTTATCTAACTCTACTAGTCTACATTCTCTACACGAGCGCCGCGTCCGCCCACGCCGCGCCGTCGCAGAAGTTCGCCTTGACTGGTTCCCTCGCCAGCGCCGGCGGCTCCCCCCCTCCGTAGCTCAACCCGCCTCCCAGGCGCCAGTAACTCGGTGTCACCGTCCCGGTTCGAAGCGTGAGCGTCGACGCGTTTCTCACGTCCACGTCGATGGTGGTGTTCGCCGCCACCACGGCGTCGTACGCGGCGACGCCGTCCCTCAACACGACGAAACGAGCGCCGCAGTGGGGAGCCTCGTCGGTGCACGCGCCGCAACCGCCGTCCTCGACCGAGTGGTAGAGCCTTCGCACGATCCCGGGCCTGGCGTAAAATCTGGAGAACGCCATGTCCTTCTTCCGCATCGTCTCGAGGTTGAACGTGATCTCGGTGGGTTTGGACGGATCCGTCGACGGGAGCATGCCGAGGCCGCGGACGACGTCGCTGGCGACCCGGCCCTCGACGCACTCGCTCGTCCTCACCCCGAGCACCGATCGGCACGGCTCCTCCGCGTACAGGTGAATCTGCGAGATGTTGCGGAGGTCGTACCCGGAGCAGTCGCTGCAAATCGGATTCGTCGTCGTCGTCAGGAGCTCGCTCGAGCCGCCCGCGCCGTCGTCGTACGCGTAGCTCGGGAACTTGGTGTAGCAGTCGCCCTTCTCGCCGGTGAGCACGTTGGCCTCGGGGCAGTGCTCCCGCGTCGCCTTCGCGCCCAGAGCTACGCCCATCATGCAGGAGAGGTGAAGCGGCGTGACCCGCCGCCCGCCGGCGTCGACGCGAGCGTCCATGGCGGCATCCTCGCACGTCGTCGTCGCGAGATACAGCTTACGGAGCTTGCATCCGAGTAGCAAGTCGGGCTCGTAGTTGCGGTCGCACGCGCACTCGCCGGTGACAAAGTCGCACCGGCCGTGACCGTTGCAGTCGTTGGCGCAGTAGGTGTACTCGCAGGCGTCACCAAAGTATCGCGACGCGCAGTAGCACTCGCCCGCGCCGTAGTCGCACGCGCCTCGGCCCGTGCACTCCGTCTGGACCTCCCCAAACAAACTCAGCAGGTGCCGCTCGCGGGCGTCCTGCGCGCGGAGCTCCTCGGGGAAATCCCTCGCGAGCTCCGCGATCCCGCGGCTGGGGATGGAATCCCTGTAGAAGGGGTCCACCGACCTCGCGGCCATGGCGTCCTCGCTGTTCACGAAGACGATGTACGCGACGCCCTTCGCGGATGCGGCGACGGAGAACCGGTCCCCGGCGATGGACCCCGGCGGCGGCGGGTCACCGTTCGTGGCGCTGAGACGCACCTCGGACACCTCCCACCCCATCGCCTCGTAGAGCGACTTGAAGTACGCCTCGCCGAGGGAGACGTCGACGTTTTCGCGAACCAGGTAGCGCTTCGCGCACGGCCGGAGCGAGCAATCCGCGCCGAAGAACGGATCCACGCAGGAGCACTTGCCGGTGCCGCCCACGCAATCAATCTCCCCGGTCTCGTGGTCCGTCTCGCAGATCTGTTTCGCGTCGCACGCGCCGCGGCTGGTGCAGTCGTTGGGGCAACCCACGTGGGAGCAGTCGTCGTTGGTGTAACCCGCGTAGCACCTGCACTCGGGCGGGAACACGGACGTGTCGCAGAAGCCGTTGCGCTCGCAGTCGTTCCTGCATCGGCTGGCGTACACGCGGAGCTTGTTCTCGAGTCCCTCGAGGATGGACGCGAGTCCGCCCTGGTTATTCCCGCCGGCTCTCGCGGCGTCCGCGGCGAGCTCCGCCGAGATTGAGTCGATGGCTTCATCCCTGTGGTACGGAATTCCATCCGACGCCAACACCCGTATGGCCGACGGTTTGAGCTCGCCGTCAGCGGGCCACGGCCACTCGTGCGGGATGTCCAGCGTGACCGTCAGGTTGTGTCCGACGTTGGTGATGATCGTGAGTATGCTGCTGTGCGGCTGCCACGTGGGCTCGTACCTCTCGGGCAGGTCGACGAGCTCCTCCCAACGCTTCGCGTACGCCGCCGCGCGCCTCGAGACCGACTCCACCAAACCCAGCAGGTCCTGGGTGTCCAACGCGGACGATATGAGGTCCACGTTGGGAAAATCCGCGGGCTCCACGAGCCCTTCGATGAACCTCAAACCGCCCTGCTCGATTCGAAGATAAATCTTGTGAATCTCGTGGTACCCGGGGAAGGAGCACGACACCATCCTGGGGTGATAGTCCGGCTGGTCCCCCTGCGCCTGCCAGCATATGGTCGGCACGGTGATGACCATCTCCAGGTCGTTGAGCCTGCGACCGGCGAGCGGATACGCCGGCCCCGGCGCGTTCGGCAGGAACCCGCCGTAACGGTGGCCAGCGCCGGAGACGAGCTGGTTCGAGACGCCGGGGCCGCCACCACCCGCGGGCTGCCAGATGACGTCCATGCCGCGAGCGGAGTTTTCCATGAAATCCTGCAGCTGCACCATCCACCCCTCAGGGTTTCCACCCACGAGCGACGGCAGCGACGCGCGGTTGCGTTCAACCTGTAACTCCTGCGATCGCATCGCCGACTCCAAGGCGCTGATCAAGTCTCCTTGCTCGGACTCGAGCCCCGCCGTGCGAACAGCCTTTATGAGTATTTTGGACTCAGCCGCGTGAACCCTCGTCTCTTGAAGCAGATTGGACAGCAGCGTGCGCAACGCGGCGCTCGCGGGATCACGCGCGGTCGAGGGTAGAAAGGTGGAGTCGACTGCTTTCAGCGACATCGCCTTCAAAGCGCTCGGAACCTTCAGGTGGTACTTGCTGAGCTGCGCGCTGGCCCGCATCATGTTAACCTCCCTCATCGTCGGCCAGTGAAACGACCTGTCGATAGCGAGCAACGGCGACGGGTTGGAAAGCACGTGAACGGTAAACTCCTGGTACACCGTGAACGTGTAGTCGCTCACCGCGAGCCGTACCCTGTGAAAACCGCCCTCTCTGCACCTGTCCACCGCCGGGTGCCACTTATCGGACCGGCAGTTGACGTCCCCCCGCAGCGGCGTCCCGGAGATGACCTGCGTCGCAGGGTCGAACCGCATAAACGACGGTAAAATCTCCGCGGTGTAGATGAGTTCAGAGCCGATATCGTCGTCCGCGGCGGCCGCCTTGTACCTGTACTGATTATCCTCGTACGCCTCCACCACGGGAGTGCTTATCCAATACGGAGCGTCCAGATAGGTGAAACCTCGCTTGGGGACGCCGGCTTCCAGAGACGCCTCTCCCAGCGTGCACGGCGAGAACGGGTACGCCACGCTCTCATCGCCGCAGTGTCCCGCCTGGTGCCCGCCAAACGGACCGGCGCGGAGGACTCGGTCGTAATCGCCGATGACGACGGATACCGTGACGCCCGCGCCGTCACCCGGCGGGGTTATGCACGAGAGCGAGCCAGCCTGCGTCATTCCCAGACTCGTGCACTCCTTGTTCCCGATGAACACCACGATGCCGTCGGCGCTGTTCCCAAAGTTCTTACCGACGATCTCGATGAGGGTACCGCCCGCCCTGGGGCCGCCGATGGGCGTCACGGATTCGATCTGGATCCACGCCGCGGGCACCACGAACGTGTCCACCGCCATCCAGCCCCAGTCGCTGGCCCTGTAATCGTAGATGTCCAGGGTGAACTTTTCACCGCGCATGGGCTTCAAATCTTCGCTGGTCCAACCCAGCGTCTCCCAGTGCCGACGCGCGCGCACCGGCATGACCGCCATGCGAGAGCCGTCGGACACGCGGGTGAGCGCGACGCCCAGCACCCCCTCGCCGTTTGACGCCAGCGGGAATGTGCTCCGGGGCATGTCGGGAACCGTGGAATCTCCCCCGTTTGCCTCGAAGGTGAGATCCCCCATGCCCAGGACGAAGGGCACGGACTGCACGTGAAGTAAGCCGTGCGTGAGGTTTCGCTTGTCCCACGGGTACGCGCTGCACAGCTGGTACCGCCCCGCGTGCGCGTCCAGGAAGCAGTGCTTCTTGATGGCAAAGTTGGGCATCCCCGCCGACCGCAGGAACCAGTTTGGGAAAAAAGTCCCCTCCTCAAAGCCCCACCGCAGCGGCGCGCTGTCGTACCACTTCTGGTAGTACGGCTCGAGCCTGTCCCGCCACTCAGCGACGGGCAGCCTGATCCCGGCCACCGAGTACCCCAGATTCTCCGGCAGCTTCCCCGCCGCCGGCACCCTCACCCCGCCCAACGGCGGCAGCCGATAGCACTCGTACCCCAACCGAAGGTTCTCCTCGTAGCTGAGCTTGTAATCGCATCCCTCGTCCCCGAGGGGTTCGTCCGGGGGCCCGAGGGAGCTGCCGCGATACGCCCACTGCTGCGGACCGGGCCCGGGCTGGCCGACGTCTCCGTACGGAGACCCGGGGGGCAGATCGTTGGTGCAACCCAGCTCGCGCTGCGGGGTGCGCTCCAAGTTCGGACCGCACCGGCGCAGCGAGTTGCTGTACAGCTGGTTCTCCTTGGTACCCGCGCCGGGAAACTCGGTGTTGTATCCCAGACCCGTGTCCACGATGTCTTTGCCCTGCGAGTGTCGATGCGGGGGGGAGGGGTTTGGTGGGTGAGCGACGGTTTTTTTTCAAGGATGAAAACCGGGGGAGCTCGGCCGTCCCATCCACGGCGGTGCGGGGGGCGTACCTTGTCCATCCCGACCGAGGTTCGGTCGTACATCTTCTGATACCACCCGGTCTGCTCATATCGCAGGAATTTGGACTCGATTGGGGTCCCCTGCCTGTCCACATCGCCCGTGAACCTCTGCACGTAAGCGACGATGTCGTCCTCCCAGAGCTGCTCCAGCTCCCAGACGCTCCCGCCCCGCGCGACGGCCGACGCGACGAGCGCGATGAGAAGCGCGTGTCGCGCCCAACGCCGCCCCGCGACGCCGCGGTTCGCCCGCCGATCGCGACCGTCCATCGCGGCCATCGTTCTCCCGGTTTCCGTGCCACCACGGCGCCACCTGAGAGTGCCGGCGGGGTTGGGGTCCGGGCGCTCAAGTCAACAACGGACAGGATGTGGGGAATGGGGTCGGAGAGCCGGTTCGAAATCGGCCAGAGATGCCAAAAGTGGCAGAAGACTTTTGGACGACACACGCGACCCGCTCGAGCTCGCCCGGGCGGGGGGTTCGGATGGCGGGTCCAGCCGGTTCGAGCCCCGCGGAAGGACCGGCACCTGTCGCGTCCGCGGTCGCGTCCGAACCCGGCGATCGAGGGGTTGGGGGAGGGACGGCGCCGCCCGACCCGGATGACCCTTCCAAGAAAAACGCGACTTTAGAGGGAACGAGTGGACGCGACGTGGAGTACGAGTTCGCCGTGAGCGAACTGGAATCCATGCGCATCCCGGGCACCAGCGACTACGCCACGATCCAGACGTACAACACGCTCAAGCGCATGGGTCTGAGGAGCGTGGACGTCCAGCCGGAGACCATGAAGAGGGCGTTGTCCGCCATGATGGCCGGGGACGGCACCGAGGTGCCGCTCTCGATGCGGACGACGACGCGGACCGGGTTCGACCCGCAGACCAAGGGATCGACCGGGAAGGACAAGGCCGAACCCCCGCGGGCGCTGCTCTACTCGCCCCCGGTGAACGCCCTGAAGCGCGCCGCGGGGGTTCGCCGACAGGTGGCGGCACGGGTGGAGAAGCTGGCGAAGGATCCCGACGAGATGGGCGCGCTCGAGAAAAGGCTCCGAGCCGCGTCGCTCAAATCCGCCGACGCCAGGGCCAAGGACACCGGCGTGGACCACATCGCCTCGCACGTCGCCTCGCTCGTCAAGCACAGGAAGGAGGCTCGCGAGGCGGCCACCGCGGCGCGACGCGAGGCACGCGAGGAACGGGCGCGAACGGTGAAGGAACGAGCCGTCGCGGCTTCACTCGAAAAGGCTAACAGAACCGCCGCGAACCTGCGTCGAAAGGAGACCAAGAAGGAACGGGAGGCGCAGGAGGCGCGTCTGCGCGCGGAGGCGGTCGCGAAAGCGGAGAGAGAGGCGGAGAGGGAGGCGGAGACCAAGAAGGAACGGGTGCGGACGCGGTGGAGACGCGCGCGGCGTCTGGCGTTGGCTTCGAGGCCGCCGCCCGAGCGAGCCGCCGCGCTGCGCATGGAGGAGGCTCGCGACGGCGCCGCGCGAGTGATCCAGCGGTGGTGGCGCGGGTGCGTGTCCCGCGTGGCGGTGCGCGAACGGATCCGCGCGGCTCTGTTCATCCGGGATAGGCTCTGGATGTGGTATCACAGGCGGCGGCGGCGGGAGGCGGCGGAGAACATCCGGGCGTTTCTGGAAGACGTCGGGAAAGGAAACGAAATCGTGCGGCGTTTACACCAGCTCAGGCGCGCGTGCGCGACGATCCAGACGGCGTACCGCAGCGCGTTTCGGGTCATGCCCGACCAGGTGGACTCGTTCGTCGTGCACTGGACCTTTTACGAGCGGTACCTTCACACGTCGAGGGCGGTGGCGGCGGAGCAGAAGAAGGGCAAAGGGGAAGGGGTCGACTTTGTTCGCCGGCGCAGGGCGTGCGTCCAGGGGTTCAGGATGGAGAACGTTCGCCAATACGACGAGGTGGACGCGCGGCAGCTCGTGCCGGTGGACATCAAGGCGCGGCTCGTCAAGAAATTTTTGAAGCAGCGCCGGCGGCAGCGCGGCAAGGACTGGACCGCGTACAAGGACGCTCTCGACGCGTGGAGGAAAAATTCCCTCCGCGAGACCAAGCTCGAGATGGCCAGGAGCGTGATGCGGGGTAACGAGGTGCGGATGGACGACCTGGAGAGAGAGATTGCGAGTAAGAAGCCGGTGATGGTGCGGCGGCGGGTGCTGATGAACGTGGACGAGCTCGCCAAGATACACGCGGAGGGCGAGAAGGAGTTCCGCAACGAGGTCAAGTTTCAGGAGGAGGCGATTACGGATTTATTCCGGCTCTCTCTGAAGAAGCGCTCGTAGTCAGTTTGGCGTTGCTCGGTTTCAATAAACACGTGTTCTAGCTGTTCGACATCCCTCCCTGGTGGATCAGCATCTCCCTGGCTTGCGCCCGCGCCTGGTCCAGGCTCCTCTGCTGCTGCAGCACCCGCTGCTGCTGCTGCTGCTGCTGTGAGCCTGCCTGAGTCGGTGGTTGCGTCTGCGGCGGCGCCGACCCGGGCCTGCTCGGCGGCTTGGACGGGTCGATCGCGTTCCCCACCGTGCCCAGCGTGGGCACAGCCATGCTCCCTCCGGGCGGGCGGAAGTGCACCAGACCCTCTTTCGTCGCCTGCTTGTGAAACGCGAGGACGAACCGCCCGGCGTGGTCCTTGCTCGTAAACGGCGGCAACTCAAAAATCACCGGTTCCTCCTCCGACGCCGGCGCGGCGTCCTTGAGCGCCTGCGTGACCGACCCGGGGCCGACGTCCATCCTAAAATGCAGATCGACGTTACCGTTCGGCCCGTTGTTTGTTTGCGGGTCCGTCACCGCCGCTTGCTTCACGTCGACGCCGTAGGCGCTCTCGCTCTCCGGTGCTTTCTCGTGCGGATCTCGAATGGCGCACCCGACGTACCGGAGCGGTCGAATCGATTCCTTAACCTTGGGGTCGAGGTTGGCGGCCCACTCCGGGTCGTAGTGCTGCAGCAGCACGGTTTGCTTGGTGTCCACGAGCGCGAGCGACGCCGGCGCGGCGGACGCGTCCAGCGCCGCGCCGGGACCCTTCTTAAACCTCACCGGTTGAACACCGGTTCCGCCGGCGACGCCATTTACATCAGCCGCCGCCGCGTCGCGCCTGCGCTTGCGGCTCTCCAGCGCGCGCGCCGCGATGGACCCGGGGTCGGCGACGACCCTCCACCCGATCGCCCGCTTGTCCGCGCGCAAACGCAGGTGACCGCCGTCCAGGCTTGGGTCCACGCCGGGCTCGTCGCGGTCGTCGTAGCCGTCGGGGTCCTCCTCGCCGCCGACCCGTTCTCGTTCCAGAACATCCGCGAGGTTTGAGGGCGAGCTCGGACCCCCGGCCGCCGGGTAGGTCCCCTCCCGCTCGACGTCAACCTCGCTCTCGACCTCGGTCTTGACGACGACGGCGGCGGGCGTCGCCGGATGTGTCGGCACCCTAGTCACCCCCGTCGAACCCGCGCCGGCGCCTCCGTCCTCCTCGTCCCGACGATTCATCGCGCTCGCCTCCGCCGCCGCCGCCGCGATCATCGCCGCGGGCACGGTACCCGCGCACGACCACCCGGGTCGCACGTGCGGCCTCGGCGGCGCGTCACCCCCGGCGGCGCCGCCGCGGTCGTCGTCGTCGGTACGGTCCGCCCGGGGCTGGTCCTCGACGTGCCACCTCGCGGCGGCGGCGGCGATGGGCCTCGCGGGCGGAGGCATCGCCGCCGCCTCTGGCGCGCCCCACAGCGTCCGCCCCCTCAGCGGATCCGCGAGCGGCGATTCCTCGACGTCGCCGTAGCACGCCCACCGGGCCCCGCCGCCGCTGTTGGTGTCGGCACCCTCGGCACCCTCGGCACCCTCGGCACCCTGGGCCCGCTCGGCCCACTCGCGCGCGTCCCCGCGCCCGACGCCTCGCTCGTACCACTCAAACCCCGAATCGGGCCCGAGGGACGGCTGCAGCTCCGCCGGCTCCGCGAGCCACCTCCGCCTTTTCCGCCACTCCCTCGCCGCCGCCGCCGCTATCGGGGGCTCGTCCGCACCCGCTGGGACGCGGTACGGCGGGCGGGTTCGCCGGGACCAGCACAGCGTCGCCGCCGCCGCCGCTCGAGCGGGCGCCGCGTACGCCGCCGTCATTGACCGCCTCGACGCCGCCACCGCGGGATCCGGGTCCAGGCACAGCGGCGCGGACGTCGCCGTGAGGAGCGCGCCCTCGACCGCGAGCCTCCTGCACAGCTGTGCCGCCGCGCGCGCCGCCGCGTCCGCCTCGCGCTCGCGCCTCGACTTCTCCCCCGACCCCGACCCCGATCCCGCCGCCGCCCCCGCCGCCTTCCTCTTCGCCCCCCCCGCCGGCGTGCCCGGGAGGGACGGATGCTGAACCGCCGCGGATCCATCCCGCGCGTCGCTCCTCGCCCCGAACACGTCGTCCACGCCGGCCAGTCTGGCCCAGTACCCGCGCCCGGTGACCGGCGCGACGACGTCGAGCTGCGCGCAGAGCTCCTCGGCGTCTGCGGCGACGGTGGCGGCGGTGGGGTGCAGCACCGCGACGTAGCGCCTGCACGCGGCCGCGAGACGGAGTTCGCTTCTACCCCTATAATCGCGCACCTCGCACAGCGCGGCGCCGTCGACGTACTTGAGCGGGATGCCGTCGAGGAGGCCCGAGGGCATGCGCCCGGCGTCAACCGCCTGGAGAAGCGATCGGGAGGATCGATCGTAGGGATGGAGCATGGTGCCCGCGGCCTCCAGCGCGTCTTTCAGGCTCGGCGCGGGGCCGGTCATCTCCTCGGTGCTCGCGGGGGGTTTCTGAATGGCGAACCCGCCCGGGGCGAGGACGAGGACGAAGGAGAGCGGGAGCGATTCCGGGATCGCGCCCCCGGCGCCGAGCAGGCGCTGGTCCAGCGCGTGCGGCCGGAAACCCGCGGGTGCGGTCGCGCGATGGCGGCGGCTGAGGAGGTCGCGGAGGTCCGGGGGCGGGGCCGACGGGCCGGCGGGATCGTCGCGACGCATCTCGCGATCCATCGCCGGACGATCCGCCGGCCTCGCCGGCTCCCCCACCAACATCGCCACCTCTCACTCACTGGCGATCACCCACAGGCAAGACGCGGAAGCGGATGTTGTTAGGATGCGGCCGCGCCCGACGGTCGTGCCCTCGCCGTGAACGCGATCGTCTGGCCCTCTTCGCCGGATCGGATCTATCGAGCGCACATCGCGTGATCTTCGCCGATGCGTCCTATCCCTCTCGTCGCGTGTCGCGCGCCAGAGACGTGCGCCCTAACTTGCTGTTCCCGCACCAGGCTGCTGACGTGTGACTGCCAGGCCAGATCGAGCTGCTCTCGTTTACTATCGTTGGTACTTGGCTGGGTTGGGCTTTTTTCGGGGCGGTCGTTGCTTTTCGGGGCACTTCCCTAGCGCTTCGCGCGGAAACTCCGGTGACGCCCGCGACTCGAAACGCGTGAAAATGTCCGAATGTTCCTTCGAAGCCCTTCCGCGCGAGATCCAGCTGCGCATCCTCCGCGAGGGGCTCATCACCGTCAAGGGCGACACGCACCCTGAACCCACTGAAGGCCAGCGCCTCCCCTGGGGCCCGCCTCCCGGGTTTCAGGTCGGTTTTGACCCAGGCACAAAGAGCATGACCGACTACAAATTGGTACCCAAAGCCATCATGGATGGTTGTCATGATGTTAAGCTTGCCTTGCAGGTCGCGTGTATGTCCGTATCTATGAAGGAACTGATTTACACTGACCTCTTTGAGGAACGCCTCGCTGCTCTTGAGAAGGCAGTCAAAGAAAGACTCTGGGTACCTCTCGAGGGCAAGAACCCCGAATACAAGTACCCTAACAAGACGAACCTGCGTGGAGAGCCGTGGGTCAAAGTTTACGACGATGATGGAAAGATGCGCAAAGAACTTCTTCGGTACATCGATCCGAGGCACAGGGACAAAGATCGCTGGTCCGCACTCTGCACCGCACAAAAGTACCGTCTTCTGCTTGCTCACGTGGCACTCTGCTGCGGCCGTGTTTGGAACATGGTGAACGACGACGAGGTGGTATTCTTCGAGGCATTCGCTCCCATGATTCTTAGTCACGGATCAACATTCATTGACATTTGGGAACTGCTGATTGGAGGCGTTGACAACATGAGTGACTTGGGGGCTACCGACAACCGTGAGCGCCTTCATGAAGCTGAGGAGCGGCTCAGTGATCTGGTTACGCAATTCGCTCAGCAAAACCGGATGTAGCCCCGAACAAGGAGCCTGACACGTCGCACCCCGCTTTACTCCTGACGTTTCTCAATAACAACGATCGAATCCAATCACCTACTCCTCTTCTTCGCCTCCTCGAGGAGCTCGTTGACCTCGCCCACGAGCCGCTGCGACGCCCTGTTCGAGGCGAGCGCCGGCAACACAATCTCCTCGAGCAGCGCCCTCTTCTTCAACCCCCCGGCGACGGTATCCACCCACCCGACGCCGCTTACCTCCTCGTCCCCAGCATCCACGCCCCCGGAAAGGGGCCCGAGCAGCCACATGCACATCTCCCGTAGCGGCGCGTGCGCGTGGCCCTCGGCTCCCTCCGCGGCGAGGTGCCGCGAGTACGCCCTCAGCCACGCCCGGTACTCCGCCTGCGATCCCAGCATGTCCGCCGCCGCGAGGAGGCACTCGAGGTGGCGGCCAGTCTCGCGGCGGGGCGCGGGGGCGCCGCCGCTGAGAAGCGCGGAGGGTCCCATGCCAACCGCGGCTCGCGCGGCGGCGACTTGAAGCGCGTGGAGCTCGCCTTGGCCCAAGCCGCCCGCAGCCGCCGGGAGTCGCAGTCGGGTGGTAAACTCCGAGCGGGGGAACGACTGATCCGCGACGCGCGCCCACGACTTGAGCTTCGGGTGGAACACGTACGCGTGCCCGTCCGCGAACTGCGCGATCGGTGAGCCGCACTTGGCGAGCCTCACGCCCACCATCGGCGGCGCGGGGGGCGCGCGGGGTCCCGATAGGAGCGGAGCGACGCTCTCCCGCATCACCTGCGTCTCCTGACCCGGGACGCCGAGATCCCACACGATGAGCGAACAGTCCCCGGTGACGGCGACGAGCCTGCCACCGCTCGCGCTGACGAACGCGGCGCGGCCGGGGGTGACCAGCGGGGGCATCGCCCTCCTCCCCGCGGGGGTGTACAGCTGGACGGTGCAATTTTCGAAAAACACCGCGGCAAACGTCTTGGTGCCAGCGATGTGCGTCGCGCGGGACTCGGAGCATCGATCGGTCCATCGCACGATGCCCGCCGTGGAACACACCACGTCGCTGTGTCGCTCGCTGTTTCTCGCCTCCAGCATCGTGGGCCCCACCGCCTCGGGCTCGCCTGCTTCGGCGCTCGCCGCGGCGGCGGCGGCGGCGGCAAAGGGATCCTCGTCGCCGCCGTCCAGCTGGCAGTGCAAAGTCACGGGCGCCGGACGCGTGGGCACCTGGGCGGCGCCGGACGATCCGGGCGCGAGCATCAGGTAAGTGGGCCCGCCGCCGCCGAACCCGCCGCCGCCCTCGCTCGGCGGGAACCCCCGGCTGTCGCCGCCGCGGGAGAGGTCCGCGCCCCCCGTCGCGTACGTAACCCTCTTGTTCTGCTCGAATCCCGCACCGCCGGGAGCGCCCATCTGGGTGGGCTCGATCCGCCGCTTGAGCGCGGAGTGGTGCGGGGAACCCGCGGGCGCCTGGGCGACGGGAAACGCGGGCATGGGCATGGGCATCGGCGCCGCCGCGGTGCCCCCCTGCGGCACGGGCATGATCCTCCGCCTCCCGTCGCTGGCCCGCGTCTCCAGCTGAAGCTCCGCGGTGGGTGCCACCTGGTTGACGACCGGCGCGGGCGCGGGGGTGCCGTTGGCGGACGCGTTCTCCTTTCCCGCGGGGGGCGGCGCGCCCATCGCCTGCGGCGCGATTCGCTTGGGCGCCTTGGCTCCGCCGTTGTTTGCGACGGCGGCGGGCTGCGGCAGCGGGGGTTTGCCGGGAGTCCCGTGCTGCTGCTCGAACCTCAGCAGACTGGGGTCCTCGAGGATCGGACCCACGCGCCTGCGCAGGTCGCCGTAGGTCTCCGAGAGGAAGCCCACCTTGGCCTCGTCGCTCATGGCGACGCCGAGCTCCTTCTCGTCGAAGGTGAAGATGGCCACGGTTCCGTCTGTAGAGCACGCGATGAGCGAGTAGCCGTCGGGGGACCAGCACAGGTCCACGACGGACTGCGTGAAGCACGTCTTGACGATGCACACGGGCTTCGGGCGGTTCGTGGCCCACACGGTCATCTTGCAGTCCTGCGACCCGCAGGCGATCACCGTGTGGGGCGGCGCGTCCTGCTTCTCCTCGGCTTTGAACAGCGCCGGGGAGAACCTGACGGTGACCACGGGCCCCTTGTGGCCCACGAAGTCGAACTTGCTGCCCCAGTCCCCGCGCTCCAGCACGGAAGCGGTGTGGCTGGGCTTCTTGTACGAGTTGCACGTCGTCACCGCCTTGCCGTCGGGGGACCAGGAGAGCCGCAACGAGAACGTCGCGCCCATGGAGCTCTGGTAGGGCTCGGTGATCTTGGACACGACGGACCAGTCGTCGACGCGCCAGACGATGCAGGACTTGTCGTCCGCCTGCGTGGCGAGGAACTTGCCGATGGGGTCCCACGCGACGCCCTTGACGAAGGAGGTGTGGCCCTTGAGCGTGGTCACGCGTTGGCCCGTGGCGGGATCCCACACGATTATGAGGTTGTCGAGCGAGCACGACGCGAGCATGGAATCGTCGGGGGCCCACGCGATGTCGATGACGTCGCTGACGTGCCCGCGCAGCGCCTGACAGTTCACCCAGTTCTCCACGTTGGGCTCGTCCGTGCTGCCGAACTGCGCGCGGCCGGGACCCGGGCGCTTCTCGTACAGGAACACGTTGCTGTCCGTCGATCCCGAAGCCAGGAATCGGCCGTTTTTGCTGAATCGCACGCAGTTCACCGTGTTGAAGTGATCGCTGAGGGTGGCGAGCACCCTCGGGACGTTCGGATCCGCCTCCACCTCCCTCTTCTTGAGCGCCTCCAGGTTCCAGAGCTTCACCTTCTGGTCCCCGCCCGCGGTGGCCATGCGCGTTCCGTCGGGGTGGCAATCCACCGAAAAGATCGGCGATCCGCCGTCGTGCTTCACGAACTCGGGCTTGTATATGTGCACCATCGAACCCGATCCGCGCCTTTCCTCCCCGCGTGAACTTACCCCGACGACCCGCTCGTCCTGTGTGGCGCGACGAACCCTGCGTGCGCTTCCTCCGGTGGCCTGGAAGCGGCTTGGGGTTCGCGCCCAATTGTGATCTTGGGTGGTGCTCGTTTCAAAATAACACTTCACATTTGCCGCCCGAAATGTGAAACGTATGAACGCTGGTCACAAATGATGACAAATTTAAGCAATTAAGGAAGCCTTCACGCGATCTCAGTCGTAAGTCAGTCACACGGGATGCAAATAACGTTAGGAAAAAAAGTGCATCAAGACGCCAGCCTCGGCGTTCACTCTCGGAAGCGCGCGGTGGCGACATGGCGACGCTCGCGTCTCCGAGCTTCGTCGGTGCCGCATCGCGATGGACACGTGGCGAGCGCATGGGCGTCGAGGACCGAAGAGCGGCGACGAAGGCTCCCCGGAGGACGCATCGGGCCACTCCGACTCGGCACCTCCTCGCGAGGAACGCGGCGGCCGACGGCGACCCGACGTGGGGCCTGGACCTGGACTCGGACGACGGCGTGGAGGGAGTGGAGCCCCCGCAAGGTACGCACGCGTTCCATCTCGACGTCCCATCGTCCGCGGTACCCCTCCGATGACCCGACGAGCCCGCTTCACGCGTCC
The DNA here is from genome assembly GCF_000090985.2 of Micromonas commoda. Lineage (NCBI taxonomy): Eukaryota > Viridiplantae > Chlorophyta > Mamiellophyceae > Mamiellales > Mamiellaceae > Micromonas > Micromonas commoda. Next base: position 868,735 of record NC_013039.1, read on the forward strand.
CGAGCCCTTACCCTAGAACCTCACGCGAGCTCGATCCCATCCACCCGAAACTCGCAGGCCGGTTCGTGGCCCCCATCCCTCCGAACGACGTGCACCTCAAATCTCCGAAGCAGTGGTCCCCGGTCTCCTTCGCCTTTCTCGGGGACGCGGTGTGGGAGCTCTACGTCCGACGGGCGTTCTTCGCGCCGCCGTGTAAGCCCGTCGACTACGACCTCAAGACCAAGCGAGCCGCTCGCGCCGAGGCGCAGGACATGGTGCTCAGGGCGCTGATGGACGAGGCGGATCCGTTCTTCACCGAGGAAGAGCTGGCGGTGGTGCGTTGGGGTAGGAACGGGGGAAGCGCGGGGAACACGCCGTCGAGGCTGAGGGGGAAGAACAAGGGCGGGTTCGCGATATACAGGAACGCGTCGGCGCTCGAGTGCGTGGTCGGGTACCTGTACATCTCAGACGGCGACAGGTTGACGCAGATGATGGAGCGGGTCATCGGGAGCGGGCTGCTGGAGAGGACCACGCTGGAGAAGTGGAAGTGACGAAGGGGTTGACGCGTGGGTCGATTGATGTTGGCCGCTGGAGGGCGCGCGCGGGTGTTGTTTGTTAAGCGTCTACGTCTGTGCTCGGGATTAACCCTTCGTGCTAAGTGGTGTTCGTTCTCTAAGCGGTTATGGGGCCGGGACTACATGCGCCCCCTCCGTTTGTTGTTCATGCAGCACATGACCGACAACCCTAAGAACCCCCCGTACAACGCGGCCGTGATGAAGCAGTTCCTCGCCGCGATGAGGTGCTCGCCCTCGCCCCTCGCCTCCGTCATCCAGTCCTCGCCCAGGAACCGGTAGTCCTTCTGGAACAGCGACCCGAGCGGGATGAGTATGCAGATGGCGAACACCGACAACCCGCCGCAGCATATGGAGCAGAACGGTGACGTCAGGCAGTCGAACACGGCGGCCATTTCGACACCACCACTCCACCGGCCTCGCGCTTCTCCTATACTGATGTGTGGCGGATCTGGAAATCCCTAATAAAAAGCAACAACGGGGTCGCGTTCAGTTAGTTTAGAGGGCACAGCGAGGCCATGTTCAGCCCCGAGGCGTACGCCCTCGCGGAGGGTCTGGTGTCCAAGGCGTACATAAACCAAGGGTCTCAGGCCACCGCTCGCAGGTCCAAGCTCGTCACCTCGCTCCTCTCCGAGCGTCGCCTTCCCAAAGATGGCTGGGACGACCACAGCATAGAGAGTTTCCTCTCCGAGGCGGCCATGATGGACTCCAACAACTTCCTCGACAACGTCGGGGTGGGCGAGCGCGAGGCGAGGGTGTACAGTCCGCTGGTAGCGCGCAGGCACTGGAACCTGGCGCACGGCATCGGCCGCTCGGGCGACGTCGCCGCCGAGCAGCCAAAAGCCGCCGGCTCGTCCCTGCTCAACAAGCTCACGAATCTCCTCGTCGCGGACGCCATGCGGATCGCGGGCCTCGAGGACATGGGCCCCGCGTTGGTCCTACCCCTCGCCACGGGCATGACCCTCACGTTGGTGCTGCTCGCCGTCAAGTCCAAGCGCCCGAAGACCGCGACCAAGGTGGTGTGGTGCCGCCTGGACCAGAAGACCTGCGTCAAGGCGGTGCTCTCCGCCGGGCTCGAGCTCGTCGTCGTGTCCCCCAAGCTCGTCGGCGACCAGCTGTGCACCGACCTTGACGCCGTTCGAGCCGCGGTGGAAGCCGCGGGCCCTGCCAACGTGTGCTGCGTCGTCACGTCCACCTCGTGCTTCGCGCCGAGAGCCGGCGACGCGTGCTCGGACGTCGCGAAGATGTGCGCCGAGCTCGACGTCGGCCACGTCGTCAACAACGCGTACGGGGTCCAGGCGACTGCGCTGTGCAAGGAGGTGACGAAGGCCTGGCGGCGCGGACGCGTGGACGCCGTGGTCCAGTCGACGGATAAGAACTTCATGGTCCCGGTGGGGGGCGCGGTGGTGTGCAGCGGGAAGGGAAACACCGAAATCGTCGACGCGGTTAGAAAGTCGTACCCGGGACGGGCGTCCATCTCACCGGTGTTGGACCTGCTCATCACCCTGCTGTCCATGGGTTCGCACGGGTGGCAGCGGTGCCTCGAGGACAGGGGTGACGTGTACGGGTACATGCGGACGAAGCTCGGCGAGTGCGTCGGAGAGTTTGGGGAGCGCCTGCTGGACACCCCGGGGAATCCCATCTCCATCGGCGTGTCGCTCGAGACGCACGCGAAGCTGAGCGAAGACGGAAAAGACGTGAGCTTCTTCGGTAGCATGCTGTTTTCGCGGTGCGTGTCCGGCACGAGGGTGGTGGCGCCGGGGAAGAGGCAAGACGTGGGCGGGGTCGTGTTCGACGGCTTCGGGGCGAGCCATGACGCGTATCCGGTGCCTTACTTCACGGCGGCGGCGGCGCTGGGCACGACGCGCGAGGACGTGGACAGGTTCTGCGCCCAGCTGAGGAAGTGCTTCAAGGATTTCAGGAAAAAAGCGGCGAAGAGGGGGCGGGCGGGAGACGGGGACGCGCTGGACGCGGCGGCGGACCGGCTCGCGGGCGTGAACCTGGGCGGCTCGTAACTCGCGGTGAACTCAAGCAATAATTTCTCGACACGGACATTTTTTGCTGCTCGTCGTTTCCGGCACCCTCGTCATCACACTTCGAATGCGCGGTCAGGTGTTCTGCCGGGTGGGCGCCCGCACGCGGGCGACCGACTTGATCGGCCCCGACGAGACCGTGGGCGAGCTTCGGGCGCGGATACTGGGCGATGCGTTCGCGGCGCTCCCCGGCGCCGACGACGTGGTGCGCTCCCCGCCCCGACCCGCCCTTCACCGATTCGCCCGATTCGCCCGACGAGATCCCCGCCAACCCTAGGCCGTCCTGACCTCCCCGACCCCTCCCCGCTCCCCTCCCGCAGCACCTGGTGCACGGAGGACGATGGCTCCTGAACCCACGCGCGACGCTGGCGAGCGCGGGCGTTCGCGCGGGCGCCACGCTCGCGCTCACCCTCCGCGCGCTCCGCGGCGGAGGCGGCGACGGTGGCGCGACCGGCGCCGAATCGCGCAGCGCGTACCTCGAGATGTACGCGGACGGCGGCGGCAAGGGGTTCTCCACTAAGCGCGAGACCCTCGGCGGCTTCGTCCGCTACTCCACCCAGTCCACCGTTCGGGACAGGGACGAGCGCGAGGAAGAGCTCGCGCGCTGGTTCAACTGCGCATTCACGGAGCAACCGCTCGAGACGGGCGACGGCGCAATCGTCATGGACAGGCTCGGGCGTCTGTACAACAAGGAAGGGGTGCTGAACGCGCTGATGCTCAAGGCGACGGGGGGTGTGAAACTCCCGCAGAGGCTCGAGCACGTGACCGGCATGAAGGCGCTGCTCACCCTGAAGCTCCACAGGAACGCGGGGGTGGGCGATAAGGAGAAGAAAAAAGAGAGCGTCAACGCCGCCAACTGCAGGCTCGACGCCGAGGCAAAGTTCTCGTGTCCGGTGTCGGGTCTGGACTTCAACGGTAAGACCAAGTTCTTCGCGCTGTCACCCTCGGGTCTGGTTGTGAGCGAACGCGCGCTGCGTGACGCGAAGGACGCAGTCGCGGATATGCTCGGGGAAGGGGTCAAGTTGGAGGAACAGACCAGGATACCGGTCAACCCCAAGGGTGAGGAGGCGGAAAAATTGAAGGAGGCTCTGGACGAGGAGGCTGCGAAGAAGGCTGCGAAGAAGCGTAAGAAGGATGCGAAGAAGAACGGCGGGGTGGAAGGGTCGCCCGATGAGAATAAGGAGGTTGAGCTCATCCCGGGCACCGGGATCAAATCGAGCACCAAGCGGGAGTGGAACGGTTGCGACGAGCTGGGCAACGAGCAGCTCAAGGCGCAGGCAAAGCGTTGGCGCGCGGCAGACCACGCGCCCGACGGCGATGAGATCTCAAAGCAGGCGTACGCGTCCCTGTTCACGGGTACGAACGCTGAATCGCGCGAGAAGGAGACGTTTCTCTCCCGCAACGCAAGGCGCGGTTGGTGATGATGCGAATTCGCACTTCGTTATTCCAGTCCTCACATGTCGTCGTCGTCGTCATCGTCGCCCCGCTTCTTCCGCCCGAACATGCCGCCCCAGCCCCCGCTCTTCTTTTGCTCGTTGTCCTCATCCCCGATCCGTTTCTTCTTCTTGAACCCGAACATCGTCGTCTTCTTCGCACCCGCCTTTTCCAAAATCAGCTTCAGGTACTGCGACTCGTTCTTCTCGTACTGCCGTATGGCAATCTTGAGATCCTCGGACGTCTTGAGGGTGATGTGGTGCTTATCTTCGTCCTCGAACTTGATGACGTACGTCTCGATGAACACCTTGCCCACCGCGATGATGAGCTCTTCGTAGCTCACGTCTGGGTCCAGCTCGAGGAACCTGATGTCCTCCTCGAGGAAGAGCTTGACCGCGACCCTGTTCTCGTCCATCTTCTCGGGCGGTTCGAAGGTTTTCAGCCGGTCGATCTCGTCCATCATCTCCTGGATGTCCTGGTTCAGGCGCTCGATCTCCTCCTCCGCCTTGAGCCTGAGTTCCTCCTTGGTGCTGACCGCCTTTTGGAGAGATTGCCGGAGCTTCTGCTCAGCCTCCAGCTGCTTGATGAGGTGCTCGCGCTGCTTGCGCTCGGACTCAAAGTCGGAGAGGATGTGTAGGCGAGACTTACGCTCCGCTTCGAGCTGCTTTTGCAGCGCCGCCTTGTCCCTGCCCTCGGCGGCGAGCTGGTCCTGCAGCTGCTTCACCTGCTTCTCACCCTGCACCATCTTCTCCTGGGTCTCCTTGTGCGCGCGCTTCTCCGCCTCGAGCTTCTCGTTGGTGTCGCCGTGGGACTTGGCCTCGTTGTCCAGCTCGGACCTGAGCTGCTCGATGGAGTTCAGGCGCGCCTCGAGCTGCGTGAGGAGGTCCTGTCGGCTGCGGCTGAACTGCGACTGCAGCGCGGTTTGCTGTCGCCGCATGTCCTCGATCTGCCGCATCATGGACCGGCGCTCCTCCTCCGCCGCGAGCAGCTGCTGCTCCTGCTTCGCGCGGCTCGCCTCGCTCTGCTGCAGCAGCGACTGCAGCGAGTCGATGTCGGATCTGCTCCGGCTGAACTGGTGCTGCAGCGCCTCGCGGTTCTGCCCCTCCCCTTCGAGCTGAGTCCGGAGCGATATTCGCTGCGACTCCTCCTCCAGCAGCTGCTGCTGCATCTCCTGACGCGCGCGCTCCTCAGCCTCGAGCAGCTCCTGCAGGTTACGACGCGATCGTTCCTCCTCCTCGAGCTGAGCCTCGACGTCCATGCGAAGCTTCTTCTCGGCGTCGAGGCGTTCCTCAAAGTCCACCTCGACGCCCAACTTTCGGTACACCTCGCTCTCCTCCGGCATGCGCCGCCAGTTCCGAACCGAGTCCTCGATCCACCGGTGGTTCACGATCTCCAGCATTTGCCCCTCCAGCTTGAACAGCAGCGCCTTCGCGTACACCTCGGACTCGGCCCGGTAGCATATGAGGTGCGTGGTCTTTTTGGTAAAGTTTTGGTTAAACGTGGCGCCAGCCGCCTCAATCAGCTCGCGGATGTCGTTGCGAATGGGCCCCTTGTACCCCGCGATGGAGACGACCGCCTGCTCCATCCCCGGCACGCCGTTCTCATCCCGGATGGGCTGGTAGAGCACCTTGTCCGTGTGCGGCACCACGCGTCGCGCGGTGAGGCAATCCTCGAGCCACGCGTAGGACACGACGATCTTCCCATCGATCGCCGCCTGCTTGTAGTCCTGCCCCTGCTGGTACGGCGTCATGAGGTGGGTACAGTCCGGGGTGTACCTCTCGCGCACCCTCGCGCCGAGCATCTGCAGCTCGTTGCGGATGGCGTTCGTGTCCGCGGGCGAGTAGTTCACGACCGCCGCGGTCACGCCCTCGAAGTACACGAGCATCTCCTCCATCCCGGCGAAGTACTCGGGCCTGACGTCGGGATCGCCTCCGCCGTCGAAGAACTCGGCGGGATGGAGCTCATCAGCGCCACCGCCGAGGCCGCCAGGTGGCGGGCCGCCGTAGCCGCCGCCGGGCGCGCCGAAGTTGCTGCGATACGGAGTCGGCGTTGGGGTCGGTGACGGGGTGAGGGGAGGGGCGAAGGACGGTTTTCGTTTGAAACCCGAGACGGCATGCGGGCGCCCGAGGAGGCGGGGAAGGGCGCGGGCGTACCTCTGCGGGGTGGCTGCGTAGTCCTGTGGACCGCCGTAGGGGGTGTAGCCCCCGGAACCGGGCCCGGGGCCCGGGGGATAGTCTGGATAGCCGGACATGGTGGCGTGTAGAGTGCGCGACTCCTCACTCGGCACCCAACGGAAAGTTTCACTCGGCGGTGGGAACAGGGTGCGGTGACTCACCCCGACCGTCCAATTTTCCCAACACCCACTCCACCTGGGCGCGGCGCTCTGTGGCAGTCGGCGCTAGCTCCGTCATGACAAAGTTCAGCGTCATCGTCCCCACGTACAACGAGCGGAGGAACATCGGCATCCTCTACCTCCTCCTCCGCAAGGCTTTCGAGGACCCGCGGTGCGCCGATGACGATTTCGAGGTCATCGTCGTGGACGACAACTCCCCGGACGGCACGCAGGATGTGGTCAAGGCGTTGGCGAAAGAATACGACGACGATCGGCTGTTACTCCGCCCGCGGCCGGGCAAGCTGGGTTTGGGCACGGCGTACGTTCACGGCCTGGCGCACGCCACGGGCGAGTTCGTCGTCATAATGGACGCGGACCTCAGCCATCACCCGCGCGCGATCCCGGAGTTCATCGCGAAACAGCGGGAGGGAAATTTCGACGTGGTCACCGGGACGAGGTACGTGCCGGGCGGCGGGGTTCACGGTTGGGACACGCGGCGGAAGCTGACGTCGAGGGTGGCGAACTACCTGGCGCACGTGCTTCTGAACCCCGGGGTGTCGGACCTGACGGGATCGTTCCGACTGTACCGCAAGAGCATGCTGGAGGACCTGGTCAAGAAAGTTGTGAGCAAAGGGTACGTTTTCCAGATGGAGATCATCGTGCGGTGCAGGCGCGCGGGGCTGAGCGTGGCGGAGGTGCCGATCACGTTCGTGGACAGGGTATACGGCAGCAGCAAGCTGGGAGGCGCCGAAATCGTGGGGTACCTCAAGGGCCTGCTCTGGCTGTTCGCGACGATGTAGATTCCGTTTTATATGAGGTAGGGCGAATCGCTTTTGGAATATTACGAGAGCATCAACGAACGAGTCGTCGTCGCGCCGGAAAGTCACCTTCGGCCGTAGGGCGCGTGCCTATCGCGGCTGTCGCGTCGGTACCTGTCCCTGTCCCTGTCGTCGTACCTGTCCCTGGATCGCGAGCGGTCGCGGCCCCGGTGCCGCCCGTCCCGGCTCCAGTCGCGGTGTCGACGATCCCTTCGGTCCGGGCTGCGGTCCCAGCCGCCGCCGCCCCCGCCCCGACGATACCCGTCCCGACGGTCCCAGCCGCCGTCGCGGTATCCCCTGTCGCGACCCTCCTGCGGCGCGGCGATCTCGCCTTCCTCCTCGTCGTTCGGCGGCGGCGCGAGTTCCGGTTCGTCCTTTAAGAGCTCCTCGAGCCTCTCGCGTTGCGCGCGAATCTCCGTCCAACCCGCGTGCATCTGCCCGCCGAGGTGGTTCTGGTTGTTGAGTTCGTCCCTGACGCTGGTGATGGAGCAGCACACCTCGCAGACGTGTTGCTCGCCGAACATGGTGCCGGTCACCTTCACCTTGGCCAGAGCGAGGTTCTCCTCCGCCTGTTTCGCCGCAGTCGCCTCCAGCTGGAGCTTCAGCTTCTTCTTCTCCTCGGCTTCGGCTAACGATCTCTCTGCGGTTTCCACGTCGCCCTCGTCGCCGGCCTCCTCTGCCTTGCGCACGAGCTCCGAGATCTGCTCGGTGACCTCGGCGAGCGCCTTGGCGGTGACCTCGTTTGGAGGGGCCTTATCCGCAGCCTTGGCGGCCGCCGCAGCCTTCTGCTCGAGCTCGACCCTCTCCTTGGTGGATCGTACTTTGTCGTCCATGCTCTTTACGAGGATCCGAAGCTCCCTGAGCAGCCGACGCTCGAGCCCCCGACGCTTGGTTCCCGGTTCCGACGGGTTTTCCTTCTGATAATCCGCACGAATGGGCTCGGAGTGGACCTTTGCGCACGGTGCCAGGTCGGAGCGCTTCTGCGACGCGTGAAACAGCGCGTTCGGGCAGCAACCCGCCAGGTACATCTGGCAGACGTCCTGTTCCTCCCACGCGGGTCGCGCGGTGGCCTTCTCGGTCTCGGTCATGTTGCGCGTCGACCCCATGAGCTGGTCGAGCAGCGCGGCGGGGTCGTTGGGGTCCACCTGCTTTTGCGACCTGTTGCCCCAACCCATGGCTGCGACGTCGTGTTGCGTGGCGGTGCGATCTGAAGTGTGGCGCGCAGGGTACCCTAAAAAATAATTCGGCGCCCGAAGCGGCGAAGCAGCGCACGTGGTTGTTAGTTTCGAGGGCGCGATGACGACTCCGCTGAGGACGGTGTTCATCAACCACGGGGGCGGGCCGTGCTTTTTCATGCCGGACGGCGCGATGGGCCCGCCCGGAGCGTGGAACTCCATGGCCAGCCATCTCAAAGCGCTCGTCCCTTCCGTCTGTCCGAAGAAGCCCGCCGCGGTGCTCGTGATCAGCGCCCACTGGGAGACGGAGGAGCCCACGGTTCTGAGCTGCGCGAACCCCCCGCTGCTGTACGACTACTACGGTTTCCCCCCGGAGACGTACGAGCTGAAGTGGCCGGCGCCCGGGGACCCGGCGCTGGCGGCGAGGGTGCGCGAGCTGCTCGAGGCTGGCGGGTTCAAGACCGGCGAGGACGCGAAGAGGGGGTTCGATCACGGGGTCTTCATCCCCCTGAAGCTGTCGTTCCCGGACGCGGACGTGCCCACCGTGCAGCTCTCGCTCGTCGTGGGGTTGGACCCGGAGAAACACCTCGCCATGGGCAGGGCCCTCGCTCCGCTGCGCGGCGAGAACGTCCTCATCATCGGCTCCGGGCAATCGTTCCACAACATGTCGGGATTCTTCGGCGGAGGCTTCGAGGAGCCGGCGCGGGAGTTCGACCGGTGGCTCAACGAGACGTGCGTCGGGGTGGAACCGCGTCAACGGTCGGAACGGCTCAGGAACTGGACCGCCGCGCCGAGCGCGAGGGCGGTGCACCCGCGGGAGGAGCACCTCGCGCCGCTCTTCGTCGCGGCGGGGGCGGCGGAGGACGAACCGGGCGAGCGGGTGTTCGCCGATGACGTGTTGAATCTCGCCATGTCCGGGTTCGCGTTCGGGGCGACGAGCGAGTGCGTCGCTCCTTAGGATCCTTAGCTCCTTCCGTCGTGTCGCTATATCGTAGAGCTAGCTAGCTAGTAGAGCGAGTCCGTCAGTTCGCGACCTCGCCCGTCAGTTCGCGACCTCGTCCGTCAGTTCGTGATCTCGTAGTCATCCTTGTTTGCGATTTTTACTTGATACCGCCGCATGCCGCTGCGGAGGCAGCAAACGCTGAGCAAGACGGTGAACACGGCGAGCCCCGCCATGAAGAACCAGTACCCCTGCGCGGTCGACCCCTTGCTGGTTTCGTCCGCGACGAGGGTGAAGTTGATGGGCGCGATGACCGCGCCGAGCGCGTAGCCGATGAGCGCGTTGCCCCGGCCGGCGCAGGTCACGCTCCCGCCGTCAGCCTCCGTCACCGAAACCGTCCTCACCTCGGGCTCGTCCGTCCGCCACACCCCGCCCGAGTGCCGCGCGCACCTGTACTCGTAAATCACCTTCTCCAACGTCTCCAACCCGGCGCCCGTGAACGGAATCGACGCGTAAATCTCCTCGTTCGACTTGAAAGAGGGACGAGATCCGTCGGCGTAGACGACGTCAATCGCGCTCGCATCCGTCATGACGCGAGTCGCCGAGGGAAGCGCCGTCCCGGTCCATCGGTACAGGAAAACGTCCGCGTGGGTCCCAACCCGCGTCGCGGCGACGGCGACGGACTTTGGGAGCGAGTACGTCGCCGCGGAGACGTGCGGGGCCCTGAGCGACGCCGCGTCAGCCTCGAGGTCGTCCACGTGGTATCGTCTCGACGAAATCGCGACGTGAACGTCCGCGAGCTCGGCGCCCGTCTCGTTCGGCGCCTGGCCGCGTGTCACCGAAAACGCCGCCGCCACAGACCCGTCCAGCGCCTTGGCGACGAGCGGGTCGATGACCGGCGCGCCGTCGATCGTCGTGGGGGCCGGAGGAGGCGTCGCATCCGCCGTGGAGTTACCGTCGGACGACAGCAGACGGCGGTGCCTCGAGCGTCGCCTCGACCCGACTCCCTTCTTTGCGGCGACGGAGGCATCGGGGCTAACCGTCGAGTTGAGCGTGGCGTTACCCGACGTACCCGACGGCGGCTTGGATCGATCGACGAGCGTCGAGTCGAGATGCACGTCGATCGCACCGCTGATCGTCGCCGCCGCCGCGGACGTCACCTCGACGGGCGCGGGTCGCGAAGACCTCGCCCGGAGCAAGCCAGTCGTGGCGTCGAGCCCGAGCTCCGCGGTCGACTTCGACACCTCGCGGGGCACGGCGGCGACGGCGGCGATCGCGGACACGTACGTCGACAGCGCGTCCGGGTAGATCTCGACGCCGCCCGCGGCGTCTTCGATGGCCCGCGTCGCCGCCGCCGCCACCGCGATCATGGCGCCGGCGCGAATTTCTCGCCTCGCGTCGACGTCCTCGCTCGTTTCACCCCTCACCGTTGGGGCGCCGTTGAGAGCGGCGACGGCGGCGACGACCGCGGCGGCTCGCATCGACGGGTCCCCGACTCTCATCGCCGTCTCCAGCGCCCGTCTCGCGGCTTTGGTCTCGTCCCCCGCGCGCGTGGGCCGCACGCGGACGGTTCCCTCAACTCGCGCGGTGGCGCCGAGGGCGTCCGCGGCTTCCGCCTCGGCGAATATCCGAACAAAGTCGCTCGAGACGTTCGCTGGGAGCAAGCCCGAGACGGAGGTGGCGCTCGACCTGACGAGCAGCTTGACGTCCACCTCGCGGCCGTTCGCGCCCGACGCGACGTACCCCAGCGTGTACCTCAGGGACCCGCCGCCCCAGCCCTCGGTTTTGATTGTGAACGCGGTGTCGAGCGCGTCGCCCTCGGCGGGCGTCGCGGACACGACCCCTAGGTCCGGGGGTCCGACGACGGAAACTTCGCCGGTGGACGCGAAACCGTCCGCGGATTGTCCATCCTGCCTAGCCTTGAGCGTGAAGACGTACTTCTCGCCGGGAACCAGCACGTTCTCTTTGATCGTGAGTTGCGGGGAATCAACCGGGGTGGCGAAGAGGCTTTCATCGGTGAAGTCCAGCGGCGGCGAGGACGACCACGACACGCGAATCTTCCCCTCGCCCGCGCCCGTCGCCCTCTTCACGGAACCCCTCAAGCGGAGCGGCGCGGTGGAGGACACCGTGGGTGGGTCCGGGGTGGCCACGTTCACCACCGGCACGGGATCGTTCACGGCGGTGACGATGGTGGAGAACGAGTCAGTGAGACCCGCGTTCTGGTACGTCAGCGTGAACTTGTACCGCGGTCCGATGCGAATCTTCTCGCCCACGCCGCGGACGAATTTACCCTTGGACTCGAACAACTTGTCGAGCTGATCGTCGCACGCAGACTCGCTCTCCACGCCCTGGTCGTCGACCGTCAGCTCCTTGCAGATCCACGTGAACGTCTGGTTGTTGCCCGGGGCGCCGGGTTTGCCGAGGTCCGGGTCGGTCGAGCTCGAGCCGTCGAGGTCAAAGACCGAACCCTTCTGCACCGCCCTTGGACCCGCCCCGCCGGCTATGTACGCCCGCACGGGGGACTTGATAACCCGCACGTTGATGAAAGTTATCGACTCGGAGGTTCCCTTTACGGCACCCTCAAAGTAGGAGGTGAGCTGCAGGACGTGACTGCCCATCGCGAGGCAGAACGGCGTCGTGGAGAGGGTCCTCCGCGCCGCCCTCGGCGCGAGTTTATACTCGCTCCCCGCGTACCTGTTCCCGGTGTCCTTCTCGTCCGTGTACATGCAATCGGCGCGGCCGGCGCTGATGTTACGCCACGCGTACACTAACTTTGACGCGTCCACGTCGCACGCGCCGCCGGAATTGTGTCCTCTCTCGGGAAGCGAGACGTCGAACGCAGCCTCGAACGGGTCCGAATACGCCACGACAAAGTCGAGCGTTCCCGACGCGGGGTAGACGTAAGGGACGACGCCGGCGACCCTGTCGGTGCGAATCGTGGCGTTGGAGGTCTCCCCCTGGCAGTTTGTGAGCTCGGCGAGGAAGGCGTACTTGGTGTCCGACACCGTCGAGGACGGCGGGAAGGTCACGGTGCGCTCGCGGTCGGCGTTCGCGGCGGCCAAGATGGCGCTGACGGCGTCGACGTTCACGCCGGGCTTGGGCTTCGGGCTGAGCCCGGAGGTTTCCGTCTTGGAGAGGCGCCACGTCGTGGTCCCGTCCCAGCCGCCATCCCCGGGCGCGGCGGTGAGCCTCAGGGGCTGGCACTGGCCCACGACGGCGGGACCGGCGACGGTCACCGGCGTGACGCCCGTCGTCGCGCCCATCCTCACGTCGACGTCGCGAAGCACCTCAAAACCGGAATCCGCCGCAAAGTACGCCTCGGCGTCCTTGAGGGTCAGGCGAAGGTTCGTCGGTGGCGTGTTATTCGCCGCCACCGCTGCCGCGCGCGCGTCCCTCCACGTCTTACACAAGTTGGATCTCTCCGCGGGCGGTAGGATGACGCGGAGTCGAGTGGAGTTGAACCAATCGATCTTTAGCGTCCCGGGGCCGAGCTTCGCGAGGTTAGCCTCGTCGAACACATCCTCCGGTCTTCGCCTGTCCGTGGGCACCGGCATCGTGAACCGGATGTTCACGACGCCCAGCCGCCGATCGAAGATGCCGCTCGCGCTGATCTTCGCGCCGACGATGTACCTCCTCGAGACAGGCGTGGTGTCCTCGAGCGTCGCGCCCGAGCCTCCGTCGACAGCCTTCGCCTCCAGCCTGTAAATTCCGTTCACCTTGGGGTAGTGCGTGTACACGTACCCCTCGCGGGTCTTGTCAGCTTTCCTCCACGACCCCCACGGCTGCATGTGATCCGCGACGCCCGCCACCTCCTTGGCCGTCCTCACGTGCATCTCCGTGATCACGGGAAGTCCGCACACGTCGCAGCTGGGCTCGGCTCGAAGCTTAAACGTGAACACGGTGCCGAGCGGGTGAATCGATCCATCCTCGATTCCGTCGTAAATGACCGTCTGAAGCTGCTCGACGCGTGGCGGCGGCGACGGCGGCGGCGGCGGCGACGGCGGCGGCGCGGTCATCACCTCCACGTAACCCTGCCACGTTTGCGATCCCGCCCAACCGGTCCCGTCGACGTCAATCACGAGGACGTTGAGCCTCTCGCCCGGCGCCTGGTTATGCCACGAAACCCGCGTCAACCTCCCCTCGCCCGCGACGTCGTCGGCGCCGAAGGTGGTCACGAACAGGCTCAAACGCCTCGCCTCGCCAGGCGCGTGGACGATATCGTAGACGTACCTCGCGCCGTCGTCCGCGATCGGGACGAGCGAGGGCATCGCGCCGCCGTTTGGAAACTCTCGAACCGCGCCGGAGACCTTCACCGCGTCGGTTCCGTATCCAGCCATCTTCGCGTCCAACTGCGCCGCGGTTATCCCGTCGCCGTACCCGAGCCGCGCCCACGCGCCGTCCGTCGTCGCGGCGACGCGAAACGCGCAGGTGACGACGACGCCGTCGCCCGGGTCGCTCTCCAACGAACTCGCGCCGGCGAAGGACGTCCCCGTCGCCTTGATCTGCGTCAGCAGCGCATCCCTGAACTGCTGCGTGCGTAACCTGGCGTTGGACGTCGCCACCCTGGCGACGTCGTCGCCTATCGTGACCCTAAACGCCGCCCGCATCTTCGGCGCCCCCGCGGTGGACCCCGTCGCCTCCGCGAGAGACGTCATCGAAACCGTCTCCGGCTGCAACCCGGCGGCGGCGGCGAATTCGTCGCGAATAACCGCCCTCCTCTGCGCGTTGTCGTTCACCCATGCCGCGCTCAAGTCCGAGACGACGATGGAGGGCGTCCACACGTGCGTCATGGACGCCGCGTCGTGCTCCGTCACCGCGCTCACCGGCACGTGCGCCAACCCGGCAATCGCGAAACGGATCGCAGAGCGCTTTGACGAAGTCAAGCCGGAATCGAGCGCCGAGTTTCCGGCTTCGCCGAGCGTGAGCGTCATCTGCACCAGCGGTATCGCCGGGGCGGTGGAGCCCGGGGACCACCGGTGCGTGCCGTTGCGCGCGGTGTACAGCGAGATCGGGTCGGCTCTGGTGGACGGTGCGTGGAGGCTCAACGCGTGCTCGTCGGGGGCGCAACAGGTTGAGGCGGTGACAGCTGTGGCGACGTCCGCGAAGACCTCGTCGACGAGCGCCGCGGGCGCGTTCGCGCCGGCGGTGATCTGCGCGGCGACGAGCTCTGCCGCCCTGGCCTTGACGCGGTCCACGGATGCCGTCGTGACGACGCCGGAGAGGTCCGCCGCGAGCGCGGGATCGGCGAAGAGCGCCTCGCCCAGGTGCCCCTGCTGCCACGACAGGACCGCGACGGTGCCGGCGACGGTGGGCTTGAAGTACAGGTCCAGGCGCTCGGGGAGGTCGGATGTGAACGTGGGGTTCGTCGAAGGCGCCGCAGCCGGGAGCGTGCCCAGCAGCAGCGCCGCCGTCATCACGGCGGATGCCCACCGCCCCGTCATCTTCCCTTCTCTCGGAAAAGCCCCTCGGCGCTACTCTCCGTCAAACGGCCAAGTCGCGAGGGGTCGCCATGGTCCACCGGGGCGACCGAGCGCTTTTGGGTCAGCGCGGCGCGCGTTCCTGCGCCGGAACGTCCGCGAGAGTACCGCTCACCCGGGAGTGACGCTCGCCCGCGACGCTGTTGTGGCGCGGCGGGGCCCGAGCTGCCCGTTGTCGACATCGCCGCGGGCTCGCTTTTTCCCGATAAAACTTGGCTGATGATGAGTCGGCGAGCAAATCAAATCGGAGGAGCGCAGGCGGGGGCGTGGGCCGGGCTCGGGTTGGGTGCGCGATGGCGGTGGGAGCTGGGGACGCCATCTCCGCCATGGCGGCGTACCTCTCTCGGCACTCGGAGGAGCTCCTCGCCGGCTCCAGGGTCCTCACGCTCTCCACCAGGGAGCTCGCCCGGGTCACCGCGAGGCTCCAGCAGCTGGCGCGGCTGAGCGAGCTGGGCGGGGGGCCAGGCGGTCAGAACCCGAACGACTGGTCGCGGCAGCTCGACCACTGGCACGCGTCGGACCTGGAGTACCTCCGGAGGCTCGAGTACGTCCGTGCGCTGCTCGAGGGGCTGCGAACCCTGCGCGTCGACGAGCACGACCTGCACGCGGGCGACGGGAACCCGACCTCGCAGGTAACAACGCTCAACAACGATGAGCGTCGGCGTCAGCAGCTCCCCTCGGCGCTCTCGCTGCTGAGCCTCGCGCCCTTCGCGTCGCTCGCGCGGCTCGAGCTTCGCGGCTGCGATCTCGCCGCCGCGACGCGCCGGCCGATATGGGACGGTAACCTCGTGCGCGGCCTGAGGGAGGTCCGAGCGCACCTGGAGGAGCTCCACCTCCGCGGATGCGTGGGGACGCTGGCGATGATCTTCGTCGCCGAGGGAGAGAGCGCGACGTCCGCGCACGACAAGCCGCCCGCGGCGACGTGGCCGCGACTCCGGTCCCTCGCGTATGTGGCCGGCGAGCTGCTCGGCGGCGAGACGGACGCGAGCGTCGTCGGGGCGTGCTGTCCCGAGTTGACGTCGCTAGACCTGCGAAGGAACGGGTTACGAAGGTGCGAAGCAACGACGGACCCGAGCGGGACCCGGGAGCCGCGCCGACTGACCCGCCTCGACCTGGGCTTCAACCGGATTCGAAGCGCGCGGCGGCTACACCTTTCGCTCCACGCGAACGGCGCGTCGCTCACGTCGCTCTCGCTTCGCGGCAACAGGCTTCGATCGACAAAGGGACTGGAGCTTCTGAAGTCGCTTCGAAGCCTAGACGCGGCGGGGAACTTGCTCCGGTCGATGCGACGCGACGTGACCAACATCGCGGACAACCTGCCGCGACTCAGGAGGGTGTGGCTGGAGGATAATCCCCTCGCGTCGGCGGCGGGATACAGGACGCAGGCGCTCGCGTGCTGGCCGGATGAGCGGGACATCGAGCTGGACGGTCGCGCCGCGTCAAAGTTTGACCGCTTCGCGCTGCGGCACTACAGAAAGGCGACGCAGCTCAGGGATCGAATGCGGAGGATGCGGCCGGGGACGAACGAGGGTACATCGGACGACGACGACGACGACGACGCGGGATCGGAATCGGACGCGGAATCGGACGCGGACTCGGAGGATGAGAACCGCGGGGGCGGCTTTGAGCCGACGACGCCGGCAACGCCCGCGACGCCGCCGCTGCCCGCGTCCACCCCGCCGCCGTCCGTGCTCGCCGCGAGGAGCGCGCCGTCTTCATCTTCGTCGTCGTCGCGCCTTCGCCGTCGTCGTCGCCGCCGCGGTGGCGGCCTACACCCCAAACCGACTCCCACCGATGGCGACGTCTCCGATCGCGAGGACGAGGAGGCGACGCGCGCGGCGGTCATGTCAGGGTTCGACACGTTCTGGCACGGCTTTGAGCTCGAGCCCAAAATTTTCCTCGCGGGCGAGACGACGGCGCTCGAGGACGCGTCGTCCCCGTCGTCGGCGCCGTCGCCCTCGTCGCCCACGCGGGAGATCCACGTCCCGTCCCCGGCGAACCCGGGCGAACCCGGCGAAGACTCGGATTCGAATTCGAACGATGCCAGGTACCTGTCCTCGTCGGCGCCGTCGAGATCCCCCGCATCCACCGCCCCGCATCCGTCCGGTCGCCATCCGGTCCGCGACGGCTTCGGGACGGCGCGCGCGCCGGGCCACGGCCGCCACCTCAGCCTCGAGCTCAACAAACCGCCGCCGAGGTTCGCCGGCATATCCCGCGTGATGGACCTGACCAGCTTCGAGTCCGACGCGGAACACCGCGCGGACGACGACGACACAGCTGGCGGCGGCGACGGCGACGAGGGGGGAGGGACGGTGACACCATCCATGAGCGACGGATCGAGGTCGCCCAAGTCCCCTAAACCCAAAATCCCCGCGTTTTTCCGCTCCCGCCGCCGCGCCGCGAGGACGAGCGAGGGAATAGAGATCGACGACACCACCGACGACAGCGAAGAGGATGTCGCCGGGCTGTACTCGCCGCTTCGGCTGTCCAAGACGACGGCGTTGACGGCGACGACGGATGCGGCGGATGGAGGCGGATGGGAGGATGGCGACGACGGCGAGAGGATGGGCGGGATACCGTCCGCGCGGGAGCTCTTCGCGGCGAGCGACGACGCGGGAGCTCTCCCGTCGCCGGACTCTCATTCGGCGGATCATCGTTCGTCGTCGTCTTTCGACCCGGAACTTCAGGCAACTTCAGGGGGCGCTCGCGGGGAGAGCCCGGGTCGCGAGCTGGCGAGGACGTTCCGCGCGCGCGTCGCTCGAAACGCCGCCGCCGAGACGTTCCTCGGCGCGTTTTCGTGCTCGAGAACGCGATCGGCGCACGGGGACCTCAGGGTCGGGTTGGGGGTCCCGCCGGACTCCGCGGAGCCCGGCGAGGAGCCGGTGACGGTGATGGTCTCGGACGCGCGCGTGTACGTGTGCCGACCCGACGCGGGAGCGGCGGCGCTCTGGTCTTGCGCCCTACCCGACGTGGGATCCGCGTTGGTCGGAGCCGGGCGCCAGATGCTGTGCCTGGTCCCGTCGCTCGACGAGTCGTCCCGCTCGCGGCTGGCGCCGGCCACGCTCGTGACGCGATGCTCGGAGACGACGGGCGCGATGATCGCCGCGATCGTCGCCGCGGCGTCCGCAGTGGACGCCGTCGTCGAGGTGAGCGACGCGGCGGCGTCGTCGCAGCTGAGGTGCGCGAGGCGGATGCTGGCGCGGCGGTCCGAGGAGAGCGGCGGGGGGGTATCGAGCGGCGGGGGGGTATCGAGCGGCGGGGGGGTATCGAGCGGGACGATTCCGAGGTGTCACGCGGGGTCGCCGGGGTTCAGAAGCGGGGCGACCTCGCCGAACACGGGGGCCGGCGCTCGAGACGACGACGGGGAGGGGGAAGGGGACGCGATGGAGATGAGGGCGTACGCGATGGTATTCCTTCGGAGCCGGCGCGGCGCGGGCTCGACGGCGGAGCCCAGGACGCTGATAGAGCCCAGGACGCTGATCCTGACCGACGACGTCGTCGCCGTCGCGGAGGAGGACGCGTCGGGATTTCGGGAGCGGTTCGTGCCGGATGCCGCGCCCGGTCCCGACGCACCGCGGGTCGACTCGGCGACGCCATACCTGAGGTGCGAGAGGAGGGCGCCGTCGGCTCTCATCGCGGGGGTCGACGTCGGGTGGACCGACGTCGCGGCGGCGGCGGCGGCTATGGCTTCCGCGGAGGGGAGGACGCCGGCGGCGGCGCCGATGGCGTGCGTGACGATGACGTTTCGGAAGTGGGGGGTGCCCGACGGGGAGGGACCGGGGCGCGCGCGTCGGGGCGGGAGGGGACGCGACGAGGAGCCCTGGGAGATGATGATGGCGGCGTCGGAGGCGGTCAGGTTGCAGACGCTCGTCGGGAGCTGGGGCGAGGACGGCGCAAGGAACGCGGCGGCGGTGTTTTAGCTACACGTTCGTATTATAAAAAGCGAACTATATCACCCCAGCGTCGCTGAGGATCGCTGCTGCAAAGCTCAAAAAAACAATATGTTCTCCACGGCGCGACGGCCGAGGACCCCCCCCTCTGTGTGAGACGCTTACGCGGCGGCCTTCGAAGCCTTCTTCTCCGACATCTCCTTCTGGATGTTCATGGGCACGGGCTCGTAGCGGGCGAGCTTCATGGAGTAGTTGGCGCGACCCTTGGTCATGCCGCGGAGCTTGGAGACGTAGTTGAACATCTCGGCGAGGGGCACGAAAGCCTTGACCGTCTTGAGGCCGCCGGGCTTGTCGCCGAGCTCGCCAACCTGGCCGCGGCGGGAGTTGAGGTCACCGATGACGTCACCCATGGACTCCTCGGGAGTCACGACGTCAACCTGCATGACGGGCTCGAGGAGCTTGGGCGCGCACTTGGCGATGCCCTCGCGGAAGGCGCCGCGCGCGGCAACCTCGAACGCCATCACGGACGAATCGACATCGTGGTACTTGCCGTCGAAGAGGGTCGCCTTGACGTCGACGACGGGGAAACCGGCGATGATACCGGAGCCCATCATCTCCTCGAGGCCCTTCTGGACGCCGGGGATGTACTCCTTGGGCACGGAACCGCCCTTGAGGTCGGTCTCGAAAATGAAACCGGTGCCGGGCTCGAGGGGCTCGAACTTGATGGACACCTCGGCGTACTGGCCGGAACCGCCGGACTGCTTCTTGTGGGTGTAGGTGGTGTTGGCGTCCTTGGAGATGGACTCACGGTAGTTCACCTGGGGCGCGCCGATGTCCGCCTCAACCTTGAACTCGCGCTTGAGGCGGTCGACGATGATCTCGAGGTGGAGCTCGCCCATACCCTCAATGACGGTCTGGTTGGTCTCCTCGTCACGGGTGAAGTGGAAGGAGGGATCCTCCTGCGCGAGCTTGACGAGACCGTTGGACATCTTCTCGAGGTCCGCCTTGGTCTTGGGCTCCACCGCAACCTTGATCACGGGGTCGGGGAAGTCCATGCGCTCCAGGATGATCTGCTTGCTCTGGTCGCAGAGGGTGTCGCCGGTAGTGGTGTCCTTGAGACCCGCGATGGCGACGATGTCACCGGTGATGGCCTCGTCGACATCCTCACGGGAGTTGGCGTGCATCTGGAGGAGGCGGCCGATGCGCTCCTTCTTGCCCTTGACCGAGTTGTACGCGTAGGTGCCCTTCTCAAGCTTGCCAGAGTAGACGCGCATGAAGGTGAGGGAGCCGACGAAGGGATCCGCCATGATCTTGAAGGCGAGACCGGAGAAAGGTTCGTCGTCGGAGGGCTTGCGGGTCATCTTCTTCTCGGCGTCATCGACGTCAGAGCCGACCATGTCGGGGAGGTCGGTGGGCGCGGGGAGGTAGTCCACGACGGAGTCGAGCATGGGCTGGACACCCTTGTTCTTGAACGCAGAGCCGCACATGACGGGGACAAAGGCGTTGGCGATGGTACCCTTGCGGATGCACTCCTTGAGCTTCTCGTTGGTGGGCTCCTCGCCCTCGAGGTAGGCCTCCATGGCCTCGTCGTCCTGCTCCACAGCCTTCTCGACGAGCATCATGCGGTACTCCTCCGCCTTCTCCTTGAGGTCGTCGGGAATATCGGTGACATCGAAGGAAGCGCCGAGCTCCTCGCCGTTCCACACGATGGCCTTCATCTGGACGAGGTCAATGACGCCCGCGAACTCCTCCTCGGCGCCGATGGGGAGCTGGATGACGAGGGGATCGGCGCCGAGGTTGGCGACGATCATGTCCACGCAGCGGTAAAAGTTGGCTCCCATGCGGTCCATCTTGTTGACGAAGCACATGCGGGGGACGCCGTACTTGTCAGCCTGGCGCCAGACGGTCTCAGACTGGGGCTCGACGCCCGCAACGGCGTCGAAGCAGCAGATGGCGCCGTCGAGGACGCGGAGGGCACGCTCAACCTCGAGCGTGAAGTCGACGTGGCCGGGGGTGTCGATGATGTTGATGCGGTGGTCCTTCCACGCGCAGGTGGTGGCCGCGGAGGTGATGGTGATACCGCGCTCCTGCTCCTGCTCCATCCAGTCCATGGTGGCGGCACCCTCGTGCACCTCACCGATCTTGTGGGACTTACCGGTGTAGTAGAGGATGCGCTCGGTGGTGGTGGTCTTGCCGGCGTCGATGTGCGCCATGATACCGATGTTGCGGTACTTGTCGAGAGCCACGTCGCGGCCGGCCGCGCGGACGACGAGGGAGGACGCGCGGCCGCCCGCCTTGCGGGCGGGCGCGACGCGAGCGGTGGCGCCGACGCGCTGGGCGCGAAGGCCGGAGAAGCCGGGAAGCTGAGAGGGGCGGGGAGCGGGAGGCGCGTCAGTAAAGCGGAAATTCGCCGCCCAGTTGGCTGCGTTCGGCGCAGCCACGTCTGTGCAATCGCCATTATCCACAGGGTTTGTTACGCGGAAACCGGGCGCGAGGGCGCGATGAAGGCTTCACGCGAGCGCGGAATGACCCCGCACGTCCCCTACAGACGTGGTCGAAACATTCCGGGCGTCGCGCAGTCCCGAACGAGGTCGGAAACGTGCCCACCCGACCCCGCGGAGGTGCCGGAGGGCTTGGGTTCCAACGCGTCGCAACTCGCGTCTCGGGGAAAAAGCGACTAACGCCGGAAAATTGTCGCCGGCGGCGAGCGCGCTCTGGCGGGTTCGCACCTTGGTGGCCTTGGCGGACATCACGGCAGCCTGGGTAGCCATCGTGAGATGTGTTTTGGGGAAGGTGTGACCGACGGTGAGGACCGAACGGCGCTGCGTGCGACGAAAGTGCCCAACAGGTCGCACATCTCGGTACCGGAAAAACGACGAGCCTCACACAAAGAAGCGAGCTGTGACAGAAACGCCCTATCGCCTCGCGGCGAATGTGGGCCGACGGTTCGGGGCTCGGGAAATCCATCGTTTTTTGGCTTTTTCTCGCATTTTGCCGACTGATACCCACACGAATTTGTCGCCAAAATCAAAAAGGGACCATCGTGCGGATGAAAAACGCGACGTGGCCGCACGAGAGGCCAGCATTGGTTGTACCTTTTTGGCCGTCTGTGAACCAAGAGAGGGGACACGTCGCCACGGCAACCGAAAAGTTCGAAACCGACGGTGCGCCTTTGCGCCGCGCCATTGAGGTACACGCTTCGCACGCGCGAAGATGGATTCCATGTTCTCGCAGTTCCACAATGGCGGTCACATGCCGGGCCAAGACGGGCTGCCGCGCCACTTCATGGCCGACATGGGCGACCTTAGTGGTGCGCCGGGCTTCCCACCCGGAGCTCCCCTCTTCGGCTCCGCCATGGCTGCGGCCGCTGACAAGCCCACCGCCGCGCAGGCCGCCGCGGGCCGCCTGCAGCGCGCCTCCGCGCGGCAGGCGGCCAAGGCGGCGATGACGCAGAAGAGGAAGGCGCAGGCGCAGCGGAAGAGGCCCGCCGCAGCCGAGGCCGACGAGGACGACTCCGACGACGGCGAGGACGCGTCCGTTCCCACCAAGCCGCACGAGATCGCCAAGAGCAAGTACAACCACGTGGAGGACGAGAAGGAACGAAAGCGCCTCAAGCGCCTCCTTCGGAACCGCGTGAGCGCTCAGCAGGCTCGCGAACGCAAGAAGGCATACATGTCCACCCTCGAGGACGAGAGGCGAAACATGGAGACCAAGATGGCCGAGTTGGAAGCCAAGATCAACACGCTGGAGAGGGAGAACTTCATGCTTAGGCAGGTGGTGAAAAACGCCACGCAGGGGAAGACGGGGGGCAAGGGTGGCCAGGACCACGAGGTCCCCGCGTAAATAATGCACGCGCCCGCCACGAGTTGTCGATAGTTGTCACATAGTCTCATTCTTTAACGCCGCCGCTGTATAAACGTCACAAAAACTAATACGAAGCTTCGTACCTTCGCAAAACAATGTCGGGTTGATGAGCAGACAACCGCCGTTCTTCTCACTCCTTCTTTATCAGTGGAGTCTTCTCCCCCGCCTTGTCCCCGCCGGGCTCCGGCAGCCCCTCCTCTTCCTTCAGGTTGTCGGACATGTCGATGTCCGGGATGAGCACAAACGTCAGCGGCACCGCCACCAGCGGAAGGCACATCCCGCACACCACGATGAGCCACGGCAGGTTACTGAAGTCGCACTGCCCGCTCTCAACGTCTGTCTTGATCCCCGCAGCCTGCATCGCGAACACGCCGAACGAGCTCGACAACGCGCCGCCAAGGTTGCTGAAGCTCGCGAGGATGGCAAACGTCGTGGCCTCCATGTTCTTTGGGCACATCTTGCTGATGAGCACCGTGCTCGGCATGAAAGCCATCATCAACACGATGGGCTCCAGGATCGTATCCCCGATCAAATAGAACCACCGATCGGGGATGCCCCACCGCAGGTTCCATCGCATCACCATCGCGAAATCCCCCAGGCTCGCCGTGCTCGAGATCAGCGCGCTTACAATCAGCGCCGATCGCATCCTAAACTTGGACAGGTACACGTTGAACAGATAAATACCCAGCGCGTTGAACACCTGCGCGATCACCGAAGTGTACACCGTGAAGAACAGGTAGTCGAAGTGCGGCCCGCCGGGGTTGCACGTCTCGTCCACCGTGAACCAGTACTGCATCGCGCTGCCGAAGCTCACCGACACCGTGTTGGTGAGGAACAGGAAAAGCGTCGCCTTGGCCAGCCGCTTTTCCATGAAAAAGAACATCGATACCGACAGCACCGACGCCACACCCAAGGTCACCCCGAACTCAACGTACATATTCTCCGTCGCCAGTTGCGTGACCGCGAGCGCCACGGAAAGGCAGCCCATGAAGGTTCCCATCAAGAACATGTCCCTGTGCTTCGTGAGCAGGTCAAGATCCAGTTTAGAAACCGCCAGCTTGACCTCGGGGAGGAGTCCGAAGAAGGAAGTGAACACCGCCTGCAACGAGAACGGCAGCGCGCACCAAAACATGACGTGATACTTCTCCGTCTGCAGCACGAAGAACGATATCGCGGTCGCCAGCAGCCCGCCCCACGAAACCGTCAACCACACGAACGACACGATGTCGCTGCTAGCCTCCGGCACCCGCGCCATGGTCTCCGTGTACTTACCCTCCGTCAGCAGATCGACCACGCTCACCTGCAGGTTGATCAACACCATCGCCGCCACGTACGTCAGCGCCGAGGATGAGTCCAGGGGCATCGCCGCCAAGTACGTGATCGCGCCCGCGCCCAGTATGCTGCTGATGAAGCAGTAGTACCGCTTGTTGTAACCCGCGATGGGCAGCACGTCCGAAATCATCCCCACCAGCGGCTTGATGCTCCACGGGAACGCCGCGACGATTCCGTACCTCTGGGACTCCTGCGCCGAGAGCTTGAGCACCTTCTGGGCGAACGGCAGCCCCGCCTGGCCGACCAGGCCCAGCGTGGTGCCCTTCAGGCAGAAGTGGCACGAGATTATGAACGTAACGAGCTGGTACCCGACCGTGTCCACGAGCCCCAACAGCCACCGTTTGCCGGCGACGTACGGGTAGCACGCCCTCTCAGTGAGCGACATGGCGCCCTTGGAACCGTCGCCGAGCTTCTCGCCGTCCATCTCACCCCGCGAACGTCGCTGAAAACTCCGAGGCCGCGTGCCGTTTTCTCCAAAACCGACGAGCTCCGACGGGAGCGAGTCGATCGTCCGACCCCCCGCGCCGGCCGGGCGATACCGCGCGTTCCGAAGCCGCTCCGCGCCGTCGACGAACGCCGATACCGAATCGACCGTCCCCTCGTCGCTCGTAGGGAGGGTCCGCGCGACGACCGCGCCGCGACCTGAACTGTGAGGCCGCGCGTCGATGGGGTGTTGGATTTTTGACGAGGTGTCCGACCAATAAGCGATGTACGGCGAAATGCGAACCAACAACGCCGGTTCGAGAAGGTCGGTTGCACACCCCGAGAAAAATGAGAGGATACGGAGATCTGAGACGCCGTCTGATCGCACTGTTGGTTGGGCACCTGGGGATGTCGTCGCTCGCGGTCCCGTCTCTCGCGGTCCCGGGCGCGGTCCCGCGCGGGTCTCGCACCCGCCGCTCTTCCAGCGTACCGGCCCCGCGTCTCGCGACCGACAAGCGCGGCGCGAGCGTCCTTCCGTCCGCATCCGCGGGTAAGTCTCCTCGCCGCCCCCGTCGCGACCAATTCCTCCTCGCTCTCGTCTCTATCCGCGCAGCCAGATCGAATCGTAGCCGCGAGCCCCTCCCGCGCCGGTCCGGTCCCTTCCCGCGCGCTCACCGCCGTTCCCCCACGTCGCGCCCCAACTCGAACGAACAGACGATGACGGAAGTTCGTCCGCCGTGAGCGCCACCGCGACGGCGAAGAAGAAGGACAGGTTCATCACCGGCCGGCCCGACGAGCAGTTCAGCTCCGAGGCGGCCGAGGAGAGGCAGGAGCTCTTCAACGACATCGCGCCGGTGTACGACCAGCTCAACGACCTCCTATCCCTCGGCCTTCATCGCGTGTGGAAGCGCGCGGCGGTGAAATGGACCGGCGTGGGCCCCGGCGACGCCGCCATCGACGTGTGCTGCGGCAGCGGGGACATCGCCGTCAGGCTCGCCGACGCGGTGGGCCCCGCCGGGCGCGTCGTGGGCCTCGACTTTGCCCGCGCGCAGCTCGAGGTGGCCGCCGGGAAGGAGTCGCAACATCCGAGCTTTAAAACCAAGCTCGCGCCCATCGAGTGGGTTCAGGGCGACGCGCTGGCGCTGCCCTACGGCGACGGCGAGTTTGACGGCGCGACGATTGGGTACGGGTTGCGAAACGTGTCGGACATTCCCCTCGCCCTTCGCGAGCTGGCGCGGGTGCTGAAGCCGGGGGGCAAGGCTGCCGTCGTGGACTTTAACAACGCGACGGATCCGAACCTGCGGGCGCTGCAGGGGTTCGTGCTGGACAACGTGGTGGTTCCGGTGGCGGATCTCAACGGCGTCGCGGCGGAGTATCGATACCTGAAGCCGTCCATAGAGCGGTACCCGCAGGGCCCGGATTTGGTGGACCTGGCGGTGGAGGCGGGGTTTGCCGACGCGACGTTCTACGAGCTCGCGCCAGGGAACCTGATGGGCTGCCTGGTGTGCACCAAGTAACTTTGGGAGTCTGCCCGCGGTAGTTGACGAGTCAGTAATCTCACTTGTACGACAAAAAATTCTCGCGTCTTCTTGTGAGAGTCACTCATCGTCGTCGCGCTCCTTGCCTTGGGGCGAGGCTGCGCGCGTATCGCGGGCCAACATGGAGTACAACGTGGAAGTACCGATGCCGCATGACGAGCACGCGGGGCTCCGCGCGGACCTCATGCGCTCCTGCGGCCTCTCAGCGACCGTCCCGCTGTCGTCGCCGGACGCCGCGATGCGCCTCCTGGCCGCCGCGAGGGTGGCGAGCATCGACGCTCGGGAGGTGTACTTCTCCCCCGCGAGCGGGTGGGGCGCCAAGGTGATCGCACCGCCCGTCGCGGGACGTAGGAGCGCCGTAGCGCTGTCCCCGAGGAACGAGACCGCCGCGTGCGCGCTCGTGCTGGAGCTCCTCACCGACGCCCATCGGCGGGCGCCCGGGGCGGCGGCGGCGACCCTCGAGGCCGCCCGCGCGCTCTGCGACGCGGCGCTCGCGCCCCCGCCGGGTACCGCGGACGCCGACGGGGACGCGCGACCGCCCCAAGCGGCGCCCCCGGGCGACGGCGGCGTCGCCGACGCCACGGTCGCGTGGCTCCGCGCGCACGGCGGCGGCGCTCCCACCGCATCGTCCAAGACGTCCATCTCCGTCGCGCCCGCGCGGTTCCCCGGGACGGGACGCGGCGCCGCCGCCACGACGCACATCCCCGCGGGAGATATCGCCGCCGCCATCCCCGTCGAACGCCTGTTCACGGTCAGGCACGCCCTGGAGATGCCCGGCCCGCGGGGCGACGCGTACCGCATGTTCGCGGCGTTGGGCGAGGACACGATCGCGGCGTTGTGGCTCATCGCCGAGCGAGCGCTGGGCGAGGCGAGCCCGTGGCACGCCGTGATCGCCTCGCTTCCGTGGCCGGAGGGCGGGGAGGGAAGCGCGTCGCCGTGCGGCGGGTGCACGCCGGTGTCGTGGCCGCGCGAGGCGTGCGACGCCCTCCTCGGGGGCACGCCGCTGCTGGCGGATGCAATCGCGGCGAGCGAGAAGTTGGCTCGGCAGCACGCGGCGCTGTTCCCGGCGCTCTCCGAGCACATGGCCGACGTCTTTCCCGCGTCCGCGTACACCTTGGACAACTTCAGGCGCGCGCACGAGGCGTGGAACTCGTACGGTATGACGGTGCAGGCGTCGCCCGGGGAACCGGCGGCGACGTGTTTGCCCCCCGTCGCGATGCTCTGCAACCACGCGCTGTGGCCCCACGTCGTCCGGTACAGCAGGCTGAGGGACGGGACCCTGCGTCTGCCGGTGGCGAGGTCGGTGCACGCCGGTGAAGAGGTGTTCGTGTCCTACGGCGCCAAGTCCAACGCGGAGCTGTTGCTGTTTTACGGCTTCGCGCTTCCCGGTAACCCCTACGACGACGTTCCCCTGTCGTTGGAGCTCCCGGGCGGCGAGGTCGCGGACGTGACGAAGGCGAGGGAGGCGGCGCTGGCTCGCGCGGGGTTGACGCTGTCCCCGCACGCGGTTCGTGCGGGTCCGCTGCCGCTGCCCCTCGTGGGCGCGCTGCGCGTGCTCACCGCGGACGTCGCCGCGCTGCAGACGTTCACGGGAAACCCGACCACGGATCCGATCAGCTCGGAGGGTGAAACCGCGGCGGCGAGGGCGCTGTGCGGGGTGCTCGGCGCGATGGTGGAGCAGCTGGAGGGCGGCGACGCGCAGTTTCACATCGCGCTCAGGTCGGGAACGGCGGAGAGGGCGGTGGGAGCCGGCGCGATGGAGGCGGCGAAGACGTACAGGGACGGGGTGGCGGCGACGCTGGACGCGGCGCTGGGGGAGGCGAGGCGGTGGAGAGCCGCGGTGGGGGCCGGGCCGGACCCGGCGCTGGGGAAGCGAACGCGGGACTG
This sequence comes from Micromonas commoda, assembly GCF_000090985.2. NCBI lineage: Eukaryota > Viridiplantae > Chlorophyta > Mamiellophyceae > Mamiellales > Mamiellaceae > Micromonas > Micromonas commoda. The sequence continues at coordinate 896,429 of NC_013039.1, forward strand.
AGCGCGAGTCGCGTGGCTACCTACGAGTTGTAATTACATCACGCGCGTGAGAACTGGAACTGACCGACGCGTCGCCCCGACGATGCGAGCGCCTCGCGCGCGTCTCGACGACGAACCTCACGCGTCACAAGAAGATTGCTCTGACGGCGGACAGAGAAATCTTCACGGCGCACAGGCACAAGACGCACAGGCACCCTTGCTGCTCTTGACTCAAGTCGCAGCAACCGCCATCCTTTTCGACTTCAACCCAGAATTCTTCGCCCATTTTGACGCCCACGGGAGGATACAGGCGCACGCGAGTCTTGCCGTCGGGAGCGAACACATCCCAGCCGTTCTCGATTTCCTCTTCGTCAAGCTCAGGCATGAGGCACTTGAACGGAGGAAATTTTAGTTTGGTCTCGTCAATTGGTGGAGGTAATGGAAGGACGATGACGTCTCCAGGTCCAACGTCGGGATCTTGAACAACGGAGACGGCGGCGTAACGTCGATCCGGTGTGATGGTAAAGAAGGCGAAGTCGCCTTCTTCATCTTTGGGCATGTTGTGTGGGATGGTGACGTGCCACTGGCCATCTTCCCCAACGTATCCCAGAGGAGCGTCAGCGTACGGTGCGGAACCAGGCGGGAGAGGTTTAGAGTCGTTCGCATCCTTGGGCGCTTCTCCCGACTCGCCTTTCTTGGTTCCGCAGGAGGTGCAGAACTCGGCCCCTTCGTTGAGCTTGGCCCCGCAGTTTTCGCACAGCTCGATTTCCAACTTTGGCTCAGCAGCTTGAGCAGCTTTTGTCTTCGCGCCGCATCCCGTGCAAAACTTTGCGTCCTCGTTCAGGTTCGTGCCGCATTCGGTGCAGAACATCTTCCACGCCGCGAGCGAGCGGAGGGTAGGGGAGGAGGTCTTCTGAGTGTGGCGCGGTCGAAAATATCCCCGACGGCCGGTGACGCACTTTGCTCGCACACGATTGGCTCGATTTCCCTCCAGTGAATTGTTTTCCCGCAGAGGCGCGATGAACCGTGATTGACGGTTTAGAGTTCTTCGATAGCGCGCGGCGCATATAATTCATGAAACCCCCGATTTCTTGAGTTATTTTCCCCATACACCCAATGACGTGTTTCAGACCCTATCCGAAAAGAAATCTCGCGTCTCCGGGCGGCCGGAAAGGCGGCATTACTGCACGCGCCGCGCTACCAGCGTCGGTCGCTCCCGTGGTTATCCGTTAACTACCTAGAAACATGGCTTCTCTCATGTCCGGCCTCTCGGCTCGCGCCGCGGTCGTGGCTCCCGCCTCCCGCGTGGCCATGCCCCAGTCCACCTCTGCTCCCGTGCGCTTCGGCTTCTCCGTGGAGGCTGCGCACAAGAAGGGTACCGGCTCCACCAAGAACGGCCGCGACTCCAACCCCAAGTACCTCGGCGTCAAGAAGTACGGCGGTGAGCAGGTCGTGACCGGAAACATCATCATCCGCCAGCGCGGCAACTCGGTGCGTCTCGTGCCTCAACCCCCACCGCGGCCCCCCCAAAACCCTGAAACCCTGTAATTTTTGGCCACGTCTTATCCCCCGCGGCGAATCACCCCGCGTCTCCGCGCGCCGGATCATCCGCGGTCTCCCGCGAAGCGTCGTCGTGGCGTCGTTAAACGCGCGTCCCGCTGACCTCCTCTCCCCGTTGGTCCCCTCAGGTTCACGCGGGCCCGGGCGTCGGCACCGGCAAGGATTACACCCTCTTTGCGCTCCGCGACGGCGAGGTACTCTTTAAGCCCGGAGCCAACGGCAAGAAGACCGTTCGCGTCGTCGATCCGGTGCAGAGGGGTGGGCGCGAGGACGGCAAGCCCTCCCGCAGGGACAAGCGCCGCGAGCTCTACACCCCTCGCGCCGAGCAGCGTGCCGCCGCGGAGGCTGCCGCCGCCACCCGCTAAGCGGACAAACGCGCGAATACATATTCTTTTCGGTTGGTGGGTGGCGCTCCCTTCCGCGTGTAGCCACGCGGGATCGAGCGCGTTTAAGCTTGTAATTAACGCTAAACATTATCAAAACGACGCCGCTACTTATTCGCGAACGGGTTGAGGTCCTTGAAGGGAGTCGGGCCACCGCCGGCGGCGGGGGGCGTGAACGCATCCTCGCCTCGCGGGGACGGCGGCGCAAAGGAGAACCCGTCCTCCGCGCCCTTCTCCTCCTCCACCGACGAACGACGGCTAGCCGCGGCCGAGGGTCCCTGGTCCTGCTCCGGCGCGTCCCCTTTCGAGAGCTCCCGCCAAAACTTGAAACAGAAGAAGACGGCCGCCTTGGCGTCCCGCAGGTCCGCGCCAAACGACGACATCCCTCGAGCCTTACCCTCCGCCCACCGATCCATCCTCGCCATCCTCCACCGCCTGTGCAAGTGCAGGGCGACCCTCGACGTGGCCATGCACTCGTCGCGCAACTTCCCGTTCGCCGTCTCGAGCTCGCCGAGCTGCTCGGTCATCGCCTCGGAGGCGTCCGCCGCGAGTCGCAGCCCCGCGCGAAGCCGTTCCGATCGCTCCAACCGCGACTCCAGCGACGCGTTCTCGCGCAGCGCCGCCTCGATCCGCGCGTTGGCGGCGCGCAGCTCCTCCTCGGCGTCGCGGACGCGGGACTTGGCGGAGGACGCGAGGCCCACGGCCATCGACGCCACGTCCCGAGCCGACGGCGTCGCGGGTGCGGCGACGCCGGAGCCTTCGACGGCGCCCCCGCGGGCCGAAGAAAATCCGCGCGTTGAGGCGTTGAGGCGCTCGCGCTCGAGGGCGCCAATCGCCGCGGCGGCGGCCGTCTCCGACTCCGCGACCCTCTTTCGAAGCTGCGAGATCTCCTTCTCGGCACGCTTGGACGCGGCCATCTCCCCGGTGAGCGCGGAGAGCAGCGAGCTCAGCCGCGACTCCCTCCTCTCCATGTTCGCCGCGGCTCTCGCGGCGATCGCCGCGAGCGGGTGCGTCGACCGGATCTCATCCTCGTCGCGGCGACCGGGCCCGGACTTGGCCTGCGGGCTGAGTATGGCGTCGATGTCGGTATCCGCGTCCTCACCGGCGAAGGGCGCGAGGATCAGCTCCGCCTCCTCCGCCGCCGCGACGAGCGCCGCGTGATCGCCGCTCCTGGCCTTTTCATCCTCCTCGATGCGCCACACCGCCATAGCCTTCGTCTCCGCCTTCGCTTCGTCGCGTTCCTCCTCGGCTCGCTCCACGCGCTCGCGCATGGACGCGAGCTCCATCTCCAACGTGCTGATCCTGGACTCCGCGCGGACCGTGCGGGACTCCGCCTCGAGCGCCGCCTTCTTGGCGTTGGCCAGCTTTTCGAGTTTCTTCTCGGCGGCTTTGGCGCGAGCCTCGGCGGCGGCGCCCGCCTCCGCCGCCTCCCTCCTCGCGCGCTCCGCGACCGCCTCCCGTTCCCTGAGCCGCTCCCGCGTCGCCGTCGCCTCTTTCAGCTGCCGCTGCAGAAGAGTCCGCTGTCGCGTCGCCGCGGCTCGTTCCTCGGAGACGCGGCTGAGCATCTCCGTCGCCTCCCGAAGCTTATCCCGCAGCTCCAGGTTATCGCCCCGAAGCGCGCCGAGCACGTCGACGGTCCTGGGCAGGGTCCCGATGTCGTCCCCGACCGCCGCGACGTCGCTGCCGGTGTCGCTGCCGGTCTCGTCGTCGGAGGGCTCGTCCTCCTCCCCGGTGGACATCGCGTCGCCGGCGTCGTCGTCATCGAGCCCCCCATCCGGCGAGCGCAAAGCCGAACTCGCGCGCGGCGCCCCGATACCCGCGCCAATACCCGCGCCCCGCCGCCGCGACCTCCTCGCCCCGCCGCCGCGTGTCGGATCCAACAGCTGTGTCGGGTCGGGTTCGTCGTGGGCGTCCGTGTTGCCGCCCTCCTCGGGCTCCGTCGCGCCCCAGTACCCGCCCCCTTCATCCTCGGTTGTGTTTTTGCTCGACGCGTCGACGCGAGCGCCGCGGCGGGGATGCGGCGGCGGCGCGTGCGGCTCGTCGAAGCGCACGCGCCACTCGTCGTCGTCGGCACCGTGGTCGGTACCGTGGTCGGTACCGTGGTCGGCACCCCCTTCGTCGTCCCTGGGCCGCGGCAACCGAGCGCGTCGCGCGGCGGATTCCGCGACGAGGCGGTTGTACACTTGGGTGTGCGAGTTTTGGAAATGTCGCGGGCGGTGGACGCTCTCAGCCTCGGCGGCCGGCGGGGCGTCGGGGTCGCGACGATGCGCCGGGGACTGACGCGCGGCGTGTTCGCGCTTGAGGAGCGAGAGTGACTGACCGCGCTGGGACGATGACGTCGCCGGTCTCGCGGCGCGGTCGGGCCCGCGCGGATCCCCTCGCATCCCCGGGGGAACGTCGCGGTAATGAACGGACGCGCCGGAGGACTCCGCCGACGGCGACGCTCGGAGCGGTTGCGACTGCCGCGGCGGGCGGTTCTCCCGTCCCGCGCGTCCGTTCCCCGACGATGCGCCGGGTTCGGGGACGCGGCGGCCGAACGCGACGCGCTGCGCGACGCGCCTGGCGCCCGACCTCGGGGCGACGCCCGCGACGGTGCCCGCTCCGTTGCTCGCGGCATGGTCGTGTCGCTCGGTCTCCGCGCGGTAGCCGCTCTCGCGCTCGCCGGGCACCGGCGGCAGGTCGTCCTCGTCCCAGTCGGGGTCGCTGCCGTGGAGCCGCGCCAGCACCCTGCGCCGCACAACCTCCGGGTCGACCATGTCGTTGAGGACGGCGCGGCGGGCAGGCGAGAGTGCCCAGCCTCATCAGCCTCGGAGCTGACGGACGTTCGAACCCGACGACAAAAAAAAAGCCACCGGCGCCGTGGACCAGGTCGAACCGCGCATCAGGTCTCGCCGGGACGACCCGGGGTTGACGATGATGTCCACACGAGCCTGGCTGGAGACCGCGGTGGTGCGTTCGTGTCCCGATTCCCCTTCTCGTCTCTCGCACCCGCACCGTCGTTCGCCGCGAGGGGAGAAGTTTCACGGATGACGTTGTTACCTTCTGACGACCGTGCCCTCGTCCTTCGCTTCGCCGTCCAGGTGGCCGCCACCACCGCGGTGGCCGCGTGGTCGCTCCACGGAGAGTACGACGCGGAGAAGCACGCGATGTTGCTGCTCCTGGGGGCGGCGATCTATTCGGAGTACGTCGGCGCGGACCGCGATCCCACCGAGACGCGTCAGGGCATCACGGGCGGCGCTCCCCTCGGCGCGCTCGCGCTCCCGTGGCTCTTCGTGTCCCGCGTCGGCGGCCCGAACTTCCACCTGTTCGCGTTCTGGGTATCCGTCGCGACCAACGTCGCCCTCCTCCCGGGCCTGCCGCGGATCGTATCGGGCGGCGCCGCCGTCGCCGCCGTGTCCGCGGGCGCGAGGGAGCTCAACTACGTCAACGTCGGCCACGAGCCGTACCCAACGGAGTGGACCATCGCCGCCACCGTCGCCGTGCACGTTCTCACCGCGGTGTCGTTCGCCCGGGACGCGCCCGGGTGGTTCCCGAACGTGTTCACGAGGTGGGAGGCGGCGCTGGCGTCGACGGCGGTGGCGCTGTGCCTCGGCGACGTCGCCATGTGGACGGCGCACGCATCCGCGGGGCGTCTTCCGGATCTCCACCTCACCGAAGACAAGTGGGCGCACGTCACGAGCTGGATGCCGCTGCACGTCGCGTTCGGGCGATACGACGACGCGCAGCTCGCCATGGAAACGTTTGGCCTGATCGCCTGCGCCCTGACCGTCGCGGCGCCCGCGCTCGCGCCGGAGGTGAGGACCCGATCTTCGATTGCGCTCGCCGCAGTCTTCGTCGCCGCGTCGACGTGGGGAGCGACGGTGGCGCTGCGGCTGGGCAAGGCGTTCCGCGGGTACGACGGCATCGCGCACTGGTTCGTCGACTACGTGACCGGCGCCGAGGATCTCGCCAACCTGGCGGCGTACTGGGCCCTGGTCTTCGGCTTTGCGACGTTCGCCATCCGACGCATCGCGACGTCGTCGTCCGTCTCGGGCGCGAGGGTCACGGCGCTTCGCAAATCGTATCACCTGCTGGCGGTGGCGGCGTTCGCGCCCGCGTCGTTGCCCGGATACGCCGCGCGTCGGGTCATGGGCCACGGTCTTCCGCATCCGGAGATGCTCGCGCTGGCGTACGCGGTGGCGCTCCTGGTGTTCGCGGCGGCTGAGTGCGCGAGGACGTCAAAGGCGTGGGCGCCGGGGCGATGGATCGACTCGTTTTTCGCTCGATTCGTCGACGGCCGCGACGGCGGGGCGGTGGTGATCAGCCACACGTCGCTCCTCGTCGGGGTCGCCGCGCCGCTGTGGCTGAACCACGAGAAGTGGTCGGCGAGCGCGGACGTGGACCACAGCGTCGGGGCGCTGGCGCCATTGGCGGGGATCGTGTCGCTCGGGCTGGGCGACGCCGCCGCCTCCGTCGTCGGCGTCTACTTCGGAAAGACGAGTTTGTGCGCGGGGTCGAGGAAGACGGTGGAGGGTGCCGTCGCGGGTGCCGTGGCGAACGTCATGGGGTTGTTGTTCGCGTGGCGTGTCGTGAACCACCACAGGGAGACGCCGTGGGGAACTCTCCTGATGGCCGGGGTTGGAACCGCGGCGCTGGAGGCGACGACGGAGCAGCTGGACAACGCGTTCCTGCCGCTGCACATGGCGGCGTTGCTGCAACTCGTCTCGAGGAATGCGGACCTGGAGGACGTTCAATACGCGTGAGCAGCGGCGTTGGTTGATCTTAAATACTTTAAAATACGAAGCTAAAAGTACAACTCACAGGTGGCGCCGAGTTCGCCACCTCTCCCGAAAAGAACCCATCAAGTTGTTTTGGTTTGTTGCTTTTTGTCGCCGGGCGGTGATATCCGCCGAGCCCTAACGCCGAGCCACGCCACTTTCTGCTAAGAAGGGCCGGCTCCCGCGTATCCGTTCTAACGTGCGGCGCTTCGGACGAGTCTAGTCCCGGACTCAGTCCTTGGTCCACACGCACCAACCATCCCCGCTGACGGCGACGTTCCAGCCGTCGCCCGAGGGCTTCCAGCCGTCGTTGCCCATCTTCATCGCCAGCTTATCCCCGACGAGCGCCGCGTAGACGCTGTCCGTCGCTGCGACAATCTCGAGCTTGGACCTCGCGTGGATGCCCGCCTTCTTGCGGGTGTCCATCAGGCCCTGGATCTGATTCCGGAGATCGTCGCCCCAGTCAAAGTAGTGATCCCAAAACACCGAGGGTGTCCCGGGGTGCGTGAGGGTGTACGCGTAGCCCATGCCAACCTTGTTGCTGGGGAACGGCCAGTGCGACTGGGTGGAACCGGTATCGTGGTTGTCGATGAAGGTGACCGCGCGTCCGGGCCAGAGGCCGATGACGCCGGGCGCCCGACCCTTCTTGTCCACAAGCCTCCAAAACTCGCTTCGGCCGCAAGCCTCCTGGAGGATACCCTTGGTCGTGAAGTCGAACGCGGTGCAGATGCCGCCGGTGGAGTCGATCCAGTCGATGATGCGCTGCCTGTGCGCGTCCTGGTCGTACTCCAGGCCCTGACCGTAGTTGAGGGTGTCCCAGTACTCGCCCACGGCAAACTCGGGCATGCACGCGCGAGTGTAGGTGCCTGCAAACTCCCCGCCGTACCCCTTGCTGAAGTCGAATCGGATGCCGCCGAACCCGACGTCGTTGGTGAGCCACTGGATCCACTCGCAGATGTCCTCCTGCACCTTGGGCTGCTTGTGGTCGATGTTGGGTGAGCCCCAGAACTCGTCGCCGGTTGGCTCGCCGCCCTCGCCCATGAAATCCTTGTTGCGGTTGGTAATCGCCCACTCGCCCCAGTCCATGCCGGTGCCCTCCCAGCGGTTCCACTTGCCGTGCTTGCCCTGGTGCGTCGCGCAACGATGGTTGAGCACTGCATCCAGCACGGGGAGCACGTTGTTGGCGCGAAGCTCGCCGATCAGCGAGCGAAGCTCTGCCTCGTTACCGTACTTGGTCTCGAGCGATCGCAGGTTGCGGGGCAGGTAGCCCTCGGGCGCGAGCGAATCCGTGCACGGGGGCAGCCAAATCTGGGTAAAACCCGCCTTGGAGATCTGACCCGCGCGCTCCTGCACCAGCTTGTACCACTCGAAGCGGTGCGACTCCCAGTTGAAACCCTGCAGCATCACCTCGCGGCCGGTGGCGATCCTCGGCAGCGTTCCCTCCTCAATCTTGTAGTCGTCGCCGAGCGCGGGGTCCACCTCGGGAGCCGCGGGCTTGGCGTTCAGGCCCAGGCCCGGGGGCTGCGCGGGCGCCGGCGGGGCCACGGAGTCGCCCTTGATCTCGAACGCCGGCGTGAACGCGGGTGCGTCCTTCTTGGGCGCGGCGGGCTTGGCCGGGGTGAAGGATGGGGGCTTCTTGGCGGGCGCGGAGGGTGCGGCGGGGGGCGGCGTCGGGGGCTTGAACGCGGGGAGGACGTTGTTCACGCCCGGCGCTTGGACCGGGGTGGCAACTCCGCCCAACGGCTTGCCGCCCTCGAGCTTCTGCATCCTCTCCTCGAGGTTGCGGAGCATGGTCGCGCTGCCGTTAGCCGCCGACGCGAGTCCCTCCTCGATGGCTCCAACCTTCGCGTAGAGGACGTCGAGGGACAGAGGATTGGCCTCCTTGTTCGCCAGGATCGCCTCGAGCTTGGCGAGCCTGTCGGACATGGTCTTGAGGTTCTCTTCGACAGCCTTGCTGCCGCCCGCGGCGAGAGCACCCGCGGGGTTTTGCTGAAGCGCCGCGCGGAGCTGCGCCATCTGTTGGCGCAGCTCGGGAACAGCCTTGGCCTCGTCCTGCACCTGCTTCAGGATGGCGTCGATCTTCTGCATGGCCGCCGTGGTGCCCGCGGAGGTCTGGTTGGTGGCGTTGAACGCCTGCTCGAGGCCCTTGACCTTCTCCTGGAGGTGGTTCATGGCGGCCAGCGCCGCGACGCTGCCGACGTCGGAACCCGCCGAGGCAGCCGCGGACGCGAGCGCAGTCTCGAGGGCAGCCATCCTGTCGTTGAGAGCCTTCTGGTCGGCGGTGCCGGTGGGGGTCGCGGTACCGGTACCGGCGCCGGTGCCGGTACCGGTGCCGGTGGGCGCGGCGGGGGTGAACACCTGGCCGACCGCGCCGGTGACGTCTCGCGCGTTGAGCGCCTTCTCCAACGACTGAATCTGACCCTTCATCTGGTCGGCGACGGAGGTATCCTTGATGGCGGTGCGCGCCTTCTCAGCCTCCCTGAGCGCGTTGCGCGTGGACTGGTACGCCGCCTCGAGCTGCTGCCGCTTTTTCTGTTCCATCCTGGCGAACTCCTGCGCCTCGTTCACCTGGGCGAGCAGCTCGCGCTCCCTCTGCGCTCGCGCGGTAAACTCGGAGGTTTTCTGCTCGGGTCCAAACGCGGGCGCCACTCCGGTGATGAACCTGAGTCCATCGCCGACGACGCCGAGCACGCCCTTGGACTGCACCTGGACCTTCTGCGGGGTCTGGAGCGTCGCCACCGCGCCGTTCGCGCCGCGGACCATCGCCATCGGGCCCTGCTGCGGCTGGGTACCCGCGCCCAAACCGCCCGGCCCGCCGAGGTCGGTGAAACCGCCCCCGGGGGTCAAACCCCGGACGCTATCCGCGCCGCCAAACTCGGGAACAGCCGCGGGACCCGAGGCCCGGCGACCGGCCGCCGCCACGGTCCCACCGCCGACGACGTTATTCCTGGCGTACGCCGCGATGTCGCCGCCGGGCGCGCCGCCCGCGCCCCAGTCGCCAAACGGCGGAACCGTGTTGGTGCTCCGACTCGTGGGCCTGGCGTCCATGCCCGGGGGAACGCCGCCACCCGCCGGCGGCGCGACGCGTCCGCCGCCGCCCAAAGAGGAGGACGACCCGCCGCCGCCGCCGCCGCCGCCGCGGGCGGGCCCGCCGATGCTCCTGCGCGCCTGCTGCTGCCGCTTCGGGGGCGGGCCCGAGAGCGGGCCCGGGTTGGGGTAATCCTTCGCGTCGCGGACGTCGTCGAGCGAGATGACCGCGTTGCGATCGATCCCCCCGGTGGAGCCCGCCCCCTGGCCGGGCTGCTGGTGGTACCCCGGGGTGACCCACTCCGCGGAGTTGCCTCGAACCGGCGGGGGCGTGCCCCGTGGCGGTGGCACGCGCGGCGGGACGGTTCCGACGTCGGGCGCGTCTGGATTAAACGCGGAACCCCCGGGGGCGAAAGCCGGGTGGTAGTGCGCTGGTGGGTACTGCGGCTCCTTGGCCATCTGCGCGCGCCTTCGATCGCCGGGCCTGACGGGCGCGGACGCCGCGAAGGAGTCCGCCTCGTCGCGGGGCACGGGGTAGCCGCCCGGGAAGGGATCGAATGAGTCCTTGGTGGCGGTGATGTCCCACCAGCGGCCGGAATCGTCGTAGTAGCCCCCCTTCTTGAGCTGCTGCTCGGCGCGCGCGTCGGGGACGTCCACGGACCGCGGCCGGGTCGGAACCGCGGGGGGCTCCTGGTGGAAGTACCCCTGGGAGTCGTAGAAGCCCGGGTCGGGGGAGTCGTAGGCGAGGGGCTGGTCGGCGGCGGGCGCGGGCGCGCCCTCGTTTGAATTTTTGCCAGTCAGCTTGCCCCACAGATTTTTCAAACCGGTCTCGGTGCCGCCCTCCTTGTAGATGCGCACCTCGCGGCCCCTGCGCTTGGCGTCAGCCTTGACGACGACCGCGGCGGTGAAGAGCCCCGCGCCGGCCCACCCCAGGACGCCGGTCCAGTCACCGCTGAAGGGGACGCCGGAGGCCCGGAGGGACTTCGGCACGGGTTGCGCGGCGTAGTCGTTTCCACCCTGCACGGACCTGTACTGCCTGCGGTTGGACCCGTTCGCGCGGGTGCGGTTGTAATCGGGGGGCATGAGCGCCTGCGCGGAGGACGACGGCGCGGTTCGCACGCGGGCGTTGTCGAACAGCTGGCGCTCGAGGTGTCCCCAGACGCCGTTGACGGGAAGGCCGAACTGCTGCTGCATCTTCTGAACGGACGCGCGCGTGGCGGGACCGAACACACTGCGCGGGTGGTGATCGTTTGGGATGTTGCGTCAAAAAAACGTTTGTTTTCCTCGGGTGTAATTTTGAAGAACGTTGGGGACGGGGACCGGGGCGGGATCGCGCGTCGCCGGGCGCGGAGCGCGCGGAACGCACGATCGCGTGGTATCTCAGAAGCTCTTCGAGCGTGCGGCGTGACAATTTCGGTGGAACGACGGGGAAAACGGAAGGCGCGGGCGGGTTTGGAGACGCACCCGGTCGCGTTCGCCGGGGAGAGGTAGCCCTCGGCGACCAGATCTTTTTGCATGGCGAGCACGTCGACTCCGGTCGTCCCCTCGTACAGATCGCGCTCGACGGGCATATCGCGCCCGCCGGGAGCGGTGTAGGGCGAGGAGCGTCCGCCGTACGCCGCGCGCACCGGGCCCACGTTGATGCGCCTGCGGTTACCCAGCCCGGGCGTTCGCAGAGGGGCGACGCCCTTGAGAGCGAAGGGCTGCTGGTGCCTCATCGCGCTCGTCTTGCCCGTGAAGGCGGCGGACGCCGAGAGAGACGCCATATCTGCCCTCGAGCGGTGTGTGACTCCCGAACACTGCCTGTGTTCGACGTCGGGTTTAGCTTTTAGCGCCGGACGCTTCCTGCCGATACGCGCGCAGGAGCGGTGTGAGGTCCGCGCCGGTCGTCGACATCTTCTCAAAGTTCAAAATATTTTGAACGAGTCGCCCCTGCCAGCTGTGAATCGGCGGGTACAAACGGTCGTTTCCGAGTTTATGCGGTCCAAATCAATTTCGCGGTCAAATATCGGATCCTTAACGGTAAACTGACTCAGCAGGCAGTGAAGTTTCACCGGCAGGTTGAACCTGGGAAATTTCGCCTGAAAGCGGAAATGCGCTTTTTGGCAAAGATCTTTTGTGCGGGAAAACCAAAAACCAGCGTCGAACCGTCGCTTGTTTCGGAGGCCTTAAGTCCTCGGGATTTCGAGCCGCCGGGACGACACAGAGTTTCACGCGTCAATCGGAGCGTCGATCGGGACCCACCCAACCCTCGACCGACCTCAACCACGCACCATGTCCGACAACGCCGCGCGCCTTCAGGCCATGCAGGATGCCGTGACGGACGCCGGCAACAACGTCCGCGCGCTGAAGGCCGAGAAGAAGGACAAGGCTGAGATCGATGCCGCGATCGCCAAGCTCAAGGAGCTCAAGCTCGAGCTCGACACCGAGATCAAGGCTGCCATGGCGGCGGGCGACGAGGCGGCCGCGGCGAAAGAGCAGTTCCGCTCCAAGATGAACGGCGCGCTCGAGCAGAGGCTGTTCTACATCCCCTCGTTCAAGATCTACGGCGGCGTCGCGGGCCTCTACGACTACGGCCCGCCCGGATGCGCCGTCAAGTCCAACCTCCAGGCGTTCTGGCGCCAGCACTTCGTCCTCAACGAGGCCATGCTCGAGGTGGAGTGCCCTTCCGTGACTCCGGAGGTGGTGCTCAAGGCTTCCGGCCACGTAGAGAAGTTCACCGACCTCATGGTCAACGACGTCGTCACCAAGGACTGCTTCAGGGCGGACCACCTGGTGGAGGAAAACTTGGAGAGGATGCTCGCCGACCCCATGATCTCCGCGGACAAGCGCAGGGAGCTCGAGGACATGCTCGCGAGGCTCGAGGAGTTCACCCCGGAGGAGATGGGCGATGCCATCACCAAGCTCGCCATCAAGGCCCCGGAGACCAAGAACGACCTCACCGCCCCCTACCCCTTCAACCTCATGTTTCCCACGCAGATTGGCCCATCCGGCGCGCTGCAGGGGTACCTCCGACCGGAGACGGCGCAGGGCATCTTCGTCAACTTCCGCGATCTCCTCTACTACAACGGCGGCAAACTCCCTTTCGCCGCCGCGCAGATCGGCCAGTCCTTCCGAAACGAGATCGCTCCGCGCGCCGGTCTCCTCCGCGTGCGAGAGTTCACGCAGGCTGAGATTGAGCACTTCGTGCATCCCGAGCAGAAGGACCACTCGCGATTCGCGGAGGTGGCCGACGTGATGCTGTCGCTCTTCAGCCGCGACGCGCAGCTCGGCGCGGTGAAGAAACCCTTCCCCATGACCATCGGCGAGGCTGTGGAGAAGGGCATCGTCGCCAACCAGACGCTCGGATACTTCATCGCTCGCACGCAGACGTTTCTCGAGAAGATCGGGGTCAACCCGGAGCGGCTTCGGTTCCGCCAGCACCTGCAGCACGAGATGGCGCACTACGCCGAGGACTGCTGGGACGCCGAGATCGAGTGCTCTTACGGCTGGATAGAGTGCGTCGGCCTCGCGGATCGCTCCGCGTTTGACCTCAAGGCTCACTCGGACAAGAGCAAGGTTGAGCTCACCGCGTACGAGAGGTTCGCGGAGCCGAAGATGGTGGAGACCCTCGTGGTGGAGCCCAACAAGAAGGACATGGGCAAGGCGTTCAAGAAAGACGCCAAGGCGGTGACCGACGCGCTCATGGCGCTGTGCCAGGAGGATGCGCTCGCGCTCGCCGCGAAGGTTGAGGCGGATGGGAAGGCCGAGCTCAAGATCGAGGGTGGCTCCGTGGAGATCCTCCCCGGGATGGTCAAGATCGCCATGGAGACGCAGAAGGTGTCGGGCCGTAACTTCACCCCGTCCGTCATCGAGCCCTCCTTCGGCATCGGTCGCATCATGTACTGCATGTTCGAGCACTCCTTCTACATCCGACCAGAGGATGAGCAGAAGACGGTGTTCCGGTTCTCGCCCATCATCGCGCCCATCAAGTGCACCATCTTCCCCCTCGTCAACGACGCGGGCATGAACGATCTCGCGGGTACCATCTCCCGCGTCTTGGCCACCGAGGGCATCTCCTCCAAGCTGGACACCACCGCGGTGTCCGTCGGCAAGAGGTACGCGAGGACGGATGAGCTCGGCGTGCCATTCGCCGTCACCGTCGATCACAGGTCGCTGCAGGACAACACGGTGACGATCCGCGAGCGCGACAGCTGCGATCAGGTGCGCGTCGCCGTCGACGACGTGCTGCCGCTGATCAAGAAGCTGTGCAACCTGCAGGCTACCTGGGAGGAGGCCACCGCGGGGCTGGAGAAGCAGGCTGCGGCGTCGGACTGATAGACGGAACATTTTTATTGACGAAATCAAATAGAGTGCGCACACGGCACTCAAAACTCGGATCAACGCGCATTCTGATTGGTCGAGAAGGTGGAACTCGGCTGGTGAAGGTGACGTAGACCTCTCGGGATTACGGCCCCGCGTTATCGCATACCTGACGACGCGCGAGCGAGCCGCGGTCGTGGCAGTAGTTTAGGCGTCTCACCTGGAGATGGCGAGCGTGTTTGCGGTCTCGGGCGTGCGCGCCGGCGCGACGCCGGCGCCGTGGCATCGCGCCGCGTCCCCCTCGGGTCGCGTCGCCGATGCCCACGGCCATGGGTGCTCGACGTCACGCATCTCCCCCGGCGGTCCGCGGGCGAAGGGCGCGGGGAGGGGCGCTCGGGTCGCCGCGAGGGTGGCCACCACGGCGCCCCCGTCCCGTACTTCCACGTCCGGAGACGACGACAAGAAGTTCGGCCGGCAGTCCTCCATGGGAGTGGGCGACGGCGTGGTCCCGATGACCGAGGAGCAGAGAAAGGCGCTGGCACGCTCGGAGCCCCCCAAGGAGTACTCACCGCAGCGCGCGGCGGCCAAGTACGGCAAGCGACCGGGCGAGGTCGCCGTGCGCGTCGCGCAGATCGGAACATCCCTCGGCGGGTTCATCCTGGACGTCCTCATCGACAACCAGCGCGGAGAGTTCGAGAAGAACGCGCCCAAACGCGCCGATCAGCTCAGACGCAAGCTCACCGAGCTCGGGCCCGCGTTCGTCAAGGTTGGCCAGGCGCTCAGCACGCGCCCGGACCTGCTTCCGGCTCAGTACCTCGACGAGCTCACGTCCCTGCAGGACGCTCTGCCCACGTTCTCGGACGCGGATGCCTTCGAGACGGTGGAGCGAGAGCTCGGCCGGCCGCTGGATGCGATGTTCGCGACCATCACGCCGAGCCCCATCGCGGCGGCTTCGCTGGGTCAGGTGTACCGCGCGACGCTCATCGGCAGCGGGAAGGAGGTGGCGCTCAAGGTGCAGCGGCCGAACATCCCGAAGGGTTTGGAGCTGGATTTTCACCTCATCCGCGTGGGCGCCGCGTTTGCCGATCGCTTCGTGGATTCGCTGAACACGTCAATCGTCGACTTGGTGGATGAGTTCGCGGCGCGGGTGTTCCAGGAGTTGAACTACGTCCAGGAGGGTCTCAACGCCGAGCGGTTCGCTCGTCTGTACGGGGACAGGCCGGACGTCGTGGTTCCGGGGATCGAGTGGGAGTACACGTCCCCGCGGGTCATCACCATGGACTGGGTGCAGGGAACGAAGCTCAGCGAGCAGGATTCCCTCAGGGCGCAGGGGCTGGACGTGCTGCAGCTGGTGGACACCGGCATCCAGTGCTCGCTGCGTCAGCTGCTGGAGTTTGGGTACTTTCACGCGGATCCCCACCCGGGTAACCTGCTGGCCACCCCCGAGGGAAAGCTCGCGTTCCTGGACTTTGGAATGATGAGCGAAACTCCGGAGACGGCGCGGTACGCCATCATCAACCACGTGGTGCACCTCGTGAACAGGGACTACCAGGCCATGGCGCAGGATTACTACGCCCTGGAGTTCCTCGACGAGTCCGTCGACGTCGCACCGATCGTCCCGGCTCTGGCGGACTTTTTCGACGACGTCCTGGAGGCGAGCGTGGACCAGCTCAACTTCAAGACCATCACGGATGGGCTCGGCGGCGTCCTCTACCAGTACCCGTTCAACGTCCCGGGTTACTACGCCCTGATCCTCCGTTCGTTGACCGTGCTCGAGGGTCTCGCGCTGACCACGGACCCGAAGTTCAAGGTGCTGGGCAAGGCTTATCCGTACATGGCGCGCAGGCTGCTGACGGATCCCAGGCCCCAGCTGCGAGACGCGTTTGCGGAGCTGCTTTTTAAGGATGGCCAATTCCGATGGAACCGGCTGGAGAACTTGCTGCGGGAGGGCGCCAAGAGCGACGATTACGACGCCAAGGCGGTGATCCCGCCGCTCGTGGAGCTCATCGTCGGGGAGGACAAGCCCGGGGAGGTGAACACGCTCCGGCCGCTGGTGGTGGCGGAGGCGGTGAAGGTTGTGGAGGCGCTCCTGCTGGGGCAGACTGTCGAGACGGCGCGAAGCGAGCAGCTCGCGCCGCTCGTGGCGCTCCTGCCCGAGCAGCTCAAGCGTCTGCCGCCCATGCGCGTGGGCAGCGACACCGAGGAGGAGGAGCTCATGGCGCTCAGGGCGCAGGTGCTGAGGGTATCGGAGATGCTATCGTCGTCCAAGGGCTTTGACCCGTCCGCGATGGAGCCGCTCGCGCAGGCGCTGCAGCAGCCCGCGGCGAGGAGTTTCATCGAGGCGGTCATCACCGGAGTGGGCACGCGCGTCACCGCCAGGCTCATCAAGGAGCTGCTGGGTGACTCGTCGAGCGCGAGCAACGGCGGCGGCGGGAAAGGGGCGGCGCCTAACCCGACGGCGGCGGCGGCGAGGTAAAATTGATAGAGCGAGAGGTAAATTCATCAACACCATTCGTTAAGCTCGTCCCCGACCGACTCGTCACGCGAATCCCGCGCTCATCAGCATCCGCCTCTCTATCGCCCTCGCCACGTCGAAGAGCTCGTGGTCCATCGCCGCGTCGAGCGCGTTATCCATCACGCGCTCTTCCCGCGCTCCGCCAGCTGTGCCACTTTTTTCTCGCAGCGACTCGAGCATGTACAAGCAATCCACCGCAGCTCGCGTCACCGGGGAGATGAACCGCGGATCCCTCGCCCAGAACGCCCGCGTCATCGCGCTCGCGCCCGACGCTCGATCGTTCCTCGTCGGTGGGTTCCGCAGGATGCTGGCGCCGTGCGCGAAAGGCGCGGGTTCGCCGGGGCGGAGGCAGCGAAACTGTTCCTCCTCGCCCGCCGGTCCCTTGCCGACATCCGCGCCCGCCCTGGACTCGACGTCCTCGGGCGGGGTCGCGTCCACGACGTCCGCCGCGCTTGACTCCCACGCCTCGCTCGCGTTCGTCAGACACGTCCCCACCTGCTCCGCGGTGAGCGACGTGCGCGTGTGGAACAGCAGGTCCGGCTTGCCGAACGAGTCCGTCATCGCGCCGATCAACCTCGGCCTCGACAGCGCCGCCGCGGGTATCCCCGTCTCCTCGACGCACTCCTTCACCACGGCGTCGAACATCTCCCGTCGCACGGTCGCGGGTTCGATCCCGTCCAGGTTGGTGAGGTCGTTTTTCACCCCAACGTCCGCGGGCTCGGGGTGGCCGCTGGGTCCGTTGAAGACGCCGCGGAACGTCGCGACCCCTTCGCTTCTTCGGAGGAGGACGAACTTGCCGTCGGAGGTTTCGAGCACGGTCTCCACGCCGAGCGCGCGGCTCTCGTGCGCGTGCGCATCGTCGTGGTTGGATCGCCCGTCGGCTCTGAGCGCGGCGAGGCGCGCGGCGGGCACGCCGTCGGCGTTGGTGCCGACGTAATCCTTGTAGCTCGTCACGCCCACCCTGATCGTCACCGCGGGTTCGTCCGCGGTCTTGCGCACCTCGAGGGACGCGAGGCGAAACTTGAGGGCGTCCCACATCTTTGGGCTCTCGCGGAGCTTCGCCTGCCACGCGAGGTCTATCTCGCCGTCGCTGGGATGCGCGACGCGATTGAACGAGCCGCCGAACTCGATCGCGACGTCCTCCTCGCCGATGCCGAAGCCCGCGCGGCCGGCGGGGACCTGCGCGGCGGAGAAAACGACGCGATAGTCGATCTCACCGCTCACCGGGGTCCTGTCCTCATCGATTCGTGCCCTCTTGCTGGCCATGGCGTTGCTGGCCATGGCGACTTTGCCCGTGGTTGAGCGCCTGTGCCACTGGCAACGGCCCAACTGAACTGAGCAGTACGCGTAACAACGACCTGTTGACCGTGGGCGATTTTTCTCCAGGGGTCACTCTCGGCAACGCGGTCGGGGCGGGGGACCATGAGCGACGAGTCGACCGGACTCCATGAGGCGTCGCACTACAAGTTCACGCGACGTGTCATCACGCCTACGTTCCCAGTCGAGGGAGATTACCTGAAGATCGAAACGGAGGAAGCCATCTTCGGGATCCTCTTTGCTTACATGGGCTGGTGGTTGTTCCGCCAGCTTCGGGGCGTGTTCGCGTGGTACAGGGAGACCAGAGAACTGAGACGGGCGCACGGATCCGACCCGGTGGGCGTGACCGTCGATGAGGACGACGAGTCCGGGAGCGATGCGGACGAAGACTACGAGTTTGTCCAAAAGGGCGGAAGGAAAGAGGACTGAGGTGGAAACGAGTTACGCCGGGGGCGGCAGCCACACCAGGGTTGGGATGGGAAGGTAGTTTGGAACGCAGCGCTTGTGCGTGAATGTCGTGCATCATTTCAATCGTCGCGCGTCGTCCCTAAGATTAATCGATCATTCTCAGGACGCGCGCCCCTCCGCACGCAGTCTCAGTTGGGTCTCGCGGCCCTCATCCTCTGCACCACGATGTCGCTCGCGCCCGCGTCCACGGCGCTGATGTCCTGCGGGGTGATGAACAGGTACTGCTTGTCGCAGTTGTTCGGATCCCTGGCGAATTCGATCAGCGCGTCCATGGAGATCTTGCGGTTGACCGCATCCATGAAGACGTCGAACTCGTCCATGGCCCTGAAGGGGCTCTCCACGTTCTCGCCGAGCGCCAGCGTGAGCGCGAGCGTCGCGTAGGAGCGCTCGCCGCCGGACATGGACCGGGTATCCTTCACCGTCTGACCCGCGCCGTTCATTTTCACGTCGAGGTGGAGCTCGGCGTTGATGAAGTCAACCTTGACCTGCCCCGCGTGTCCCTTCTTGCCCATGTGATAGTTGAAGCGGTGGCTCACCTCCTTCTCCACGGTACTTGATGTTTCCTTGAGCATGCGCACGCGCTTCTTGCGCCCCGCGTTGAGGCGGTTGCAAGGGCCTCGAGACGTGTTGATTGTCTGCTCGAGCCTGTCGTATTTTCGCTTGGCGTCCTGGTAGTTCCGAATCACCTCCTCCTCCGGGCGCTTGTACGCAGCCTTCTCCTTCTCGACCCGTCTCATCGCCCTTTCGTGCTCGCGCTCGAGCTCCGACACGGGCCTCTCCTTGTGGTCCTCGCCGAGGTGTCTCATTGCGGTATCCCTGTCGCAGATTTTCTTAGCATCCTCGATGGCCCTCGTTAACTGGACGGCTTTATGGTCCAGTTGCTGCGCGAGCCCCGCGCTTTCATCGCGCACTTCATTGAGCCGCTTCTCGCACGTGTTGACGGAGTCCTGGGCGGTGGCCGCGCCCTGCGTGTACGCCTCGAATTCCCTCTGGAGCTCTGTCTGCCTGGCCATGAAGTTGCCGTCGGCGCACATTTTGTCGAGTTTCTTTTCCTCCTCCTCGCCAAGCCTCTCTGCCTCTTGCGCGGTCTCAAGCGCCTCCTCAGCCTTGCGCATTTCCTCCTCGAGCGGCGCGAGATCATCCTTCGCGTCCGCGAGCATGCGCTCGAGCTCGTCGACGTTATACTGCGTGGGACCGATGCTCTCCTGCTGCTGCTGCCTGGCGTCAGAGAGATCCACTTTCGCTCGGCTGACCTCAGCCCCCGCCGCGTGCCTCTTGTTCGTCAGGTCGCCCGCCGCCTTTTGGATCTTGTGCTTGGCCTCCGAGGCCGCCTTTCTATCGGCGTTGAGCTGCTTGAGCTCGTTGTTCTTCTCCCTGAGCTCGACGTTGATAGACTTGGCGAGGTCCGCCTCGTTCGCGACCAGCCGAGCGTTGTTCATCGACTTCATGGGATAGTCAATCTGAGCCTGACCCCTGCGCTCGAGGACGCGATGCTCGGTGTACGCCCCGTTGACGTTCCGCGCGCGCTCCGTGAACATGACTCTGGCTCCCTCCTCTTGGTTGGCGACGAGGACGGAGCGCTCCAAACCGGTGGAATCCACGAGAAAGTTGTAAACCGCCGGGTGCGTAAACTCGAGAACGTCCGTCATCTTCAGGTACGCGGAAGGCGGGAGCTGGTTCTCGCCCGGGGCGTACGCGGGCGCGGAGAGGTTCACGACGGAGATCATCGCGGGCATCTTGATCCTGTGCCGCATGATCTCGTCGAGCTTGGCGCGGTCCTGCATGTTGCTCACCAGGTACGTGCCGAGGTTCCCGCCAATCTTCTCCTCCACGGCTCGCGCCCATTTCTGATCCTTGAGCTTGAGGAACGCGCCGACCGGCCCGATGGGTGGGACACTGAACGTGCCCGCGGGGACCCCCTTGAGGTACTTGGCAAGCTCGGGCATCTTGGGACCAAACTTGGCGAGAACCTGGTCGCCCTTGAGCTGAGCGGTTTTCAGCCTATTCTCCAGTCTGCCGATGTCGTCCCGAACGTTCCTGATGCGGTAATCAACATGCTGCTCCTTGCCAATCGCGTCCTGTTTGGCGCGGTCGTTACGCCGCTCCGCTTCTTCGGCGTCGGTCTTTGCCTGGAGGGCCCGGTCGAGCCTGTCCTGCGCCTTGTCCACCGCCTGTTGCAGCCGCGCATCCTGCGCCTGCGAGGCCGCCGCGATGGTCATCTGAGCGTCCTGGATCTGAGTCTCAAGAGCCTCCACATCCTGCTGCTTCAACTTGATTGCGTTGGTCTTCGAGATCTTGGTCGTCTCCTTGCTCTTGGTCTCGCGCTTGAGCGTCCGGAGCCTGTTGCGAGCGGCGTCCCTCTCAGCGATCGCCAAGTTGTTCTTCTCAAGTTCGCGATGAAACTCTTCGTTTGCCGCAGTCGCCTTGCTTCGTTCCTCCTCTGCGAGCCGTTTATTCTTGGCGATGAGCTCCTCGATCTTCGGCATGATATCCTCCCTCCCCGCCACCTCCGCCTCGATGTTCGCCTGCTCGGTCTCCAGCTGGTACACCTGCGCCCACGCGAGTCGTTCACGTAACTCTTTCACCTTGTTCTTGAGCTCCTGGAGCTTGGTGAACGAGTTCTTCTCCTCCTCGAGCCTATCGAGCTCCGCCCTGACATCCGGGAGTTCCTTCTCTTTCTCCTTGATGAGGTTGTTCATCTCACTGATCTGTTCCTTGATGTACACGAGCTTGTTGGTGATCTCCTTCAGCAGCGTAGCCTTGGTGAAGAAATCGTACTTGTCCTTTGCCTTTCCGCTGTGAAGGAACTCTCGCGATGAGTCCTGGGACATGACGACGACGGGATTGTTGACGTCGATGTTGAAGTGGTCGGTGATGCGGATGAGCTTGTCGCGCGAGGAACCCACGTCCTTGCCGTCCTTGCCCTTGATCTTGTAGGACGAGGAGTTCTGGGTGATGTGGCGCTCCACGGTGATTACGTCGCCGTAGACGTCGGGATCCAGCGCGTCGTCGCCGACGTTGCGGATGCTGACCTCGACCTTGGCGAAGTTCGCGCCCTCGCGGATGAATCCCGAGATGCCCTTCTCCGCGCGTCGGGTATCCCTGGCACGGACGCCGAGCGCAAGCGAGAGCGCGGTGAGCACGGCGCTCTTCCCGGACCCGTTTTCGCCCACGAGGAAGTTGATGCGGGGCCCGAACTCAACCTCGAGGTTGTGGTGGCACATGAAGTTGGTCAGCTTCACCCGGAGGATGGTCCCGTTGCCGTGGGCCAGATCCCCGGGATCGGGAGCTTCTCTCTTGTGTTTCTTCCCCATCGCTTCGCGTCGGAAGGCGGGGCGCGCGCGCGTGATCTGAGCTTGGCACCCCCGCGTCTTGGCCCGTTTTTTCAAAAATCTCGGACAATCCTCGGGGTGCCCGTTTTTGAGAGTTTGCGTCGGCTGCCGTGGACACCCCGACCATCACACACCCCAACGCGTCTGCCTCGTCGTCGGATGTTCGCCTATAAGTGCTCGGAGTGCTGCGGCGATCCTCCGGGTCGCCCGCACCCCCGCGCGAGCGCCACGCGGTGCGCGCAGGTCCGATCGTACAGGTACACCTCCCCCGAGGACTCCGTGCTGGAGAAGCTGTTCCTCCAAAGGTTCTGGAACTTCGGCGTCCGATTCTTCCCCACCTGGTTCGCGCCCAACCTGATGACCACGGTGGGACTGGTCTTCGCGCTCGGTGCGTACGGCACGCTCCTGTGGCACAGTCCCGACCTGGACGGCAGCCTTCCCGCGTGGGCCGCCGTCGCGTGCGCGGCGATGCTCTTCGTGTACCAGACGATGGACGGCATGGACGGCAAGCAAGCGAGGCGCACCGGCGCGGGATCGCCCCTCGGCGAGGTCACCGACCACGGCGCGGACGCGATCGCCGCGTGCATCTACGGCGCGTTCATCTGCGACTCGTACGGATGCGTCGCGCACGGCGGTGACCTGGTCAAGCGGTGGATGGCGGTCGGTCTGGCCGCGTACAGCAGGATCAACTTCGCCGCGGATTCCGTCACGGCGACGTACACGGGCATTCTCCCGGTGTCCCCCGTCGACTCGCAGGAGCTGCAGGTGCTGGTGCAGCTCACGCTCCTGTGGAACGGGCTGGTGCCGGGGGGTAAGGAGGCGTGGGGGAGGGTGGTGACGCTTCCGTTCGACCTCGGTGATTGGCCGCTGGGTCTCGCGACGGTGACGTTCTTCGGGTCCCTCGGACTGATCTCGCGGCTCATCTCCGTGTGCGCCACGTGCGTCGGCCCAAAGTCGCGTCACCTGCCCAAACGGTCCCCCGCGGGGCTCTACCTCCGCGCGTTCTCGTTCGAGATCGTGCTGACGATCGCCCTGGCGCGCTGCGCCAACTTCCCCGCGTGTCACGTCGCCGCCGCGTTTGTGTTTGGCGAGAAGATGATCCGGCTCATGTCGCTGCGGGTCGCCGACCCGGACTCGAGCCCGAGCCCGCCGTGGTACACGAGCGCGATCGCGGCGTGCGCGGCGATCGTGCCCCCGCGCGGGGGCGGGGCGGTGGAACTCGCGCGCGGCTTCGAGTTTGAGCTGGGTCGCGCCGCGACAGACGTCCTCGCGTGCGCAATCGTGTCGACGGCGGCGGCGGCGTTCGCGGCGTCGTACTGGGCGCTTTCGGGGCAGATCACCGGATGCCTGGGGATGCCGAGGAACCCGTTCGTGCTCGGGAAGCGCAAGACGGGGTGAGGACGAGGGGTGGGGCGGTCGACGGAGGGCGCGGACGCCGACGCTTGAGTTATCGTGAAAGTGTGCCTAGTTTACCAGTGAAAGTGTGCCTAGAAGTTCGCCTGCGCCGCGAAGCGCGCGGTCGCCTCCGCGGATCCGCCTAATCGTCGTCCAAACGCACGTCGTTGATCCTCGCCACCTCGACGAGTTCCTTACCGAAGTCCGACGTCCTCTCGTGCAGCTCCTTGGCCATCGATTCGATCTCCCTCAGACTCGCGCTCGACGCCGTCATGTCGTCAACCTTGGCGATGATCCCCGACACCCGCGCCCGAAGCTCACCCCGCGTGCGCTCCGCCTCGGAAGCCGCGTCGTCCGCGCGTCTCATCGTCTCCTCGAGATCTCTGGAGGACGCATCGGCGGCGGCGGCCGAGGTGGAGCGGCTCGGCCGAAACGCGGCGTCGTCTGCGAGGATCGCCTCGAGCTCGGCGAGGGCGGCGGAGGATTCTACGTGGCTCCTCGTCTCGAGGTCCGTCGCGGGTTTCGTCGACGTCCCGGCGGCGCCCGCGCGAGCGATTCGAATCGCGGCGGACGTGCGGCCTACGCGGGCTTGGGTCGCCCCGCGATGGGTGGCGGCGTGGGTATCGACGCGACCGGGGTCGAGATTGTTGACCTCGAGTTGGGATGGTCCTGGAGACGTGCCCGCCCCGCCGTCCGCATCACCCCCGGCCCTTCGGGCCACCACCAGACGCGGCCGGTACGTTGGCGCGGGCATGCCTCGGGGTCCCGCGTCTCGCACGTGCCGAACGACCGTCGCCGTCGTTTGCTGCTGCCTCACAGACGCGTCGACACCTGGTGGTTTGCCGTACTTCACGTCGTCGTCCTGGATCTGCTGCCTGATTCGCGTTAGGATCGGGTCGTCGTCGTCGTCGTCGTCGTCGCTCGAAGACGGCGAGACGGAGGCGTCGCCACGATCTTGAAACGACATCCGCGATCCAGGCTTCGCCGACGGGAGACCTCTTCTTCGCACTGCGGAGTGACCGAGTGGGTCCGATGTCAAAAAAAGCCGAGGAAATATTTTCAAGGAGAGACCAGGCGACGTCCTGGGCGTCGTAGCCCGCCACAAACTCGCCCTGATCGCGTCAAACTCCGCGCTTAGGACGCCAACATCACGTCGCGTCGATCTCCTTCGCCAGATGGGAAAAACAAAAAAGAAGGACTGCGTCAACCGGGAATCGAACCCGGGTCTTAACCTTGGGAAGGATAAATCATAACCACTAGACCATTGACGCCAGTTGTAGATTCATCGCTATCACCCATTGAAGGGTGACATGGATTCCCGTGTTGCAAGGTTGCAAGCAAGAGCGGACAGTTTCCTCTTTCAACCCTTTCTTGAAAATATATACAGATTCACATTTCTCCTTTCAGATTGTTTTCTTGACCCTGAAATTGCGAAATCGACTCATCTTCCCTTTCAATTTATCGATCATATTTTCAAATGCGGTCGGGTTCCTGAAACTGGCGCCAAACCGAGAATATCCAACGCCCAGATACGCATGCTTTCTCGGTCCTTTATCCTGCCCGAAGGTTGCGAAGGGGCGCAGTGCAGGAGGCGCCGCCCGTCAAAAAAGACGGGCGGAATTCGCGTATTGGAACCAAACGGAGGCGCCGTTCGTATCGCGACACACCGGGAAGTCCACAGTCCGCAGTCAACCGGGAAACGAGGGAAACGGGCGTTTGGCAACCAAAAGACGCAGTTCCTTTTCCACAAATTTAGGGTTGTGTCGCGCGCCTTCGGAGGTGCAGCTCCGAATTCGAGGGTGTTTCGTGTGAACCCCAAAGCCGACCACGCGCGGCAGAAACAGCACTCGTAACGCCACCGAGAGAATGGTCGCCGCCGCGACGATGGCTGCGGACGTGCTCGCGCATTTACCTCCGCGAAAACGCCTGAAGGCGACTGCCCAGATTCCGTCAACGTCAACGAGCGATCTTCCTCCGCCGGTGAGCCTGCTGGCGCTGGGCGCGCAGCGGCTCAAACACGCGCAGGAGAAGGACATGATAACCGACGATCACGGTCGACCGGCCGGCCCGAAGATGAACCCGATGTCCCCGACGACGCTCATGCGGGTGGCCGGCTCGTTTGACAACGAAGCGACGGTTCCGAGCGAATCCGCCGGCACCGTCGCGGCTGACGCCAAGGCTAAGGCGCTGGCCAAGGGCGAACGCGCGGTCGCCGCGCGTCAACTGGCGAACGAGAAGGCGCGCGCCGCTAAGGACGCCGCCCGCGTCGCGGAGGAACTCGCCGATCTGGCGCGAGAGGCGAAGAAGAAGGCGGAGGAGCTGCTCGGGTCGAGAAAGACGGAGGAGCTGCTCGGGTCGAGGCAGACGGCCGGCGGCGCCGCGAGCAAAACCCCTCCGGCGGCGCCGAAACCGATCAGGGTGAAGCCGAAACCGCGGTCGCCGAAACCGCCGAAGCCGCTGACGGACGAGGAGATGGCGATGCGGCTGCACATGGAGATGAACGCCTCGCCGAGGTTCGGGAGGGAGCGGCGCGGGCGCGGGGGTTTGGAGGAGGCGAGGAAGGACACTTCGCCGGTGCGGATCCCGGCGCCGCCCGCGTGATGACGTGATGACGTGTTGTTGTTGTTGTTGTTGTTGTTGTTGTTGTATTGGGTACAAGGAAATGTATTATTTCACGGGATGTAGTTGTAACAGGCTAAAATCGCTGAAAGCGCGTGTTGAGCTTGGTCGTCGCCACGGGCGCGTTGTGTTCCGGCGTCGACTCAACGGAGGTCGGGCATGAGCTCCATGGTCTGCACGGTGATGGCGCGCGTCACGGCGAGCATGTCCGGGCACCCCGAGCCCCACTTGGCGCAGATGATGCACGTCTGCAGAGGGGTGAGCACCTCGTCCACCACCTCGCTCACGAGCACGAAATTTTGCAGCTGCTCGGCGCTGATGTTGGTGCGCAGGTCCCGAATCACGCTCTCCACCCGACACGCGTGCGCGGCAAAACCCGTCAGCGTGAGCTGCCCCGTCCGGTCGAGCACGTCCTGCTCGGTGGCGGCCCCCGCCAGTGTTCCCGCGCCGATGCTCATGAAGTCCACCAGCGTCGCCGCCGGGCTAGATCCCTGCAGCATGAGCGCATCCGCGGTGAGCTTCTTTCGCGCCTCAAAAATCTTGCCGAGCGCCTCCGCGTGGAGCTTCCACTTCGCCACCACCGCCCGCCGCTGGTCCTCCGACAGCGCCATCTCGCGGGCCAAAAAGTGCGCGCGCTTGAACACGCTCTCGGGCTGGCCGGGACCCTGCGCGAGCATGCCCGCGCACGGCGACTCTTCGCCATCCTTGGGCGGGCCCGCCAGGATCGAGTACACGCCCATCTGCGAGCACGCGTTGCCGTCCACGAGGAAGGACTTGAAGTGCTCGGTGAGCTTCAGCGCGATCAGCCTCATCGCCTCGAGACAATCCTCGCTGTGCTCCTTGGCGCCGTTTTTGAGCTCCAGCTGCGCCGCCTGCGCCACGGCGCACGCCTCCTCCTGCAGGGTGGGCAGCTCGAACTCGCCGTCCGAGTCGCACGTGGACACTCGGCTCAGGCGCCCGGCCCTGTGTTGAATCTTGACCGTGCGCCCGTTTTGGAATTCGTCCTCGATCTTCAGGCGCATCTCGTTCTCGCTGTTGTGCCGGTTCAGGGCGACGTCGCTGCCCGCGGGGGAGCCGGGAACGGAGCTTTGCAGCTTGTACTCGAGCTCGCTGTTCTTTATGCTGCACACGCGAAGCTTACGCTCGAGCTCGGACTTCTCCTTGATGAGCTTGACGTTTTCGGAGTCCGCGCCGCTGGTCTTGAGTTGGCACTCCTCGAGGCCGGTCTGGGACTTTTGCAGCGCCTGTTTCAGGCGCTTGACCTCGTCCTCCTGCTTGGCGATCTTATCACGGAGCTCCTTGTTTTCCTGCTCGAGGGTAGAGACGTGATTGCGATGGCGCTCGCGGCAGCGCCTCTGCGCCTGGAGGTTTGCGTAGCGCTGGCGCTTGCGTCGAGCCTCCGGATCGTTCGGATCGTCGTCGGATCCGCCCGGGATTAAGACATCGTCGGAGCTGTTCTGGGAGGTGTTTTTCTTCTTCGAAGTTTTCTTGGCGGTCGCCTTTGGCGCGGTATCGATCTGCACCGGTGGGCCGAGATCCATCATGTCGGCGGTCACCGGGGGCGTGTTTAGCAGCGCAGTGAAGTCCACGCTACCGAGCGACCACTGGCGCAGGCCATTCACCGCCTTGTTGGGGTTGGAGTGGCCATTCCCGTTACTCAAAATCTGAGGGGCTGGTGCGTCGTTGGAGGCATCCACGAGCTGGATAGTCTGGTTTCCCGCCGCGGCGAAGGGCGCGCTGTCGATGATGTCCGTCAGAAACTCCTGAAGCACATAATCGTCCACAACCGCGGCGCCTTGTGCGATCCTCTCGTATTTCGGGTCGCTCCTGACCGTGGGCATTGCGTCACCTCGCGGAAGGATAACCTCGCAGAGGGATTCGCAAGCAATTTCTCCCGAAGGAAACCCTCGCGACTGCGACGGGGTCGAGGCGGGTTTCTCCCGCGCGCGCTCGCGCCGCAAAACACCGAGATCCTCGAGCGCAATAAGGGTCTCGCGCCGCAGGGAAGTGCCACTCCAGCCCGTGCGGGCTCGAATCTTCCGAGGAGAAGCGAAAAAGAGCCCCGCATAATAATAATATCAATCAACTTTCCCGGGGTTTCGGCGTGGCACTTTGATCGGGAAATCCCGGTAAAATCTCGAAGACTTTCCTCATTATCAGCCACGGAACTTTCTCGTTTGTTTTTGCGTGCACTCCGACTGGGCAACCAGTCAGAGTTTGTTTCTCGCGAGGCAAACCTTATCATAAATTGGCCAATCCGAACGGAACCGACGGTTCATTCCCAGACGGTTCTTTCGAAGTTCGTTATTCGTTTTATGCGGGTTGCTGATCGATCGAAGCCCGTAGCAGCTCCGGCGAATTCAGCTCGCGTTGGCAGGCTGGCGCGCTCACGTGACTGCGTGAGTGACCTCGTCACCGTGGGAAAAGGATTTCATTTCGAGGGCGCCCGAAGCCACAGTTCAGCGGGGGTCCAGAGCGCTCGGACGGGCCGAGCCCGGTGTGAATTCACGCGCGGGCTAGACTCGGAGCTCATACTCGGCGAGCGCATCGCGAGGTCGCGGTCGGAGCGGAGAGAGAAGGGAGCGCGAACGGAGAGGGCGGTCGCCATGGGAGCACCGGCAGGCGGCGGCGGCGGTGGTCGCGGCGGTGGTCGCGGCGGGGGCCGGGGCCGGGGCCGGGGCCGAGGCGGCGGCGGCGGGAAGGGCGGCAGGGGCGGCAAGAAAGTCTCCACAAAGAACCAGATGAGGAACATCCAACGCCTGCTCAAGCGCGAGGGCCTGCCGGAGAAGCTGCGCCTCGAGAAGCAGCGCGAGCTCGAGAAGCTGGAGGGCATCTTCAAGGAGAACAAGCAGGCGGAGAGAGAGCGGAAGATGGCGGTCAAGTACCACAAGGTCAAGTTCTTCGAGCGCGTCAAGCTCACGCGAGCGATCGAGAAGCTCGAGAAGGCCAACCCGGACGAGCGGCGGCGACCGGACGCGGTGACGAGGGAGCTCGAGTCGCTGCGGGACGACCTGCACTACGTGACCAACTTTCCAAAGGGGTACAAGTACGTGTCGGTGCTCAAGGGAGACGCGGAGGACGACGCCATCAAGCGCAAGCGGGAGAAGCTGAGGCAAATCATCAAGGAGCGCGGGCTGGCGGACGCCGCGCTGGCGGAGGCGAACGAGGGCGGGACGGACGTCGCGGCGGCTGCCGCCGCTAAGAAGGATGACGGAAAGGAGAAGGATGACTTCTTCATGGAAAGCGACTCAGACTCGGACTCGGACTCGGGCTCGGACTGAGACGGGATAAGTAGCGGTAGACGACGACGAAATGTAGGTGTGAGCGTAGCGCTGTTGAACGCGTCGCGCCCGGAGAAGCGACCGTATGTGACCGCATCGTCGCTCCGCGCCGTCCAAACAGCTGAATTTTTTTCTCGGTCGGTCCACGCCACCAAGCCTGCCCTGCCCGGCGACGAGATTCACACTTCTCTGCTGCGCGGGAGCCTCTCGCTTGGCGAGGGGATCACATGTTCGGCGGGTCGATACGGCCCGCGTCGATATCTTTCGGTGTCGGCGGGGATATTCGCCCCGCGTCGAAGCGCGGTTCGAGCGCGGTGCCGAGGAGGAGCGGGGGATCGGTCGAGACGAGGATGGAGGGTTCGCGCGCGGGCGCCGATGCGGACAAAGCCCCGGCCTCCCGCCCACCTCGGCGCGAGGAGGACACCGTGAACCTCTTCCGTAACTACGAGCTCCGCACCGCGTTCGCGCCCGCCGAGCGCCGCCGTCTGCCCACCACCCTCGTCACCGGCTGGCTGGGCAGCGGCAAGACCACGGTGATGCGTCACGTGCTCGCGAACCGCCAGGATCTGCGCGTCGCCTGCGTCGTCAACGACTTCGCCGAGCTCAACATCGACGCCGAGCTCGTGGCGAGGGACGACAACGGCGTCATGCCCGGCAGCGGCGCCGGTAAGAACACGCGCGGCGTCGTCGAGCTCACCAACGGATGCCTCTGCTGCACCCTGGGCGGCGAGCTCGAGACGGAGGTGTGGCGCATGCTCGACGAATCCGCCAAACACGGCGAAAGCGTCGCCGACGTAGACTACCTCCTCATAGAGACCTCCGGACTCGTGGACCCCACCGAGACGGTGGCGTCCCTAGACAAAAAGTTTGGTAAGATGGCCAGGGTACGACTTGACGCCGTGGTGTGCGTCGTGGACGCGGAAGCCGCCGCGTACGGAGCCGCCGGGTTTTACCTCGACGGCCCGGACGCGTGGCGAGCGCAGCTTTCCGTCGCGGACGTCGTGCTGCTGAACAAGACGGACCTGCTCGAGGGGAGCGAAAAGAAGCTCAAGCTCGCGAGGGAGTTTGTGGGCGAGCACGCGCCGGACGCGAGGGTGGTGGAGTGCGAGCGCGGGCGAGCGCCGCTCACCGCGATCCTCGACGTGGAGTTGACGGCGCAGCCCGAGGGCAAGTTTGGGCACGACTGGGACGCCGCGGCGCGGCCGTTCCTCGTGTCTCCCACGGGCGAGGGGCTACGGAAGCCCGGCGATCGCCCGAAACCGTCCGCCGCGGGGGGTGGGCCGTTCGTCATCGACCCCGCCAGGCGCACGACGCACGCGCCACGTGGACCAACGGGGAGGTCGCGTTCGGACGGGTCGGACGAATCGGGCGCCGACTTTGGCTCGGTGGCGTACGAGGGCGGGCCGACGTCGCTCGCGTCGTTTCAGGCGTGGGTCGCGTGCGGAATCCCGCCCGGGGTTGTCCGCGCGAAGGGGTTCGTCACCTTCGCCGAGGAGCCCGGGGTTCAGTACGACTTTCACCTGTCCGGCAGGCGCCGCGTGGAGATTGAGCCGAGCGAGAACCGGGGGCCGCCCGGGTTTGAAAGCGCGTTTTCAAAGACGCCGGCGAAGACTCGATCGGCCACCAGGCTCATCCTCATCGGCCCGGACATCGACCGGGACGTCGCGCTCGCGCAGCTGGGAGATCTCGAATCGCCGCCGCCTCGTTCCGGCGATCTCGACGTCGCCGCCGCCCTCGCGGGCGCGCGGGAGCTCGTCGGGTCAGACCTGAGGCTCGAGTGGGTGGAAGCCGGGGACTGGTGCCATCCGCTGGCGGCGGCCACTTGCGCGCACTTCAGGCTCACCGGCGCGGCCGCCAACGGGCTCACGGTGGATGAGATGGAGCGCAACCATGGCGTGGACATGAACGCGGTGAACCGCGATCTGGTCAGGGCGCTGAACTCGGGCGGGGGCGGGGTGGTTGTCACCGCGGCGTCTCGATCCGATAAGTCGACGTACTTTGGCTCGCCGGAGACGGTGGTGAGGGTGTCTCTCGTCGGCGGGGAGGGCGCGCTCGGGGAGTCGTGGTGGGAGAGGGTTCGCACGGCGAGCACGACGGCGCTTCGTCGGCACATAGCGCACATTCCCAAGTGTAAGTGCGGCTTCTGAAACGCAGAAGGCGCGCGTTACAAATTCCATGAAAATTTCCGAACAACCCCGCCAGCGCAAAAAATAGCAACACTTCTCGTGCGCGATCGTTCCTCGTCCAACCTCGTCCGCCATGGCGCCGCCCTCGTCCGCCATGGTCGGGGCCTTCGCGGCTGTGTTCTACGGGGTAGTCGCCGTCGCGATGGGCTTCATCAACAAGGCTGTGATGAGCGTCTACGGCTTGGAGGAGAGCAACTTCCTGCTGCTCTGCCAGATGGCGGTCACCGTGGCGGTACTCTTCTTTCTGCGCGGTGCCGGGAGGGTGCAGTTCGCGCCCATCAGCCTCGCGCAGGCCAAGAAGCTGCTCCCGGTGGCGATTTTGTACAATGCGAACGTCGCCTTCGCGCTCGCCAGTCTCGCCAAGGTGAGCGTGCCGACCTACAACACGCTGAAGCGGCTGACGCCCGCGGTGGTCCTCGCCGCGAACAAGGCGCTGCGACTGAGGCCCGATCCTTCCAAGGAGGTCGTCGCGTGCATCGTCGTCGTGGTGCTCGGGTGCCTCATCGCGGGATACGGGGACTTGGAGTTCGATCCCAGGGGGTACGTGATGGGCCTCACGTCTTGCGCGCTGCAGGCGAGCTACCTCCTGGTGGTGGAGAGGACCGGGGCGGAGCGCGGGATGAATTCCATCGAGATCATGGTGTACAACGCTATGCTGTCGTCGCCGCCGCTGTTTCTCGTGGTTCTCGCCACTGGGGAGCTCGGGTCCGGAATCGAGAGGTTGAGTGCGATGTCCGGGGACGTCGGGTTCGTCTCGGTGTTCGTCCTGGCGCTGCTGGCGGGCATGCTGCTCAACTACGCGCTCTTCCTCTGCACTTTGACCAACTCGGCTCTCACGACGACGGTGGTCGGGGTGCTGAAGGGCGTGGTGAGCACGGCGTTGGGTTTCTTCCTGCTCGGCGGCGGGGTGGATCCCAGCGTCACGCACGTGATGGGCATACTGACGAACACCGTCGGGGGAGTGGCGTACTCGTGCGTGACGTACAGCGAAAAGCAGGCAAAGCGGAGGATGAAGGTGAAGAACAGCGACTTGGACCTCGCGGGTTCAGAGGGGAAGTAGACTAGTGCTGCGTTTGTTCTCGTCAGCTTCAAGGCGAGGGCTCGCGTGCAGTAGCGAAGTAGTTACACAGTACACACAGTACTCAGAACACCCCGGGGACCCACACGTTGGGCACTCGTTCCTTAAGTCTTCGCCAGTCGTCCCCGTATTTTTCAGAGCACCTTCGTTCGTCCCTCCCCGCCCTGTGCGTGATCATGGCGAGAAAGAACGCCGGGTAGAACCAGACCACGGCGCTCTGCCACGGCCACCGGTCGCACGCCAGGGCCCACGCGCACGCCATCGCGAGGTCCGCGGTGTAGTGAATCTTTCTCGCCATCCCGACCCATCCGCTGGCGAGAAGCGGGAACCCTCGTGCCGTAGATATCGCGACGGGCGAGCGCAACTCGCTCCAAGGGAGCTCGGGGAAGGCGTACGGGCGCTTTCCGAGGCCCACGCCCAGGTGCTTCGCGCGAAATCGCACGCGCTGCGCCTGCGAGGTGTCCCAGACGTAATACGCGGAGAGTAACAGCGCCAGGACGAAGGCGAAGCGGGGCGTCGTCAGCCTCACGTCGTTTTTCGCGACGAAGAAAGCGTTGGCCGAGTACACGAAAGGAACGCCCGCGAGGTTCCAGAAACACAGCATCCACCCGAACTTCTCCCTCATGACGTCGAACGTGAACGGGACGCACGCCTCGCCCTTGTGGCACGCGTTGGCGTACAGCCAGTGCGCGAACAGCAGGAGAAACGACGCGTTCGAGATACGACGCCGCGGGCAGAAGAAGAACAAGCCGATCGTCCCAGTCCCGTCGTCATCCATGGCGTGCTCAAGGTTATGGTCGCCGGCTCCCGCGAGAGACGCGGCCAGCGTCAGGATGAAGAGCGTCGCCCAGCTCGCTCGAAGTTCGGTGAACAGCTTCCAGTCGAGCCTTCCCCCGAACGACCGAGGGTTTGCGACGACGCCCATGAAGACGTCGTACACCGGGTTCGTTAGCTCGTCTTCGACATCGGCGTCTTCGACATCGGCGTATTTGTCGGCACCCTCGGCACCCTCGGCACCCTCGGCACCCTCGCGCCCGCCGCCTCGTCCTCCTCCTCCTCCTCCTTCTTCAACTCCGCCGGTCACTCGCAGTCGCCACCTCCGTCGCCATCGCCGACTTCGATGGTGAAGGTAGAGCCCGACGGAGGCGACGTCGGCGACGACCACGGCGCACGTCGCGAGCTCGCCCCATCGACTGGCGATCCAGCGAAAGGGCGCGTCGCCGAAGAGGAGGAGCGTCGCGATCAGGCACGCCTGCGTCACCCACCACGCCGCGAGGGCGTTGCACTTGTACCTCAGCCGCGTCGTCGGAGGAGGCGGGGCGGCTCCTCGGGAACGGTTTTCGTTTTGGTTTTCGATCGTCCGCGCCTCGCCGATTTCGTCTTCGTCCGTTTTCGTCGGAACCCCCGCGGCGGTCTCGGAACGGTCGTCGTCCGCGCGCCCCGCGACGTCGCCGCCTCGAAGCGGGTAGCCGAGGACCACCGGACCGGGGCACGCGAGGGCGAGGCCCACCTGCGCGCCGAGCCACGCCAGGTACGCCGCGAGCGCGCCGGGGGTTGGCGAGGCGAGCCTCGCCAGGTCCCGCCCCGCGCGGCGCCACCCGTCGAGCGTCCTCGGGAGAGGATACAGCGCCCCATCGCTCGCGGCGACGCACAGGAGGACGTAATAGACGGTGACGTGGCTGAGCAGGATCACCGCCGCGGCACCGGACGCGCCGCCGAACTCGAGGTTAGCGCGCGCGGGGCGCTCGCGCATGGCGCCGCGAGCGGGTCGTTGTGGCGACGCCCGCGCGGGTCCGAGGTTCGAGCTGCCGAGAAGGTTATTTCTTGGACTGGAACGCGCATCGAATTTCGTGGAGACCTGGGCTCGACTCCCAGTGGACCCCTCGGAATTTTTTTTCGATGTTTGATGTTTGATTTGTGGGAGACCTGGGCTCGACTCCCAGTCATCATGATCAGTGGCACCCTCGGATTTTCGATGTCTGAGATTTCGCCCGGGCTCAACACGCGAACCGCGTGCCCCGGGATCGTCGCGACGAGGGACCCGGAGAGTGGCCGGTGGGACGTCGCCGCGGCGTGCAGGGGGAGCTCAGGTTCTCGTGATACGCGCGGTACTCGTAACTACTTTAACAACTCTTCGCTAACGAATCTCCGGAAAAGTAAGTGTATTTGTCTCACGGTTGAAGTTTTCAGGCGGTCGAGGCGGCCGCGGCGGCCGCGGCGAAGAGGTACTCCTGAAGCCTGTCAAGGCGCTCCATCGCATTAAACGCGCGCTCCACACACAAATTAAACTCGGGATCCTTGCCGATCCTTCGCATGTGGGACGCGTGGAACTCGTTCATCTCATTCACGGACGTGGGGAGAGTGGTGTAGGCGCGGACGTGGTGGGCGAGCAAGCGCTCCTGGGCATCTGCGGCAAACCTCGCCGCTCGATCCTCCATGATGATCTGATTCGGATCGTCCAATGCTCCGTGCTTTCTCTGCCTGTCCGGTGTCATTTCCACGTGACGCAAACAGGATTCGAGACGTTTGGCCTGCTCCGGACCGAGGTGCTGGAGGTTGTACTGGATCTTGAACTCCTCGATCCTGGGGCCATCTTTGTACATATTCCACAGGTGGGAGCTTCCATCCTTGTTCACATATAGCTCCCATTTACGCTTCGGGCGCACGGTCAAGGTCGGTTTCATCCCGTCGGTACCCGCGGCAGTGGAGACGATGATAATGGGGGAGTCGTTCCAGTGGATGTAGTACAGCAGCGTGGCGAAGTTTATCAGGCCGGGCACCGAATGAAGATAGTCGTGCGCCACGGAGATATCTGCTTTATGCTGATTCTTGCTCGCTTTCCTGAGGGGGTGAGTCCTATTGGGTTCCTTCCCGCACACCTTCTTGTGACGCTTCCAGTCCGCCTTCTGGCATGCCCTGCAGCAGTACGCTGCGATGTTGCAACCCGAGCAGAACTTCTTGCGGGTGTCGATCGGAATGGACGCTCTACATGCCACGCAGAGGATGTTAGCCGTCGGTGTCGGCGGCGTTAAAGCGACGTCAGTCGGGAGTTGCCGGAAAGTGACATGTATGTCGTCAACGAGGAGCGGACCGTTCCGCGCGACCCGTCTGAGCCTTTCGGCGAGCAAGTGCATCTGCATGCTCTCCAACTGCAGAATGTTGGGCTTGATGTCGGGGGGTTGTGTCATGAACAAGTACTGGTTCTCGATCGCCCTGTCGTTCCACTGCTCACACAGCAAAACATTCCTCTCGAGTCCATTGCCGTGAAAGTACATGTTCGCGAGCTCGTGTTGCGCCGCCGCCACGTTCTGCTCGGCGGACATGCGGAAATACTTCACGGCGATGACGTCATTTATCTCGATATTCGGCAGTGTCCACCCTGGCACGTCCCTGCTGGAGTGCATCTGACCGAATATTAACTGAGCCTCTCGGTCACCCGAATCTGCGGCGTCCCTGATGACCCGCAAGGCGGAGATGTCCTCGTCGCTCACGGTGGTGCGGGGAGCTCCGTTCTTTTGCGTCTCGAGGCGATGCTTCAGGTACCATTGGATAGCCCCATCGAGCTCAGAGCCTCGTAGTACCATATCGCGTGTCGCGCGTGTCGTTGCTTGTGGGGCGGATCTGATGAGAATGAGGCGACTCTCCGTTTACCTTTTGGATAGCCAAAACCAAAAGGCGTTTTTCTCGGAGCGGACAAAAAATGACAGCTGCATCACACCTGTGAGCTGCGAGCGGCGGGCTACCGCCCAGGGTTTGTTAGGGTCTCGTCGACACAAAACGACGCGATGGAGGAGGCGAGAGCGCGCACGGCGAGCCGGTCGCTCGCCGAGCGCCGCCTGGCGTGGGCCGACGTGTGCGGCAAGGTCCAGTACGAGGGCCTGGCCGATACGGCGGCGGCCCAGGACCTGTGTCGCGTCGTGTTCGCCACCGTGCGCGACTACCACGACAAGCCCAGCCAGAGGGCGGTGGAGCGCGCGATCGTCGCGGCGCTCGCGCACGCCGACTTCCTCAAGGCGTTCGCCGGGCTGGTGGTGAAGGCCGGCGATAAGGCCGGCGAACTTGGGCGATCGCAGAGGCTGGTGCTCACGAGGTGGTCGTGCCTGCTGGTGGACGCGCTGGACGTCGAGGAGCACGCCGGCGCGTTCGCGAGGATCGCGCAGACGCAGGGTGCCCTCGCCGCGGCGTCCGCGCTCGCGTCCGGCTCCGAGACGCCCCCGCCGTGCTCCGCGTTCCAGCAGCTCCTCAGGAGGAAGGGCCCGACCCTGGTGCGCGCCTACCTGGCGCAGCTGGGCGACGGGAGCAAGGCCATGGCGGCCAACGCGCCCGTCGCCGCGTGCGGCCTCGCGACGGAACTGCTGCATCACTCCACCACGACCGCGTGCTCATCCCCGGAGGTGGTCGCCGAGGTGAGATCGCGCGCGATGGACGCGTACACCCGCGTGGTCCTGGGCGGCGACGCCAAGGCCAAGCTTCCCCCCGCGCTTCCCTCCCTGTTCCACCGGCTGGTGGCCACGATGAGTCCGGCGGAGTTTGAACACGGCGCGGTGGCGCACAGCTGTAAGCAACTCCGCCGGTCACCCGACGCCGTCCTCGCCGCGGTGGCTTCCATGCTCGCCCACGCGCCGTGCGCCAACCTCGACGCGCACATGGGCGAAGAGGCGATGAGGGAGTGCGTGCTGGCGCAGGTCAGGCACGCCGACGAGCGGCGGAGGGCGGTCGCCGTCGGGTGCGTCGCGGCGATCGCGAACGCGGGCGCGACGGTCGCCGCTAAAAGGTACTTCGACGCCATCGTCGCCGAGCTCGGGGATCCGAAGCGACGGCCGAAGGAGTGGCAGGCGCGCGCGGGGCTCTTCGCGGCGCTCGGTGCCATCGCGAGGCTGGCACGAGCGCCGGGCGGCGACTCGAACGACGACGACGACGGGGGCGACGGGGGCGACGATTCGTTTGTGGGGTCGATGGCTCGCGAGGCGTGCGCCGCGCTGGCGAGTTCGCTCGGGTCGGAGGCGCAACGCGACGTCAAGGAGCGTATCACGGACGCGCTCGGCGCGTGGCTGACGCACCTACCCGGTACCCTTCCCAAAGACGTCGCGGACGCGCTCAAGGGTGGGATCAAGGACGGCAAGGACGGTCACGGTAAGCACTGCCTCCGCGTCCTCGTTTCGGCGATTGCGGCGAACGGCGGGTTGGCGGGCGGCGCCGGGTCGCTGGTCAAAACGGTCGCCGCGGCGGCCAAGGCTGGCGCCGCGAAGCCGTCTCAGCGCGCGGAGGGGGCGATGTCGCTGTTCATCGTCGCGACCGCGTCCGCGGTGGACGACGACGCCGGGAGGGACGCGACGAAGGAGGGGGTGTGGACCGACGCGATCAAGCCGGACGCGTCGTACTTTGACCCAAAGGCGGTGGCCAAGCTCGGCGCCGACGACTCCGAGGTACTCGCGCTGTGTCTCGCCGCGCTGCTCCGCCACCACGGCGCGCACTTGACGAGGGCCAAGTCCGAGGTGGAGGCCCAGCGGGCGCTCGGGCTGTTGCTGCTGCACCCCGCGAGCTCGGTGCGGGTCGCCGCGAGGGAAGGGGTCGCGGCGTCGATTGAAAACGGCCGAGACCCCGCGGGGCTCCTCGACGCGCTTCGGCACTGGATGGCGGCGGCGGAGACCCCGGGGGGGTTTCCCGCGCTCTCGGTCACCGAGGGCGGCGGTGGCGACGTCAATTTCGCGGCTGCGAGGTGCGGGGAGTTCCCGTCGCGGCTCGCCGGCGCCGCGCTGGCCGCGTTTTGCGGCCTCCCCGGGCGAGCGGACGAGCGGACCTCGGACGAGTCCCGGTGTCCCTCGGTGCCCGCGTCCATCGCGGGGCTCCTGCTGCTCACCGCGCACCACCCACTGTGCGCGGCTCCCGACGGCAGGCGCGCGGGGGCGTGGGAGGCGCTCATGGCGCGCCTGGATGCCGCCGCGGAGAAGGAGATGGGCCCGGACCCGCGGGCTGGGCTGGCGAACGATGCCGCCGCGAAGGAAATCTGCGCCGTCGTCGCCGGGGAGAAGGGTCTTCGATCGGAGCTGCGGTCCGATCGCGAGGCGGCGGTGCGCGCGGCGTTCGCGGTGGCGCGGCTCAACCCCGCGGTCGCCCTCGACGCGCTGTTGCCCGTCGCGAAGGATCTGTGCGACGTCGCGGAGCACGACGCGATTGGACCAAACGAGATTAAGATTTTCAACACTCAAATCGGCCGGCTTTCCACCGACCCGGTGGACGTGTTCAAGGCTGAGGTACGGGTCAACGCCAACGGCCCGAGGAAGGCGAGGGGCAAGTCTCGCATGGACTACGGCTCCGACTCCGACGACGACGCGCCCGTCGCCGTCTCTTTGCGCCCGAGCCAGATGGCCGGCGGCAAGAAGAAGGGTCCCGGCGCCGGCGGGGCGCCGAAAGAGATGACCAAGGAGGAAATCGCGCGTCAGGCGCAGATGAAGGAGGAAGCCGCGGTGCGCGCGGGGGTCCGGGCGCTGGTGGACCGTCTGACGTTACGGCTTCGACTCACCGCGAGTCTGATGAGGGGCGGGACCCGCCGCGGCGCCGCCGCGGCGCGAGTTCCGGAGATTGCCGCGGACGTCCTCCCGCTCCTGGATTCCCCGATTTTGCCCCTCGGCCCCGGCGGGGATTGCGCGGCGGCGATGGTCGTCGCCGCCGCGGGGGTCCCCGGCAACGCGGCTATGGGCCTCGGCTTTGGCGGCGTCCCGGAGACGTTCGCCGCCGCGCTTCGACTCTCCGCGGCGTTCGCGGACGGCTCGGCTCCGCCCCCGCCCCTGGACTCCCGCGGTGAACCCGTCGCGCCCTCCTCGACTCGCGTCGTCGCCGAAGCCGCGACGCTGCGTAGGGCACTCGAGGCTGCCGCGGAGGCGGTGGAGATGAACGACGAGGAGCCGTTACCCGCGGCGGCGCTCGCGCTCGTGTTTCCCGTGTGCGCCAAGGCTCTGCTCCTGCCGGACTCGGCCCCCGCGGCTGTTCGCAAACTCGCGCTGGACGTCCTGGCTCCGCACGCGGCGCCGGGCGTCGAGGGCCTACCCCGCGCCCCCGCCGCCGCGCTCGCGCTCACCGTCCTGGAGCACGGCGCGCCACAGCTGGCCGCCGCCGCGCGCCCGCTCCTCTTCGAGGTGGCCGCCGGCGCCGGCGACGACGAGGACGGCGGCGCCGCGGTGGCGGCGGCGCTTCTGAGAGGCGTCGAGTCGCAGTTTCGGGCGGTGCGCTCGGCGGCGCTCGCGGCGCTCCTCGCGGCGCCCCCGGCTGCGTCGACCGTTACGACGACCGTTACGACGCTGTTCCTCGCCAGGCACGACCCCGACGAGGATAACCGCGCCACCGCCGAGCAGGTGTGGAGCGCGTACGGTCTAGCCGAGTGTAACGGTTCGAGGGTTCCTCCGGCGGATCTTCTGCGGTATTTGACGCACGAAGCCGCCGCCGTGAGGGACGCCGCGGTGGGAGCCTTCGCCGAGGCTGTCGCCGAGAGCGAGCAGGGCGTGGCTCCCGCGCTGGCCAAGCTGTTCGCGGCGTTCTCGCAGAACTCGCCGAAGGAGGAGACGATCGACGCGGACGACCCGTTCGCGGCGATGGACAGGAAGCGACAGCTGGCGACGTTCCCCGGGGAGGAGGCTTCTTCGAGGAGCGCGGGTGACCCCCAGGCTCGCGCCGCGATCATGCGCGCTCTCGGCGCGGTGGCGCCGTCGCTCACGCCCAGAGACCTCCCGTTGGTGAGCACCTTCCTCACCAAGGTGCTCGGCGACGACGATGAGCTCGTGCGCGACGCGGCCATGACCGCGGGGCGTAACATGATCGAGCTGCACGGCGCCGAACAGGTGCAGCAGCTGCTCCCGGTGTACGAAAAATATTTTGATAAGCAGGCGGCGGGGGGCGGGGGCGGCGCCGAGGACGAGGAAAAGAGAGATAACGTCCGTCAGGGCGTCGTGGTCTTCCTCGGGGCACTGGCGTGCCACCTGGACGCCGCGGATCCCAAGATCCGGCAGATCCTCGCCAGGCTTGTCTC
Organism: Micromonas commoda; assembly: GCF_000090985.2. Taxonomy (NCBI): domain Eukaryota; kingdom Viridiplantae; phylum Chlorophyta; class Mamiellophyceae; order Mamiellales; family Mamiellaceae; genus Micromonas; species Micromonas commoda. The sequence continues at coordinate 936,651 of NC_013039.1, forward strand.
CGTGCTGTCCACGCCCTCCGAGGCTGTGCAGCGGTCCGTGTCCGACTGCCTCCCGCCGCTGATGAAGGCGCTGACGGATGACGAACGCAGGGCGCTGGTGGAGAGCCTCCTGGCGCAGGTCACCGACGGAGAGGGATACGCGGATAGGCGCGGCGCCGCGTTCGGTCTCGCCGGCGCGGTCAAGGGGTGCGGCATATCGTCGCTCAAGGCGTACGGCATCATGGACGCCGTCAAGGCTGCCGTGGAGGATAAGAAAAATCCCGATGCCAGGGAGGGTGCGCTGATGGCGTTCGAGCTTCTCAACCTTCGACTCGGCCGCCTGTTCGAACCTTACGTCATCCACGTCCTCCCCATGCTCCTCGTGTGCTTCGGCGATCAGTCGGAGCACGTGAGAGAGGCTACGATCAGCGCCGCGCGCGCCGTTATGGGCCAGCTCTCGGCGCAAGGCGTCAAGCTCGTGCTGCCCGCGCTGATGAAGGGTCTCGAGGACAACGCGTGGCGGACCAAGCAGGGTTCCGTGCAACTAATGGGCGCGATGGCGGCGTGTGCGCCGAAGCAGCTTGGAGCGTGTCTGCCCCAGATCGTACCCAGGCTCAGCGAGACGCTCATCGACACCCACCCGAAGGTTGTGGAAGCTGCGCAGCACGCGCTGAAGGCCATCGGCGACGTCATCAAAAACCCTGAGATTGAGGCACTCTCTGATTACCTCCTCGGCGCCATCGCGAAGCCCGCGGAGCTCACGCAACCGTGCCTCGATGTGCTCCTGGAGATGACGTTCGTCAACGTGGTCGATGCGCCGTCGCTCGCGCTCATCGTCCCCGTCCTTTCCAGGGGTTTGCGGGATCGCCGCGCGGACCTAAAGAAGAAGGCTGCCAAAATCGCGGGTAACATGTGCGCACTTGTTGCAGACCCGAAGGACATGAGCCCCTACGTCCCCTTGCTCCTGCCGGACATACGAAAGTCTCTCATCGATCCCATACCCGAGGTGAGGGCCACCGCGGCGTCCGCGCTGGCGTCCCTGATCCGGGGCATGGGCGGCGTTGACGAGCACTTTGCGGATCTCATCCCCTGGCTCACGCAGACGCTGCAGAGCGACGGGCCGATGACGGAGCGAAGCGGCGCGGCTCAGGGACTGGCGGAGTGCCTCGCCGTGCTCGGTCAAGAGCACTTCGAGGCGATGCTCCCGGAGATCCTCGCCGGGTGCCACCACGTCGCGCCGCACGTGCGAGAGGGGCACCTCACCTTGCTTCGGTTCCTGCCCCTCGCGCTCGGCCACCTGTTCGAGCCCCACCTGCAGGAGGCGCTCGCCGAGGTGCTCACTGGCCTCGCGGACCAGGTGGAAGCTGTGCGCGACGCGGCGCTCAGCGCGGGCCGCGTGTTCGTGGAGGAGTTTTCGCACAGCGGACCGTCTCTGGACCTCCTCCTGCCGTCCATCGAGGACGGCATCAGCTCTGAGAACTGGCGCATCAGGCAGAGCGCCACCGAGCTCATGGGCTCGATGATGTTCCGCATCGCGGGAACCAGCGGGAAGGTCCTCAACCTCGAGGGCGGGTCCGACGACGAGGGCATCAGCACCGAGGCGCAGGGTAGGGCGCTGACGAACACCCTCGGCGAGCAGAGGCACCACGACCTCCTCGCCGCGGTGTACTCGCTTCGAAGCGATCCAACCCTCGCGGTGCGCAACGCGGCTGTGCACATCTGGAAGACGGTCGTCGCAAACACCCCGAGGACCTTACGTCTGGTCCTCCCGCATCTCATGCGAAGGCTCATCGCGGGACTCAGCGCGGCGGACGACGACAGGCGGCAGACCGCGAGCAGGTGCCTGGGCGAGCTGGTTCGCAAGCTCGGCGAACGCGTGCTGGGCGAGGTGTTTCCAATTTTCAGCGACGGGCTGGCAAACTCCGAGGCGGCGACCCGCGAGGGCGTGTGCCTCGGCCTCGCGGAGGTGCTCGCCGCCGCGAGGAAGGAGGACCTCGAGCAGTACATCGGCGACGTCGTCCCGGTGATCCGCGACGCCCTGTGCGACGAGGAGGAGGGCGTGAGAAACGCAGCCGGCGCCGCGTTTGACGCCGTGTTTCGACACGGGGGCGCCGACGTCGCCGCGGATATCGTCCCCGCGCTTCTATCCAAGCTGGAAACCGACGACGTCGCCCTCGAGGGCCTCAAGCAGGTGCTCAGGGCGCAGCCGAAGATCTTGGCGTCCGTGCTCCCCAAGCTGGCGGCGCCACCGATCGACGCCGCGCGCGCGGCGACGCTGGGGTCGCTCGCGGAGGTTGCCGGCCCGGCGCTGCCGCCCCACCTCGAGGCGCTCTTCCCCCCGCTCCTCGCCGCGATGGGCAGCGACGACCCGGACGAATCGGAGGCGGCGACGGGCGCAGCCTCTGCGGTCCTTCGCGCCGTCCCCGACGAGGCGCACTACCTCCTCCTCCCCGAAGTTCTCGGGGGTTTGGAGGATGAGTCCCCGGGGGTCAGGTGCGCCGCCGCGAAGCTGTGCGGCGTATTCGCCGTCGAGGCGCCCTGCTTCGACGAGGAGGACGACGTTCCGCAGCTCGTCAAGGGCCTGTTCGAGCTGTTCATCGACGACGATGAGTCCGTGGTGTCCGCGGCGTGGACGGCGCTCGGCGTCGTCATGGGCGTCGTGGCCAAGGAGGACCAGGCGCACTATCTGCGAGACGTCCGGGGCGCCGTGGAGACGGCTCGGGAGAAGGTGCGACGCAAAAACCGCGGCGCCAGCGTCAAGGACCTGCTCATCCCGGCGCTCTGCCTGCCCAAAGGTCTCGCGCCGATCGTGCAGGTGTACCTGCAGGGCGTTCTCGTGGGGAAAAACTCGGAGGTGAGGGAGTCCGCCGCGGAGGGTTTGAGAGAGGCGGTGATGTCCACGACGACGTCGGCGCTCAAACCCCACGTGATCCCGATTACCGGTCCGCTCATCCGCATACTCGGGGACAAGTACCCCGGCGCCGTCAAGTCCGCGATCCTGGGCGCGCTCGCGGTGATGATCGACAAGGGCGGCGTCGCGCTCAAGCCCTTCGTGCCGCAGCTCCAGACCACGTTCGTCAAGTGCCTCAGCGACGCGAACAGGCCGGTGCGACAGCGCGCCGCCGCCGCGCTCGGCCGTCTCATGACCCTCCAACCCCGCGTCGACCCCCTCGTCGGCGACCTCGTCACCGCCCTCGCCGCGGCGTCCGACGCGGGCGTGCGCGAGGCGATGCTGCGAGCCATCGCCGGCGTCTTCGCGCACGCGGGCAAGGGGGTGCAAACGCCCACCGCGGAGCGCGCCAGAGACGCAATCTTCGCCGTCGGCACGAACTCGGCGGTCGGCGACGGCGAGATTAACGCCGCGGCGCTCGCGCTCGCCCACGTCGCCGCGTGGCTCCCCGACGACACGCGCGCGTCCCTCATCGACCGCCTCGCGCACGAACTCTCCCCGGACGGCGACGTAAATGACCGCGGGAGGGAAGCGAGGGCGACGGCGTTGGCGGCGCTGGCGAGGACGCGACCCGAACTGGTCCTCGCCACGCACGCGCCCGCCACGCTCAACGGCTTGGTCCGCGCCGCCAAGGACGAGGCGTGCGTCGCCTCGAGGGTCGCCGCCGCGCGCGGGTTGGCGACCATCGCGCGCGCGTCCGCGCTTCAGAACGGCGCGTCGTGTCCGTACCTTCCCAAGCTGCTGCCGGTCATTGGCAGATTGCTGCGGGACGAATCCGCGGATGTGAGGGCGGCGACGGCGGGGGCTTGTTGCGTCTTGTGCGTCTCGTCGCGCGACGCGGTGGGTGTACACGTCGGCGCGTTCGTCCCTCAACTCGCCGACGTGGCGGTCGGCGATAGGTCCAAGGATGCCAGGTACTACGCCGACAGGGCTCTCAGGAGCGTGCTGCGGATAATGGACGCGCCGGATGGGTTGACGTACGCGCAGAGCGTTTTGAAAGCGGGGGGCGTGGCGAGCGCCGCGCGGGGCAAACTGACGGACGTGGTGCTTCGGAGGTTGCAGGGTCTGCCGGACGAGGAGGAGGATGGGGCGAGCAAGGTGGCGATGGGGAGCCTGGGCGCGGACGAGGAGGACGACGACGAGGTCGTCCTGGGGGACTGAGACGCGACGAGACCCTTTGGGACCGAGACTGTTTTTCGATCTGCGCCACGCTCGCGTGGTGAGCCGCAATCTTGAAAATTCCACGCGACGCAACGCAAAAGTTGTCTATGTGAATTCAGTCACCGAACCATTCCTGTTTCCCCCAAAAAAAGATCTTTTGCCAGCCACGAATTTCATTTTCCGGCCGTTTTCGTGGGAAACGGAAAAACGTGACTAACTCGTCTGTGTGCTCCAATCTGTTCTCGGATCTGCCCGGCGGCGACAGGCGATCTCGGCCGTGGAAAAGCGCCGTCAGTCTTTGGCCTTTTGCGAACACCGGGCGCATTCGAAGGGTCGCGCACCCTCCCGACCGCGAGCCTTCCCTCATCTCGCGACAAAGATGGGCGAGAGGAGAAGCCTCGACGGCGGCTCGCGTCGCAGGACCGAGAACGGAGCCGACGACGCGGAGGACCTCCCCCCGGAGGAACAGTACGAGCCGGAGCACGGGCACACCCTCTCCGCAATGCAGGGCCGGGGGATGCGACGGGAGCTGTCGCGGCACACGTTCTTCGGCGTCGAGGGGTTCGAGGGGGAGCCCGTGGTGACGGCCGACGAAACAATGTCCGCCGGGTCCCCCACGCTCTCGCCGTTGTCCACACCCTCGCACACGCTGACCGGCGCCGAGTCATCCACCCTCTCCCAGGAGGTGGAGGCGTCCAAGCCGAAGGTGATTACCGCGGCGGACCGCCGACCGTCCATGCCCGCGTCCGCGGGACACGCGAGGCTCGACGACCTCTTCCCGGTTCCCGAGAAGAAACCCGCGGTGGCTGCGCAGCAAAGGACGTCCAACGGGTCAGACGCGTCCGAGGAGGAGGTCACGCTCTCGTTCGCGGACGTGGACGGCAAGGGAACGAGCGACGACAAAAAGCAGGGCAAGAGCGCGCTGGAGCGGCTCATGGACGCGGAGGCGCGCGCGCGGTCGAACGGCGGCGGCGTCGGCAGGTCCGTCAACGCCAGGGCGTCCATCGACGTGGTGAACAGATCCGGCGGTTCGTTCGGCTTCGGCTCCGCGCGATTCAAACCGTCGAACGGCGAGTCGTCCAAGCCCAAGCCGCGAAAGAGCGCGGGAGCCGGAGCGGGGGGCGAGACGTCATCGTTCGACCGCCGAGAGGCGCTACGCGCGGTGGCCCGCGACGTCGAGTCCCTCATGCTCATCTCCGAGGCCCTCTCCGCCAAGGACATGCCGGTGCTGTCGAGGAGGCTGAGGCACGGCCTGACGCGGATCCAGGATAACGCCAGGGTTGGGTACAAGGACGAGGGCCTCCACGCGAGGAAGGTTGCCGCGTCGCACCGCGTGAACCGCTGGGAGCTGTTCAAGGAGGCTGCGCACGAGATGACGTTAGACAAGGAGGGCCGGCGTAGGATGAGCATGGCGGGGCAGGGGATCCTCGGGAGCATCCCGTCCAAGGTTCTCGAGGAGCTGGATTCGTCCGTGCACGGCGGCGGCCATGGCGGGCGCGGCGGCGGCGAGGCGCTCACGCTCAAACAGCACGTCGTCCGCGCGAGCATCGTCGGATTCTCCCTCCTCATCCTCTGCTGCATTCCCCACATCGTCCACCAGTACGCGCCCGACGCCGGGATCCAGGCCACCACCGGGTCCTTCACCCTCGGGGCGGACCCCGTTCTGATGCCGCTGTCGCACAAGCACAACGGCCTCTACGAAATAACCGTCGGCGCCGGCGTCTGCGAACACCAGACGCCGGCCGCGGACTCCGCGCACACCAACAACACGTACTACCAGGCGAAAATTGAGCTGGTACAGGACGGTGAGGTGCTCCGGTACGATAAGCTGAAGCTCCACGACCTGGGCACCGCGGCGGCGGCGGGGCGAAGGAGAGGGCTGCTCGGCGTCGGCGGCGGCGGCGGCCCCGTCGGCGCAGACGTCTACGACCACTTCTACTTCGACGTCAGACCCAACCAGGCCGGCTCGTACGTCAACGTCAGGGCGTCGAGCGATTGCCCGGTCCCGGTCGGCCTGTCCATCGAGGCGATCACGACCGGCCCGATAGGCTCGGTGCAACACTGGATCGCGCTGGCGCTTCTCATTGCGGTTTTCGCGTTGATCATCACGGAGGTTGTTCACCGCACCCTAATCGCGTTCATGGGCGCGGCGTCCGTGCTTTTCATCCTCGCGCTCGAGCACAGGCTACCGAGCGTGTACACCATCATGGGCTGGATGGATCACAGCACGCTGGCGCTGCTGTGGGGTATGATGGTGATTGTCGCGCTTCTGGCCAGGAGCGGCATCTTCGAGTTTTGTAGCGTCAGGCTCATTGAGTTCAGCAAAGGGGACATGTGGCGGCTCACTCTGCTGCTCATGCTCTTTGACTGCATCCTGAGCGCTTTTCTGGACAACGTCTCCACCATGCTGCTGATGGGCCCGGTGATAATATCGCTGTGCAAGGCGATTGACATGGACCCAAGGCCAATGCTCATCCCCATGGCGCTCTTCGGGAACATCGGCGGCACGTCCACAATGATTGGCGACCCGCCCAACTTGATAATCGGCAACGCGTTCAAGGAGGAGATCGGATTCGTAGACTTCATGAAGGTTCTCGCGCCTGGCGTGATCCTCGTCCTGTTTCCGACCCTATTCTTCCTAAAGCGTTACTATGGAAAGGAGGTGTATGATAGGAAGATTGATGTCGACATGCAGATGCTCAGGGACAAGTACCCCATCCGCGACCACGCCCTGCTCGCGAGGTGCGGTATAATCCTGGGATTTGTGCTTATGCTCTTCTTCCTCCACCCGGTGGTGCACTTTGAACCCGCGTACGCTGCGCTGTTCGGCGCGATCGCCATCCTGTTGATGGGCTCGACTGAAGATTTTGAGCACGCGATTGAGAAGGTCGAATGGGACTCGCTTCTGTTCTTCGCGGGACTGTTCGTGTTCACCGAGGGCATCGCTGAGCTTGGTTTGCTGCGCATCATCGCTGACCAGCTCAGCAGCGTGATCGAGAAGGTTCCCGTTGGTCAGAGGGCAATCGTGTCGAGTGCTTTGATCCAAGTTGTCGCCGCGGTGGCGTCTGCTTTTGTCGACAACATCCCGTTTACCACAACGATGATACCGGTCATCAGGCGGATGGCCACCAACGTAGAGGGGCTAGAGATCCAGCCGCTCGCGTGGGCTCTGTGCTTCGGCGCTGACATGGGGGGTATGGGGACTATCATCGGCGCTAGCGCGAACGTGGTGATGGCGGGCATCGCCGCGGAGGCTGGGTACCCGGTGAGCTTCATGAGCTTCTTCCGGATCGGCTGGCCGATGATGTGTATCGCCATTTGCGTCACCGTGCCTTATCTGTGCCTCATGATTCAGGTGGGATACGTGTAAATTTTTTATCGATAGACTACACGCGGACTAGCTAGACTTGTCTCTCTCGCATCTCCCTACCTCAGCGCGCGGGGCGGGGCCGAGGATGGGATCATGCACGGGTCCCTCCTCGCGAAGTGCACGTCGTCGATCGCCTTCAGCGTCTCCTCGCTCAGTGTCACCAGGTCGGTGTCAAACGCGTCGATGTTTTCCTTGAGCTGCTCCATGGTGGTGGCGCCGATGATGGTGGAGGCGCAGTACCATCTCGTGCGGCACCACGCCAGCGAGAGCGTCGCGAGAGAGATCCCCGCCTCCTTCGCGATCGCATCGTACGCCTCCGTCGCCTCCACGGACGGCGCGTTCAGGTACCTCTGCATGAAGTTGGGGTACTTCACCAGCCTGCCCTCCGCCGGCTTCTTGCCGTGGAGATACTTACCCGAGAGGGCGCCGCCCGCGAGCGGGGTCCACGGGAGCAGGCCGATGTCGTAGTGGCTCGGCGCGCACGCCTCCGCGAGCTCCGTCTCGAACGTGCGGTGCAGCAGGCAGAACGAGTTCTGGATCGACACCGGCCTGGGCACGCCGAGCTCGTCGGCGGCGCGGACAAACTCGCAGACTCCGTAGGTGGTCTCGTTGCTTAGGCCGTAGTGGCGAATCTTTCCCGCGGCGATGAGCTCGCCGAGCGCCGCGACGGTCTCCTTGATGGGCACGGCGTCGCGCTCCTGCTTCGGGTCGTAGACGCTCTGGCCGAAGTTGGGCGCGTATCGGTCGGGCCAGTGGAGCTGGTAGAGGTCGATGTAATCGGTCCTGAGCCTGCGCAGCGACGCGTCGCAGGCCATCAGGACGGACTCGCGGTCGAGGCGGCAGTCAGCCTTGGGCTTCGGGGGCACGAAGCGGTTGCCGCCCGTCTCGGATCCCGGGTTGTAGCCCGCCACCTTGGTCGCGAGGACGATCTCCGACCTGAGCGCGGGGTTCTTCTCGATCCAGGTTCCGATGTACTCCTCGGTGGTCCCCGGTTTCCACCCGGCTGCGCTGGACGGGACGGGATACATCTCCGCGGTGTCGATGAAGTTGACGCCGCGCTCCTTGACGGCGTAATCCAGCTGAGCGTGCGCGTCCTCCTCGGTATTCTGAATGCCGAAAGTCATGGTCCCCAAGCACACCTCGGTGACCATGAGGCCGGACGAACCGAGCGGCCTGCACTTGGGCAACTTTTTCGTCGCCATCTTCTTCTCAGCAGATGCTGTCGAGGTGGAGGCGGCGCGCGTGGAGTAGGCGCGTCGGGCTGTGGACCTCCGGATGCGAGAGGCGGATCTACAGAGGGCAAATGAGACTGTGTGCGCGCGGGAGCTGAGTGCCGCGGCCAGCATGCTCGCAGAGTGAGCCCCCCCACGGCCTGTCCTTTCGCTTTATCGACGTGGCACGACGTCGCTGCCGTCACCGGCTCACTTCACGTGACCAGACCGGATCATCGCGTTATGGAAGGCCGCCGAACCGCCGCCAAGCGCTTCTATTCGCTGCGGCGCACCGGGCGCGAGCGAGGAATATCGGACATGGGCGTCACCGACAAGGTCTTCCGATCTTTCGGAGTCAGCGAGTATAAGCGCGTCGCCCAGGTGGACGACGGGCGCGCATCCAGCCCCTCGCCCGAAGGGAGGCCGGGGGGTGGGCACGCATCGCACCAGTTCAAGGGGCGTAACGAACACGGCATCATCGGCAAGGTGCTCTACCTCTGGGTCACCCCGTTCCTCCGGCTGGGTCTGGAGAAGGAGAAGCTCGATCTGGATGACCTGCTCCCGCTGCCCCCCGCCTACCTCGCCAGCAACAACGCGCAGAGGTTCGAGCACGAGCTGGAGCGCGCGATGGACGGAGAGGAGGCTCGGCTCGCGAGGCTCGAGGCAGATTTCGCCACGCCGGAGGAGAGGAAGAAGCGCGAGCCCTTCCTCCCGGCGCTGACCTGGCCGCTGTGGAGGTGCTTCGGCGCGACGATCCTGACCGGGTCCTTCTTCAAGCTCCTCAACGACCTCATCCAGTTCCTCCCCGCCATCGTCCTCGGAGGCTTCCTTCGGTACATTGCCGGCAAGCCCCACTACCTCAGCGGGCTCAACCTCAGCGATGACGAGTATGGCGTCATCTACTGCTTCCTGATGTTCACCCTGCCGGTGTTGAGGACTCTCTGCGAGCAGGTATACTTCTATTACGCGCAAGCCTCCGGGATCTGCATCAAGGGTTCGCTGTCCACGTCCGTGTACCGCAAGACAATGCGGCTGAGCGCGGCGGGTCGCGACGGAGGCACCACCGGCGAGGTTCTCAACCACATGCAGCTGGACGCGCAGCGCGTCGGGGACCTGATGCTGTTCATCAACGTTCTGTGGTCGGGGGTGCTGCAGACGGTGGGATACATGGCGCTGCTGTACTATTACATCGGCTGGGCGGCCGTCGGGGGGTTCACCATCATGGTAGTTCTGGTCCCGCTGCAAAAGTATTTCTTCAAGGTCATCGCCGCGCTTCGCGGAGATCAGATGAAGCTGACGGACAGGCGCGTGAAGCTGCAGAACGAGGCGCTCAGCGGCGTTAAGATATTGAAGCTGAACGCGTGGGAAGACCCGCTGCGCGAGGAGGTGGAGCAGGTGCGCGGGGAGGAGATTAAGAAGGGTGAGAAGATTGCCAACGTCAACGCGGTGAACATGTCCATCATGAACACCGGGCCGACGCTCGTGGCTCTCGCCGCGTTTGGAATATACGCTGGGATCATGCGTGAGCCGATGGTTCCCGAGGTGATCTTCCCGGCGCTCACGCTCTTCTCCCTGCTCAGGTTTCCCGTGATGTTCTACCCGCGGTGTCTGTCGCTCTGCGCCGACGCGATCGTGGCGCTGCGTCGTCTGCAAAAGTATTTTTTACTCCCAGAGGCGGCGGCGACGACGATGGAGCTTCCGACGGACGTTGACCGAACGGAACGCGCGGGCGCGGTAAATGGGGCTGGTGTGGAGCGTGACGACGACGACGAGGAGGACGTGAGCGTGCGTTCGAACCTGCGCCGGTCCATTGGTGGGATCAAGTTGACTGAGGTTGAGCTCTCCGACATGGGCTCGTCTGTGAGCCCGGGGTCCTCCAGGCGAGGGCCCGCGATTGAGCGCGAGCGTTGCGAGTCCATGTCCGAGCCTGATGCACTCGTAGCGTCCATCTCTGGAGGATACTTCCACTGGACCGCGCCCGGTCCCACCGAGCAACCCTTCCTGAAGGACATCAACCTCGAGCTTCGCAGAGGCAAGCTCACCGTGGTGGTGGGCACAGTGGGTAGCGGGAAGTCGGCTCTGATCTCCGCGCTCCTCGGCGACATGCACCAGTGCGACGGATCGGACGGCGCGCCGGGTATCGGTGGCGCGCCCAACATCCGCGGTACGGTTGCCTACGTGGCACAGGTCGCGTGGGTGCAATCGCTGTCGCTGAAAGATAACGTACTGTTCGGCAGAACCATGGATGAGGCCCAGTACCGAGAGGCGCTGGACGTCGCGTGCATGGAAGCGGACGTGGAGCAGCTTCCTCACGGTGATGAGACCGAAATCGGTGAGAAGGGAATCACGCTATCGGGCGGGCAGAAGCAGCGCACGGCGATTGCGAGGGCTGTTTATGCGGATGCCGATTTAGTCGTGATGGACGATCCGCTGTCGGCGCTTGATGCTCACGTGGGTAAGGACCTCTTCCGCAAGTGCATCCGCGGCGCGTTGAGGGAGAAGGCCGTGTTGCTGGTCACGCACCAGCTGCAGTTCGTGAACCAGGCTGATCACGTCATCGTCATGTCCCAGGGGAAGATCGCCGAGCGGGGCACCTACGACGAGTTGGTCACGAAAGAAGGCAGCGTGTTCAAGGCGCTGATGGAGTCGTACCATGGTGAAGAGTCTGACTCCGAATCGGAACCCGGCGATGATGAGAAACAGGACACCGAAGGGCATGCCGAGGATATGGACGGCGAGTCTTCCGACGAGGAGGCCCGCCTCGGCGAGCTGACGGAATCCGCGGTGGCCACAAAAGCGGGCGCGCCCGGCCTGGACCCAAGCCCCAGCCGGAGCAGCAAAGATTTGCGCAAGAGCAAGGACCTCGCGCCTCTGGCTGCAGCCGCCGCGGGCGTTGCGGGCGGCGGCGCGGAGATCAAGGCCAAGATGGACAGCACCGACACCGGTAACACCATCACGAAGGAGGCGAGGGGCGAGGGCGCCATCTCGTTCAAGACGTACAAGACCTACGTGTCAAAGATGGGCTCGCCGATGTGGCTCCTGTTCCTCCTTGCGATGGTAACCTTTGAGCGCCTGCTCTCCGTGTACACGAGCGTGTGGCTGGCGTACTGGTCCGAGAACCACTACGACCTCCCTCAGGGCGACTACCTGGCAATATACGCCGGCATCGGCATCGGACAGGCGGCTGTGTCGTGGGCGAGGACGTTCATGTGGGCGCTCGCGAGCTTAGTTGCCGCAAACAAGCTCCACCTGGCGCTCTTCCGGGCGACTCTGTCCACGCGGCTGTCCTTCTTTGACGTCACCCCGCTCGGCCGCGTGATCCAGCGGTTCACCAAGGACACGGCCGTGTTGGACAACACCTTAGGCAACAGCGTATCGTCGTTCACGTCCTTCGGCCTGCTCCTGTTGGGAACGCTCGCGGTGATGGCGTGGGTGATGCCGGCACTCATGCCCTGCCTGGTGCCCATCGGCGCTCTCTACTTTTACGTCCAGTACTTCTTCAGGCCCGGGTACAGGGAGGCGAAGCGCCTCGACGGCATTAGCGGATCGCCTGTATACTCGCATTTTGGCGAGACCCTCACGGGTATCTCCACGATTCGCGCGTTTGGCCACCAGAGGCGGTTCATTAACGAAAACGAGACGAGGATTTCGATCAACCAGCGCGCAGATTATACACAAAAGTGCGGATGCGACCGATGGCTCCCAGTTCGTCTTGAAACGATCGGGAACTCCATCACGTTCGTCGTGGCAGTCCTCGGGGTGTGGCAGAGGGGTAGCACTTACGCCGCGCTGGTGGGCCTGACCCTCAGCTACGCCATCGACATGACCGGGCTGCTCTCCTGGCTCATCCGCATCATATCCGAGCTCGAGTCCAACATGGTGAGCGTGGAGAGAATCTCAGAGTATACCGAGCTTGAGACGGAGGAGTCAACGGGCGCAATCGTCAAGGGCGGACCAAAGAAGCCGCCATCTGGCTGGCCCCCCGCGGGCGCTATATCGTTCGAGCGACTGGAGATGAGGTACCGACCCAGCCTTCCTCTTGTGCTGAAAGGGATCTCGTTTGACGTCAAAGCTGGCGAGAAGGTTGGCATCTGCGGTCGCACCGGCAGCGGCAAGAGCTCCCTCATCGTCGCGCTCTGGCGACTGGTGGAGCCCAGCGGCGGGCGGGTGTGGCTCGATGGCACCGACACGGGCACGCTCAGCCTGAAAGACCTCAGGAGCAGGATCACGTGCATACCCCAAGATCCCATCCTGTTCTCGGGTAACGTCCGCGATAACCTCGACCCGTTTAAGCAACACGGCGACGAGGAACTCTGGTTCGCGCTCGAGGCCGTGCAGCTCAAGCAAGCCGTCGGCGAGCACGGCCTCGGGCTCGCGGCGCCCGTCGCGGAGTACGGCGAGAACTACAGCGCCGGACAGAGGCAGATGCTCTGCCTGGCGAGGGCCCTGCTGAGGGACACTAAAATCGTGTGCCTCGACGAGGCGACGGCGTCGGTGGACCTCGAGACGGACAAGGTGATGCAGGACGTCATCGCCGATCAGTTCGCGTCTCGCACGATCCTGACCATCGCGCACCGCATCAACACCATCATCGAGAACGACAAGGTGGTCTGCCTCGAGCACGGTCGGTTGCAGCGCATGGACTCACCGGCGGCGATGCTGCGAGACCCGGAGAGCATGTTCGCCAAGTTGGTCGCGGAGACTGGCGAGCAGTCGGCTAGGAATTTGCGCGCGAGGGCGGAGGAGTGCGACGCCGCGCGCGTCGCGGGGCTGCCGATTCGCAGGGTGGGGAGCAAGGATAGGATTAAGACGGCGGGAAGCAAGGAGAACTTGGCGTCGCCGTTGGGCAAGTGACGACGACGACGACGACGGTTCCGTCCTGTTGAATCATCTGAAATAATAGTAGTTACAGTACTCAAGACAACGAGAAGTGCGCTAAACTCCACACCCACACTCGCGTCGCGTGTTTACATGTTCCAGGGAGCGGTCTGGGAGCCAAAGAAGTTGTGGGACGGGTCGGAGAGATGCGCGGTGAGGTTCGCGACGGGTCCGACGCCGGTGTACGCCTGCTGCGCGAGGCATCCGAGGAACGCGCCCATGGCGAGGCGGCAGTGCTTGAGCTCCTTGATCTTCATCTCCTCCATGTCGACCTTCTCGGAGAACTTGAAGGGATCGAAGCGGCCGCCGGGGTAGACGCCGACGTCGGCGGGAGAGGGGAAGCCCTTGGGGGGCGCGGTAAGGCCGCCGCGGTAGGCCTCGGCGAGGCCAACGAAGATCACCTCGAAGGCGAGCACGGCCCAGAAGGAGGGGAGGCCCGAGCCCTCGGGGGCGAGGGGCGCGATGGCGCCGGGGAAGTAGTAGTTCTCGAGGCATGAGGAAGGGGTGCACAGCGCGCCGGTCTCGTACCAGGGCACTCCGGTGGCCTGCTCCTGCGCCACGATGCCGGGGATGGCGAGCATCGCCCACCTGCCGTGGATAACCTCGTACTCGGCCGCCTTCTGCATGGAGAGGACGTCGTCGTTGCCGAGAGGGGAGGTCTTGTCCGCGTCGGCGGCGCCGGGGTACGTTCCGGGCTCCTGTTAGACCGAAATGGATGCGTTAGGTCAGCGGAACGGTTCACGCGGGGCGCGGCATTCGCGCGCGAAAGGCGGTTCGTTACGGAGTCCTGGGAAAACGATGACTGGACGATCGTGGGATTAACTCACCGGCCACATGTTGGCCTGCACCTTGACGGCGCCGCGGCGCGCGACGGTCTTACGGCCCACGGTGGGGACGGCGACCTTGGTGAGGGAAGCGGACATGGTCATGGCGGACATGTTGAACTGTCTCGTGTGAGTTGAAGACGGTTTGGTGTGTGCGGGAATGGAGATCCCCGGCGCCGAAAAAGCCGTTTTCTTCTCGGTTTGTGAATCCCGGACGGCTTCAGAGAAACGCTCAGCCAATGGGGGGGCTGGAGAATATATGTTTCAGCCAATCACAAACGGCGAATGTCCTCAGATGTCCTGACTGGCCCTCATAAGATTTTGAGATTCGAGAGATGCAGATTCTCGAAAAAGCTGCCGCGTCCATCGGAGAAGGCACCTCCGCACGAGCGAAAAGTTCCGACGCGCGCGGTGGACGGCAGACGCGTCGTTGGTCGGAACCGATGGATCACGGCGGCGCGGGGTTCGCACAACACGAGCGACGACGCGCCGCCGCCGCGCGTCGCCGCCTGGCGCACCTCGCCGGCGCGGTGGCGGAGCCCGCGCCGACGCTGCGCCTCGAGCCGTGCGCGGCGCACCTGCACCCGGGCACCGCGGTGGTCGTCGGGGGGATGGTCCTCGACGTGACGGCCTCCCCAGCCCCGGGCGCGTCACTCCGCCGGGGCTCATCAACCCCCGGCGTCGTGCGCCAGAATCCCGGAGGCGTCGGCCGCAACATCGCCGAGGGCATCGCGCGTCTCGTCGGCCCCCACGGCACACCGCCGCTGCTCATCGCCGCCGTGGGCGACGACCTCGCGGGCCGCGCGCTCATCGACGCGTGGCGCGCGGTGGGCGCGGACCCGCGCGGCGTGCGCGTGTGCGCCGCCGCGTCCACACCCGTCGTCACGACGGTGCTCGATCACGACGGCGAGGTCGCCGCGTCTGTCGCGGACACGCTCACCGCGGAGACGGGCGTCGACCCATCGTGGATCTCCTCATTCGCCGACTCCATAGGACGCGCCACGGTGTGCGTCGTCGACGGTAACTGCACCCCGGAATGCATCAACCACGTCGTGGAATGTACCCAGCGCGTCGTGGGGGAGTGGGCCAACGGCGAACAGAAACCCATCGTGTGGTTCGAGCCCGTGTCCGTTACAAAGTCGGTTCGAGCCAACGCGTCGCTCGCGAAGATCGATTACGCGTCGCCAAACGCGGCGGAGTGTCGAGCGATGGCGAACGCGCCGCGCCGCGGACGGGGATCGAACCCGCGACCGATGGACTCCGCCATCTTCGAGTTTACCAGCGCGGAGGCGGCGGTGGCGGAGATGCGGGACGACGTGGAGGTTTTGCTGGACGCGGGCGTCGGCGCGGTGGTGCTGACGTTGGGCGCGTTGGGTTGCGTGTTGTGTCGCGGCGGGGGCGGCGATTGGACGCACGTGCCCGCGCTTAAGGACGGTCCGCCGCTGCGCAGCCTCGTGGGCGCCGGGGACGCGCTGGTGGCGGGGGCGTGCGCCGCGTTGGCGGCCGGGAGGGACGACGAGACCGCCGTTTGCGTCGGGGTGGCGCTGGCGCGGCGAGCGGCGGAGGTTGACGGCGCCGTGCCCGCGGGTCATCATTCGCTTCGATCGCTGGAGAGGGACGTGGCGGGGACGCTGGCGTCGGTTCGGACGGTTAATCGTCGTCGCGGGGACGCGCGGCGCGAGTCGGTGACGTCCGGGTGCGGGTGATGGGCGATGGTACACGCGGCTCGATGATAGCGGATAGCTAGCCGTCTCTACTGGTTCGTTCGTCGGGGCTTAGATTCGTGGATCGTCCCGAGTCTCCGATTCTCAGATTCCCACGCCGGGGGGCGGCTTCTTCGCCGTCGTCGGCACCCACGTGCGCGTCATCCCCGTGGGTTTGATCACCGTCTTCCACGTCCCCGGCCCCTTCACCTCCCAGGGCTTCGGCCGCGACCTCCAGTCGTTGGGCTTGTTCGCCGCCTCCCGCGCCAGGCGCTCCGCCTCGGCCTTGGCGAGCTCGGCCTTCTCGGCTTCGACCTCGGCCTCCTTCTTCGCCTTGAGGTCCACGCCGTAGGTGGCGGCCCACTTCTCTTTGATTCGTCGTTCGCTCTTGCACTGCTCGTCCCAGAAGCCCGTGCCTCCGCTCGAGCCGTAGATCCACGACATGGCGTCTTCCTCGCCGTCGCGTCGCGCGCAATGGGGGTTTCGTCGAATCCAAAAGGGGGAACTCGGTGACTCGTCCCAAGAACTCGGAAACGTCCGTGCAGTGCTGCGCTACGCGCTGGAGAGTGACGGTGACGGCCCTCGGGGCCCGGTCACATCCCGACGCGCGTCGCGAGTCCCGCCCCGCGCGACGCGCCGTCGGACGATGTCCAGGGATCGAGCGCCCGCCACCGCGAGGCTCGCGGTCCTCCTCGCGGTCCTCCTCGCGCCCGCCCCGCGACGCGGGCGGCACCCAGGGTTCGATTTCAACAACGGCGTGCTCCTCGCCATGGCTGCGACCAACACCGCGGACGATAACCCGCTGTCCATCACCGAGTCCACCACCACGGACGGTCGCGTGTGCTCTGTGGGTCCGTACGGCTGGTTCTGCGACCCGCCCGCGGTTGAGAACGACGTGACGTACTACACCCCGCCCGAGGGAGGGTACAAGGGGTACCTCGACCAGAACAGGCTGCTGGGCGCGGTGCCGGAGGGCCTCCCGCCGCTGTGCATCGACGAGTGCACCGACGACTGCCGGCCGCCGTGCCCGGTGGAGTGCGTCAAGACCAAGTTCAACACGAGGAGCGTGGCGCTGGAGACGGGAACCGCGGGCGTCAAGGTGGCGCACCAGTTCTTCGTCAACCCTTACAACGGAAGCGACGCGCACCCCGGGACAAGGGAGAAGCCGTGGGAGACTCTCAAACGCGCAGAGGCGCAGGTGCGGTTCCTGCGAGTGCAGAACACGGAGGCGCCCGACAGCGTCAAGCTGCTGGAGCCCGTGCAGATATGGATCAGGAGCTTCGATCCCTCGCAGCTGGAGGACCCGAAGTCCCAGCTGGAGAACGCCAGGTACATGGGCTTCACCATAGACGAGTAGCGAGACTAGTAGTTCTACGAATATTTAGCCAACTTTGTTCACAACGCGCGTCGGTAGACTACCGTCGTCAATATGGCGAATGCCCCACGCCTGATCCCGGGGTGAAGGGCGCCAGGTCGTCATCCTCCGCCAGCAGCGCCTCGATGAGCTCCTTCCTCGGGGCCTCGTTCGTCACCGGCCGGAACGTGCACTCCGCCTTGTCCCTCGCCTCCTTCTCCGCGAGTAACCTCTTTTTCCTCTCCTCCGCCTTGGCGCCGTGCTCGGCGTACGCGCTGATCCTCGGCTGCTTCGGCACCGTCTGCCTGTGCGCCACGTCCTTCTTGACGGCGTCCTCGAGGAATACCTTCGCCTTGCGGGCCCTCGCCTCGTCCTCCATCTGCTTGGCGCGCTGCCTGAGCTCGAGGTGCCTGCCGAGGCCGGGGACAACCTCGGCGACGGATTTGCTGTTTGCGGATTTCGGCTTTGACTTTTTGACCCCCGCGTTGGGCTGGAAGGTGCAAGACTCGAGCTCCTTGAACTCCTTCTCGTTGCGGGCCTCCTGCAGGCAGATCTCCTTCTCGCGCCTGTACTCCCGGATCCTGGCCACGATCCCTCCCTCCTCCGAGTAGTCAACCTGAAACGGCCGGGGCTTGGCGTCCTCGTGGCGCCGGCCGAGGTTGGGCTCAAAGGTGCACTCGGCGTTGAACGCCTCGGCGGCGGCGGCGGCGGCGGCGGCCCGTACCTCGTTGGTGCGTTTGTTCGTGACCAGGTCCTCAAGCGGCGTCGCGGACTTGGACCTTGCATCCTTGGAGATCTTGGGCTTGAACGTGAACTGCTTGTGGTAGTTTTCCTCCGCGATTTTTTGCTTTATCTCCTTCTCCTGCTTCTCAAGGAACGCCAGCCGCGCGACCCTCTCCTGCGGGGTCTCCCCCAGCTTGACGACGTGCTTGGACTTCATGAGCACCTCCGCCGCGTTGCCGGTGTTCGGGTGGAACGTGCAGTCCTGGTCGAACTTCGCGCGGATGGCGGCCTTCTTCTCCTTGCTCCGCTGCAGGTGCTCCCGCTGCCGGTCAAGGAAGGAGCCGTTGCCGCCCCTGACGCCCTCCTCCGCCATCATCTCGCACAGCCGCCTGGTGTTCTCGTTCAGCCTCGGCGCGAACGAGAAGTCGTCCTCCCCGTACATGCTCCCGCCGATGCTGCGCCTGCTGGAGCGCGTGGCGGTGCCGCCGCCGATGGACGCGCGGCGCATGTCGGTGAAGCTGACACCCGACGCCAGCCTGTCAAACTTTGACTTTTCGTCGACACCGGCTTCCTCCTCCAGCCCGCGCGCGATGGCCCTGCTGGCGTCGCTCACCTTCGGCGCGAACGTCAGGTCGGGGTTCTCGAGTTCCACCTGCACGCGCGCCGCGGCGAGAGCCTCCTGTTTCTTTCGAAGCAACTCGCCCACGCGTTCGTGTATGGGCTTGTATCCCTCAGCCTCGACGGCGGCGCGGGAGTTGTCGTTGATCGCCGGCTGGAAAGGGTACGATGCGACCTCGGCCTCCGCGAGCTGGCGCTTGGCCGCCTCGCGGAGCTTATAGCGGTTCTCCGCGTCGCCGTACAGCCGCTGGGGGAAGGCAGACTTCGGCCTCGGAGCCGCCGTTTTGGTCACGAGCTTGGGCTTGAACGTGCACTCGCTGAGGCCCTCGCGCTCCTGGCTCAGCCGCTCCTTCTCCTGCTCATACTTCTCCCACACCTGGGTCCGCGGGGTGGAGAGGCGTGCGAGGCGCTCCTGGCGGCTGCCGAACTCCGCGCGGGACGACGCGGGACGACGCAGGGTCCGCGTCTGGGGCTTAAACGTGAGGTCTTTCGCCTCCTCCATCGCAATCTTTGCCGCGACAGCCTCCTTGGAGTGCCTTCCGGCCTTCCTCGCGCTCAAGTTAAAGGGTCTGGCGCCCGTCTTGGGCATCCACTCCCGCGGCGCGGACGACGGCCGCCCCATCGTCGCCGCGCCCTTCGCCGCCGGCGTCTTGAACGACCCCGCGCCGGCGCCTCCCGCCGCCTTTGACGGGGATCCAAAGCCGCCGCCCCGGCCTCGCGTCGGCGTCGAATGGCGCGCGGATCCGGCCACCGAGCCCTTGCGCGCGGCGCTGCCGGAAGACAGCCGCATCTGTCGTTCGAGGAGGAGCTGCTGGACGCGCTCGCGCCTCTCCGCGGCGGTCATGGCGGCGTCGCCAGAGCCGGCTGCGAGTCGGGTGGACTCCTTGTGTTTGTTGAGGCGATCCATGATTTCCCCGCGGCGTTCGTCGGTGAGCCGGCCGCTGGCCGCCGCGGCGGCGTCCGCCGCGATTTCGGCGGATGACTTGCCCGCGCCGCCTGGATAGAGGGGAAAAGGATGGAAGGGCTCGCGTCAGGGGAGGTGGCGGCAGCGAGTGAATTGCGTGTGCAATTATTCCGTTCAGGGTCATCCTCCGTTGGCGATCCGCGGGGGCGTTGGACCGCGGTTTCGCGATCGGGCGTTTCGTGGGGTCTCACCTTTCACGTTGAAGTTATCCATCGCGAGAAGGTCTTCGCAGAGCTTGATGTCCGCCTCCATCTGCAGGACGAGGAAGGAAAGAGCGGGAGCTAAGAGCGTCAGAGGGTTGTCATTTCTCCATCAAATTTGTCCACCTAGAGGGGCGAATTTGTCAAAACGTCGAATCCACGGGTGAGGACGGGGCGCGGCGCGGGGAGGTAAAACGCGGACCTGCTCGAGGCTGAGTTCTCCCCCCTTCATCTTGCTCGTCTGAGAGTCGACCGTCGGCGACGCCGGCACACGGCGCTCGCCTCGAATGGACAGACCACCAAGTTGAAATCCAACAACCCCGTCGAGGCTTTCCCCGGTCCTCGAACCGCACAACGGCTCGCCAGTGGGAGACAGGACCGCGAGCTGAAAACATCCGGCCGAAATTCTTGGTTCGTTAGACCGTAGACCGTGCGGCGAGCCGGAATCGAGCGATTTCCAAAAATGGAATCCCAATGGCAAACACGGTCGATCCTGACTGCGCAGCAGGATCGGATTCGCCCTGATCGAAGAACGTTCCCCTTTCTCGGTTCGCATCCTACCTGGCACCTGGAAACTGGCCAGAAAAACGATAGCCTCTTCTTTCCGCGGAGAGCTCGGCTTGGAGAAATTGGATCTGGACGCGTGCGCGTCGCCAGAGTTTTGAACGCGCCGTCCGTGTCATCGACGCCGCGTCCTCAACCCTTCTGCGAAAACAAGCGAGATGGCTGCGATCGCGGGATCTGCCGCCGTCGCGCGCGCGGCGCCCGCCCTGGGTGCCCGCCGCTCGGTCCGCTCTGGGAGTGCCCTCCCCAAAGCTGCCTGCGCGCGCCGAAACAAGCGTGTGATGGCCACCACACGCGCCACCTTCGCGGGCGGCCTCGGGGATGACTTCACGGCGCCCACGCCCAAGCCTGCCGCCCCCACCCAGGCATTCAACGCTGCATCCATCAAGGTGAGCTAAAATCTCCGCCGAAAATACCCGCCTCGCCCCGGATCGCGCGCTAGCAGACGCGGCGGTTGGGGCAACAATTCACGACACAAAATTATTCCGAGATAATCGCGCGCCTCGATCGGCGCCACGAAGACGCGATCCCTGACCCATTTTACCCCCTTCAACCCTTCATCAGGTCATCGGTGTCGGTGGTGGTGGTTCCAACGCCGTGAACCGCATGGTTGGGAGCGACATCAACGGAGTGGAGTTCTGGATCGTCAACACCGACGCTCAGGTGAGTTTTGGATAATTCCGCTTGACAATTCTGCCAAGCGCGTGAACCGCTCCGCGACCCGCGCGCGCCACGTGTCCCCGCGTTTCCCTCGCTCGAAAAAAGATGCTAACCCATCCGCAACACCCCTCCCCGCTCTTTCGCAGGCCATGGCCACCGCGGCGGTGCCCTCGTCCTGCCACATCCAGATTGGCAGCGAACTGACCCGTGGCCTGGGCGCGGGCGGCAACCCCGAGATCGGCCAGAAGGCGGCCGAGGAGAGCAGGCAGTCCATCGAGCAGTCGCTCGCGGGCTCTGACATGGTGTTCGTGACCGCCGGTATGGGTGGTGGCACCGGCTCCGGCGCTGCTCCCGTCGTCGCGGGCGTGGCCAAAGCGGCTGGTATCCTCACCGTCGGCATCGTCACCATGCCCTTCAAGTTTGAGGGTCGCCAGCGCTACAACCAGGCGATGGACGCCGTCGAGCGCCTCCGCCGCAACGTCGATACCCTGATCGTCATTCCCAACGATCGTCTCCTCTCCGCGGTCGACACCGCGCTTCCCGTGCAGGACGCCTTCCTCCTTGCCGACGACATCCTCCGCCAGGGCGTCCGCGGCATCTGCGACATCATCACCCTTCCCGGCCTCATCAACGTCGATTTCGCCGATGTCCGCGCGGTGATGGCGGACGCGGGCTCGTCTCTGATGGGTATCGGTCGCGCCACCGGCAAGAACCGCGCGCGCGAGGCTGCCGCGGCTGCCATCTCCTCGCCGCTCCTCGACCTCGGCATCGACCGCGCCACCGGCATCGTTTGGAACATCACCGGAAGCAAGGACCTCACCCTTCACGAGGTGAACGAGGCCGCCGAGGTCATCTACGAGCTCGTCGATCCCTCCGCGCTCATTATTTTTGGCGCCGTCGTGAACCCGGCCATCCAGCTCGCCGAGGGAGAGGTCGCCATCACCCTCATCGCCACTGGCTTCCAGCCCTCCTCAAACCCCCAGGCTGGCCGCGCGCCTCCCCAGCAGCAGGCGGCGCCTGCCCGCGGTGGTGAGATCATGGGATGGGGCGCGGAGGGTGGTGCGCCCCCTCCTCCTCCCCCTCCTCCCCCCAGGGGCGGTGGTGGCGGCATCCCCAGCTTCCTCAAGAGGCGCATGGGCCGCTAAATGTTGAGGAGTAGGTGGGTGTTGGCGCCGTTGAGACAGTTGTGAAAGTTTAGAGAAACCCTTTGTGAATACTGATCATACTATGAGCGAAAATTGAGACGTCGTCGAACGCTGCAGTAGTTACTCAAGAGTAGTATTCCAACATTCGAAGCGCTAAGTACACCAACCTCCTCGTCGCAAACTGATATCCACCCGGCTCCCCACGCCACCTTACTCCAGTGGCATATTCTGCCAGATGAAGATGGCACCCTCGGATCCGACAGTGATGATCTTCTGGCCGTCAGGCGTGAACTTGACCTTGGTGATGGCGCCGCTGTGGCCCTTCCCGACGTGGAAGCACGCACCCTCGTCGTACCCCCAAACCTTGACATCCTTGTCGCCGCCGCCGGTGACCACCTGCGTCCCGTCGCTTGAAACGTCCAAAGAGTTGATTTCGGCCGTCTCGGAGCCGTCAACGACGCGGATCGCGCTCCCATCGAAAGCCTCCCACCACGAAACCTTGCGATCGGTGCCGGTGGTCACGATCTGGGACTCGTCGGGATGATACGCGCAAGCCTTGAAGAAGGTGTTTGCGGTGAGCTCGCCGCGGCGGTGGAAGGTGGCGAGGTCCCAGATGATGGCGCTGCCGTCGGAGCAGGCGCTGACGCACTCGCTGTCGTTGGCGCGGAGTGCGAGGGAGTTCACGGGACCCTTATGCTCCTTCATGGACGCCAGCATCGTTTGCGACTGGGGTCCGATGCGCCACACGCGGACAAACCCCTCGATGCCTCCAGAGACAATCTTCCCCCCGCACGAGCTGCCGACGATCGCCGACACCTCCTTGTGGGCGTCGTGGATGGTGTACATCAAGCGGCCGGTCTGCGGGGCGAACACGCGGATCTTGCCGTCGGACCAGCCGGACAAGATGCTGCCGCCGTCGGGCATGAACGAAACGCACTTGCACTCAACGTTGGGGCACGAGACGCGAAGGAGCTCCCTCGCCTCGGAGACGTGCCAGACCCGCACGTCGGAGGAGCCGGCGGTGGCGAACACCTCGCTGTAACCCTTGGGAAAGGCGACGTCGTTGACCGCCTGGGAGTGGCAGGTCTGCACGAGCTCCGACAGGAACCCCTGCGTCGGCGAGTACTTGAGGTAGTAGATGTTGCACGAGTCGGTGCCGCAGTAGAGGCCAAAGCCGCCATCCTTGTGCACGCCGGGCGCGACGACGCAGCTGGTGACGCCGCTCGCCAGCTTGGTGACCGCGATGATCTTCATGCTCTCGCGGTCCAGCACGCTGACGCTCCCGTCGCCGCCGCCCACCACGATGTCGCCGGTGGGGGATATGGCGTTGGTGGCGACACCCTTGGGAACCAGAGACTTGTACGGGCCGCTCTGCCTGTACACGCACGCGCCGAGGGCGATCTTAAGGACGTCGCCGGAGGATGTGCCCACAAACATCTGCTGGTCCTGATAATTCGAGGTTTGTGGGAGGGGAAGGAGGCGCGGGTCAGCGGGGATGGTCGCGAGGGTCAAAACCGAAAATTTTGCCGAGAACGTTGGTTTTGGCTGGGCGGGAACCCAAAATTGGAAAAATTCGGGGCGGGGGACTGGAGGGGCTGAGGGCGCGCTCACGTTATCGTCCACGGTGATGTACTCGGCGTTGCGCCTGAGGCTGCCCATGTTCACCTTGTGGGGCCTCAGCTTGCGATTGGGCTTGTCGAAGTCCCAGACCACGAGCGACTGCCCCCCGCCCGTCGCCAGCTTGTAGCTGTCCACGTTGAAATAGCTCAGGCACTTGGTCAGGCCCGGCACGGGGGTTCCGCATATCGCGTTGCCGCTGTGGACGTCCCAGATGACCAGCGAGTTGTCGTCCTGGCCGCCGAGGGACGCCAGGTAGGTTCCACATGGCGAAAACGCCAGGTCCTGCACCTTCACCTTGTGCAGAGACATGCGGTGCACAGCCTTCCTTGTCTCCATATCCCAGACGATTATGTCCGCGCTGAAGCCCATGAACGAGAGCTGACCGGAGGCGAGGAAGCGGCCGTCGGGGGAGACGGTCAGGCACGAAACCTCATCGGTGTGGCCCTGGAGGAAGGTTTGCGCGAACGTGTCGCCGAGCTCCTTCACCACGACGGTCGCGCCGAGCGGGTAAATCAGCGTCCGGCCGTCGGGGTGCAGCACCAGCCCGCCGTTCACCTTGCCGTCGAAGCCGATGACGGACTCGAGCGGGAGGACGCCCATGGTTGTTCGAGCCTAGATCTCCCCTGCGCGGACGATCAGCGAGTGACCTCAGCGAGTGACGCGTACCGTCGTAGCGATACCGTCCGGCACGCCGCGCGCGTCCGAGGAATGCCCCTTGACCGTTCTTGCCCCCCGATTTAGACCAACTTGCCGCCGAGGTTTCGGGGTGTCCGGCCGAAATTCATTCGAAGATGACGGTTAAAAGTGGTTCGTGTAACATTTGCAACCGACCTATTTTTTGTGGTCCTCGCACGCTTTTCAGAAGTTCTTCGAAGGATGGTCCCTCGCCTTCCAGGTCGGCCCGCGCGACGCATCGCTCGCGCCCTCTCGAGCGAGTCACCGCGCGCACTACACAGTGCGCGTCCACGTCCCCCTCGTGGTCGGAGACACCGCGCTTAGCGAGGCGAACGACCGCGTTCGCGTCGAGCAAACGAGAGTCGGCGGGCCCTCCGCTTTTCGTCCTCGGCCATCTTGGGAGGGAGACCATCATGGCGAAGTGGGGCGAGGGCGACAGCAGGTGGATCGTTCAGGAGCGTAACGACGGCGCGAACGTGAACGGATGGCACTGGCAGGAGAGGAACATGATGGGGTGGGGTAAGGACCGGATGTCGCAGCTCCTCACGGCGATCACGTTCGAGCTGCCCGGGAGCGAGGGTGCGGCGCGGGTCGTGGAGATCAGCAAGTTCGAGGGCGACGCGAGCGTCAATACGCGCAAGGGAAACAAGAAGTTCGCGGTATTCGACCTCTCCGTCACGTGCAAATGGGAGGGGGAGTGTGTCGACGCCGAGGGCAAGGAAACCACCGCCAAGGGCGAGATCAAGCTCACCGAGTTCGCGTCGGAGAACGACGAGGACGAGTACGTCTTCAAAGTGACCTCATCGGACGGCGACAAAGCCGCAAAGGAGAGGCTGAAGCAGAAGATCGAAGCGGCGGTCGCGGCGGCGTTCGCTCCGTGCCTCGCAACGTTCGCGAAGGAGCTCGCGGACATGTGAGACATAGCCCGCCGCTCTCATTTTTTATTCGATGTCACGACGTCTCTCGCCTCCCTGGTCCGTCGCCTAATAGTAGTCGTCGTCGTTTGCGCCGATTGAGCCGGAGGACCTCCCTCTCCTGTGCCGGGAGACCAGGTTGCCGAAGCTTCCGCTCCTTCCGTGCGCCCCCGCCGCTATCCGATCGCTCTCCGCGCGTCTGTACGCCTCGGCCATGATCACCTCCCGCTGCTCGTTCGAGATGACACCGTCGCGCTGCGCCCACTCCAGGGTGTCAGCCATCTTCACGATGCTCATGCCGCGCGCATCCGCCGTTCTGCGAAGCATGAGCGCCTTGTTCCGTAAGCCGATGTCTATGGTGCACGCCGCTTGCTCCCACGGCTCACCGTCCACGTGCATCGGATACCCACGCTCGACGATCACCTTGACGTGCCGAGCCTGGCAGATGCGCACCGGCTTGTCCACCCCCCAGTTCAGCTGCCCGAGGTGCAGCGCGCCGAACACCACCACCACGTCCACCATGCCGTCCTGCATGGAGCTCGCGCCGTACCCCTCGCTGCTCTCCCACATCCGAACACCGCCCGCGAAGCTGTTGATGTTCAGCAGGATGATACCCTCGGTCTCCGGCGGCAGCTCGCGCCTGACGCCGTCCGCGATGAGGTGCACGTGCTGGTGCATCCCCGCGCAGCTGTGCTCCACGAAATCCCTGGCGCCGAAGATGCCGTAGAGGAGCTTGTTGGTGAACGCGCTGAAGAACAGCTGCGGCCGGACGTTCCGCGTGCGATGGAACCTGAGCGCCGCCTGTGCGTCCACGCCGATGCCCAGGTAGTTCTGGAAGATCAGCGTCTTGCTCTTCCCCATCGGTCGGCCGCCGGGGCCGTCGCCGTTCATGGCGGCGTAATCGTGCGTCGGCCTCGGGGAGTAATCGCCGCGGTTGCCGCCGCCGCCGCCAGCTGTGCCGCCGCCCCGCCTCCCCTTCCTCCCGTGGTCGAACTCCACGACCTCCTTGGGCTTCTTTTTCGGGCTCGGCGGCGGCGCCCCCGGGTCCTGCGGCGTGATGTTGACCTCCCATCGGTCCAGCACAGCCGGGTGCGCCTCCTGGATCTGCATGAGCAGCTCGGAGATGAGGTCGTTGGCGAAACCGCCGCCCCAGCCGAGGACCCGCGCGAGGTCGTTGCCGGTGCCCAGGGGCAAGATACCCACCGGGGGCTTCGGGTCGATTTCCTCGAGCGCCTCGAGCGCCTGCAGGATCCACGCCACCGTCCCGTCCCCGCCGCACACCAGCACCCGCACCCTGGGCAAGTCGCAGAACTGCCGGAGCGCGACTTTGGGATCCGTCTTGTACAGGTCGACAACCTGCAGCGGGTTGAGGTTTTTCCCCAGCTGGTTGAACAGGTAGCCGCCCAGCTGCCCGCCGCTCCTGCTGTTGACGAACACCAGCAGCGGTATGGAGTCCTCGGGCAACAAGGACGGGTCGATGGAGGTGATGCCCGTGTACTCGCCGTTTCGCTTCTTGCGCAAAATCTTCCTCATCACCTTCTTGGTGCCCCGGATGAGGGGCGAGCGCAAGGGCGCCTCGGTGACGCACTCCGGCGGCAGGATGAGCCGCGCGTGCTTGGACTCGCGCAGGGCGTAGTACCACCCCCGTTGCGCGCGTCGCCACTTCTGATACCGCGTGATGGTCCACTGCGTGCCCAGCAGGACGCACACGAGGGTCACCACGAACTGAATCCACTCCCGCGCGGTGTAATGCGGGAGGTACTGCGACAGAGGGATGTCCTCGATGACCGCCGTGATGTTGACCACCCATCCCTGGATGTCCACGCCCTCGGTGAGATTCACCCCCTGGAGGCCCTCCGTGAGCGCGGTGAGGTTGAGGAGCCAGTTATCGCTGGAAACCCTGGTCGCGCCGGCTCCCACGCTCGCTCCCTGCTGGACGTCCCCCATGTTCGGCCTAAATTCCCGAGGCCCGCTTGCAAGTCTGTCCCGTTTTCGAGGCCTCGATGAGCCGTAACGCGATCGACGCTCCTGCTTTCGACGACGCCACGCCTGATGCGAGGCTGAGATACTTCCCTGTCGGGATCCTCCCCTCGCGTGTCCCGCACCGGGCCCGCACTCTGAGCGAATCTGGCCTCGATTGTAAGAAATTGTTGGACAATGTTGAGGGACGCGGGAAAACGAAGGCGGGCGAGCGTTGAATCATATGCTAAATGGGCTGTAGATTTATGACTGTCCCGATGTTTATGTTTTTCGTCGGCTTTCGTATTTCAAACCAAGTCATCTGCGGACGATAACCTCGCCGACCTGCCCATGCTCGACACTCCACGCGACCTCGGAGGGGACGCAACCCCTGGTTGCAAGGTCTCTCGCGACCATCTCCCGAGCGCGTAGAGCAGTCATGGCGGCGGCATCGCTCGTGAGGAACACCTCGATGCTCCTCGCGCGCCCCGGTCGACCCCTCGCGCCCGTTCGCGCGTCGCAAGCTCGCGTCGACGCGTCGGCGGCGAGCTGGGCGGCGAAGCGGCGGGTGGCGCTCCGCTCGAACGGCGCGTCCGCGATCGACTCCCGCCGCGGTCTCGCCGCGCGTGCGCTCCACACCACCATCGCACGCGCGGCGGACGCGACGGGAGCCCACGATGCGGCACCCAGCTCGTCCTCGTCGACCGAGGCTGGCGAATCCTCCCCGGCGCCGCCGCCGGAAGATTCGGCACCCGCCGACGCGACGCGCAAGTCCTTCGCCGACCTGGGCCTGTGCAGGACCCTCTGCGCCGCGTTGGACGCCACCGGGTTCAAGCACCCCTCCCCACCGCAGCTCGCCACCATCCCGATGCTCCTCGAGGGCACCGACGTCGCGATGCAGTCCTACACGGGCAGCGGTAAGACCCTGGCGTACCTCCTCCCGGTGCTCAACCGCATCGCGGAGGATCAACGAAAGCCGCGGGGGGAACGAGCGGACGGCGTGCAGTGCCTCGTGGTGGTGCCCTCGCAGGAGCTCGCGATGCAGATCGTGCGGCAGGTGGAGAGGGTCCTCGGGGAGTTCGGCAGGGAGATCACGCAGCAGTGCATAGGCGGCGCGAACATTCGGCGGCAGGAGGAGGCGCTCCGCCGCAAGCGACCCCTCGTCGTCGTGGGCACGCCGGGGCGCGTCGCGGAGCTCAGCAGAAGCGGGATCCTCCGCACGCACGGCGTGAAGTGCCTCGTGATCGACGAGGCGGACGACCTTCTGGCGAGCAACTTCCGCCGGGACATGGCCAGGATCGTGGACCACACGGGCAAGGGCGTCCTGGGCGGGAGACAAACGGTGATTGTATCCGCCACGCTGAAGCGGGAAACTTTAGACCAGTACTCGTACATGGCGCCGAATCTGGTGCACGTCAAGGCGACGAAGAAGGAGCTGGAGAAGGCAAAAGAGGCGGAGGGAGGCGAGGAGGGCGAGACCTCGGACGTCGCCGCGTCGCTCCCGCCCAACCTCGAGCACTACTCCGTGGTGGCGGAGGGCAGGCACAAGGTGGACAGGCTCCGTCGCGCGATCCACGCCACGGGCGCGGAGCGCGCGCTCGTCTTCCTCAACTTCGGGCACAGACTCACCGACACCAGGGACAAGCTCGCGGCGCGAGGTATGCCCTGCGGTGTCCTCCACGGTGGGATGAATAAGCTGGAGAGAGCCAACGAGCTCGCCGCGTTTCGACGCGGGGATTTTCGCGCTCTGCTCGTCTCGGACCTCGCGGCTCGAGGCATCGACGTCCCGGAGGTGGACGCGGTGTTCAACCTGGACTTACCGACGGATGAGACCCATTACGTCCACAGGGCCGGTCGCACCGGGCGCATGGGCGCGGACGGCATGGTGATGACGCTGGCGGCGCCCGACGAGGCTTTCGTGCTGACCAAGATTCAGCGCAAGCTCGGGATCGACATCAAGGCGGCGGACCTGCAGAAGGGGCGCGTCGTGCCCGACAGGGGAAACAAGCCCACGCCGAGGAAGGAGCACGCGGAGGCCAAGAAGGAGCGCGCGGAACGGGAGAAGGAGAAGGAGAAGGTTGGAGCCGGGGCGGGTAAGGGCGGGTCGAGACCCACTCGCGGCGAGCGCGCGGCGGAGAGGCGCGGGACGTTCGAGGACGAATTCCGGGGGACGCGCGGGTTCGGCGCCAAGCCGAAGGCGTACACGCCCAAGGGGCAGCCGAGGCGCAGGAACAGGGACTGATCTTAGTCGTAACTCGTCGCGCCGTGAGTCGTTCGTTGAGCTAAGATAGTATTGATAAGTCTCTGTCTCTCTTCCCCGCAAACCCCCACCCTCCGCGCAGTCTATAAGGCTTTAGTAGTAGACGTTGAAGGAGTCGATGGTGGTCTGGAGCCTGCTCTTCATCTTATCCCAGCGCCTCTCCGACGAGCCGGTGGTGAGCGTGTAGAACTGGCCCTGGGTGATGGTCACGATGGTGAGCGCGTGGCGCTCGTAGGAGTTGGTCTTGGTGACGTACTCAAAGGCGTAGTAGAGGTGGCCCTCCTTGTCCTTGCGCTGGGCGGTCTTCAGCACCTTGGCCTGCGCGCCGGGGACGGCGAGCGCCTTCGCGACGAGGGTCTTCGCCACCTCGTCGGGGTTCCCGATCTCCGTGAGGGACTCGCGGCTAGTGGGGTAGATGTTGAGCGCGACGGACTCGAGGGGCTCGATGATGTCCTTGTAGACCGCATCTTGACCGTCGACGGTGATCTCCTGCCAGCCCACGGGGTAGTAGAACTGGTAGCCCTTGCGGGTGTCCTTGACGACGTTGAAGCCGCTGAGCGCGAGCGCGGGGCCCGCGGGCGCGAGAGACGCGGCGGCAGCGGCGATGCCGGAGAGCACAGCCTGGCGGCGAGTGGACCCCGCATCGTTGCTCGCGACCGCGCGCACGGGGGCGACGGCGCGGGCCGAGCGGGCCGAGCGCGCGGTCTTCGCGGTCACGCGCTGCTGCACGAGTGCGGTGGACTGGGTGGCGACGCTAGCCATGATCGTAAGACGTTCAATCCTGTGTGGATCGATCAGTGACGCCCAGGGACGATGCTGCAATCAAGAACTTTATCCTCTCGCGCGTGCCACGTAGTCGAAATGAGAGCCGTATGGGAGCGCAGTGTGGAAATCGACGCCATGCATCGACGGTTTATAAACCAACAAAAAGCCCAGGCTTCATTCAAACCGCGCTGCAAACAGAGGAAGAGAAGAGTTTTTTTCTGTCCGATCAAAAGTTGAGAGGGTCGCGGGAGGCTTGAAGGCGCGCCGGGCCTTGCGTACGGCACATATCACGAGGGAACCCTTGGGATCTTCCCGAGGAAGACCGTCGGGTGACGAGCGCGCGAGGTCGGAGACTCGCGAGGCGATCGGGTCGGATCCGAGGTCGATTTGGCCAGCGACCAATCGCGGTGGAAAAACGCGAAGGGCACAGCTGTGGCCATCGACAGGGCGGGGTGCAAAAACCTACCGGGCCTTTCTCCCTCCGATCGCGAGTTGAAGAGTCATGTCCGAGACTCCGAGCGGTGTCATCGCTCAGCAGGGGCCCCGGCCGATGGAGGAGGACGCCGACGCGGCCGCGACGGTCAAACGCGCGGCCGATGAGGTCGTCGGCGACGACGAGCCATCGGCCAAGAAGCCGAAGCAGGAGGACGGGCCCGATCCCGCCAAGCCCGCGGGCGAGGGCGACGACGACGGCCTGGGCACCGACGACGACGACGACGACGAGCCCAAGGACGATATCAAACGATTCGCCGCGCGCTTAAGGCCCGGGACGCTCAAGCACACCTGCTTCGTCCTACTGCAACGCGCGGGCCGCGACGGCATGGAGACCAACGCCATGCTCGAGACCGCTGAGAAGGAGGGGTTGTACGTGGGAAAGAACCGCAACGTGCTGACCACCACCCTGAGCCACGAGCCGTGGTTCGTGCACAACCCCGACGTCAAGTCCCACTGGTGCATCCGGTCATTCCTCGAGGGACCCGAGGCCACGGAGGCGTGCCTGGCCGCCAAACCAGGCAGCGAACCCGCGGGGCCCGGCAGAGCAAAGGGCTCGGGCAAGCCCAGGAAGACGCTCACCGCCGAGGAGAAGATGGCGCAGGCGGCGGAGAAGGCCAAGAAGGCCACCGAGAAAGCCGCGCAGAGCGCCACTGCCACCGCCGCCAAGGTGCAGGCCAAGATCGAGGCCAAGATCCACGCGCAGCTCACCAAGGGCAACGACGACAGGCTCAAGAAAGCCGCCAAGCAACTCGCCGCGGAGACGGCCAACGTCGCCAAGCACCAGACCGCGCTCGAGGCTGCCGAGGCCAAGGCGGTCGCCGCGGGAGTCGCCAAGGAGGACCTGGAAAAGTGCGCCGAGGAGACCAACAAGAAGGGCGCCAAGGCTAAGCCGGCAAAGGCGATAGCGGCGGCTAAGGCCAACGCCGGAGCCGGGCCCGGCGGGCCGGGCAAGTCCGCGGCGGAGATCCTGAAGGAACCCGGCGCGCCATCCACCGAACTCCCCGAGCGCCTCACGATCTACACCGGCGATCAGGGCGACAGGCACAAGCTGATGGCGTGGAAGAAGGAGGTGGACAAGTTCAAGGAGAAGATTGAGCGCGAGCGCGACGCGTACGTTCAGAAGCGGCGCAAGCAACTTCGCGCAGAGAACGCCAAGGAGGGCGCGGCGACCGGCAAGCTCATCGCGGACTACATCAAGTGCTTCGAGAACCTCGAGAAGGCGAAGATCAATCACTTCAAGGCTGAGGAGATCCTGCGGCACCTGAAGGAGAAGAGCGAGCTGCTCAAGGAGACGCTTCACATGAAAGCTGAGCTCGCGAAGGAAAAGCTCGACGCTAAAAACGCCAAGGCCATGGCCGAGCTCGAGGCGAAGCTCGCCAAGCTGGAGGGTAAGAAGATGGACGAGGCCAAGGCTGCGATCGAGAAGGAGAGGATCAAAGAGATGGCGAAGGCTGAGCGTGAGGCGCAGCGCAAGGCTGAAAAGGCGGAGCGAGATCGAGTGAAGGAGGAGGAGAAAGTCGCTCGAGCCGCCGCGAGGGAGGCGGAGTTTGCCGCCCGGCGCAAGCAGAAAGAGGACGCCAAGAAGGCGAGGCAACGAGAGCTGAAGTACCCGATCGACGACGATACGCTCAGGACTGAGCTCCTCGCGGAGGCCGCGGAGAAGGGAATCAAGCCCGAGGAACTCACGCCGCACCCGTACCGAGAGCTGCCCAAGCCAACTCCAATCGCGGATGGAGCGCTGGTGGCTGACGAGGCTGCCCTCGCCGACTTTTTCGAGGTTTTCGGCGAGACTTTGGGCGTGCCCGACACCCTCAATACCGCAGAGGGTGTTCGTAAAGTCATCGTCGGCTGCGGCAAGGAGCTCATGGACCTCTACGGCTGCCTGCTGCGACCCACGCTCGAGGTCTCTGTCGTGGGCAAGAGCCGAAACGCGGCGAGGTGGAAGCGCGTTCTCTCTGATGCCACGTGGCCGGAGGTTGTCCGGCAGGTGCTCAAGCGCAAGAAATGTGGTAAGACCGGCGTGGAAGCCTTGGGTAAGCGCCCTTGGAACGACCTCTCCCCCGGCGAGCACACCCACGCGCTCCTTGCTCTCTCCGACCTCTGCCTCAATAGCGTCGAGTACCAGATCAAGCCCATGATCGACACGCGCATGGCCGCCGCGCACAAGCTCAAGAGCCAGCGCATCAACGACTACATCGCCGACTGCCAGCGTCGCAAGGCGATCGAGAACAAGGCCAAGGAGAAGCGCAAGGCGATCCGCGCGAAGAAAGCCGCCGAGCGAAGGGCCGAGCGCGAAGCCAAGAAAGCCGCTCGGGAAGCCGCTCTCGCCGCGGGC
The DNA here is from genome assembly GCF_000090985.2 of Micromonas commoda. Lineage (NCBI taxonomy): Eukaryota > Viridiplantae > Chlorophyta > Mamiellophyceae > Mamiellales > Mamiellaceae > Micromonas > Micromonas commoda. The sequence goes on from NC_013039.1 coordinate 969,978, forward strand.
CAGAAGGTGGAGGACGAGGATGACGACGACGACGATGACGACGACGACGAGAGCGATGAGGAGGGCGACGGCAACATTGACATGGACGCCGACATGGACGACGCCCCGGACGTCGATGTCAAGGAAGAGGACGAACCCGAGCCCGAGCCCGCCGAGGAGGAGAAGACCAAGGCTAAGGCGGCGAAGAAGGCTGAGGTCAAGAAGGAGCCCAAGAAGGAGGTTAAGAAGGAACCGGAGGTTGAGCCCACCTTCGAGCTCCCCGCGCACCTCGTCGCGTACGACGGACATCCCGACGACCGTAAGGCCCTCATGGCGTGGCGCGCCGAGCACAACCGCGTGTCCCAGCAGCTCGAAAACGCCAGGCGCGAGTACGAGAAGAAGAAGCGGTCCGAGGCGAGGAAAATCCTCGAGCGCGAGAAGATGGAGCGCATGCGCAAGGAGGAGGAGGAGGAGCAGAAACGGCTGGAGGCTGAGCGTTTAGAGAAGGCCAAGGAGATGGAGGCGCGAAAGAAGGAGGAGAAGCGGATGAAGGAGGACGCCGACGTCGCGGTGAGGGTCCGCCCGCTGGGGCAGGATCGCGACCGCAACACCTACTGGTGGGGCATCGGCGGGGTCAAAGCCGCGCTCTACGTCGAGGACATCAACGGTAAGTGGTTCGTCTACACCACGCGCCAGGAGGTCAAGGACCTGATGGACGCGCTCCACCACTGGGGCGTTCGCGAGCGCAAGCTCAAGCAGGAGCTCAAGCGCCGCATCCACACCATCAACGCGGAGTTCCGAAGGGAGGCCCGGGAACGCGAGGACGCCGCCGCGGACGCCGCGCGCCGCGCCGCGAGCGGTTACCCCAAGCGCGAGCCCCGCGCGCCCTCCGCCGCCGCCACGGGCGAGCAGGACGGCCTCGCCGCCGCGCGAAGGTTCATGGAGGCTCTCTGCACGTACGCGGAGGCGGCGATCGGCGCGAGGCGGGGGCCCAAAAAGTCTGCGGGGGATCCGGCGGCGGCTGCTACCGATGCCCAGTCCGACGCCGACGCGCAGCACTGGCGCGCGTTCAAGAGCAGGGCACGCGCCGCGGAGGCGCACCAGGACGTCGCGCATCTGCTCCTCGAGCTGGAGGATGCTCTCTACGCCATGCAGAAGATTGAGTTTATGTCGGCGGAGGAGATGGAAGCGAGAGCGGCGGCGAAGGAAGCCGGGGAGGACTACGAGAGCGAGGAGAGCGACGCGGACGACGACTTCGACGACGACGACGAGAACTTGTGGGAGGAGGAGAATCAACCGTTCCACGAGTCGTACGAGGACAAGATCAGGACCGGGATGATCTACCCCATCTGGGACACGCACTTTGAGAGGAGGACGTGGCGGGAGGCGGTGTCCGAGAGGTCGCCCGCGACGGCTCTCGCGTTCCAGGCGGCGTGCCTGGAGGACTGCGCGGCCATCTTCCTCAAGGCGGTGGCGCGTCATCCTCGCTGAGCGCGACGCGGTATCTTCTAAATGACGATTCATTCATTAACACCAACGCCTACGATGACTTGATCGACTCGATGTTACGTATGTACACGCGCTACGTATGGAAAAGAAAGTTTAACCTTCCCGCAGACGAAACCAGCAGAGGTGCTGCTACCGTTCGCCCCGCGGGGTCGTATTATGGCTCACGCCGGAGCCGCACCGAACGTCCCCGGCCTCGGCGGCTTCCCCGACGAGTCCCCGAGGTCGTGCGAGAACCTGCAGGCGTCTCCCATGCGGCATCCCCCCGGCTTTGACAAAAACTGGCACGGTTTCGACGACGCCGATCCGCCGCCGCTGCTCCCCGCGCTCCCGGTGGACCCGGGGCTGAGCGACCGCGCCTGAGGCTGCGCATCGTTCCGCGTTCTTCGTCCCTTGCGCGAGGTGACCAGGGTGAACTCGTCGCTCGCGGGTGACGACGACAGCTCCGCCGGCGAGGACTGCCCGGAGGATATCGAGGAACCCGGGGGAGGGGGAATAGCCGCGTGGTCCTCACCCGGGAGCTTGGCCGCGACGTACTTGCCATCCATCGACAGCTCGAACATCTCCGGGAGCGATTTGAAGAACTTGGCGTAGTTCTCCGGCACCGTCAGGGGCTTCTCGAGGTCGATCGCGAGCTTCACCAAGGTCACCCAAGGGCTCCCCTCGATCGCCTTTGCGCAGAGGTAGTCGTGAACCTTGGACGAGTAAATCTCGCGGACGCTGCGGAACCCGGCGCCGTTGAAACCCGGCGCGGGGTTGACGTTCTTCTTCGGGTTTTGGTGCCTGTTGGAGTCGCGTCGGTTCCTGCGGGGGGGTGACCGGGGCGGGACTCCGCCGTTGAGCCGATTGGGGGGCGTGTATTTGCCAGGGTCGACGAGGTTCACGCTCTGCCTGCGGGCACCCCCGATCAAGGCCCCGCGACCGCCAAAGTCCGGCGGTGATCTATCCGGCGCGCTGCCGTACACAGCCTTGAACGGGGTGAGCTCCTCGGCGTCGTCGTCGAATCCGAACAGCGCGTCGGGCAATCGATCGATCAACTCCTCGACTCCCGCGGCGGCCATCACCTCGCGGCGATCCTCCGCGTCGTCGTCGAAGAGGACGTTGACGCAGCTCTCCGCGGTCATGCGAGACGATGACGACGAAGGGGAGATGGGCGCCTTATGCGGCGACGCGGAGCCGGTGACGCGCGCGTCGGCGCCGCGAATCCACGTCGTCGCGTTGACGCCGAGGCTCGGCGCGGTGGCCATGGAGTCGGCGGGCGGTTTAAACGTTTGGGGGGTCTAAAGCCACTGGCCGTCCGCGGGCTGCTGCTGGTGCTGGTGCTGGGGCGTTACCTGGTCTACGTGGCCCTTGATGCCGGCGATCTCCACGGAGAGCTTGTATATCTTCTCCTGGTAGTCGCTCAGGACGTTCTTATTCTCCCTGATGGCCTCGGCGTACTCGGCGTCCTCTCCGTCGGCTTGGATCGCCTGGCCGAGCTCGACGTTGGACCGCTCGAGGTGAGCGCACGCGTTCTCGAGGCGCGCCTTTTCCTGTTCAAGAGCCGCTAGATGCTCGTTTTCTTCCTTGGTGTCAAACTTGGACGACATGGTTAGCGCATGGTGCGGGAGCTTACACGGACGTCATTGCTGTCGTCCGCTCGCTCTTGGTATGTGCTGCCTTGTGGGAACCGTCGATTCCTGCGCAGATCGGGGGCGAAGCGATCAGTCGAGTTGTGTGTTCGTGTCATGGAGGGGCTGGTTGCGCCGATACCGCATCATCAGGGAGATGGGAAGCGGGGACGGGCGTCGCGTCGCTTGAAATAATTCAAGTTTCGGCAGTGTTCCTCTCACCTGTGACGCTGATCAGTTACTGGTTATACTGGCGCGCTGCGCTTAAATCCCCTGACGGGTCTACATGGACGACATGGTGCAACTCCTCTGGAGCTGTGTTCGTGTGCGTGTCCTTCGTCGTATCCCTTCGTTGTGCGCCTGAGTAAGGGCCTTCTCTTCCGCGGCACCACCCTCTTCGTGTGACCGTCCATTCGAAAAAATCCTTGTTTGGTCCCATTTCGTGCACCTTTCCCGGGAGAAAATTGCGAATTCTGCCAATCGACGAGGTCAGTGACTCGTCGATGCTTGAGATTTTTTGGCAGGGGTCGGGAGAATTGCGCACGTGCGTCTGACGTCGATTTGAGCTGGCAGAAGCTGGAGATTCTGCCGCGTCCGAGGCTGCGACTTTTTGGATAGGGGTCCGGATGAGCTGGCGGGCCTCTCCGGACCCTTTCGAGAAAACCCGTCGCCGATCGACCGGGACGAATTTTCACCGCGAGCGTCGATCGAACGCGCCAGAGTTTGACCGAGGGTGCTCGACCCACGGGGCGTGAAGCCTTTCGAGTTGGCACGTCACCACCATCACACCTCCGCAGCGCCTCTCCCCGTCGGCGCACCCGCCCGTTCGACCCACCGGACAAAACGACGATGTTCGCCGTCTCCTCCAACGCGCTCCTCGCGCTCCCAGCCGCCGCGACCCGCGCCCAGCGCGCCCCCGCCGCGCGCCGCGTCGTCGCCGCGCGCGCGTCCGCCGATGCCGAGACGACGGGCGCGAAGGTGCGCCAGGCGGCGACCGTGGCGCTGCTCTCCGCGACCGTGGCGTTCGGACACCCCGGCTACGCCAACGCGGGACTCTTCGGAGGCGGCGACAAGATGAACAAATACGGCGAGGACGCCACCGCCCGCTACATGAGGGAGATGGAGGAGGCTCGGTGCGTCGGATAAACCACTTCGCGATCGCGAGCTCTTCGCGCCGATCCCTCGCCCGCCCCCGAGACCCTTTCGACTGACGACCCCCGCCCCGTCCCCCTTTGACGATGACAGCAAAGCCGAAGGCGTCGCCGCCGCCCCCGCCCTCAGCGTCGAGTCCATGTACCAGGAGCAGGGCGGCGCGTGCGGGCCCGGGTACGAGCTGGTGGTCCGCAAGGTGCTCGGCGCGTCTTGCGAGTGCGTCGAGGAATCGTGCAAGGAGGGCGCGGAGGGCGCGCGCGAGGTGCGCACCGAGGCCGAGAGGTCCTTCGGGAAGCAGGATGAGCCATCCGTGCAGAGCGGAGGCGTCACCATCACCTTCATGAACAAGTAACGGAGAGAAAAGAGGGCGAGAGACAAAGACGACGTAACGAGTAAGGGTTTTAGAGAGAACAGGTCAATCGTCGATTAAACGACATCCGACTCATCGCGACGCGCCGTTCAACGCCTCGACGAAGGCCACCGCATCCCCCACGCGCGCAGCCTCCGACGCGACATCCTCCCCCTTCGCGGACTCTTCGTTAATCGCCACCGCCGCGAGCCCCCCGTCGTCGATACCCCCGACCCACGACACCCTCGCGGCTCCGCCCCCCGACGTCTCCACAACCGCGGACAGCGGCTCGAGCCACGCGCCGACGCCGAGCTCGGGACGGAGGCGCCCGACGAACGCGTGCGTCGCCACGACGCGGTGCGCGTCGCCGCACGCCGCCCCCGGAGAGAAATCCCCGTCCGGGTAATCCACGGCGACGACAAAGGACCCGTCGGCCTCGACGGCGATTGACGCCACCCCGCCGCGACTGGCCCGCGCCTCGCCCCCGCCTCGTGCTTCGATACCACTTGCCCCGCCTTCGCCTCGGATCCCGCGGACGGACTGCGCGCGCGGAAGGCCTCGCACCGTCAGACGCACCCCGTGCACGCCCCTGAGGAGCACCTCGCACGCCGCCGCCGGCTCGGCGCCCCAGGCGCCATCCCCGAGCTTGGCCGAAAACGCGACGACGGACGACCCGTCGCTCGCCATCCGAGCGTCGATGAAACGCAAGCCGCGAGACCTGAGCCACGACGTCACCGTTGTTCTCTGCGCGACGACCCTCTGGGACTTCACCGCCGCGCCGACGGCGTCGACGACGGCGTCGAAAGAGTCGAAGGGGAACGAACCGTCCCCGCCGGATTTGCGTTTCTTGGCGTCCAAGAGCGCGACGCCGTCGGGCGCGAGCGGCGCGACCGACGCCACCGCTGGAGCCATGGCCGGGTGCGCCCGGGGCGCGTGCACCAGCGCCAGCCTCGCGACGCCGCCGCCGCCGCCGCCCGCGTTTCCCCCGCCCGCGGCTGCGGCTGCGCCCTTTTTCTTGGCCGACTTTTTTACCGACTTTCCGGGCGATTTCGCCGCCCCAGACGGTTCGCCGTCGCGCGTCACGAAAACCCCGACGTAGACGCCGCCCGAGGCGGGGGGAACGATCGCGAGAGCCGCGGGGGCGACGCCGTTGACCCACCCCTTCATCGAGCGCGGCGCCGGGTGCGTGCAGACGCCCGCGTCTCGCGCCGCGTCGCGCAGGTCTCGCTCCTCGGCGTACCGCCTCAGCGTGGGCAGGAGCCCGCGCAGGGCCGGGATCCCCCCGACGCACGCGGCGTGCTCGACGCTCGCCGCGGACCCGGACGAGGCGATGGACGCGACGCCGCACACGCGGAGCTCGCCACCCCTCTTCCCGCACGTCACCTGCACGGACGTGCCCGCGTCCGTGAGACGCAGGGAAATCGCCGGGCGCCTCGCCGTCGCCCAGCCGTCCTCGTCGGCGTCTCCGGGGTTGACGGCGTCCTCGTCGAGGACGCCCTCGACGCCGGCGGCGTCGCACGCGGGCCCCAACTCCTCGAGCACCCGCCGGAGCCTCGTCGCCGCCGCCGCGCGTATCCCGTCCGCGAGGACCTCCTTGATGTCCACGCTCGCGGTGCTAAACGGCAACTCGAAGGTTTCGACGGCGCCCGTTGCGGTCGGGACGAGCGCCCTGGCGGCGATCGCGCCCGACGAGCTGTCCTTGTCGTCGGCTCTGACGTACGTGAGCTCAACCCTCGGCAACGTCCCCGCCGCCACGGCTGCGTCGACGGCGGCGGCGGTGCCGAGGCCGACCTCCACGCTGCCCACGTCCACCCCCGCCATGCGCGAGCCGGACGCCTTGACCTCCCCGGAGAGGCCGGGGAGCCAGAACCACATGCGGATTCCCTCTCCGGCGCCGCGGACCCTCCTCCTGGTCGTCGTTTCGCCGTGTTCCTTCTCGCCGTCGTCCTTCTCCTCGCTCTCCGCCCGCTTGGCCTCGGCTTTACCCATGATCTGCTCGGTGCGAATCGCGCCGCCGTGCCAGGCGCCGCCGCCCCGCGCAACCTTCTTCGACTGGTTCATCACCGTCATCGCGCACAGTCGCAGCGCTATGTCGTGGCACACGTAGTGCAACCCCGCGAGGCCTTGGGCGCCCCCCTCGACGAGCTCGGGCGGCGCCGGCGGCGGCGGCGACATCCCCGCCATCCTCGCGGTGGCGCGCTCGCCCAGGATCTTCACCTCCGTCTTGGTGAGCGGGAACACCCGCGCGTGCGCCGCGCGGCCCTCGTCCTCGTCCGCGTCGATCATCTCTCCCGCGAGCATCTCGATCGAGACGACGAGCCAACCGCCGAGTTTCGGCGGCGGCGGCGGCGGCGGCGGCGGCGGGTCGGCGCCGTCGTCGTCCCCGCCCCCATCCTCCTTTTCCTCGCCCCCATCCTCCTTCTCGTCCTTCTCGGGGGGCGGGGGCAACGGCGGCGGGCCTCCCAGCGTGAGCGTCGCGCGGTACTCCCCGGGCACCCCCACGACGCACTCCCCGTTCCGCACGGAGAACACTTTCATGGCTTTGGGCATGGTCCCGCGTTCCCGTTCGTCGACGAGCAACCCGCGGATCTCGATGTCGAAGCGTCGGCATCGCTCGTCGCGCACCCTGATGAGCTCGGGGTCCGTCTCGAGGGGCACGGGTTTGGGCGCGACGTCCGCGATGGCCCTGGGCAGGTTCGAGTACTTGCCGTTGCAGAGGACGTCGAGCGCGCCCGGGGTGTCGTACAGCGGTCCCGCCGCCCAGTCCATCTGCTGCCTCAGGCCGTACAGCCGATCCGCCGCGTCGGCGAAGGCCATGTCGTGCTGCCTGAGCTGCCCCATCATGTCCCCACACTTGACCGCGATCTGAGCCGCCCTATTCTTGGGCGCCCATTCCACGAGCACGTGCAGCCGCGTCAGCCGCTGGCGCAGGTTGTGGAGGTACCGCGCCAGCTCGCGCTTCCGGTCCAACTCGGGCTGCCCGGGCAGGTTGTTGCAGAGCCTCTGCAGATCGGTGTACGCGACGTGCACGAGACGCTCCACCAGCTCCGACTGTCCGACCGTGCGGGTATGGCGCGGGAGACCGTCGAGCGACATGTTGCCTCGGTTCGAAACGACCCCGCGGTCCCTGCGCCCCGACCGAGTGGCCTTCGGGGAGGGGGCAACCCTAACAACAACAGATCTTATAAGAAATTCGCCGCGAATTAAACAGGACCCTTACTGTTTGCGCGCATGTGGTCATCGCATTTATCTTTGCGTTTAATTATTTTGCATGAAGTCTGTACGAAGACGCACTTAGAATTCGGGCGGGCAAAAATTCCCCAAAAAAAACTTTCGACAACGTTCTATTTTGCGCAAGCGGCGGTTCGGCGGTTATGGAAAAAGAAGATCTTTCGATCGCGCCCGCCGCTCCATTGGAAAGCGCACCGGGGCACGCACGCACCGACAGATCGAGCACATCGAATCGACCAGTTTGGACAGATCACCGACACGATGGACGGCTACGACGACGCGAACGACATGATGAACCCCCACAACGGCCTGCCCATGGGCGGCATGGACGGCTTCGACGAGGACGAAATCGAGTACCCCGATCTCGACGTTGACGAGGAGGCCGACGTCTCCACCGCCAAGGACGGCGGCGTGACCAAGAAGGTCCTCGCCAAGGGCACCGGCGACGAGCGGCCCGAAAAAGGCGATGAGGTCGTCGTCCACTACACCGGCACCCTCCTCGACGGCACCAAGTTCGACAGCAGCGTCGATCGCGGCGATCCCTTCAAGTTCCGCCTCGGCCTCGGCCAGGTCATCAAGGGCTGGGACCAGGGCGTCGCGTCCATGAAGAAGGGCGAGAAAGCCATCCTCACCTGCAAACCCGACTACGCCTACGGCGAGCGCGGCTCCCCGCCCACCATCCCCGCCAACTCCACCCTCAAGTTCGAGGTTGAGCTCTTCTCCTGGAAATCCGACAAGGATCTCTACGGCGACGGCGGGTGCGTCCGCGCCAAGGTGCTCAAGAAGTCCGGCGCCTTCGGATTCCCGATGGACAAGCACGAGGTGACCGTCAAGTACAGCGCGTGCGCGCCCGACACCGACGTCGCGGGCGCGGGCGACGAGATCGTCCCCGCCACCGAGGTCACCTTCGCCGTCGGCGCCGACCAGGCCCCGTTCAAGGGCCTCGAGAAGGCGGTGACGAAGATGAAGGAGGGCGAGACGTGCCTGTTTCGGATGAAGAACGTCCCCGGCGGGTACCAGTACTGCGAGGGTCTCAACGCGCAGGCTGCGGACGTCACCGTGACCCTGGAGGTGCACCAGCCCGTCGATTCCATCTGCAACGACGAGGGCACCAAGAAGACCACCGTCGACGGCGAGGGCTACGACCACCCCAACGACGGGAGCAAGTGCGTCGTGTCGTACACCGTCACCCCCGCGGACGGTGGCGCCGCCATCGAGACCAAGGAGGATTTCGAGTTCGAACTCGGCCTCGAGATCCTCTCCGAGGGGCTCGAGGAGGTCGTCTTGAAGATGAAGAAGAGCGAGACGGCCGAGTGCGTCATCCCCAGCGACTGGAACACCTACGGGCAGAAGGTCAAGGCTGTGGTCACCCTCAAGGACTTCGAAAAGGAAAAGGAGAGCTGGAGCATGGACACCGCGGAGAAGATCTCCGCCGCCGAGAAGGTCAAGAACGTGGGTAACGACGCGTACAAGGGCGGCAAGCTCGGCCTCGCCGCCAAGAAGTACCTGAAGGCGCTCCAGTACATCGAGTACGACCAGAACTTTGCCGACGAGGAAAAGGCGCAGACGAAGAAAATCAAACTCTCCCTCTACCTCAACGGCGCCGCCGTGGCCATCAAGCAGAAGGACTGGTCCAAGGCCGTCAACGACTCCACCAAGGCGCTCAACAGCGAGCGGGGTAACGAGAAGGCTCTCTACCGCCGCGCGCAGGCGTCGTGCGAGCTCGAGGAATACGACGAGGCTGAGCGCGACGTCAAGGAGCTCCTCGAGAAGGACGAGAACCACAAAGAGGCCAAGGCTCTGCTCGCGAAGGTGAAGAGGTGCAAGGTTGTCCAGGCGAAGAAGGACGCCAAGGTGTTCGGCGGGATGTTCTCCAAGCTCGGCGGTTTGTACAAGGACGAGCCAAAGGTTGACGTCAAGGCTGAAGGCGGCGAGCTGAAGGAGCCCATCGACATCGGCGGCGGGTTCTCTATGGAGGAAGTCAAGGACGACGGTGAGCCCAACGCGGCTCTCGACAACGTGTGATGAGCGTGCGGCAGTGCTTCGTGTTAATCTTAGTTTATCGTCTCGCTCCGTCTGTTATGTAACGTGAGTTCAACGCGTCGATTCGTTCATTTCGTTCATTTCTGGGGCGTGCACAGGTCCACAGTCTCCGGCTGGGACGGCGTCGCGGCCTTCTTGGGGCTCAAACACTCGAACAGAGTCGCCTGCCTGGCCTTTTTCGTCGGCGAGAACAACGGGGACCTCGGCGCGGGAGACGCCGGGGCACCCCCGGGGCGCCCCTTCCGAGACGAATCGGGCGCCGGTGTCCGCGCCGGCGACCCCGGCGGCGTTCGCAGGTCCACGACGTTCACCGCGGACGATTTGGGTCGAGCCGGGGAGGCGAGGCCCTCGTCTTGCGCCTCTTCCTCCGTCGCGACGAACGACAGCTTCTTCTTCGCCTCCAGCCTCCTCACCGCCCCTAGGTCCGGTCTGAGACCCGCGCCCAGTATCTCGTCCGAGTCCGAGTCGTGCGCCGAGTCGTCCCCAACTTCGGTCGGCGGCTTTCGCTTCGACGCGGGCGTCCGCGGGGCGGGGGTGCTCGCGAGGGGTGCCGAGGGGGGTGCCGAGGGGGGTGCCGAGGGGGGTGCCGCCGGCCGGCGCTGGGAAAAGAAGGAGGTGATGTCGTGCTGATCCGGGGAACGCGTCTTGGTCCCTCGCACCGTCTTCGGGGTTTTCCTCGGCGTCGTCGGCTTGGACTTGGACTTGGCCGGAGTGGACGGCGCAGACTTAGCCTTGGAACCCCCGGCGTCGAACCTGGCCACGAGATGCGGGCACGTCTCGCGCACCAGCGACATGCGCACGCTCCTCCTCTGCGCCAGACCTTTCAGGAACGCCAGGTCGTCGCCCCGTTCGTGGAAGTTCGGGGGAAGAACGGCCGTCCCGCCCTTCGGCGCCGACTCCCCGGCGGCCGGGTCGCCCGTCGCCGCCCTCTGCCACGCGGCCCAGTGCGCGGGATCCGCGGAGTTGACCTCGAGAAGGTACCTCCACGGGGGCGCCTTGTTGTTCCCGGACACCTTCGCGATCCGTTCCACCACGAACTCGACGCCCCGGCGCCGCAGCAGCTCCCACCGCCGGCCCGGGTCAACCGTCGAAGGATCCTCCACCCTTCGAAGCGCCCTCCGCGCCGCCTTCATGTCCCACTCGACCAGCACCGGGAGCAGCTTCTCGCGCGTGCGCCGCGGTTCCCACTGGCAGTACGTCTCCATGATCTCCTGAAGCGCCGCGACGTCCGGCCTGCGCCTCCACCGCATCTTCCGAAACGAGTCAAACTCGTCCCCGTCGTTCTCGGCCCTCTCGACCCACTCGACGTCGGAAGCGTCCCCCAACGCCTCCTCCGCGTCCCTCGCCTGAGCCGCGTACCCCCGCGCGGCGTCCCGAAAGCTCCGCGCGTACCCGTCCGTGGCGTTCGCGCGCTCGCGAACCTTGTGCAACCACCGCTCGTCCGCTCGCGCGTGGAACGGGCACTCGCACTCAACCCCGTCGCGTTCGACACATCCCGCGTCGGTGCCGCACTCCGAGCACCCGCGGACGTGGTTCTTGACCTTGTTCTTCAAACACCCGTCGTGCTTGCAACGCGCGCATCCCGTGCACTTGTCGAGTGCCTCGATCGTCGGGTCCGGGGCGGACGCGAGGAAGGCGTCGAGGCGGGCGGGTAAGCTTCGTTGGCGTCGGTCCCGTCCCCCCGGCTCTGCCCGGGTCCTTCGAGCCTCGTCCTTTGCGAGCGCCTTGACGACGAGCAGCGCCTTCGTGCCGCCCACGTTCTTGGCGCCGGTGAGGTCGTAGTCGCCGCCGGTGAGGAGGGCGAGGGCGGTGAGCGCGGGTGCGACGTGCTCCACGTCATCGCCGAGCATCAGCCTCTTGCCCACGTCGGCGGCTTCCACTCGCTCCATGAATAAGTCGCGCTGATCGTTTTGCGAGAGCCTCAGCGTCTTGAACACCGTCCTCGCGCCGAAGAGCAGGGAGTCACCGTCGCTGGTCACGCACCCGTCGACGATCCCCATGCTGTCCATGACCGCGCACGTGGCCTCCGCCTCGCCCGGGGCCTCCACCCCGGGTAGCCCCAGCGCGCGAAGCACCTCGAGCGCAACCTCCCCGCATCTCCCAAAGGCGCCTCCACCGCCTCCGGCGTGGGCTCCCCATCTGGCCCGGAGCGCGCCGAGCTTTTGCCAGGGCGCCTGGCCGTCGATGACGCCGACGGGCACGCACCCGTGCCTGAGGTAGTTCAGCGCGCGCTCGAAGACGACCTTGGCCGTCTTGGACGCGTCCGGATCATCAAAGCCGAGGTCCTCGTTGTACACTTCGTCCAGAGCTTGCTGGGTACATGCCTGGATGATCCAAAGGCTCAGGTCAACGGCGAGAGCCTTGCCGTCGACAGATTCGCGGATGATCCTCTGCGCGTCCGGGTCATCCTCGTCCGACCCGTCGACCCTGACGATGGCGCCCTCTTCGTCCAGCAGCTTCCTGCGAATGGGGACGGAGGGAAGGGTGACGGAAAGTCAGCGGAGAATCCGAGAGTTTTCCCGTCACGAGCGGGGCGGACTTTGCATTTCCCCTTCGTGGGGGTGCATCGAAGCGGGACGCGGTGTCGGGTTCGGGAGGGGCGGGGACCGCGGGCGCGCACCATAGGTTCGTGATGCCCATCGCGATTCGCCCACTTTTTCACCGTCGGTCAACCCGCGGTCACCCGGGGGCTCGGGGACGCGACTCCCTCTGGCGCGGGGGACGTGCAAGATTTGGCGGGGGTGTTCACCGGCTTGTGTGAGTGCCAAAATTTCTCCACGCCGCGAGCTGACAGTGCGTGCCGTCTGCTGGAACCGTGGATAGCGATCAAATCTGACGTGTCCTTCTCCTCACTTCAACCCCCGGCACCCCGCCCCGGACACCCGACACGAACCGACGTAAGCGATGGGAGGAGCCGCATCCAAGCCCGAGGACATCCTCAAGGTGGTCGACACCCCGGTGAACTACCAGCCCCCGCTCGAGGTCAACGGCGCCAACACGATGGTGTACTTCGACATCCAGCTGGGCCGATACGGGGACGCCACGAAACTCGGCCGTATCGTGATGGAGCTCAAGGACGACGTCACGCCCAAGACGGCCGAGAACTTCAAGCAGCTGTGCCTCGCAGGAGAGGGCGCCGGCTACAAGGGCAGCCGATTCCACCGCGTCATCCCCAGCTTCATGTGAGTGTCCACGGACCTGCGAATCCGATCGAAAACCTGACGCGATCCTCCCCCGAAAATATCCCTCCAACCGAACAGGTGCCAGGGCGGTGACTTCACGAACGACAACGGCACGGGCGGTCGCTCCATCTACGGCAGGACCTTTCCCGATGAGAACTTCACCCTCCCCCACACGGGCCCCGGAATCCTCTCCATGGCCAACGCGGGCCCCAACACCAACGGATCGCAGTTCTTCCTCTGCACCGTCGCCACCCCTTTCCTCAACGGCAAGCACACCGTCTTCGGTCAGGTCGTGGAGGGATACAACGTCATCAAGGCGATCGAAGCGTGCGGATCCCGCTCGGGAGACACCAGTGCCGACGTCATCATCGGCGACTGCGGCGTCGTGGCGTCCGTCAAGGGCTCCGCCAAGGGCGGTCGCAAGATGACCACCGGCACCCGGGGCTATCACACCGCGGCGGCGGCGGCTGCGAGCGCTCGATTCTCCGCGCGCGCTCGAGTCGGTGGTATCATGCGCGTCGCGCCCCGTGCCGCGCGCGCGGTGCCCCGCGTCGGACGCGCAATCTCGGTCATGTCCAGAGCTCTCGTCGCGTGAAGCGCTTTTTACGAGGTTAGCGTCGCGATGAATGAAATTTCACATCGGTTGACGACTCTACGCGGCACCTTACCCGCCTCACAGCCCGGGGACCACGTCGAGACCCACTCGCTTGAAGAACCCCGCGACCGCATCCACGTCCACGGGCGCTCCCGCGAGCGTCCCCAGCGGCTCGCGCATCTCCGCGGATCCCACCCAAGCCTCGGTCCACGGCCCCCCGCCAACCTCCACAGCCGCCGTGTCCGACTGGACACCGTCCAGGATGCACCTCCCGCGCCCCTTCCTCGCACCCCCGTCGCCCCAACCCCCGCCCCAACCCTCGCCCTTGACGTCGTCGCCGCCGTTCCACGTCGCCGCGACGTCCCGCTCCCACAGCGATACTTTCATCGAACCCCGAAACGACTCGCGGCACAGCGGCGCCATCCCCGCGCCGGCGTCGTCCATCGGCGCCCGTAACACGGTCGTCCCGCCCACCACGTCGTCCTCCGACGCGATCCAACATTCGATCTCCACCTCGTGCGTCGGGGTCACGCCGCGAACCGTCCACCGACCCCACGGGGAGACCGACCACGTCAAATCCGCGGCTTCGACACCCTCACCGGCGACGGGGACAAAGGGGAAAAAATCGCCCCCCGGCGCGTGAATCGTAATCGCCGCCACCTCCTCCCTCACCCCGGGAAGGATGACCACGCCTCGGTTACCACCCGTCGCGGTGACGCTCAAACCCGGTTGGGCGCTGAAGGAGTTGCACTGGAGCCAGAACCACCTGCTGGGAAAACCCGCGCCGCCCCAGTTCTTTTCCGAGTACGCCGGCGCTTTGGCGAATTCGACTCGAGCGCCGTTCGTCTCGATCCAACCGGTCGCCAGGCCGTGCGCCATGGTGATCTGATAGTGCGGTTCGAACACCGGGAGAGACGACAGCCACCCCGCGGTGGACGTCGCCCTCCCGCGGTCGCCGTATCCGGCGACGGGCTCGATGGAGAAGTCCCAGCGCACCTCGGACGCGAGTTTCTCGGGGGGCCACACGGAAGGATCGTTGACCTCGTCCCCGAGACGCAGCCTGCCGCGATGGACGCTCCCGCCGGCGGCCACCTCGTAGAACTCCGGACCGCCCTCAGCGTGTGCGTAGTCCATGCGCAGGGCGAGCTCGTGCGGCGCCGCGGTGAACCTCTCCACGTCGCGGGATTCGCGCCAGATGTACTTCCCTCCCGGCGTGCACACCTGCGCGCCCGCGCCCCGTCGCTCGCTCCGACGCAAGTCCGGGTCGTAGACGTGGTAGATGAGGCTGAGGTTGTCGCGGATCTCCGGGAGAGTGACGCGAAAGTACCATCCCTCGAAGAACGGCCTCGGGAAGCCCTCGATGCGATGGTACCCAGAGTGGGGAGTCCTCGTGTTTGGGGACCCAACTCCGTCTCCTGCGTCTCGGGCGATTGATCCTCCCGCGCTCGCCTCGGGCTTGACGGACGACGCGCGCGGCGGCCGGGCACGCCGGTTTCTGGTCCGAAGGCTCGACCCCGCGCTCGGCACGTGAGCCTGGACGCTCCAGGCGCGGGCGGACGCCATATCGGTCGACACCGGAGGTGAAGGCGCGCCCGTGCGGTCTGCGTTGTTGACTCGACGAGCCAAACGCGAGCTTGACGCAACTTGGAGGCGACACGTCGGCACCCGAGACTTTATCGCCTTGGACATTCCACCCCGCACTCCGCCGACAATGGCGGCGCGCATGTTCTCCGGCGAGGCCCTCGCGGATCTCCGCGCGGCGTTCTCCCGTCGGTCTTCGACCCGAGCTCGTCGCGGCCGCGGGGCTGCGGTGATCGTCGCCGGTAAGCCCAAGGCGAAGAACAAGGATACGGGACGAGCCATCCACTTCCGAACCGGTCCCGAGCGGTTCAACGCGGGGTCGCAGGTGGGCGAGGCACCTCGAGGCGGCAAGGGAAAGGGCAAGACCACGAGGTCCCAGCGCACGAACAAGGTGTACAAGCAGTACCTCAGCGGCAGGCCGACCGTGGACGACGTGGAGAGGGCGTCGCGGGGCGATCGCACGAAGGCCATGGGGGTGGTCGAGAGGGAGGCGCCGTACCGGCTCACGCGGGACGAGAGGGAGGCGTGGGACCGCGCCAAACGCCGAGGCGGCGACAACGGGAAGGGATACGGCGGTGGAGGCGTACTTGAGATGCGGAGCACCCAGCGCGACCCGCTCGCGCCCCACAGGCACCCGCTCGTGAACACCCACCGCCTGTACTGCGACGCCAAGCAGGCGCTCTTCGTCTTGGTCGAGCAGGACAACGAGGGACGGGACGAGATCGTGTGCGACCTGTCCACGCTCAGGCTCGAGCGCGACGCCGAGTGCAGGGCGCGGCTGGTGGCCCTGGCGGCGACGATGGAGCCCGGGATCGTCGTCGATGACGCGTGCGGGGACGAGGAACCGATCGAGTCGCAGGCGAGGTACGTGGCGGCGATGGAACGCGACAGACTCGACGGTCTCTCCGGACTCTCCGGATCCGATCCATCGACGATGACCGACCCGCCCTCGGATTCGGACTCGAACGGTGACGCGTCGTCACCGGCCGCGGCGGCGCCGTCCGACGAGACGCTGGCGACGGCGAGGGACGCGGTGGACGCGCTGGGCGAGGAGATTAGAGCCCTCAAGGACGGCGGGGCGCAAAACTCTGACCCGGAGGTGGCCCGTCGCGTCGCCAAACTGCTGGAGCTCAAGGCCGAGCTTCGCGCGCTGGAGGACGCCGCTGAGGCGTCGACGCCCGATGCGATCGAGGCGGCGATCCGGGACGAGCGGGAGGCGAGGGAGAGGTCGGTGGAGGAGGCGCGGCGTTCGCTGGCCGAGTCGCCAATTTACGCACTTCCCGAGCGGTACCTTCGGTTCAAGTGCCCGGATCGACCGACGGCGAAGGCGCTCGCCAAGGCGCTCGCGCAGGAGGACCTGCTCGCGCTCGCGCTCGAGCCCGCGTGATGGACCGTCCACTTCGGCTGTCATGACATCACGACGGCTAAGATTATCTACTCCGTTTGTCGTTCGTTTAAGCTATCGGCGAGCGCCTTCAACTGAAACGGTCCCCCGGTTTTGCCCGCGACGCCCGGCGGCTTCGTCGGCCACTGCCAATCCTCCCGCCCGACCTTTCGCTGCACACCCTCCGCCCCTACCTCGGGCCTCCACCACACCGCCTCGTTCGCGCCGTCGCAAGGCAGCCGTTCCCGCCTCGTCCCCAACGCCCGTCCCGCGATGTGCTCCACCAGCGCCTCCGTGGTTCTCACCACCCCACCGCTCGCGTCCAATCTGTTCGGGTACCTGCTCGGGAAGACGCAACACGGGACCACCGCCCACGGCTTACCCATGACCAGCCCGCAGTCCACGATCGCGCCCGTGGCCTGATCGGGGTGTAAGCCCACGAGCGCGGAGCAGTCGCGGATCAACGCCGCGGTGGCTTCATCCGACATGAGCCGCTCGTCGAATAGAGCCTCGACGTGGTCCGCTGTTTCCGGTGCGAACGTCGCCCACTCCCGCCGCAGCTGCCTCGCCAGCGGCGACGCCACCAGCCACGCATCGTCGATAGCGGCGCTGTTCGCGACGCGCGACGCGAGCAGGCGCCTGTGACGGCTCGTGAGCCGCACGCCCCCGCCGCCTGCGCCGGCGCCCGTGCCTGTGCCTGTGCCGCCGCGAGGGTCCACGACGGTGCACGGTATCCCGAACCGAACCGACAGCTGAAACGCCAAGTCCCCGGATCCGCCGGCGACGTCCACGACGCCGCGGCCCTCGCGCAGGTTATCGCGGCCGAACTCGCGCACCAAGAGCGCCGCGAAGTGAACGGCGCGGGTGTCCTTCCTCGCTTTTTGTCTTCCCTTCCCCGTCGATGCCCGCGGGGTCTCATCGACTCGTGGCGCCGCGGTCCACGTCGTCCAACCGTCGTCGTCGTCGTCAGTGCTCGTCGGTACCCTCGTTCGGAGGCGCGTCGGGTGATAGCACACCCCGGGGGATTCCCCCGCGTCCCCGACCGGCTCCAGTCTCTCCTCGGTGAAATCGATCAGCTCCACCACGACGTTCCGAGGGGGGCGCGCGGGGGTGTCCGGGGATGGGTTGGACGCATACGGCGAGCCGGGTAGGTAGAGGGCATTGCACACGTCGCCCAGGAGGTCCCTGTCCCAACCGTCCTTCGCGTTGAGCACCACGTCGACGACGAGGGAGGACGAACCCGCGTTCCCATCGTCCCCAGCCGACGTCCCCGGCGCATCGTCGCACTCGGGCGCCAGGGTGAACGCGGCGAAATGCTTTGAGAAGGCTGCGCCGTGGGCGACTGTGCCCCTCATCGTACGCTCGACATGTGACCGGCTAAGGTGTGTCAAAACTCCGCGTCCGCGCGCTGCTGCGCGTGTTGGCGTTTGGTCAAGGCAAAGGCAGCTTATTATCACAAGAAAATCTCGGGGCTTAAAACTCTTTACATCGCGGATGCCACCTCAACCTTCTTAATGTTCTTCACGCCCTGCATGAAGAGCTTCTTCCTGATGGCCGGGAAGTCGTTGACGTCCAGGCCGAGGTCGTCCTGGATCTCCACAACCTCCTGCGAGCCGTCGTCGTGGATCACCAGCACCCGAAGGTTGGCGGTGTTCTCGTATTGGCCCTCGCCGCCGGAGATGTGCCACGCGTTGCGGATCATGAGCTCAAAGTAGTCGTCGTTGTCGATGCTCGCGCTGACGTCCTGGTAGTAGTCGATGAACTCATCGAGGTGGATGGAGCCGCTGCGGTCCCTGTCCCAGACCTTGGCGAACTCTTGGAAGGCCTGGTCCGGGGTGAGAATGCCGTTGATGACGTCCGGGTTCTCGGAGACGTCGTAGATGCTCATGAGGTCCTCCATGGTGACGACGCCGTCGCCGGTCTTATCCAGCTGTCCGAAGGCCAGCTTCACGAGGTTCTTGCGACGCTGGTTCATCTTACCGCGGAGCGCCCTGAGGAACTCGTCGAACACGACGTTGCCGTCCCCGTCCTTGTCGAAGTGGAGCATGATCTGCTCGACCTCGGTCCTCTCAATCTCGACGCCCTGATCCCTGAGGCCGTACAGGAGCTCTTCAGGCTCGATCTTGCCGTTGCCGCTGTCGTCCATAATGCGGAATGACCTGCCGAGGCTACGGATTCCGTTCAACCCGCCGCGCTTGGCGATCTGCGCGCGGATGTTTTCCAGCATCCGGCGCGACTCCTTCTGCGCCAAAGGGTGGGGCTGGACCTCGAACACGCCGTTAATGAGCTCGGAGTAGGAGACTTGCTCGTCGCCGTTGGCGTCGTAGCGGTCAAAGAGCGCCCTGATTTCTCCCTTGGGCGCATCGCCGAGGTTCATCTCGGTCAGCGCGGCGTCGAATTCGGCGAAGTCGAGGGTGCCGGAGTTGTTCCTGTCGTAGTACTTGAACCTCTTCTCGATTTCCGCGGTCTGCTTCTTCATGTCCGCGTAGCCGGTGAGGACCTCGAACCGGTTGCGGAGGAGCTTCTGCAGGTGGTCCGCCTTGTCGTCATCCGTCACCTTGGGGAATCTGTGACGATCATCGGGCTCCATCTCGTAGAGGGTGGCCATCTTGGTATCGAGGCGCTCGTTCGATAATGGATTGCCGACGTGCAATTCTGTGAATTTGGTCCCTTTTTTGGTCAAAGTTTTCTGACACGGACGAAGGCTTGCGAAGCGGCGCAGCGGCCCTTCGATCAAATTGGATGCGGCGAATTCCGTCGTCTGTTTTTGTTTGAATGCGAACCGGATTTCTGTCGTGCGATTTCCCAAATTACGCAAATAGCCCGAAATGCCGCACGACGGCCAAGACGACCGACACTGGGAATGAAAGCTGAATATGCGTTTGCGGAAAATTGACCAACTGACCAATCAGAAAACCGGAAAGACCCCTGATCTGTGCGGGCACGAGATCCGTATCATCGCATCGGTGGTTTTATCCTCATCGGAACCCGAGACGGTGCGCAGTGTTCCCCGGCGCAGCGTAAGCCGGCGCCGTCGAGGGCGGGAACCGAGAAACACGCGCGTGGGGGTTTAGTCCTCATCGTGCGTTCGCACCACCGCATGAGCGCGGCGGGAGCGAGCATGAGCGCGGCGAGCGCCTCGCGGATCGGCGTTGTTGCGCGAAATACCCCGGGGGCTACGATGATGCGGGCGCGATCGCGCTGCGCCGCGTCGGCGTCGACCCGCGCGGCCAGGTCGCAGAGGTTGGGCGGTAAGGACAAGAAGGGGCGGGTGGATGTCACGAAGTCCACCCGCGCGCGAAGCGCACCCGGGGAGGGCTCCGGGGCGACGGCGGAGGCTTCGTCCTCCACCGATGGGGATGCTGCCGCGCCGGGGACTTCCTCCGCGGGATCGAGTTCGCACGCGACGAGGACTCGCGCGATTAAAAACGGCGAGTTCTTCATCCCGTCGATGCCACCCGCGCAGATGGAGGAGCAGTTCCTCACGGGCACCAACGCCGAGCGCGCGCACTGGTTCCCCGTCGCGTTCGCCGCGGGGCTGGACGAGACCACCATGATCCCGTTCGACCTCTTCAACGTCCCGTGGGTCATGTTCCGCGACGCCGACGGCAACGCGGGATGCATAAAGGACGAATGCGCGCACAGGGCGTGCCCACTGAGCCTGGGCAAGCTGGTGAACGGCAAGGCGCAGTGCCCCTACCACGGATGGGAGTACACCACCGGGGGCGAGTGCGTCAAGATGCCGTCGATTAAGAAGATGCTCCCGGGGGTGTACGTCGACGCCGCGCCGGTGGTGGAGCGCGACGGCTTCCTCTACCTCTGGGCGGGGAAGTGGGAGCCCGGGATCGAGGACGAGGTTCTGGCGAAAACGCCGCGGCGGTCGCTGGCGCCGCCGCAGGGGTTCACGCCGATGGCGGAGGTGACCGTGGACATCCCGATGGAGGCGGAGGAGGTGCTGTCGCGGCTGATGGCGCCGGGCGGGCGGACCTCGCGGACGGCGACGGTGAGCTTCGACGTCGTGGACGCGAAACGGATAAGCGACTCGGTCTTTCCCAAGATCGTCGCCAACGTCCTGCGCGGCTTGCGCAAGCCCGTGCCCAGGACGGCGACGTTCCTGCCCGCGTGCGTGCTCGACTCCACCGTGGGTTTGGAGGACGGTCCGGGCGACTGGAACGTCCACCAGATGCACGTGGTGCTCCCGGCGAGGCCGGGGCGGTGTAGGCTGCTGTTCCGCCTCTCCGTGGACTTCGTCGCGGTGCCGGAGATCGCGCGGGCCATCGGCGGGGAGGTGTGGGCCAATCTGGCGCAGATGGTGCTGAAGGAGCAGCTGGAGGGTGTGCGGGCGAGCGGCGTGGACGACGTGGAAAGGTACCAGGAGTGGAAGGTGTCCGTGTCCGGGGATTTCGACTGACGATGTTGCCGTGATGAGTGTTAAGCTCATCTATGATAGTAGCTAGGTCGTGTGTACTACATCGATGATAATTTTGATTTCAACGCTTCGGCGAATGTGCCGGCTTCAAACTATCTCGTCGCGCGCCGCCCCGAATCCTCCTTCGCGTTGGCAAACTCGCGAAGCCTGGGCACCAGCGCGCTCCCCAGCGCGATCTGCATGGGGTGATACATCAGCGCCGGTAGACAGAACCACACCAGCTCCGGTGAGCCATCGAACAGAGCCTTTATCAGGGGCAGACCGAACGCCAGAGTCTTCTGCGAACCCATGTACACGGCGCTCACCGCGTCCCGATTCGCCAGTCCAAACGCCCTCGCCGCGGCCAGTATGGAAGCCTTGTACCCGATCAATATGACGCTCAACACCATGAACAAAGAGGTCAGCTCGCTCGCCGGCACGCCGAACCCGCTCTTGAACGTGTTACAGAAGGTGTTCCAGATGATCGCGAGGATGATGCAGTCGCTGGTCAGCTTCAGTCGTGACTTGAACGGCTTTGAGGACAAAACCTCCCCGATCGCGGGTATTGCCCTCAGGCCCATGCCGACGACCACCGGCACCAACACCTGCGATGTGAGCTTCGTCACCGCCGCGTACGGCGACCCGACGGACGCGCAGTCCGCCCCGAGGTACATGAATATCAGCGCGGGCGTGACGAAAATCCCCGCCAAGTTGCTGAAGACGGCGTGGAAGAGCGACACCGCCACGTTCCCTTCCGCGGCGTTCGTCAGCGCCACGCCGCTGCCTATGGTCGTGGGCAAACACGCGAGCACCACGAGCCCGTCCACCAGCCTCGGCGTGAGGACCCCGGCGGCTTTGAGCGCGGGACCGAGGACGTACGCGGTAGCCGCCGCGGGAAAGCCGAATATAAACGCCTGTATGAGCGCGTTGGCGCGGACGTTGGTGACCGCCTTCTTCAGCTCGGTCAGCGGGAGGTTGAGGCCGGATATGAGGAACATGACGCGGATCATGACCTGATTCACGGTGAACTCCGGCCGCACGGGCCCGCCCGTGGCCCCGACGCCCGGGGCTAGGTAGGCCAGCGCCACGCCGGAGAGCATGCCGACGAGGAAATAGTTGGCGACGAGGAAGCGGACCGTCCGCGTCCAAAGGGAGGGTTCATCGGAGGAGGGCGCCGGGGATGGCGAGGAAGCGGGCCCGTCGCCCTCGCTCGGGGACACCGTCGCGCCCGGCGCGGCGTGCGACCTCGCGAGCTCGCCCCTTCGACCCCGAACTCCGGGCTTCATCACGCTCGTCGGCACCGGGCCTTCAGGCAACGTCGCCCCGATGGATGCGCGGGGCCGAGATGGGGCGGGACGTCTCGCCGCCCGGATCGTGCCTTTAGCCCTCCCATCGCGCCGGCACACCGTCGTCGGCGCCGCGAGCGAAGATACCCTCGTGCTGACGTGCATCGGCCCCACGCGAATGTGGTGCCAGTTGTCAGCTGGAAAAGAAGATAGTGCTAGCTCATCATTGATCCAGCGAGCAAGGAGGACGACGGGGCTATGGGTCGGATCAAGGATTACTTCGTCGAGCAGGGCCTCGGCCCGAAGGACATACCCGTGGCGTTCGTGTTCCACGAGGTCATCAGCGTCGCCTTCGCCGCGTCCACTTGGGTGGCGTGCTACGGTATCCAGCCCAGCGCAACGATCTGTAGGCCACTTGCCAAGCTGCCCATCGCGGCCAAAGCCGCGGGTGCCTTCGAAAAGGCGCTCGCGTTCTCCGACGCCAAGGTGGGCAAGATGACCTGGTTGAAGAAGGTACCCATCGTCAAGAACGCGGCGCCCAGGAGGCTCACCGTCTCGCTCGCCGAGTCCCTCATGTTTCGAGGAGCGATCAAGCCCATAACGTTTGGAGGGAAGCTGTATCTCTCCTACAAGTTCGTGCAGTGGACCAAGACTCTGGGCAAGGAGAAAGAGGCGGAGGTCGACGTCAAGGGCGGGAAGAAGGCAAAGAAGAGGACGGCGTGCCTCAGCTTGGCGCTCCCGATGCCCGGCGAGTCGAGGATTAGCTTAGCGTGATGGAAGACAAGTCACACACACGTCCTTGTGCCAACTGAAAGGAATAAATTTCTTTGCGCCCGTCGCTCAGTTTGAACCGCGCTCGGACCGTCGACCCAGTGTCCCCCCCTCCATCTGTCAGGACATCGCGACGAAGTCCAACGCCGTCGCAAGAGGTCACCTTCGGAGGGCGCGTCAAACCCTGAAAGAAGAGCCCAGGGGAGGCGCCGAGAGCGTTCAAAATGCGCAGGTCCGCCTCGAATGCCGAGTCGGACGGCGGGGGCGGGGGTTGGCAGGCGGGCGGCGGCAGCGGCCCTTCAACCGGCGCCCCGCCTGCGAGCAGCGACGACCTCGTCCTGCTGCTGAGCGTCTCCATCATCTCCGCGTGCTGCCTGTGCTGGTTCCTCGAGCATCTCGACTACCTCCTCCGCCCGCTGGTGTTCGCCGTTGGGCTATCGCTCATCCTCCGCCCATTCGTGGACTTCGCGTCCGACTGGCGCTACCAGCAGGCCAAGCTTCGGCGGTGGAACGTGCAGACGCCGTGGCACCCGCGCGTGGTCGTCGTGCCCCGCGCCCTCGCCCTCGTTCTCGCGCTGTCACTGGTGATGCTCGTCAGCGCGACATTCATCTGGGCGCTGTACCTGAGCGAGCAGTGGATAGCGTTCCACTGGAAGGACAAGAGCTGGAACGATCGGTTCATCGACAGGGTCAACGACCTCGCGGACTTCACCGATCGCATCGCGCTGCGGCTGCTAAAGCGCGACGACTTCGCGCTCGCGTCGTGGCACACGCTCCAGTCGCGCGTCGAGTCGACGCTGAAAGACGAGACGTTTTGGACTCAGTTTGCCAATAACCTCTTCGGATACCTCGGGGACGCGGCGGTGACCATGTTCTACGTCCTGTTCCTGCTGGCGCCGCCGCGGGTTCCCACGCGGCTGCGTTCGCAGATCGTGCGACGGATACACGGCGCGGTGAAGAAGTTCGTCCTGATCATGGTGGCGCTGAGCGCGGTGCGAGCCACGATGGTCGGGACGCTGATATACGCGTGCGGCGTACCGGGCTCCCTCGCCGGGTCCATCGCCATCGTGTCCTTCTGGCTCTTCTTCATCCCCAACCTCGGAAGCGTCGTCGCCACCGCCATCCCGCTGCCGCTCATCGTGCTCCTCCCGGACCTGTCCAACGCTCAGCGGTGGTGCGCGCTCTTCGTGCCAGCGTTTGGGTCCTTCGTCGTCGGCGACATTCTCGGGCCGACGGTGTACCGCCGGGGTTTGGGTTTGAACGAGGTGGTGATTTTGTTGAGCCTCGTGTTCTGGTTCTCGGTGTGGGGCGGGATCGGGGCGGTGTTGGCGGTGCCGATCATGTGCGCGGTGCGCATCTCGCTGGAGGAGATTCCGCACCGGGGCACGCACGCGCTGGCGAGGATGATGGCGCCGGTGACGCCGTGGCGCGCGGTGGACCGGGGCGACAACGACGACGTGTCGGACACGGCGAGTGACGTCACGGGAGGGGGCGATATGGACGACGACGCGCGGAGGAGGAGCTCGAGGGCGATGCGGTATCGGGGCAGGCGGTTTGAGGATTTCGAAGATTCTCATCAGACGTCGCCGCCGCGGGGTTGGCTGCTGTGGGCGTACGACTCCGTGACGCGTTCGGGGCTGTTCGGTTCGAATCGCGGGGCGGCGCGAGGGGGAAACGCTCCGGATGCGGGAGACGACGGGGTCGTGGAGGGACCGAGGGAACCGCTGCTGCCGCCGAGCCAGGCGCCGCCGCCCCGAGCTCGGGCGCCCGGACTCGGGAGCACGATGTGACGAGCCAATCGAGACGTGACGTTCCCGTCGCTACCTAACGAACCTCACGGCGCCCAGTGGTGCTTCTTGTATATGTACTCCACGACCCATCCCATGACCGCCGCGTTGATGTACGTGACCGCCAGAAAGTACGCGGCGACGTCGACCGAGTACTTGATCGACGCGTGTTCGATTACTATCCCGTGACCAGCTCCGATGATCCAGAAAATCTGAGCCGCGAAGAGGGGCGTGACCGGGGGTTTGCAGTCCAGGATCCAGTACGCGCACACGAACATGAACGACGACACGAACGGCGCGAAACCCGCGACGTAAGCCATCCCGACGGTGTCGAGCTTGCGGAAGGTCTTGCTCGTGTTGAGCTCCACCATCGCGTTCCGCCCGAATGGTACGAACTTCAAGACGTTCTGGCACACCGCCCCGGCGACCATCTGCGCCAAACCCGCGGAAATGACGGCGAGGATCAAGACGGGTGTCGTTGGGAACGCACACATCGCCGCTGAATAGATCTTTGTGGGTCCCGGGGGGAACACATACGACATGTCGCCGCGAACTCAGCGCCCAGCTGACGAATTTGTTAGTTTGACCTGTCCGTGGTCGGTGCAAACGCGAACGAAAACAATCACGAGGATCGAACTCAAGACCTTCGGAACACGGTTTGTAAAAAGATTTTCCGCTAACCTCGGAGGGTAATTGCCTATACAGCTCGTTAGAAAATCGGAAAACGACCGGACATGTGAGGATCGAACTAAAGACCTCTCGGAACACTCCACGGCGACACGGTCCACCTCATCAAAAACCGAGCCTCGAGCTGACTTGCCTGCCAGCTGCGCGGACGGCCATTTTCTCGGAAATTTGGCCACGTCGCCACTTCTCCTCGACGCGGATAGTTGCCGATGGCGACCGTTCGCGCGGTGTGCCCCGGCGCCGGGGCTCGCGCCATCGCCAGACCGTCCTCCTCGAGGCTCGCGTCGGTCAGGCTTCCCGCCAGGGCGGCTGGATCCCCCCGCGCGCGGTCTTGGCCCCGGGGAACTAGTTCGACAAGATTGCGGGCGTGGCCGAAGTGGCTCCAACCGTCGGAGCCTGCTCCCGCGGAGCCGCCCAAGGCGGATCCCCTGCCCCCGACGCCCACCTCTAAGGCCACCATCGACGCGTTATGTGACATCCTCGGAGAGCAATGCGAGGACGAGGAGGCCAAGAGGGCGGCGGAGGAGGCTGAGGCCGACAGGGTCAGGGCGGAGCGCGCGGCTGCGATCGAGGCTGAGAAATCGCGCAAGGGGGAGAGGCTCAAGGCTTTCCGCGCGGTGTCCACCAGTACTCTCCGCCTGCAGCAGCTCCAGATGGTGTTCCTGGACCTTCCCATCCTTCCCACCGCCCTCCACGACCTCATCCTCGGTTCCGACGCCAAAGCCGGCAAGCGCGGCGCCACCATCGCCGACCTCCCCGACGTCGACTGGTTCGACGTCACCCTCCCATCCGACGGCAAGCGGGACGCGGACGTCCTCGTCGGCGAAAAGCCAAAGCGGGACATTCCCGAGGGCCGGAACGTAGGCGAAAACACCCCCAAGGGCGAAAACACCTCGGACGGGTCCGTTCGGGCCTCCGTCAAGTCCCTCATCGGCGTCGACGATCTCACGCCCGAGTACGTCGACTACGACGGCGAGGCGCTCCCGGGTGAGTTTTCCATCCCGGTGGTGCCGTACCCGTTCGTGTGCCACCCCGGGTCGCAGGTCCGGCTGAACCTGTTCGAACCCAGGTGGCTGACGCTGTTCGCCAAGCTCATGCGGGACCCGGCGGAGACGGTGTCGGACACGGCGCCGCTGGTGCTGGAAGGGGCGCGAGACAACGCCAACCGGATCGACCTCAGCAGGAACGAGTACGTCCGCGCGTACGAGGAGGGCAACGATACAGACTTCGACATCGTCCCCGGGTCCGGACGAATGGACGAGTCGCCGTTCGTGGGTACCGAGCGGTTCGGTGCGCTGTACCGCAGGGCGGACGGCAAGGTGGCGGGCGTGGGCACGGCCATGCGGCTCGTCGCGCACGACGTGGTGGTCAACGGCAAGCTCCTCAGCGTGTACGCCAGGGGCGAGACCCGGTTCAGGGTTCTGAGGATCAGGCAGGTGAACCCCTACCTCGTCGTCGACGCCGTGCCCCTCGAGGACGAGGGCGCGGTCGCATCGTCGGAAGTGGCGGACGAATCAGACGCCGCCACGTCGGCATCAGCGTCCGGGTCTGGTGAATTCGGCGGCGACGCGGCGTATGCGACAAACGTGGGCGGATCGATGGATTCCAACGAGGCGGACGTCGCGGTCGGATCGTCGAAAACCGCGACCGCGCTGGCGTCGTGCATGGACCGACTCATCGTCGCGGACCCGTACTACTCCGAGGCGGTGGGTCTGGGCGAGGCGTGGAGCATGGACAAGTCCCTCAAGAGGAGCGTGGGGGCGATGAATGAATTCGACGTGGCCAACGCGGTTCTTTACGCCAAGCCGGAAGCGGCGCTCAGGGTGCTCGCGAGCGGCAGCAGTGACCAGCGCAAAGAGGCCGTGTTGGACGCGGTGCGGGGCATGGAAGCGGCGCTGGCGGCGGGACTGACGCCGAGGAAGGCGAGGTTGCTTCGATCGCTCGGGGCGATGGCTGTGATCTTCTCAATCGGATTTGGCATTGCGTCCGTTCGACAAATAATTGATGTTTACCTCGGGGACGGAGGCGGCGCGCCTCCTCCAATGTTCTGAGGGATTGGTTATGCGTTGGTTATGATCTTCAGCGCGCGCGCACGCGCGCTCGCATTGTATGCTTTGTGAATCAAGAGTAATATCATTACTGCTACAGCTACTTGTGCATTTTTTCAACCTCTTCGCTGCCGCGGGACCCTCCTAGTGAGCTCCCCGACCAAGGACTCGAGCTCCCCCAGCTGCTCCGCGACCGCGCTCAGAGGCATCGCCCCACCACGGGCGCTCATCGCCTCGACGCGGGTGCTCATCGCCATCGCGTCCTCCAGCGACGCCCTCTTCAGCTCCCGAAGCGACTCCCTCGCGACGGCTTCGCGCCGCGTCGACTCCCCCAGCGCCGCCTTCAGCGCGTCCCGTTCCGTCGCGAGCCTTCCGATCTCCGCTCGCATCGCCTCGTTCGCCTGCACGAGCTCATCCACGGCCTCGGCGACGTTGGGTGGAACCGGGACGCCGAACGCGGTGGCGGTCGTCCGCGGCGTCGTCCCCGTCGAAACCCCAGCACTCCCAGGACGTCCGATGCGGGTTTTTGAAGTCTTTTCGAGCGACGCGCCCAGCGCGACTCTCACCTTGGCGGCGCCCCTGAGGGACGAGGCAGCCTCGCGCATCGCCGCCACGTCCGCCGCGCCAGCCCCTTCCTCCTCCTCGCCGCTCGACGGGGAATCGGGGAAGAGACCGGGACCGCGCGAGGCGGCGGCGGCGGCGGCGGCGGCTTCCTCTCGAAGCGAGCGATTTTCTTCCATCGCGGCGGCGAGCGAAGCGCGAGCCTCGGCGAGCTGCCCGACCAGCTCCGCCTTGTCGTGCTTGTCCATCTCGACGTCGAACTCGCCGTAGTCCTCGTTCAGCTTGGCGAGTCGCTCGTTGGCGGCGTCGAGCTCCGCGCGGAGGGTTTCAACCTCCTCGGCGAGCTCGTCGGCTTCCCGCCGGTTCTTAAGGTGTTCGGGCGGCGGGGTTTGGGTGAAGATGCCGGTGACCCGGCCGGGGGTTGTAAACCCGCCTCGAGCCGCGAGCTCCGAGGAAAGCCTCGAAATGTCCCCCGAGGCCTTCTCCGCGGACGCGAGGATCGCCTCGGAAGCCTCCGCGGCGATGCGTTCTTTATCTTCGAGCCTGGACTTCAGCAGCATCTCCGAGGATGCCATGTTCAACACCTTCGCCTCGGCGTCGGTGGCTCGCCTGGCTTCCCTCGAGGCATCCTTCCTCGCGGTGTTGAGCGCGTCCGTGAGCTCTTCGAGGACTCGGGGTGGGGTGGACGCCCCACTGCGATTGTCATCGACGCCCTTTCGCACCCATCCGTTGAGCCTGGAGGACAGATCCTGGCACCGCTTCCACGCAATCTCCGCGGTGGAGTTTGCGCGTTCCAGCTTTGCGTCGAGGGTCTCCTTCTCGTCGCGAAGGGCGGCGGTCTCCTTCTCCGCGGCCGCGTGCGCCTCGCGGACCCGTGTCAACTCCTCGTTGGCGCGCGCGATGGACGGCTCCACCGCCGCGAGCTTCGTTTCGAGATCGTGCTCCCTCGCGGCGGATTCGTCCAGTTTCCCAGAAATTTCTCGCACGTTTGCGTTGACCGCGTCCAGCTGCGCTTCCAGCTCGAGCTTCCTCGCGTCGCTCTTCGCGAGCAGCGCGGTGACCCTGGCGACGTCTCCGGTTAAGGACTTAATCTTATCGTCCTGCTCCGCGGCGTCCTCGATGTCCTTCTCGAGCCTGTCCTTGAGCTTACCGAGCTGAGACTCGAGCTCGGAACGGAGCTTGTTGGACTCGCTCAGCCTCGACTGCAGCTCCTTCGCCCTGGCGACGGAGGCGGCGAGCTTGCTGTCCACCTCAGCCTTGGCCTCGCGCAACGCGTGGAGCTCCTTGGCGAGCGCCGCGTTGCGCTCGTTCGCGGCGGCCGTGTCCGCGAGGAGAGCCTCGGTGAGCGACTCGACGTCGCCGCCCGATTTTTTCAGCTTTCTCCTCTGCTCCGCGATTTTCGCCTCGAGCTCCGCGATCTGCGCCTCGAGCTGCTTGATCTTGTCCCTGGCCTCGGCGGTTTCGCGTTCGGCGTTGTTGAAGGCGGTCTCCAGGCGCAGTGCGCGACGGTTCATATCCCCGAAGCGAGCCGCGAACGCCACTCGATCCGCCTCGGCGGATTTACGCGCCTTCTCCGCCTCCTCCTCCGCCTTGCGAAGCGACGCGAGCGTCTCCACTCGCGCCTTTTCCGTCTCCGCTTTCGACTCCTCGACCCGCGCGAGCCTCGCCTCGCACGCCTCGAGCTCAGCCTTGAAGTCCCTCGGCGGAGGAAGCGGTGAGGCCGTCCTACCCTCCGGTCCGTCCGTCGGGGCTTTCCAGCCCAGGTGCGCGGCAGCCGCCGTCGCCGCCTCAGCCTCAGCCTCCGCGGCGGCGACTCTCGCGTCGGCAATCTCCGCCAGGGTCCGAGCCTCGAGCAGCTGCTCCATCAGCGCCGTCTCCCGAGCCCGCCACGACTTGAACGCGGACGACACGTCCTCGTCATCCTCCTTGACCGGCGGACCGACCGTCGGCGAGGCGAAGGGCGAGTCCGGCACGCCGCGAGCCCGCGTCGATTGATTATTGATCTCGAGTCCGCGCCCCGGGGTGGGCTCCGGCGTGAGGGGGTCGTCGTCGGCGAAGGTGTCGCCGTACGCGAGGTCAAAGATGTTCGCGGGTCCACCGCCGCTCGGGGACCGAATGGGGCTGGCGGCCGACCGGGCGGGAGACCCGGGCGGGGTGCGCGTGGCGGCCGCGTACGCGCGAGCCTCCTCGTTCGCCGCCTGGACTTCCTGCCTGGCGACTTCGAGCGCCGTCTCCAGCGTTTCGCGTTCGGCGTTCATCTCCCGAAGGATCTCCTCAGCCGCCGCGAGGTCCTCCCTGGCGTCCGCCGCCTCGTTCCTCGCCGTCTCCAGCTCGCGGCGGAGCTGCCTGACGTTATCCGGGGTGTCCTCGGGGGCGAGGGGGCTGAAGGCGAACTCCTCGTCGCCAGGGCTCGGGGACGTCGGTGGGCTCGGAGCCGCCGCCGTTCTCGGAGTCGCCGCGGGCGTGGGCGCGGGGGCGAGCGGCGATCCCGGCGCGGACGAGATCCCGGCGCGGTCGTCCTCGAGGGTGGGCAAGAGGATGGGCGCCGTCGGGTGCGCCTCGGGGATGGACGCCAGCCGCGCGACCGCGAAGAGCGAGTCGTCCGTGCCGGTTCCCGCGTCGGATCGAACCAAGAGTTTCCACGACGTCGACTCCTCGTCGTGAAGCCTCGCCCCGGTCCTCGCCTTGAGCCACAGCTTCCTGTGCCACGCGTAAAAGGCCCATCGCTTGAGCCTGCGCGGGTCGATGCGATCCACGAGAACGGCGCGCGTCGCGCGAACGAAGGCGCCGTGCGCCGCCTCCGTGGCCCAAGCCCTGAACCAAGCCACGCGCCTCGTCCTCTCGTTTCTCGCGAAGAAGACGTCGGCGTGGCCCGCGGCGAGGTTGTCCCAGTCGAGGCGGCGGCGCCACATCGTCAGCACGCGGTGCTCCATGTTTCGCACCCTGTTCTCGTCCCTTCCACGCCTCGCCGTCTCGTACCGCCACCACGCGAACGCCCTGTAACGCTTCGTAACGTCCGCGAGGCGTCGCGTTCGCGTAGCTCCTCGTCGAAGGTACCCCAGGCGCTTTGCCTCGGCGGACCAGCCGCGGATGGCCCTGGCGACGGTGACCCTCGCGCGGGTCCACGCCCTGCGCTCGGACCTCCATATGTTCACGCCGTGGTGCGTCCTGGCGTCCGTCGCGGTCTTCGTCGCGGAAAACCACCTCGCCAGCGCGGTCTTGACCAGACGCGTCTTCAGCGCCGACGTCGCTCCTCTTAAAACGCGATGGTACGCGATGAAAGAGTCGAGCGCGTGGCGAAGCCTCTTCCTCGCCAACCGCGCGTTCATCCACGCGATCCTGTGGGGGTGCTTGCTGTGCGTGTTCCACGCGCGCGTGCGCCACGCCTGGAACACGCGCGCGACGCCCCGGTGTTTCCACGCGGCGACGCAGCCAACCTCCGCCTCCTCCCGATACGCGGACACCGTCAGCGAGAGCTGCGCCCAGGCTCGCCACGTCGACCTGAGCCTCGCGTGGGCGTGCCTGCGCACCATGCGCTCGGCAACCTCGCGGCCGCGACGCTTGGACGCGGCCTCGGCGTACCACGCGCGCGTGCACGCGATCATTCGACGGGTCAGGCGCTTGGCGGCGAGCGCCTCGCCCCTTCTGATCCGCCTCGAATCCTTTGATTTTTCACCGAGGCGGGTGTCCAGTCGCCAGGCTCGAAGCGCGCCGAGCGCCTTGCGGTCCAGGACCCTCGCGCGGTGGTTTTCGACCCTGCGGTTGGCCACCACCGTGCCCCGGTACCACGCGACGAAGCACCTCGCGCCCCACCGCGCGAGGTGTCGACAGGCGCACTGCCACGCCCTCACGTCCTCGACGCGTTCCCGAGCCTTGACCCTAGCCGCGTCGCGCCACCGCCGCGACCACCGCCGCGCGAGCGCCGTCTCGCGCCGAAACGTCGCGCGCGCCTCATCGGCGCGCTCGACGTCCAGCCTGTACGTCGCGCCGCGCTTCATCTCGCGCCAAACCTTGAGCGCCATCTTTGCGCGCCACCGAGTCGTCTTGCGCGCGTGATTCGACGCTCGCCGCTCGAGCGACGCCCCGCCGCCGACGTCGATCCAGCGACGCAGGCACTCTCGAAGCGACGACGCGCGACGACTCGCGGCGAACCTGCGCGCGGCGCTCTCGCGGTGCCCGCGACGGCAGCGCGCGAGGACGCGCCAAGCGCCGAAAGGGCGGGCGACCCTCGCGGAGGACGCCGCCGACTGGAGGCGATTGGTCAGCGCCGCTCGAAACGCCGCCCCCGCCGAGACGCGCGCGGACCATCCCCACAGGGTAACCTGCGCCAGCCGCACGACGCGCATCTTCCTGACGCACAGCTCGTGGCGCGTCGCGACGTTAACGTACGTCACCCACGCCTCGAACGCCCTCGCGGTGAGTCTTCGGTCGCGGACGTCCGCGAAACCGCGAATCGCGACGGCCCTTCGCGCCTCGGCGATTGCGCTCAGCTTCGAGCCCGTCATCACCGCGAACCAAGCATTCAGGACGTACCTCGCGCGCCTGTTGCGGCGCATGACGTCGTGACGCTCCAGCCGCAGGCTCGTGGCGGACACCGCGGACGCCCACGCGGCGAACGCGCGGGAACGGGCCTGGCGCCTCCGCCGCGCCGAGATGACGCGGCACCCGTTGGCGACCATCCTGCGGGCTAACGCGTTGGAGCGCAGCGCCGCGACGGATCGCGCCGCGCTCTCCCTCAGCCTCCTGACGAACAGAGCCTCTGCCGCGCGCACCGCGTGGGCCTTGGCGGCGGTGAACGCCCGCCAACGGCGGACCGCGCGCGCGGTGTGGTACCCATCGTGGTACCCCCCGGCGGCGATCACGCTAGCCGCGGTGGCTCGGGCTTGGCGGCGCCACGCGAAGAAGCACGCCTGCTTGCCCCGGCGCTTCACCCGCCTGCTATGCATCTCGGTCACCATGCCGGGGAGTTGTACGGCGAAGTGGGAGGCGGCGCGCCACGCCATCAGGCCTCGGGCCATGCGTTTGCGCTCCAGGCGTTTCCTAAACCTGGCGAGCGCGACCCATCGGCGGCGAGCCGCCACCGTCTCTGCCGCCCACGCGCGTATTGCAATCGCCTTCGCGCGGACGTCGTGGTGCCTCTTCGCCTTGGCGTTCAAGTTACGGCGTCGCGCCTCGTCGCGTCTGTGATTCCTCCAGGAGTGGAAGCACCTGTGCAGCGTGCGTCTGCGAACCTTGACGTGGTAAGACCCGGCGACTCTGCGATCGAGCCACAACTCGCGCGACACGGCGTACCACCCCCTCAGGACGCGGCGGCCCTTGAACGACCAGAACTTTCGCGTCGCGGCTGCCGCGAGGTTATCCTCGTGGCGGTCGGCGCACACGGTGACGAACCACTCGATGAGCACGGCGCGCGTCCTGGCGCCGCGCCGGCGCTCGGCGAACCTCTCGATAGCGACTTCGATTAAACCCTCCGTCTTGGAAAAGCCCGACCAGGCCCTGAGGTACCCGCGAAGCGTCGCGATCCGGTGCTTGGTCGCCACACGCCCACGCGCCGTCCTCAACCGGTCCTCGTACCTCGTGACGTCCCGCCACGCCCGCATGAACCGCAGCTTGGTTCGCCTCGCCCGTTCCGAGGCCTTGCGTTGGAAGTGTTCGGCGGCGCGATCGTCGATGAAGGCGCGAAACGCTCGGCGCCGGGCCCACGCGATCCACGCGCTCTGTACGAGCCTGCGCTCGTACGCCCTGACCGCGCCGGGTACCTTCCGCGACGTGCTCGCGACGTGAAACCACTCGCGCACCGCGGCGCGTGATACGGCCCGGTTCCTCGCACCGACGAGGGCGTCGACCGCGGCGTTCGGCCCTACGGCGTTTGACCCGCGGTATTTGGCGTGGAACCACCAGGCTCGGAGCGTGAGCGCGGTTGAAAACGCGGCCGCCTCGCGGGCGATGGACGCGGACGCCCGCGCGAGCGCCGCGGCGACGCCATCCTCCGCCGCCGCCACCGCGTTGGACGTCTTCTCCGCGTCCCTCGCGCGTTCCTCCTCGAGGTCGCGTCGGGCGTTTAGGACGCGAACCTCGTGCGCCGCCCTCATCGCGGCGAGCTCCTCGTTAATCGCGGCTCGCTCCGACGCGAGCGTGGCCTCAGCGTCCACCCTCGCGGACTCCGCGAAGGCACGCGCGAGATCCGCCTCTTTTCGCCAAGCCTCCGCGGACGCCACAGCCTCCGCGCGGATGGACTCGGCCTCGGCGGCGACCTCTCGAGCCTCCCGCGCCCGTCGCCTGTGCGCGTCGGACTCGTCCCTGAGCTCCACGAGTTTCCCCTCGACGTGTTCGCGGTAGTTGGACAGGTCCTCCTTGGCGGCGTCCAACTGAGTCTGAAGCACCACGCGCGTGGCCTCCGCCTCGGACTCCATCGACTCGCGCTCCAGCTGCCACGCCGCCGCCTGTTGTTCGAGCCTTCTCGCGGCGTTTTCTTCGTTTTGTCGAAGCCGAATCTCGAGATGCTCGGTCGCCTCGCGCAACTCCGAGGCGTGCGCTTCGCGCATCTCGTCTATCCGCGCCGTCATGCGTTCGATCTCGGCCTTACATCGCTCGTGCTCGCGGGCCTGCGCGTCCCGAGCCGCGGCCACCTCGCGCGCGGCCTCCCGACGCGTGGATTCCATCTGCTCCTCCACGACGCCCTTTTCGATCGTGAACCTCTCCGTCATCTTGGCCTCCTTGCCGGCAGCCTCCTCGACGGCGCTCTCGAGCCGCGATCGCAACTCCGCCTTTTCGAGTTCAAACTTCTCGTTCGCCTCGGTCCGTTTCGCCTCGGCCTCCTCCGCGGCGGCCTTGAGCGCAGTCTCCAGCTCGTCGACTCGAAGGTTGAGAAACTTTCGCTCCTCGAGCCACTGCGCCGCCGCCTCCGCGACTCCCTCGCTCGCCTCGGCCCTGATGCGCTCGGCGCTCCTGATCATCTCCGCGCGCTCGTCGTCCATCTCTTCCTTCATCGTCCTCAGCGCGTCCTCGTGCTCGGCGATGAGCGCGTCTATGGCAGCCTCCCTGCCATCCGCGACGTGGTCGGCGCGAGGCTGGCGACGCATCGCGCTGTCCCTCGGGCGCCCGTTCTCGCCCCGAATCTCCGCGCGTAACGAGCTCTTCCACCGCGCGGTCTCGTCCGGGAGCGCGCCGGTTTTGACCTCCGGGGTGTTTGGCGCGCTCCCGGTCCCGCGGCCGCGCCTCGAGCCCCGTCGCGCAGTCTCCGTCGCGGCGTAGCCTCGCAGCTCCCGCAGCGGCGAGCCGGAGATCGGGGCGTCGCGCGTTCGCGCGGGGGACGTCGCCGGGGAGCGTCCGGTGCGACCGTCGCCGATGACGGACGCCCTCTGAGACTGCCACGATCGTCCAGAACCCGCGCCGCCGTCGTTCACGACGTTCGCGACCGGGATGTTGGACAAGATGCCCACGCCGAGCCTCGCCGATTGGCGCCCCGGATTCGCGTCAATTCTCGGCCCGGGTGGCGAGTCCGAGCTTGGCCCCGGGCCGACGCGGAACCGCCCGACTCCCGTCCCGGCGCCGCCCGCGGGAGTTCCCGCGGATGTGACATCCACCGAGGGCGCGACCCGACCGGGTCCGTCCTCCGGGGGATCCATGGCCGCCACCTCCTCCTCGGTGCGCCCCGTCGTTGTAAGATTTTGTTGCCAAGACGGGACGGGACGTGTGTTCGATTTTGAACGGTACGCTTGATACCGAATCGCTTTCGATACCGCGTCTTTGATCGACGACTTGGTTTCAAGGAAACCGCACAAACCTTTCAAAAGCCAAAGCGCGCCAACTCATCCAACTGAAAGTCAAGGATCTCTCCTCGCAGAACAAGGCACGCGCGTGGCGGACGCCGGGGGCGACGACGCGTACGGATAAAGGACCAAGATGGGCCTTCTCAGCCTTCTCAGACGTCTCAGGAAGTCGGGCGGCGAGGTATGCGCGCCGATAACACGCTCCACAGTCTCCCGGCGTCACCCGTGCCGCGCGGGGGAACTACACGCTCCTTCGGGCACCTCTCCGTTTCCTGGCGACCGACTGACCAACCCGTCCCCGCTCGTCCCACAACCCTCCCCCAGGCTCGCATCCTGATCCTCGGCCTGGACAACGCAGGGAAGACCACTATCCTCCGCAAGCTGAGCGACGAGGACATCACCACCACCACACCGACACAGGGCTTCAACATCAAGAGCATCCTCCACAACGGGTTCAAGCTCAACGTGTGGGACATCGGAGGGCAGAAGACCATCCGACCGTACTGGCGCAACTACTACGAAAACACCGAGGCGCTCATCTACGTCGTGGACGCCGCGGACCGCAAGCGCGTGGACGAGGCCGGGTACGAGCTTAACGAGATCCTCGGTGAGGACAAGCTCGCGACAGTGCCCTTGCTGGTGTTTGCGAACAAGAGCGATTTGCTGCAGGCGCAGAGCGCGGACGACATCGCGGAGTCGCTCAGCTTGTTCAACATCAAGGATAGACCGTGGCAGATCCAGGCGTGCAGCGCGAAGGACGGCACCGGGTTGGAGGAGGGGCTGAGGTGGGTCGTAAAGCAGGTCAAGTAGGGGGTGTGCTGCCCGGATAGGTTCTTGAACAGCAGCGTAGGAGCGCGAGGGATCGCGTCGTACATTCTTCGCCCTGGAGTTTCATCATCACACGCGCGACTAAAAACAAAGCTGACTAGCTACGCGGCGCCAATCAGTTGGCGCCGACGACGATCATCCAAGGGCGGATGGTGTACCCGGTCACGAGCCCGTTCTTGTAGTAGGCATCCGCCTCCACGAAAGCCTTGACGTGCGCCTCGTCGCAGTCCTTGAACACGAACACGCCCTTGTCCACCGGATCCTGGAGCGCACCCGCGATGACGCACTTGCCCGCATCGTGCTGCGCCTTGGCGCCGGCGAGGTGGTCCGCCCTGTACGGGTCGCGCTTCTCCAGGATGTCCGGCACGTAGTCGAGGGTGAGGAGGAGGTAGGTCGGGGGCGCGGCGGGAGCCGCGGACATGACCGTGCGGGTGCGGGCTGCGGGCGCGCGGACGGCGCTGGTGCGCCTGAGGGAGCGGAGAGAAGGAGCGACGCGGCCGATAACGGCGCGGGCGGCGGTGGACATATCGAAGTGGTGTCGAGGGGAGCCCGATGAGAAGGTAAAAGAGCGCCAATCTCTATCAAGGGGAAATGGTGCCCACCGCGCCGGCAGCCGGAAGGCCCAGCCAAACTCGCTGGCCCCTCCCAACTGTCCGCCTGTTCGAGCTCGGGGCCAAAAAATCCAACAGTGGATTTTTTCCTGGGGTTGGAGACCCGAGATCGGACGCTATGGGCTTTTCAGGTGAATCTGGACCTCCGATTCGATCTGCGTTCGGTTTGCCCCTTCGCAGCCAATGAAAAGTCCGAAAAGGGCGTTTTGAGTGGGGGTGACTCACCATTTATGACTGGACCTTTTTATTTGGGGCTATTTTACGGTTCACGAACGGTCATTTCCCCCCGGCACGCATAAAGTTCACCAAAAAATCGAGATACACTGGCGCAATAGAAGCCAGTGGAAGGCTGAGCGTGGCCGGTGGATAGCACGACGAACAAACATTTGGAGAATCTCGGAGACTTTAGGCGCCATTCTACTCCGCACTACCTACACCTTCACCCTCAAGTCGACTTAACCCGGCTGGAAGCGTCGTCGCAAGCAGCGCGTCGCAGACAAAGCGGAGTTAATCGCATACAACCCAGAGGCCACGCCCGGCTTCCGACGGTTGCTGATTTTTTGCTCGCGACTTTCGTGAAGCGAAAGAAATGGCTGCCCAGGCGAGCGTCCTCTCCGCGCCGTTCGCGGGGTCCTCCCCCGCGGTCGCGCGCTCCCGCGCTCCGGCGCGCGCGTCCAAGGTTGTGGTTGCCTCCCGCGGGTACCCCCGCGCGGCACCTGTCAGCCTCGCCACCGCGCGTCGCCCGCAGTCGCTCTCGGCCGGTGTTCCGGTCGTCCGGGTTCGCTTCGCAGCGAGGCCCGGGGCCGTCCGTGCCTCCGTCAGGGTGTACGCCAACGCCGACGTCTACGACCCCGCCGAGGTACGTACGCGGCCCGAGTATCGTGAATTAAACCGCGTTTCCGTCGAGATTGGACCCTCAACGGGCGCCGGGTTCGCTCGACGCGCGCGTCGAGGCGCGCTTCGCGGGCGTCGCAAACCCCAAATTGCGGCTTTTTACTCGAGAACGAGGGGTCCCGGCGACAACTCGTCGGATTCTTTGCCAATTCTCACCCCGCTGACTCTCACTGACATCTCCTCTCCTCCCTCTTCTGAACAACAGTCTGCCAGGGGCAAGTTCGACGCGGCGATGAAGATCGATAACAAGGTCAACATCGGCTCCCAGCTCGGCGGCGGCGGCGCGGCGACGCTCGAGAGGACCAGCTTCACCACCGGCCAGGCTGTCCAGCAAACGAGCAAGGCTCGCCTCGCGGACGGCGGCGGCAACGGCGGCAACGGCGGCGGCATCAAGAACGGAGGCGGCGGCGGCGACGGCGACGAGGGCGATGACGATGACTACTACGACGAGGGCGACGAAGACGGCGAGGGCGACAGCTTCATCTCCACCCGCGCACCCCTCGAGGAGCGCTACGATCGCAACGCCATCAACGCCATCATGGAGGAGTGGTTCAAGACTCTGACCACCCTCCCGGCGGCCATCCGCATGGCGATCGAGATGGGCATCGTGTCCTCCTCACAGCTGGTTCGGTTCATGTCGGTGGACATTCGTCCGTCCGTGGTGCGCGCGGTGTCGCGCTCCACCCCGCTCCCGGTGTCCAGGGCGTTCATCGGGCGGCTCATGGCGGATCCTGCGTTTCTGTGGAAGCTGGGCTTTGAGCAGACGGTGACGATCGCGGGCGGACTGATGTACGAGGCGGCGCACCGCGGTGACAGGCTCAAGGACGAGTGGGACCTGGCGGCGGCCAACATCGCTCAGCTCTCGCTCGTGAACGCCATGACCGTCTGGTGCCTCACCCCTTGCCGTAACTTTGGCGCGCAGCACAAGCACGCGTGGCAGCGGGTGTTGGACTCTGTCCCCAACAACGCATTCGACAGGCAGGGCCCGCTGAGGCAGTACACCATGGGCATGCGCGCGGCGTCCGTCGGACTGAAGGCGGCGGAGCTCTCCGCGCTCGGTGCCATCACCGGCGGCGTGTTCCACGGGTTGAACAAGGCTCTCGTGGGTTTGCACAAAAAGAGGGAGGGTGACGATTTCGAGCCGACGATTCCCATGCCGGACCTCAAGACGTCCGTCCTGGGCATGGGGGCCTTCATGGGCCTCAGCTGCAACCTCCGCTACCAGCTCATCGGCGGCGCCGATCGCTGGATGACGGAGCGGCTCACCACGCTCATGTCGGCCATCACGGCGACGGGTCTCGGCAGGCTGGCGAACAACCACTTTGGCGACCAGACCAGGCTCTTCGCGCTCGGCCTGCCCATCCACGCGACGATGACGACGAGGTCGGCGGCCAAGGCGACGCCGAAGAAGACGAAGAAGGTGAAGAAGAAGGTGAAGAAGAGCAAGAAGAAGAAGGCAGCCGCCCCCCAGGAGGCTGTCATGGCCTAAACATTCATTTGGTGGGTGTGGCGCCGGGGGGTGGCATCCCCTTGACGCTGTTTTTTCTCTTGGTTCTCGGACCACTATAATAACATTAATTCGACTCCCGGAGCGTGGCCTACGAGCGTGGAGGTGTACCCGCGCGTCCTTAGCACGACGCGCGGCTGATCTTTTAATACGAAACGCAATGCTTTACGTAACAAACGAGCCGAACCCGCGAGCGCCTCTGGTCCTGATGTTATCTGGGCTGCGCCTCACTCCGCGTCTGATTTTTCCTGCCACGCGTGGAACGCGTCCCAGTTGAACTCGTCGTTGTGTGAGTGCGAAAACCCCAGCCGACGCTCCTCCTCCACCATCTCCTTCGTCCTAAACGCCAGCACGTACGCCCGCCTCCAACCCTCCGAGTTGTTCGGTCCCGACCCGTGCACCACCCGCTGATCGTGAACCGTGATGTCCCCGCGCTTGATCTCCACCGTTCGCACCGCGGCTTCGTCCGCGGGCGACAGCGTCGTCGCGAGCGCGTGCGAGCTCTCCTCGTCCATCCTGCCCTTGCTAATCCTCACCGGAGCGTGCTTTCGCAGCGTCGATTCCTTGTTACTGCCCGGGAGGAACCTCATGCACCCGTTGGCGACGTTGGAGTCGTCGATGGCGAGCCAGCACGTGGCAGTCGCCGGGTCCTTCTCCAGCGGCGGCCAGTACGCCAGGTCCTGATGCCAGGCGAAGATGGAGTCCGGGGACCCGGGGCGCTTCGCAAGGAGCTGATCGTAGTCGATGGACATGTCCTTGCCGCGGGTGAGCTGCCGGGCGATGGACGCGGCGCGCCGTTCGAACACGTTTCCCTGCATCGACGGGAGGTATCGCCTGGGCAACATCGCGTTGAAGACGGTGTACTCGTCGGGGGTTCGGTCCACCGCGCCGGACATGTCGCAAAGGTCCTTACCCTCCGGGAGCACCTCCCCCTTGATGAACCTCATCATGGGCTCCTCGACCTCAGCCATCTCGGCCTCGGTCAGGACACCGGGGATGTGCACGTACCCGTCCCTCTCGAACGCGGCGATCATCTCCGGAGTCACCGTGTACTCGTCGCCATCGATGCCGCCCTTGAGGGAGGACGGAGCGTTCGGGGAGGTGGACGCGGACATCGGGACTCGGCGCGCGGCGCGTGAAGCGAGTGCCCGCGGCATCGACGGAAGGTTTCTTTTTGTCACCGTCATCATCAGCGGAGATAAAATTCTCAGTGGACGTGGCGTGGGATCGTCACAGCGCGGTTCACCGGGGTCGTCCCACGCGCGACCGCGAAGGCGGAGGGCGAATCGGCATGCAGTCGCTCGCGAGTCGAGCGTCCGATCCCGCGCGCGCGGCGTATCGAGCGCGGACGCCCCACGATTCTCCGCTGCGGGCGGCGGTGCCGAGGGGTAAACCGGCGATGCGGGGTCGGCGGGGCGCCGCCGCGCTCTCGGACCCGCCCGGCGCGCCGTCCCGCTCGCAATCCGCGCGGTTCACGTTCACGGACGACGACCTCGCCCACGTTCTCTGCGCCGCCGAGCTGTCGCACGGCTCCGACGGGCTGGTCCAACCTCACCCGCGGAGCGGGTGCGTGCTGCTCGATTCCGCCGGCGCGGTGGTCGCGCGGACCTTCCAGATGGGCCAGGGCGGCGTGCGCTCGGAGGTGCTCGCGGTGCGAGAGGCGGGCGCGCGCGCGGACGGCGGCGTCGCGTACCTCAACTTGGAGCCCGCGCACGGACCGGCCGTCGGCGAGGACGCCGCGGTGGACGCCCTCGTCCGATCGCGGGTATCGCGCGTCGTCGTCGGGATCCTCCACCCGGTCGCGGGCGTCAGGGGCCAAGCCGTCGCGGCGCTCCGCGACGCGGGCGTCCGCGTGGACGTCCTCGGGGAGTTCACCTCCCGGTTCACGTCCGCCGCGGACGAACGCGCCGCCTCCGCCGTCGCCGAGGGCATCGCGCGGTGCCGCGACGCCAACCGCCATCTCCTGCATCGCGTCGCGACGGGCAGGCCGTTTAGCATCTTCAAGTACGCCATGACCGTCGACGGGAAGATCGCCACGACCTCGGGGCACAGCGCGTGGGTCACGGGTCCCGCCGCGAGGCAGCAGGTGTGGGCGGAGCGCGCGAGGTCGGACGCCGTGGTCGTCGGCGGCACCACCGTGCGGCGAGACAACCCGAACCTCACGACCCGCAGGGACGGCGGGCACAGGCCGGCGAGGATCGTCCTCTCGCGAACGATGGACCTGCCCGGGACGGAGGATGCCAACTACGGCCTGGGGACGGGAGATTTCGAGGAGGACGCCGACGCGGGCGCGATGGACGCGAAGGTTCGCGTGCGAAAGCCGAG
Source organism: Micromonas commoda (assembly GCF_000090985.2). Taxonomy (NCBI): domain Eukaryota; kingdom Viridiplantae; phylum Chlorophyta; class Mamiellophyceae; order Mamiellales; family Mamiellaceae; genus Micromonas; species Micromonas commoda. The sequence continues at coordinate 1,012,075 of NC_013039.1, forward strand.
GACCAACCTCTGGAACACCGACGAGGCCAATACGATCGTGATGACAGTCGCGGGAGCTCGGCGCGAGTTCCAGGCGGAGTTGAGGGCGCTCGGGGTGGAGGTGGTGGAGTTCGACGAGCTCACGCCGGGCGCCGTGGCGGACTACTGCGCCAAGCGGGGGTACCTGCAGCTGTTCTGGGAGTGCGGCGGGGGCCTCGCGGGGCCCGCGCTGACGGACGGGGTCTTCCACCACGTGATGGCCTTCGTGGCTCCGAAGATCGTCGGATCGTCGGGGGGACCCGCGCCGAGCCCGGTGGGGGAGACGGGTTTGGAGCGCATGACTGACGCGCTCGCGCTCAGGGGCCTGGGCATTCGTAAACACGGTCGGGACGTGCTGATCATCGGGTACTTGCCCCCCGCGTCGTCCACGGGCGCGCTGGCGGAGAGCCCGGAAGGAGGAGGCACAAACGACGGCACAGACGCGTGGACCGAGGATCCGCTCGAAATCGTCGAAGCCGCCGCGGAGCGAGCCTCACGGGAAAGGGCGGGCACGGACGCATCCATGCGGTTCTACAAGAGCTGGGACGTCAACGGCGCGTTGTCCAACTTTTCTCCGCATCCCATCGACGCGCCGTTGGTGTGGGTAGGACAAACTGAGGACGATACGGACGCGAAGAACATGTGCGAGTGGCCGACGGTGGAGCACTTTTACCAGGCGCAAAAGTTCGGCGGCGTCGACGACCCCGACGCGCGGGAGGCGATGGAGGCGATTCGCGCGGCGTCGTCGCCGGAGGAGGCGGCGAGGATCGGGCGCACGTTACAGCGCACGAACCCACGCTTGATCCGGCCGGACTGGGACGAGTGTAAGGAACGGGTGATGCGCGATGCGCTGAGGGCCAAGCTGACTCGCCACGCGGCGCCGAGGAATCTGCTGCTCGGGTCGAGGGCGGCGGGGCAGTGCGTGCTGGAGGATTCGCCGACGGACGCGGTGTGGGGGGTGGGACGGGACGGAACGGGCGGGAACCTGCTCGGGCGGCTGCTGATGGAGCTCAGGGACGCCGAGCTGGCCGGGTGGGACCCCGCGGATGAAGACTCCGGGGGTGAAGAATCCGATGAGGCGGGGTCCGTGGCGCCCGGGCTGACCAGGCTCCTGAGGCGCATCTCGGACAAGTTCGGGTGAGTCGTCGGGTGAATCTCGGGTTTTAATTAAACGTCGGCCATCGACGTGTCCTCCGCACGCTCCGCCGCAGCCTCCTGGAGGGCGTGAATCTCTCGCAGCAGCGCCTTTGCGAGCTGCTTTTCCGGCCCGGCGTAATCCAGCAACCGCATGCAGCACGCCTCCGCCTTCCCGTAGTCCTTGGTGTTCTTGTAATAGTCCGCGAGGTAGCTCAGCGCCTTGACCGTGTCTTCGTGCTGATCGGCGCCCTCCTCCAGCAGACGCACGAGGTTTAAACGGTGGTAGTGCGCGGCAGCCTTGGCGTTGTTCGCCTCGTGGTGGAGCTTCGCAAGCTTGCCCAGCGCGATGCCCTCCTGGTCACCGTTCTGGTGCGCTCTCTGATAGCACCTGATCGCCGCCACCGTCATCTGCAGCTGGTCGCTCTCGTAGCACTGACCCATCGCGCACCACATCCTCGGGTCCTTGGGCCGCAGCCGCGTCGCGCGTTGGTAGTAATACAGGGCGTAGTAGGGCATGGTGAGAATCTCGTAGGTTTGGCCGAGGCCGTACCAAGCTCGGTAGTCGCGGGGGTTAATGTCCACCGCGTGCCTATACGCGTCGATCGCCGCTGCGGGATTCTTCATCTCCACGTACTCGTGCCCCATGAGCGTCCACGCGCTGAGGTACTTCCAGTTCAGCCGGAGTGCCCTGGAGAAGTAGACCACCGCCTTCTCGTGCTGCGCCTTCAGCGAGTAGTAGTTGCCGACGATGCAGCACGTCTCGGGGCGGTACTTGTCGGTCAACACCGCGCAGTGCGCCAGATAAGACAGCTTCGCGGTCGCCTCTTTCACGTATAGGATGTTACTGTACGTGTCCATGCCCTCGAGCCTGTAAGGGTCCGCCTTGTACACGTCCTCGAAGATGCTCTGCGCGCGGTCAAACTCGCGCATGTTGTAGTGGCCCACCGCCATCTGAACGACGCCAATCGCCGAAGCGGGAATATCCATCACCAGCGAGGCGTACGCCTGTAAGCCCTTGCGGTTATCCTGTAATTCGAGTTGCAGCGCCGCGATGAACCACTTGCGCATCCAGTGGTCCGGTAAGGGCAACGCCTGCGCCTCCTCCACTGTCGCGCAGAGGGGCATCAGCGCCTCCCACGCGCCCCAGTTGCACGGGTACCCGCGGCACGCCGCGCACAGCGAAACCTTAGCCTTATCCCGCGACTCCCTCTCCACCAGCACCAGACCCAAGAGATAGTGCAGGAACGGGTCGTTGCGGCACTCCGCGTTCGCCGGGGCGTCGTCCTTGAGGATGAGTTCCAAGTCGAACGATAACGTCTCCAGCTCGGCGTTGACGACGTCGCGGCGCGGGCGAGGGCCCACGCCGCCGACGACGCCCCGCGAACCCCCCGCCGCGTGTGGGGACGGTCCGCCCGGGTTACCCCCGGGCCCGTTGATGTTTCCCCCGGGGTTGGATCCGCCGACTTCCAGCATCTCCTCGTTCTTGCGCTTCTCCCCCGCGAGGTAGAGGGAGTAGTAGCGCAGAAACTTTCCGAGGGACGATCGGTTCTCCGTCACCTGGTGCGACGCACGGCGGTACTCGCCGAGATCGAAGTACGCCTTGGCGAGGATGAAGTCGTCGCCCGCGGCCTCTGGCGTGCCTCCGCGTCCGCGCCACTCGGGTGCGTCGTCCGCGGGTGGAGCCGTCGCTGGCGGCTTCGCGGGTTTCTCATCGGTGCCGAGGTCCATCTCGTCGTCCGAGGCGTCGTCGTTCGCGAACGGGGTCGCGGGCGTCGCGGGCGCGGCCGCCGGGGTCGCGTCGTCCTCGTCCTCCCTCGCGCCCGGGACTTCGTCCTCGAGTCCGTACAATTGCTCCGCCGCCCACCTGGCGGAGTGAAGGAGGCCTCTGTTCTGCAGGTCGCGCACGGCTTGCCTGAGCTCGGAATGCTTCACCCTGGAGCCCGCCATGGTGCCCGGTGGGTCGCCCGGAAGCGGTCGCGGCGCCGTGTCCGTGTGCTCGCCCTCGTTCGCGAACGACCGCGAGTGGATCCCGTGGGCGGTATACGAGTCTCGCGAGGAGGTGCGATTCGTCGATGTCGGGGTCGACGTCCGTCGTCACCCGTCAGATCGTCCGCGGCTCTGCGCAAAGACAAGGCGGCCTTTGCGCTGTTGAGTGAAAAATTTGAACCGTCCGATGAAATTGAAAGCAAGACGGTTTCAAGCTGTGTCGATGAAGTGCTAGTTTTTAGTCGCGAAACTACGTTTTTTGATCGGTTTTCCATCTCATCAGTCGTTTCTTTTGGGACCTTTCGAGAGGAAGGAGAGACCAGGAGCACTATCAACCATCAGTAGTCGGCGTGAGCTATCACAACTATCTAGAGCTAGACAATCAGATAACTAGACTAAGCGTGCGTGCATGTGCGGGCAAACTGCTTAGTAGAAGCCGAAGCCGGAGGCGGCGTTGGTGAGCACGTTGGCGTGGACGGGGTCCGCGACGTGCGCCTGCCAGTTGGCGATGGGGCCCTCCTGGGTGGCGAGACCCTGCATGATGCAGCCGAGCCACGCGAACATGGAGAGGCGGCAGTGCTTGAGCTCCTTGATCTTGAGCTCCTCGAGGTCACCGGACTCGGCGAGGCCGAGGGGGTCGAAGCGGCCACCGGGGGACACGTCACCGACGGTGAGCTCGTCGAAGACGGGGTCGGAGAGGCCGGTGCGGTAAGCCTCGGCGAGGCCGACGAGGACGACCTCGATGGCGAGGACGGCCCAGAAGGAGGGGTAGCCGGAGCCCTCGGGGGCGAGGGGAGCGACGGCGCCGGGGAACTTGTCCGCGACGGCGGTGCAGTCGTCGGGGGTGCAGAGGGTACCGGCGGTGAACCAGGGGATGCCGGTGCCGTTCTCGGCGGCCCAGGCACCGGTCACGCCGAGCATCGCCCAGCGGCCGTGGATGACCTCACGCTCGGCGTTCTTCTCGGAGCCGAAGGGGATGATGGGGGACTCGCCGCCGCCGGGGTAGGTGCCGAACTCGGGGTAGATGTCGGCCTTGATGACCTTGGAAACAGACTTGGCCTGAAAAGAGGAGAAAGGAGGGCGTCGTCGTCGTCAGTCGCGTGTTTCCGGCGTCAGATCCGAGCCCGCGAAAACGAGCATCTCCCCGAAATTTCGGGCCGCATTCGAATGTCGTCAACGGCGAGTTGCGTCGCTCGCGGGTGAAATACACACCTGGATCTTGGTCGCCTTGAGGGCCGCGACGGAGCCGGTGAAAGAGGAGGCAATGCAGGCCATTTTTGATGTAGGTGGGTGTAGGTGGAGTGTCTGAAAGACGTGTGCGGAAGTGAATTCGCGAGGCTCGCCACGGGGCAGTTGGAGCAAGAAATTTAACCAACGCGGCGATTTTGCGAAGTCTCGTCCAACCACGGTCTTCCATTTGGCACTTCCCCAAAAAAATCTTTTTGCCCGAGACAGATGGCTGGGCAAATCTTGGGAACTTAGACTGTCGATTTTCCCGATTCTGCACGTGGCCAATCAGAGCGTGGGAAATCGATTTCAGCCGAGTTCAGAGGCCGTGGCTCGCTGTTCCGGATTGTGGGAATCCGAATTTCGATGCAAAAGCTGTTCCGAGCCCGCATCGTCGCCACTTCCAGCACACGCTTAACGCAAACCACACACAACACAACCTCCAAAAAAATGGCCTGCATTGCCTCCTCCTTCACCGGCTCCGTCGCGGCCCTCAAGGCGACCAAGATCCAGGTGTGTATTTACTCAAATCGACCGCGTATATCGCGCTTTCCGTCCAACCGCCGGCTTCCGGCATTTGGGTGAAACTTCCCGAACAACGCGACGCCGAAAACACGCGACTGACGACGACGATACCCTCCTTTCTCCTCTTTTCAGGCCAAGTCTGTGTCCAAGGTCATCAAGGCCGACATCTACCCCGAGTTCGGCACCTACCCCGGCGGCGGCGAGTCCCCCATCATCCCCTTCGGCTCCGAGAAGAACGCCGAGCGTGAGGTCATCCACGGCCGCTGGGCGATGCTCGGCGTGACCGGTGCCTGGGCCGCCGAGAACGGCACCGGCATCCCCTGGTTCACCGCCGGTACCCTCTGCACCCCCGACGACTGCACCGCCGTCGCGGACAAGTTCCCCGGCGCCGTCGCTCCCCTCGCCCCCGAGGGCTCCGGCTACCCCTCCTTCTGGGCCGTCCTCGCCATCGAGGTCGTCCTCGTCGGCCTCGCTGAGGCTTACCGCACCGGCCTCTCCGACCCCGTCTTCGACGAGCTCACCGTCGGTGACGTGTCCCCCGGTGGCCGCTTCGACCCCCTCGGCCTCGCCGAGTCCGGTGACCTCGAGGAGCTCAAGATCAAGGAGCTCAAGCACTGCCGCCTCTCCATGTTCGCGTGGCTCGGCTGCATCATGCAGGGTCTCGCCACCCAGGAGGGCCCCATCGCCAACTGGCAGGCGCACGTCGCGGACCCCGTCCACGCCAACGTGCTCACCAACGCCGCCTCCGGCTTCGGCTTCTACTAAATTGTGCGACCTCGCACGATGGTAGTCCGTCCTGTTGTACCACTTGACTCTAGCGTTAGGTAGTTAGCCAAGGGAGAGTTGTAACAAAGCTTCTCGCTTCCACAAGTCTTATGCTCCCGCACTCGAAAAAGCGAATCCTCCGAACCGTACTGAACCAATGAACCAACGCGAGCTTCGCGGGAAATTAGAAAGTTCCCGATTCTCGCTTTGTGGACCAATGGGAGCGCGGCAGCCGCCGAATGGATCCGCTAAATCCTCATCGATGGTTTGTTTTCTTCGATGAAATCCAGTTCAGGAGCTTTTCATTGGCTTTTCAAGAGACGAGAATCAATTGCTGCGCTGTGACTGGCCGAAAAGGGAGATTCTGTTGGCCTGATTCGCATCAAAGTGAGTAAAAAGCTGACTCGCCGCAACTCCCTCGCCATTCCAGCACACGCAACTTTGCAACACACACACCAAAACTCATTACTACAATCATGGCCTGCATTGCCTCCTCCTTCACCGGCTCCGTCGCGGCCCTCAAGGCGACCAAGATCCAGGTGCGCATCGCATCATGCGCCGTGTTCCGTGTCCGTTCTCTTCTTCGGCAAATGCCCAAAAAAACGCCGAAATCGCGGGCCAAGGCTCCGCCGAAAACACGCGACTGACGACGACGATGCCCTCCTTTCTCCTCTTTTCAGGCCAAGTCTGTTTCCAAGGTCATCAAGGCCGACATCTACCCCGAGTTCGGCACCTACCCCGGCGGCGGCGAGTCCCCCATCATCCCCTTCGGCTCCGAGAAGAACGCCGAGCGTGAGGTCATCCACGGCCGCTGGGCGATGCTCGGCGTGACCGGTGCCTGGGCCGCCGAGAACGGCACCGGCATCCCCTGGTTCACCGCCGGTACCCTCTGCACCCCCGACGACTGCACCGCCGTCGCGGACAAGTTCCCCGGCGCCGTCGCTCCCCTCGCCCCCGAGGGCTCCGGCTACCCCTCCTTCTGGGCCGTCCTCGCCATCGAGGTCGTCCTCGTCGGCCTCGCTGAGGCTTACCGCACCGGCCTCTCCGACCCCGTCTTCGACGAGCTCACCGTCGGTGACGTGTCCCCCGGTGGCCGCTTCGACCCCCTCGGCCTCGCCGAGTCCGGTGACCTCGAGGAGCTCAAGATCAAGGAGCTCAAGCACTGCCGCCTCTCCATGTTCGCGTGGCTCGGCTGCATCATGCAGGGTCTCGCCACCCAGGAGGGCCCCATCGCCAACTGGCAGGCGCACGTCGCGGACCCCGTCCACGCCAACGTGCTCACCAACGCCGCCTCCGGCTTCGGCTTCTACTAAGCGGTGTGCCCAAGTTGCCACCCTTTGTCTCCGAAAATGTTGTAAACCAGTGAACTACGTGTAAGGGAATAACAACCCAACCAAGTTCCTCCGACTTTTAAGTTAAGCCGCCGAAACAAGTTGTACCATGATCCTATTCACGTAGGGCGCTCCGGCAATGTAATGAAAATGTAAACGTTGCATTCAACCTATCGTACGCTCGACTCGTAGTTGCCCTTGGCGTCTCCCTCAGTTCTTGACAACCAGCGCCCTGCGTGAATACCTCGCGGGCTGTGGCTCAGCCGCCGCAGCCTTCCGCTTGCGCCTCCCGCTTTCAGCCGGAGGCGGCACGGCGGCCTTATCGGTCGCATCCGCCGCCTTCTTCGCCCTGGCCTTCGCCTTCGACGCCGTCGGGATGGACGTGGCGGCGTCGTTCGGCGCGGGCGGCGCTGCCCCGACGCCTCCGAGCGACGCGCGAACGGAAGCCGCGAGCTTCCCCGATTCCAGGCTCCCGTGCAGCACGTGCTGCGAGAGATTCGCGCCCGGTCGCGAGAGCCACGACTTGAAAAACTCGGGCGCGACGCACGCGCCGCCCGCTACCGCGTCCACGACCCCGGCCGCCCTGCCTCTGAGTCCGTCGCCCGTGTTGCTCGGGTCGACCACCGCGACGTCCGGCGCGGCTCCCCCGGGGACGAGTTCGCCCTTGGCGGAGATGGACGACACGACGGCTCCGCCGCACCTGAGCACCGCGGCGAGCATGTCGCGTTCCTCCCTGTTCTTGGACGCGAACGGCGCGAGCGCGACGGAGAGGCCCTCGAACGCCCTGCGGCCGGGCGTCGAGTTCCATCGCTCGGCGGCGTCGGGGGTCAGGAGGCCCATCTCGGCGCCACGGCCGCCCCTCCACGGGTGCCTCTCCACAGCCTCCTCCCTCGGCAGCAGCGCGCCCTCTTTACCGGACGCGTCCAGGTAGGACACGTCGAGGATGGGCACGCCTGACGCGGCTGCGGCGAGGAACTTGAGCGAGCGTCCGCCTCGGTCGCCGAACACCACGTGCGTGGCGGCGGCGTCCCAGCCGTGGCCGGGGCTGACGGTTCCGCCCAGGCGCGTCACCAGCGAGCCGTACTTTGTCAAGTCGGATGATGAAAAGCCGCTGAGCGCGACGCGGGGTCGCCGCTCCTTCTCGACGCGGGGGGCGGTGCGATCCTCCTTTGCCTTTTCCTCGCGCGTCCTCTTCTTGGGTGCGGGCTTCTTGGGTGCGGGGGCAGCCTTGGCCTTGGGCGGGTTCGTCTTCTTCGGAACAGACTTGGGCAAAGCCTTGGGAGCAGCCTTTGTTTTGGGAGGAGTCTTCTCCTTGCCAGGCTCCGGGTCGGCGGGCTTGCCGCGGCCGCCGCGCCTGGGACGCGCGGGTGCGAGATCCTGCAGTGCGCCGGCGCAGTCCTGGGTCTCCTGTCCCGGCGCGACGGCGCCGGTGCTCTTGTCGCCGGTGTCCTGGGTCATGATCACAAGCTTCTTGTTGCGGCCACGCCTGGGAACGATAATCTCTTCCTCCTCCTCCTCCTCCTCCTCCTCCTCCTCCTCCTCCTCCTCCTCCTCCTCCACTTCCTTCTCCTCAGCCTGCCTCTGGGTGATACACTCGTCGAGCTCGGCAGCCAGATCGCGGTGGATCGCCTCCTCTTCCTCGCTCGCAGCCCTTCGGACGGCGGCCGCGGCAGCCTTGGCGGCAGAGAGCGTGTCGCTCTTCTTCCTGCCAGTCTTGGGCGCCTCGACGATGACTTCCTCCTCCTGCTGACCCTCGTCCTCCTCCTCCTGACCCTCGTCATCCTCCTCCTGACCCTTGTCCTCCCCAAGGCCTTCTTCCTCCTCCTCCTGCGTGTCCGCCGCGCCGAAGCACGACGCCGCCGCCGCGGCGATGCGCGCTCGCGATCCCGGCGCCGCCGCCCCGACGGAGATCTTCGCGCCGAGATCAAAGCTCCACGTGGCGGCGGCGTTTGGCACGGCGGGGGTCTTGGCGCCGGATCCGGGCGCCGCCTGCGTCGGGATCGCCTGCGTCATGTCCGGCTCGGTGGGACCCGCGAGGAGCTCGTGAAACCCGACGAGCACCTCGCTCAGCGGGCGCTCAACCTCGTGCACGGTGACGCCCGGGAGGTTCCCCGGGACCCGCGCCGGGAGGGTCACGACGTCCATCGCGTCTCGGATCCGGAGCCTGCGCGAGCCGTCGCCACACGGCCGGTACATTCGAGCGATCTGCGCGTGTGACATGTGGAAACCGAAGGGCAGGTATACCTCCGCAAAGGTGACGCAGAGCGCGTCGGGACCTGGCATCGGGGACTCTTCGCCCTCCCACGAGGCATCCGGCTGCTTGGCGGACTCCAGCCTGAGCCGCGAGATGACCGCCGCGCCGAGCGGCCCGCGGTCGCGCTTCTGCGCGGCGTCCCTCGCCAGCGAGGTCCACAGCGATACCTCCTCCTCGGACGTCTCATCCTCGAGGTACGCCAGTTGGTCGCCCCCGCGCAGCGGCGCACACTTGAGCCCGATTGGGACGTCGTCGGGCCTCCACTCGAGCACCTCGAATCGCTGCTTCCTCGACAAGAGCCGCTCCGCCCACGCCGGGTGCGTTTCGTCGTCGACGTCGGCGTCCGGTCGCGGGTCCCAGGTTCCGCTCGCGACGTCTGAGACAAAGGCGTCGAACGAATCCGCCGCGAGGGGCGCGTCGTGGTCCTCGAACCTGTGCCATCGCTGCGGCTGCCTGTCGATGAACCTGCCGCCGAACGCAGCCTCCACCGCAGTGGGCGAGCCGATGCGACCGGTGAAACGCTGCAGCTCCGGCGGCGGGCGCGCGCCGGACTCGCGAATCTTGCGGATCATCGGATCTTCCTTCATGTTGCGATCGCATCGCTCGATGTGCTGCGAGGGGCGCGCCTCGAGCGCGTTCCAGTCGGGGGAGAGCACGGCAGATCCGCCGCCGGGGGTGGGCTGGGACGGCACCCGCTGAGAGAGCGGGGCGCGGGGGGCGGGGGGTTCCATGCCCTTGCCCGCCGAGCTTCCGCTTCCGCCGCGGCTGAGGGTGGTGGTGGTGGTCCCGCCGCTTCCGCCGCCGGAGGACGGCACGAAGCTCCCGGTGGCGGCCGTACCGCCGGTCCTGGGCGCGTCGACGGTCTGGCGGAGCACGGTGTTGCGCGGTGCGGTCGCCGGTGCCTCCTCCTCCCCGGCGGGCGCCATCCCTGCGGTGAGCTCGGTGACGAACGTGTTCAGGCTGTTCCTCCCGCCAGCTGTTCCCCCCGGGTCGTCGCGAACCGCGCCCTCGCCGTCCTCACCAACCTCACCAACATCCTGCGAGTCCGGGACCTCCGCGATCTCCGCCATCTCGTCCTCCTCCCTGCCACTATGCGTCGTGTACGGGGTCTCGTCGAGACGCTTCCACTGCCTCAGGCACTCCTCGAGCCACCTGTGCGACACGATGCGCTGCAGGCCCGTCTGGTTCGCCTTGGCCCATTTCGCGCCTTCGAACTCGTAGCACACGAGGTGGGTCGACTTGCGGTCGAGCACGCGCATGTACTCGCAGCCGAGTGACTTGCACATGTCGATGAGCTGCTGCCTGCGCTCGCCCGTGTACCCGGTGACGCACACGCGCACGTTGGCCATGTCGGGGTGGCCGTCGAGCGTCGGCGGGGGATGGTAGAGGACGCAGTCGTCGATGGGCACGAGCTCGCCCTTGTGGATGCAAGCCTCGATCCAGGACCACGAGACGACGCGCTTCCTATCCTTAATCGCGCGCTTGCAGAGCATGGCCTCAGCGCCGCCCTGGGTGGTCATGAGGACGACGTGCGTCGTGGCATCCTTGTCGTATTCAGTCGAGATCCTCGCGCCGAGTCTGCGGAGGGACTTGGCGGTGTCCTGGCGGAGGGCAAGGACGGCGGGTGACTCGAACGAGTCCGGATCATAGAAGAAGTTCATGCCGAGCATGAACGCGTCGGCGTTCTCGTCCGCCTGCAGCGACGACGCGAACATCGGCACGGACATCGTCGTTCCTAAGCACGCGGTGTACCGATTCGATGCACCCCCTAGGACGTGACGAGTCTTGGAAGGGCCGGGCGCCGGGCGTGACCGGGCGCGACGCGAGGTGTGGGCCGAGCTCGGTGGGAAAACGCGGCTCGGACTCGGCTCGAGTCTTCTCTGGACTCCGCGCGCGCTGAGAGTGCGATACGCCGCGTGCGCTTCGGTGTGCCCAGAACGACGTGACGCGTCACCCTCTTCTCTCCCTCCCCCAAGGAAAAAAAGGGCTGTTCTTCCCCCGTTCAAATCGCGTTTGGGGTGCCAACATTTGGCACCTTCGCGAATTTCGCAATTTTTTGTAACTAGCTGCATGTGTGATAGTTTCGATTGTTGGCGAACCGAACTCGAGCGCCCCGCCTCGCGCATTCAAATATTTTTTGAAGTGTTCCCTCCCGCTTTCGATTCAAACCGGACGGGCACAACGCGACGCGTCGTGTGAGAGACATAAGGGACGCCCACGGCCTTCCTTCCGCCTCTCGTTCGGAGTATCGTCACTGTCATTTCCAGGCGATCGTATCGGCGACAGGAACCCGCGCGCACGACCCAGGTTTGCGTGAGCACCGCCTCGAACCCGCGAGATTTGATTTTTCCAAAGCCGTGACTCGGACAAGATGGCCGCCGTAGTCGCCGCGCCCGCGTGCGAGAACGACATGAACGCCACGAACGTCGGCCCCAGCAACCCTCTGCTGGACGGTGCTTGCGACGACGATGACAACGAGCTAACCGCCGAGCAGAAGAAGATCATCGAGGAGAGGCTCAAGGCGCTCCAGGCTCGCTTCAAGGCTTTCGAGGAGAAGACCACGCAGCAGAAGATCGACGAGCTCATCATGGCCAACGAGGCCTACGGCCTGACCCAGGAGGACGCCGAGATGGTCCTCCGCGTCTGCAATAACAACGAGTTCGAGGCCTCCGACAGACTCACCGAAGAGGAGGACGGCTTCACCTTCCTGAACGCCATCCGCTCCATGGTTGCGCAGGAGAAGCGCGCCAAGAAGCTCACCGGACGGAAGCGCCAGGCCGAGGAAGAGCAGCTCGCGAGGCGCACCAGGATCCTCCGCCGCCGCCGCAACGCCCAGGTCGATGTTGACCCGGACGCGTCCGACTACGAGGAGGAGGAGGACTGGGACGAGGACGACCCGAGCCTCTGGGAGGATTACGCCGACGAACCCGTGCAGGAGATGAGCCACGGCGTTCACTTCGTCCGCCACGTCAAGACCCACAAGCCCCAGGGCGGACGCCTGAGGCTCGACGACGCCATCGCGGCGATGCAAAAGAGGGAGCAGATGCTCAAGGAGAAGAAGGAAAAGGAGGCTGCGGAGGGCAAGTCCGAGTCCGAGCCCTCCCCGGACAAGGCTGACAAGTCCGAGTCTGAGCCCTCCCCGGACAAGCCCGCCGAGAAGCCCGCCGACGAAGAGGACAAGCCCGTGACCGAAGGCGCCGATGCTGCCCCCGAGGATGATAAGGAGGAGAATGAGGAGGTGGAGCTCGACCCCCTGGACGAACTCATCAAGGGCTGGTCCGAGGCGCGTATCAAGGCTTGGAACAACAGGGAAAAGAATGAGAACCAGTACTACTACCGCTTCAACGCGCCAGGCGAGAGGCAGGGCGAGGGCAAGTGGTCCGATGACGAGCACGCGCTGTTCATGTCCACGCTGGAGAAGGTGAAGGCTGGCGAGCTCAAGGATTCCAGCGGCAACGTAGTCCCCATGTACCAGTGGGGCTCCTTCTCCAAGGATATCCCCGGCCGTGTCGGCTATCAGTGCTCCAACTACTACCGCTCGCTCATCACGCAAAACAAGCTCGAGGACGAGAACTACCAGCTGGACGACCAGGGTAAGCTCCGATTCAACTTCAAGAACAAGGGCTTTACACGCGACGAGGAAGGTCGCATGAAGAAGGCGCCCGCGGTTCCCAAGGCTCCCAGGGTTCCCAAGCCTCCCAAGGACAACAGCGCGGCTCTGCAGAGGAAGAGGGAGGCTGAGGCGAAGAAGAAGGCTAAGGCCAAGGCCAAGGCGGAGAAGGAAGCCGAGCGGAAAGCGGCGAAGGAGGACAAAGACTTCAAGTGCAGCACCAAGTTCGACACCGTCCGACGCAGCTGCCGCAGCAGCGGCACCAAGAAGTACTCTGACGGCGACGGGTCGGAGGATGAGGAGGACCTGGGCCCTGTGCTCCCGGGCTTCATCGATCCCCTCACCAAGATGGCGATCGAGGAGCCCGCCATCTCCCCCTACGGTCACGTGTGCGGCTACGAGATTTGGTGCAAGATCCTCCGCCAGGAGGGAACCAAGGACACCTGCCCATTCACCAGGCAGCCCCTCAAGCGCCGCCAGCTCGTCATCCTGACCCACGACAACATCGCCGAGTACCGCGAGAAGATGGTCGAGACGCAGAACAACTAAGCGGCGAACCACAGGGTTCACGACGAGTAACTTTAATACCACACGAGACGAACGCGATTATCATCACCGTTTACCCCGCATCCCCCCCCGCAGGGAAGTGTTGTTACTTTTGGAAGAAAAAGAAACGACGTCTGGTTCCGATCTCAAATCACAAGTCGATGGCCCGCAAGAAGGAACGCCACCGGGAGCCACCGGCGGGGCCCGATGAGGAGGACAAGCTCTCCTGGCGCAGCGCCGGCGGTGATGTCTGGGAGCGCGCACTCGACGAATCGGATATTTCGCGCGACGTCGACCCGGACAAGAGCTTCTTCGATACCGACGACGTGACCCGGGCGGTGGATCGGCTGACCACCGCGATGGTCCGAGCGGGCGGGGTGGGGTGCGTGCTCAAGGGCGGCCTGAACCTCTTCTCGTGGCTCGCCGGCAGGAGCAAATCGAGGCGGCGCGGCTCGACGAGCGGCAAACCCGGTCCGTCCGTCCGCGACGCGCTGCACGACACCGCGGCGTTCGCGTCGTTCCTCGTGGCATTCGCGGGAACCTACGTGTCCGTGGACGAGTGCCTGGCGCTGAGGTACGGGAAGCAGCAGAGCAAGCAGTGGAGGGCCGCGGTCGCCGGTTTAGTCGCGGGGCCCGCGCTCCTACTCGCGGACGGGCCGCACGTCAAGGGCGGGGGGGCAAAGAGGCACTACGGGCTCGCCACCTACCTGTGGCTTCGGTCCACCGTGCTCATCGCTCGATGCGGTTTGAAGCGGCGCGACTCTCGCGATACCCACCCGCTCGCCAAAGCCGCGCTCGCGCCCTTCGCGCACGAGCACGCCGACGTCGCGCTGATGATGGCGAGCACCTGGGTCATCCTCTCCTGCTTCGTGCTCAAGCCCGACGCCCTGCAGGGCGCCTACGGATCGTTCCTCAACAAACACGGCGGGAAGACCAAGGCGCATTACGCCGCGCTGAGGGCGATGGCGCTCGCCTCCACGGCGGCGCAGACCCGCGACGCGATCCGATCCGCGGCGATCGCGCTGTTCCCCACCGGCTCCACCGCGCACGAGGCGCTCATGAACGTGGCGAACATGGACGACGGTTCGCTCCTCGCCGCGAAACCGACGCTCTGGGGCCTCGTGCTCTACCCGGGCTCCGACGCGCTCGCGCACTTTTTCGGGTTCTACCGCGAGGCGTTGGGCCGGGCGCTGCCCATCTACGTCCCGCTCTACGCCATCCCGGCGCTCATCGTCCACAGGCACAGGCTTTTGGGTCCCAGAGGGGGTGTTTTGGCGATGAGAGCGGCGGCGGGCGCGGGGCGGTCGAGCGCATTTCTCGCCGCGTATTGCGCCTGCGCTTGGCTGGCGCCGGATGCGTTGCAACGGCTCGTGTTCGGCACGCTGAGCGGGTGGACCGTGTCCGTCTCCGTGCCCCTCGCCGGGCTCGCGGTGCTGATCGAGAAGCCCAGCCGGCGGCAGGAGCTGGGCGTTTACTGCGCGTCCAGGGCGCTGGAGGCGGCGGCGGTGTGTTTGGTGTCGTGGGGGTGGGTGCCGCGGCGGCTGGCGGCGCGGACGAGGGCGGACGTGGCGCTGTTCGCGGCGGGCGCGGCGGCGATCATGCACTGCTACAACACGGAACGGGACGTGTTCAGGAGCAAGTACTTGAACGTGCTGGACTTTGTGTTTGGGAACGCGGGTCACGGCCGGCAGTGCATCAGACACGTCGGGAGTTACTACCAGGTGGCGTTCGTGGGTGGTGATACTCATAAAAATGAGTCAGCTAGTCGACAGTTCCGAGACGTTTCCTCGTGATGCGACGCGAATTCTATCTACTTTACTAAGCTTGATGATAAAGTCTACCGAGGACCGCCTTCGCCCGCGAGCCCGAACGCCTCGTTCGTGAGCCTGAACAGCTTCACCGTCCCGTCGCCGCCGCAGGTCAACACCCCCGAGCCCTCGAGCGCCAAAATTTCAGACACGCCCACGTACGCGATGTTCTGCCCGCCGCCCCTCGGCGCTACGAACGTGTGCCGCTCGTGCGCGCCGTGCACCCGCTGCAGATGCGCGCCGGTCCCGCCGGACCACACGCGCACGTCCCCGTCTTTACACCCGGAGACGAGCAAGCTACCGGTGCTTCCGGAGGCGCCGGAGACGCCGGCTAACGACGCCAGCGCGGTGACCTTGGCGCAGTGCGCCTCGCCGCCGGCCCGCGACGCCGACGCCCGCCACAGCACCGACCTCGCGCCGTCGGGGGACCCGCCGAGTAAACGCAGGTCGTGCGCGGCGACGTCCCCGTTCCGTCCGGCGGTCGCGACGAGCGGCCACGGCCCGCATCCGGCGACGACACCGGCCGGTCCCCCGTCCGTCGAGCCCCCGGGGATGAGGAGCGTCGTCACCGCGGTGGTGCCGCCGGGGCCGTGCGGCGAAAACGCCGCCGCCGGTTTGGACCCCGGAAGTAAGGTATCCCACAGCGCGACGGACGCGCCGCCGTCCCCCGATGACCCGCGCGTCTCGCACAGGTTCTTACCCACCAGCGCGATCACCATCGGGGACAGGTACGCGAGCGCCTCCACGCGTGAATCGCCCCAACGGCGGTCGCCCCCAGCCCGGCGATGGGGCGTCCACTCGGATGCGGGCGGGGCGCCGTCGATGCTGCTCCCGTCGCCGCGCCACGCGCACGCGTCGCCGTCCCACCCGCCGATGGCGAACCCGGCGCCCGTCCCCGGGGACCACGCCGCCGCGGTGACGGGTCCGGGCCGGCCAGCCGAGTGGGCGCCGACGTCCGGGCGGGCGGCGCGGGGCATCGCCACCCCGCCGTGCTCCGCGCCGTGCTCCGCGTCGAAGCGCCACAGGACGGCGGAGCCCGCGGCGGCGCCGGCGAGCAGCAACGGACGCGACGGGTGCGCCGCGACGCACCGAGCGGCGACGTCGGTGGACGGCCGCGTCGGACCTCCTCGTCCCGAACCGCTTGCTTCTTCGTCGGGTGCCAAGGGTAACCCCGGGTAACCCCTGAACTTAAACCCTTCGAACACGGAGGTTCTCTGGAGGTTACGCGAAGCGGCAGACGCGGACCGGAGCGCGGCGGCGGCGTGCTCCGCGTCGGGGCCGAGCCGCGTCAGGTCGGCGACGACGAGACCCTTCCTGACCGCGGCCAGGCCCAGCTGGTGCGGCGCCGTCGGGTTGAGGCACACGCCGTGGAAGGCGTCGCCGGTGAGCTTGGCGATCTCGAGCGGGGTCCTGAGGGCGCGGCGGTTCGGTGCGACATTCGATCCGGTTTTCGTCGGCGTTCCCACGAGCGACGTGTTGACGAAGACGTCAAACCCGGATTGCATAAAGTCGCGGCCGTGGGAAGCCCTGGGCGACGGCGTCGTGGGGCTCGCGGGGCCCGCGAAGTTCTCGGAGACGCCGCGATTCCTTCTTCCGACGCGGATGCGCTGAAGGCTCGCGAACCGCGGCGAGCCGAGAGACGAGCGCGGCGACCCGAAGAAATTTCCCGATTTGTTGCGACGTTCCGCCTCGGCCCGACCTTCCTCGGCCCGAGCCGCAAACTCGCGCCTCCTCATCAGCGATTCGCGCGTTTCCGGCACCGGAACGACCACGTCGCGTCGCCTCATGCCCGCCTCGAGCGCGTCGACGATTTCGTGTATCCTCGCGCGATCGGGAACTGACGAACCCGGGGGGCCGATCGCCTCCGCCGCCAGCGCCGCCGCCGCCAGCCGACCGCGGACGTCGACGGACGCCGCCTCCCTCCCTCCGACGCCGCGCGCGCACCTCTCCAACGCAGCGAGCGGCATGCCGCGTGCCTCCAGCGCGAGGATCAGCGGAACCCTCGACGCCGCCGCGGCGTCGCCCGCGGCGTCGGCGAGTCGCGGGGCGACGAGGCGCAGGGGCCCGCGCGAGGAGATGATTTCGCAGAGATCCGCCGCGGGCGCAAACCCAGAGAGGAGACGCACAGACTCTGACCCGTCGCCGCACATCCACCGAAGCGCCGCGAGGGTCCACGCGTCCTTCATCTCGTCCCTGTCGTCGAGGCTGGGCACGATCTCCCGGCGCAAAAAGTCCTTGACGAGCGGGGAGAGGCTCGCGGGAAGCGGAGCCTCGGGCTCGGCGGCGAGAGGAGGGGCCCCCCGGGGATCCGCGTCAGCCTCGGCGAGCGCGTCGGGCGCGGACGCATTCGCGGGTTCCACCGCGCCGAACCCCGCAAAGGCGTCCGCGGATAGCATGCCGTCGTCGTTTGCCCCGCCGCCCGTGATCCCCGGCGGGGTCGGCGGCGCGGTCTCGGCTGAGATCTTCGACCTCGACCGAGCATCCGCCGGCGCGAGCCGGGCGACGGTCACCGCCAGCGATAGGTCCCCGAGCCTGCGCCACACCAGCGCCGCGGCGTCCGCGTGCTCCCCCGCGAGCACAAAGAACGTCGCGGCGAACGCGTACCTGTGCTTGGACATGAGCGCGTACGCGTTCTTCAGCGCAGCCTCCCTGTGCCGATCCTCGGCAAAGTTCCTGGACAAAAACTCCGCCAGCCTCGTGTCCCTCGCGGCTTTGAAGAGGCCCGCGAGGACGCTCGTCCTGCCGAGGGCGGCGTACAGCAGCGCGCACGGGTTCTCGCCGCCGGGATCGCGCGTCGCCGCGAATTCCGCACGCGCGGCTGCGTCCACGAGCCGACGTAGCTCCCCGTCGTCCCTCACCCACAGCGGGACGCCGAGCCGCCTCAGCTCCGACCACGCGCGACCCGCCGACTCGGAAGATAGGAGCGAAGACAGGAGCGCGTCCTGCGTGTCGCACTGCAGCGCCCACGCGAGCGTCTCGCCGCTCGGGCCGCGCGCGTCGGGGTAACCGGGGTGACTCCGGGTTGTCCTCAGCCGCCGGCTTCGCGCGAGGCCAATCACTCGGCGACCGGCTTCGTCTACGCCCGAGTGGTCGACCCCGCCGCCGTCGGCGTCGCGCAGGGCGTCGAAAGCCCCGAGCAGGGCCATGCGCTCGTCGGATCGTAGGCCCGGCAGCGCGTCGCCGCGCGCGGCGACCAGCTCGGCTCCCTCCTCGGCCTCGGCGGCGGAGAAGCGTTCGCCCGGGGGCGCGTTCCCGACGCGTACAGCCGGACCCTCCGCCGGCGTCGACTCGTCGGTTTTCTCGGCGGCGAGGTCCTGTCCAAAGGTGAAGAGCGCGGGTCTGGGAGGCGCGGGGGCGAACCCCGCGAACCCGCCAAACGCGCCCGCGTCGAACGTCGGAACGTCGCCCGAGGGTGCCGAGGGTATCGAGGGTGCCGAGGGTGCCGAGGGTGCCGAGGGTGCGCCGACCCGGGCGATGAGCTCCGCGATTGGCACCGGCGGCGGACCCGCGGACGGATCCGCCGCGCAAGATCCGTCGTCGATGGCGCGGAGGTGCGCGATCGCGTTTCTCGCGACGTCCCGCGCTCGTCCAATCTCGCCCCGCGTCAGCCAGTCCGAAAGGACGCTCGGGTGGTACGCGGGCAGCGGCGCCGCGGCGTTCGCCAGCGTCGCCGCGAGGTTGGGTCCAACACCCAGCGCGTGAACCTCTCGTCCGACGCCGACGACGAGGGACTCGCCGCCGGGCGTCCACGCGCACGCGCCCACCCCGCACTCGTCGTCGAACTCGCGACGACAGAGCCGGGTCCACCCGCCCCGTTCGCGGTCGCGACGTCCGTCGTCGGCACCCTCGGCCACCTCGGCGGTCCCGTCGCGCCGCGGGATCCTCGCGTACGCGGCCACGGACGAGCCGACGCCGACCGCCAGCAACGCGCAGCCCGCGCCCGCGTCGAACCAGCTGAGCTCCGCCGCCGCCGCCGTCCGCCCGCGCCCGCCCGCCGACTCCCCATCCGACTCCTCGTCGCGTCCGCCGATGAGCTCAGCCTCGAGGGCGAATCTTCCCCCCGCGTCCACCTCGCCCTCGTACACGGCGACTCGTCCGCTCGCGAAGGCGGCGGCGACGCGGGTGCCGAACGGCGCGGCCGCCACCGCCACCGCGTCCGACGGCATCCCCTCGTGTATGCCCGTGTATGCCCGCGTGAGCCGCTCCGAATAAATGTGACGACTTTGCGGCGAATGGTCGACGTCGCTCGCGGGCTCGAGCGTCCCACCGGCGGTGACGCGCCACGCGAACGTCAACCCGGCTTCGTCCGTCGTGCACACGATCCCGTCGTCACCCGCGACCGCGCTCGTCACCCTCGCGCCGTGCCCGATGAAACTGCACCGCCCGGCGAAACTCGGCCGGCGGCTCTCGACGCCCGGTGGGTCTTTTTCGTTCGCCACAATCGCGCCGTCTTCCAGGCTCACCTCCGCGCGTCGCACCCCCGTGTGGGCCGACGCGAACGCTATCCTCGCGACCCGACCGGCCACCCCCACCGGCTCGCACGTCCACGAAACCCCGCACCCCGGGTTCAACCCCTCGAAGTCGCCTCTGTCCCCCAAACGAGCCGTAGCCCAGAGGCGAGCGTCGGGCGCCCGCGCCGGGCTCGCCGGCCCGTCACCGAATCCTCCATCCACGCCGACGCAGCGCCACACCCGGACGACGCCGTCCTGCCCGATCCCCGCCGCGTACTCGCCGCTCGCCGTCGAGATCCACCTCGCGGCGAGGAGGTCGCACGGCGAGGGGTTCGGCGCGCCAGTCGCGGGACATACCATCTCCGTCTGAATCGTCAGCGCCTGGAAGAACGCGTTCGTCGTTCCGGTGTCCTCTTCACCTAATAATACGCGCGGGGTTCGGGTCCAGAGCCTCGCCGCGCCGTCGGCGGCGACGGTGAGCGCGGCGGCGAGCGGTGAGTCCCCGTCGCACGGTCCCGGACGAGCGGCGACGTTCACGACGGGCGCCGGGTGACGCAGCTCGGCGACTTGGACGCGAAGAGTCTCTTCGTCACGTTTCGATCGCGTCGAGGGCAGCCACAGGAACGCTCGGCGGGAGGTTCCGCCGCCCGCGGTGATGAACGGGGCGCGCGCGTCGCGACCCGCCGCGATGAACTTCTGCGCGACGGGCGCGCGCGCGCGACGGCGCCACTCCGCCAAAGGGGAAGCGCCGCCGTCGTCAGTCCCGTTGTTAGTAGTCGACGACGACGACGCATCCGGTTGACCGATCGTCGTCGGCGCTTCTCCTTCGGCGACGCGCCACTCGAACGCGCCCACGAACCCCGACGCGGTGGCCACGACGACCGTATCGCCGTCGTCCGTCCACGTCAGCGCGGTCGCGTCCGCGTCCAGCGCGATGCGGTCGACGAGCGTCCACGCGACGCCCGCGTCGCTCGGCGCGTACAGGTGGACGGCGCCGAGTGCGCCGATCGCGAGGAGACCCGCGCGTTCCGCGCCGGGCGCCCACGCGCAGATGATCCTCCCCGCTCCGGGCGGCGATGTCGCGCCATCCTCCGCTGACCCCGGTCGTATCACGACGGGGGCGTCGGAGAGTGCACCGGTGGCGCTCACCTCGGATACGACGACGACATCCCCGGACGGGTAGGCGACGTCTACCGCTCCGCCGGACGCGCGGGGCAGCAGCGCCACCGCGCCGGTAGCGCCGCCGGTGATGCGCTGCCGCGACTCCAGCGCCACCCCGCCGCCCGGCGTCATCACGGCGGTCGGGCGCCCTTCCCAGTGGCGCGCTTCAAACACCGCCAAACAAACAACGACGAACGACGCGACGAAAAAACGCCGGTGCACGCTCACAACGCGGCGCGCGGCGTGAGACGACGGTGGACGGCATGACGGAGCCGAAGGGCGCGCTAGGGACGGCACCGGACGTCGCTCCGATCGGGACCGGGTCCGCGGCGCTCAAGCAGGCACCCGCGGTCGCCCAAGCTCCAGCCGCGGTGATGCACCCCGGGGGATTCGCGCCGCAAGGGGCGTACCCCGGAGTACCCGGCGGGTACCCCGAGATCGACCTGGAGCAGGTCCCGGACGACGGATCGTTCAACCCGCTCCTGGACCCCAACTACACCGCGCTGCAGCTCGCGCTCGCGCAGGCGGTGGAGCGCGATCCGGAAGGGGCGACCGCGTTTTACCTGGAGCTGTGCGACAAGGGTCCTCGCGCCATGGTCCGCAGAGTCGTCGACGGGATCGTGCCGGGGGCGCCTCGGGTGCCGCCGGTGGTGGGGATGCCGGCCGGGGGGGGCGTGGGGGGGAGCGCGAGCACGGGGTTGCCCAGGCGGCCGGGGTCGACGGTGTGCATCGAGTACTCGAGGTTGGGCGGGTGCGCGCTCGGCGCGGCGTGTCCATACGACCACCCGACGGGATGACGAGATTATGGATGACGAGATGATGACGAAAACGCATCATCACGCGGCGGCGGGGCGGCGAGTCGTCGTCGAGACGCGACGCGACCGGTGCGGCCGCGGTTAGTCGAAGGAGTAGCCTTTTAACCTAGATGTCCACGTTAGCGCTCCGGTGTTGTCTTCGTGTTGGCTACTGCGTTTGCTAAGGATTGAAGGGCTACTTTTGGCTAAGGCTTGCGAAACTCCGCGAAGGGGTCCCTCCAGACCGCTGTCCCCGCGGGCACCCGCTTTTCGTTGGTGTTGGAAGTGAACAGCGCGCCGGTGCTCCCGAGACTCCTGATGGACTGTATGACGATGTCGTGCGTCTCCCTGACGTACGGTTGCCTGCTCCTCCCGGTTCGCTGCATCTTGTCAAGGTTCACGCGCGACGTCTTCCCCCAGGTGGCCGGGTCACCCTCGACAATCACCCCCGTCACCGGACACTTCACGCGCTTCAGCTGCTTGATATCAACCCTCGGGTCCGCGGACACAACGGTGATGTCGCCCAGGGGGTTATCTGACCGTGGGAGGGTCGGATGAGGGGCGGTCTCGAGGGCTACCATCGCGCGCGTCCAACTGTGAATTTGCCAAATTTGGACCACCGTAAAAAAGCTGCCACGGCAGCACTGCGGAAAAACCGAGTCGACTTGACGCCGCGCGAGGAGACGCTCCGCCGGCAGCAACCTAATAAACTGCCACTGCAAAAAGAGGGCACGACTCAAATAGTAGGCGTCTTTAGGTTTTAGACAACAAATAGCACTAGTACAAAACCGAGCGGACGATCAGTGCTCGTGCTCCGGGGCGGACAGCGCCGACATGAAGATGACGAAGCAACCGATGGAGTACGCCGAGAACGCCCAGAAACGATCGACGCGGCTTGGGGCGCCGTGGACGACGACGGGCTCGTCGCAGATAGAAACCCCAGATTCCGTCAACTTGCCACCCTTGTCTCCGGTCCTGATCTCGCCGCACGCCCTCGCGCACGTCTCGAACGCATCCGTGCTCACCTCGGTGGCGCCGATGTACAGAAACGTACCGGCGGAGAGCCCCTCGAGGATGAGCAGGGTCAAGCCGCCCGCCTGCTCCGCGGCGATGCCGATGGCGATTCCGAGCGGCGTGACGCACGCGAAGAGGGTGATGAGCGCGATCGACTCCAATTTGGTCAGTCCCTCTTTGATGAACTTGGCGCCGATGGAGAACGCCGCGGGCGCCTTGTGGCTGCAGATGGCGGTGGTGAGCGCGATGATGCTCTCGCGCTCGTGCTGCACGCCGAGGCTGACGCCCGCGAGCACCGCGTGGAGGGAGATGGCGAAGAGGATGATGAACGCGCTGTAGAAGTTGCTCTTATCCGGCTTCGTCTCGGAGAGCGCGACGGACTCCGTCTTCGCCGCTTCCTCGTCCAGCATTTTGTGATGGCCATCCTTGAGCCCGCCATGACCGTGGGCGCCGTGGCCGTGGCCGTGGCCGTGACCGTGGGAGACGTGGCCTTCGTAGTCCATCTCGGAGTGCGAGTGCGTGTGGAAGAGCACGCGCTCGACGAAAAACACCAGCATGTAGCCGAGCACGACGAGCGTGTAAGAGAGGGGGTACTTGCCGGCGTACTCCTTCTTCTCGCCCTCCTCCACGACGTGGGGCAGGATGTGAACGAGACCGGCGGTGAGGAAGATGCCGCCAGAGAAGGCGTTCATGAGCGAGATGACGCCGGTCATCTTGGGGAGCGACTTGACGATGGCCAGGGGGAGCAGGCCGCCGAAGAGCGCCTCGAAGAAGATGACGAAGAGCAGGCCAATCTTGAGGTTGAGGTGCTCCTTGGTGCCATCGTGGTGGTGGTCGTCGTGGTCATCGTGGTCGTCGTGGTCATCGTGGTCATCGTGGTCCTCCTCCGCGGCGAACGCGACGGGGGCGCAGGAAAGCGCGATGGCGGCGAGCAGCGCCAAGATCTGGGTTCGAGCGCCGCAGCGCGCGAAAATCTGGTCGGCGGCCATGGTTCGATCACGCGGTGACGCGGTGTTGGGCGCGAGCGAGGCGCGGGATGCGTAAAGAGCGGTCGCCGGAGGGCTAACCGATGTTTGAGTAGTCGATGTCGCGGGTCAGCGAATCGTCTATGCGAGGCCGTCCGGGAGGTCGGCGCGCGTGCGAGTGGCATGCTGGCGGCAACGCTTGTTAAAATTTAACGAACGCTCCAGGACCGTGGGATTCGTTGAGTCACAAACCGTCGAGGACCTCCGG
Organism: Micromonas commoda; assembly: GCF_000090985.2. Classification (NCBI taxonomy): domain Eukaryota; kingdom Viridiplantae; phylum Chlorophyta; class Mamiellophyceae; order Mamiellales; family Mamiellaceae; genus Micromonas; species Micromonas commoda. The sequence continues at coordinate 1,035,935 of NC_013039.1, forward strand.
TTGCCGTGATAATGGCGGCGCACTCTTCTCCGCCGATTTTCTTGAGTCATAAACCGTCAACTTCTCCATATAAACTCGGCGCCGCCATTATCACGGCAACCCGAAATATCACGCCGCCATTATCACGGCAACCGTGGGTGCCGAGCAAAAGTTCTGACTGTTTGCCTGTGTGATCGGAACAGCTGTTTTCCTTGAGTTACAAACCATCGATTTCGTCAAAGACCCTGGGCGGGTCGGGATCGCGGGGCAGCTCGCAGCGCGCATCGAAAGCGTCTCCGGCGCGCCTTCCTTCTTTTCCATCGCGGGTGCCAACACGTTCGTCGCGTCGCGGGACACTCCCCTCACACGGCGTCCGCGCGAGCTGCTCGCGAAGACGCCGAGATGTACGACGGCATGATGGACCCGGGCGGGGGCGAGTTCGACCCCCGACCCGACCTCAGGTGCGCTCGCGGCCCCCCGCCGGTCTCCCCGACACGACACCCGGGTGTTACAACGAGACCAGATCCCACGCGATTTCGCCCCCGCCCCTCCCCCCTCCCCGTCGTCCGTCCCGAACCGTCCCCTGACCTCTCCCTTCCCCCCGTCACGCGCACCAGCGGCACGTGGGAGACGTACGCGGTGGACAACCAGGAGCCCTTCCTCCGCGCGTTCGGCTCCGCGTTCCACACCGGCGCCCCCGCGTTGGTCCGCCCGAAGGAGCTCCACGTCCTGACGCACGACCGCGACGGGGGCGCGCTGGAGGACACGCTCGTGCTGGGCGACACCGCGGTGGTGAACCGCACGCGCATCGGCAGGGCGTGCGAGATCGTGGGGCCCGACGGCGCCGCCATGACGGTCACCGCGAGGTGGGACGGGGACGTCTGGGTCGAAGTTGACGACGCGCTCGTGATGGAGACGCGAAGGTGGCGCGAGGGCGAGCTGCTCGTGGTGGCGCGAACGGTGACCAACGACGACGGCACGCTGGTCACGAGCAAGGCTTTCATGGGCGCGCCGAGGAAGAGGGCGGCGGCGTTCGAGGCGGCGTCCCCGGGCGCGGTGCTCGCGCTCTCGCCGCCGGGCGGACCGAATTTGCCGATGCTCTCATCCGTCTCTCAGTCCTCGGCGGCCAAGGGGAAAACCGCGAAGAAGGGCGGCCGCGAGGACGGCGACTTCGACGACTCCAGGAGCGACTCCGGGTCCGTGTACTCGCAGGTGATGGACGCCGCGCGCGGGTTCGTGTTCGGGGAGTCCAGCCCCGGGGCGGGGGCGGGCGGCGGCGAGCTGGCTCAAATTTCCAGGGGCGGCGCGGGCGCGAGGCGCGCGGCTGAGTTCTTCGGCTTGGACCCCGCGCGTGCGCCGCTGTGCGGCGCTTTCCCTTGCTCGCTCAAGGGCGCGACCGGGCACCTGTACATATTCGAGTTTCACGTCGGGTTTGGCGCCGTACACCTCACCGACGTCAACCAGTGGGGCACGCCGGCTAAGCTCGTCAACAACCTCGAGATATCCGGCGCGGCGAAGATGACCATCGGGCTATCCACCGGGGCGATTCTCACCTTCGACGACGTCGAGGACCGCGACGCGGCGTACGACTGCATGGTTAACATGCTCGAGAAGATCCCCCCGTCCCCGGACGAGGAGATCCACGGCGGTGACCCGGACCACCGGGTACCCGTGCCCCTTCGGCTCGGCTTTGAGCCCGAGCGGTACGTCATCGTTCACTTCGCGACTACCGAGTTCCTTCCCGAGTCGTGCGCGGGGTGCGTTCCCATCGCGATCGCCGCCATGGGCAGGTACGGCACCGCGATTCCGAGCGGCGGGGTGTGGACCCCCGGCGTGTACTCCCCGTTCAATCGCACGCTGGTTTTCCCCGCCGCCGAGGCTGACCTCGCGGCGGATGCGGTGGACGTCACGGTGATGGCGGGCGGGTTGGGAGACGGGGGGCAGACCGTGGGAAAGATCACGCTGCCTCTGTCGATCATGCCGAGGACGCGCGCGGGTGCGAACGAGGTGAAGAAGAACCCGTGGACGGTCGGGGTCAAGTCGATGGATGAAGACGAAGAGGACGCGACGGGACGAAGGGTCAGCGACGATTTCAGCGACGAACACGGCAAGACGCCGGGAAAGCAGCGCCGGATATCGGCGCGGAAAGCCCCCCCGGGAGAGCTCACCATCGCCGCGTGGATCGGTACCACCGCGGACGTCAACGAGCTCGGCGGCGGCGTCATCACCGCCAAGCTCTCTTCAAGTGACGCCGCCAAGCCCGCGGTTGTCAGGGTACCGCCCGCGGTTTCCCGCGTCACCGTCAACGTTCACGCGGTCCGCGGCGTCGCCGCCAGAAGCCTCCTCTCCCGGATCGACGAGGACGGTGTCGGCGACGTGGACCGCGACGTGGACGATTCCGTGGAGCTCACGTGTCGCCTCGCCATCGGCGAGCAGGTCCACGTCACGTCCCCCGCGTCGCATTCCCCGACGGAGCAGGCGTCCTGGCCCGCCGCCGACTCACTCCCCGCGACATTCACAGCGCCGGAGCCCAGGAGCGGCCTCCTCAACATCGACCTCTGCGTCGGCCCCGACGGCGAGAAGAGCATCGGGCGCGTCGACGTCGACCTCGCGTCCTTACAGCTGCGCCCGAGGGAGGGCGCACGACCGCGGAGGCACTGGATCAAGCTCAGGGCGCCGCCCGCGAGCGCGGACGCGTCGTCAGACGCGGGCGCCTCGACTCGGGGGACCAGCGTGCGAAGCCGCGGTTCGTCGTCGCGCGTTCGGTCCAAGCGCCGGTCCGGAGACGCGGGTGGCGGGTTCTTCGGCGGGTTCTTCGGGGCCGGCCAGCAGTCCGTGCCCAGCACGGTGTACGAGGAGGGCGAGTCCGAGACGGACGACGGGTACTCGGACGACGAGACGGGATACACCGAGACGGATTTCACCGGTGAGACGGATTTCACCGGGGAGACGGACGAGGAGGAATACTTTGGGGAGATTCTCGTGGACGGGTTCGTGGACGAGGGGTGCGGACCCACCGCCGCGATCGGTAAGAAGGCGCCGCTGGGCGAGCTGTCGCTCGAGATCCTCTCCATCCGCGGCTGCACCCCCGAGGGAAGCGGGAGGAAATCGGAGCCCGCGGTTATGCTCAAGCTCGGCGGTTCGTGGGCGCACCTCCCCGCCGCGGCTGGCGGCGCCCCCGCGGAGTGGCGCCGCGAGATCGTCGCCGCGGTGTACGACGGCTCGGACTGCGCCGAGATTGGCGTCTTCGACCAGTCCGCCGAGGACCTCACGCCGCTGGGTTTCGTCAACGTGCCAGTCAGGAAACTTCCCCGCGGGTACCCGATGGTCTCCACCCTCGCCCTCGGCGGCGCGAAGGAATCTAACCCCCACGCGGAGATTACCATCCGCGCCAGGTTCAAGCCGCTGGTCTCACGCGGCGCACAGCTGTTCCAGAGCATGTCACCGCCCCTCCCAATCTCCGCGTACGTCCACGGCGCGCGTAAGGGCACCGAGGACGGCGGCGTGGGCGTCGACGAGCTCGTGAGGCAGCAGCGGGAGCTCGCGCTTGAATCCCTCCTCGAGGGACCCGCGCCTCTGCCCGAGCCGATGGTTCGCGCCATGCTCCCGCGGCCCAAACCCGATGCCGCCACTCAGAAGGCGGCGGCGAAGGGCGTCAAGGCTTGCGTCGTGAGGATCGCCGCGTCGCTCGAGACGTACAGGCTGGAGCTGGCGTTTGTCCGCCGGGCGATCACGTGGGAGAGCCCCGTCGCCGCCGGATTTTTACACGTGTTCATCATCTGGGTTCTCTTCAACCCGGGCGCGGTGTTCCCGTGCGCGGCGCTGTGGCTCGCGATCCGCATGATGGTGCACAAGCGCCCCGGGCGGTGGACCCTCCTCGGCGCGGACAAGTCCCACGCCGCGGGCAGCTTTGACGTCGGCGTCGCGCCCCCGGGGTCCAAGCTCGCGGGGTCCGAGGTGGCCGGGCTGGTCGGCAAGCCGCCGTCGATCGTGGGATCCAGCGTGGGCGGCGCGGTGGTGGCCATGAGCAAACGCGCGCACACGTCCGCGTTCAGGGCGCTGGGTGTCAACCCGGGCGTGGACGCGTACGAGGGGTGCGTGCAGACGGCGTACTGGGCGCAGGCGCTGGCGAGGCACGCCGTGCCCGCGGCGGAGGCGCTTCACGACTTGGTGACGTGGCGCGACGCGGGCAAGAGTAACGCGTTCATGACGTTCTGCTTCGGCGCGAGCTTCTTCACGATCTGGGTGAAGCTGAGGGTGGTGGTGCTGGTGGCGTGCTTCGTGGCGTTGAGGCACCCGGTGCTGTGGAAGCCGGCGACGCGGCCGTTCCGACTCGCGTTGGCCGCGGAATGAGGTTACTTTTTTAGAAGAGACGAGAGTCGAGAGACGGCGATGTAAAATTTCAAGACGTACATACGGAGTTCGCGTTTCGTTCGCTTCTCGACGCGTCCTGCTTGTGAGGCGCCCTCCCTTCAGATCGAATCCAGATCGCCTTGATGAATGTTCAAAAATGGAGAGTTCCACAAAGCGCAAAATTGACCTTCCCTTCGAAGGTATTTACAATTTTACCCGCTTGACCATTCATCAAGGTGATCCCAAAGGTAAATTCGATCTGAAGGGAAGGCGAGGACGTGTACAGCGCGTTATCTCGGGTCCGGCTCATCACGCGGCGGTCGCGTCGGCGGCTTTGGCGGCTTCCGCGGCTTTGGCTTCCTTTGCGGCCTTTGCGGCTCTCTTGGCCGCCTCCTTCTTCTCCTTCTCCTTCCTGTACTCCGCCACCGCCGTCTCCATCTCCTGGCGCTTGCGTCGCTGCTTCTTGGTCCAGGTCGACTCCTCGGTCTTCTTCTCGCCCGTCTGCCTGCCGGCCCCGGGCATGTCCGGGTGCTTGAGCAGGAACTCGTGGACGTAGCCGCGAACGGTGTCGAGCTCCTCCTCGAACTTGGCCGACTCAGCCTCGCTGTCCTCCCAGACGTACTCCCAGACGCTGTGATCGCGGGTCAGGCCCACGGATGCGAGCGTGGCGGTGTCGGGCTCGAGCACGATGCCGAGGGGCCCGCCGCCCTTGCGGAGTTTCTCCACCGGGTGCGTCCCGCGCGCCTCCTCGACCTTCTTCTTGAGAGACCCGACGGTTTCAACCTCGGGGTTCAGCCTGAGTCGCACCGTGGGGCCTTTCACCTGATCGGGCATCTTGTACTGGAAGCGCGTGAGGTACTTGAGGTCCGGCTTGTTGGTGGCGAACAGCCGGACGTTGACGATGATGGTCCCGTCGGTCTTGGTCTCGGACATGGTGAGGACGCGCGCGCGAAGAGGTGGTGCCGCGGGCGAGGTGACGCCCGTCGTTGTCACGAAAACGCCCCCGTGCGTTTTTTGTGGACTCGTCGAAGGAAGTCCAACCGGCGGCGCCTCGGACGTATCGAGGATACGTCGGACCCGCCGACTCGGTGTCCGAACCTCGGCCGCGTCCTCCCACCCTGGGTCGCGTCACAACTATTCCGTTCGGCGTGAGCCACAGAAACCGTCCGCGCGTCTCCCTGACGCGACGCTCGCGCCGATATCGATCCCAACGCGCGCGCGCATGGGCCCGAACCTCCAGGCCGCCTCCGGGTCAAACATGAGCGACGCCGCGGCCGCCGAGGCGCGGTGGGCGCGATGCGACGCGCCGACCGACGTCGACGCCGTCGCGCGCGGTGACGTCGACCGCGCGCGCGACGACGGCTCGAAGACGGTGCACGTCGACTGCCAGCGCTGCCGGTCGCGTCTCGAGGTGAGGGTGCCCGCCGCCCTCCTCGCCGAGGGCAGCGCCACCGTCCGCTGCGGCGCGTGCGGGGTCCACCTGAAGATCGCCGTCCCGCCCGCGCTCGCGCCCGTCCACCCGCCGCGACCCGCCTTCTCCGCGATGACCAAGCCCGCCGAGCGCCTCCCCGCCGCGAGCGCTCCACGCCCCACCCAGCAGCGACCCGCCACCGGCGCCAGCCTCCAGCTCTCCGCTGGGGCGCTCGCGTCCTTCCTCGACCCGGCCGTGTGCGTCGCGATGGGCGCCAACCCAACGGACCCGCAGCTGAGGAAAGCCGCCGAGGAATTCTGGCGGAGCTGCGACGGCGACGCGAACGCCGTCGACCCAAACGCGACGTACGACACCGACCTCGCGCCGGCGAGGCCCGCGAAACGGGCGAAAAAAACGAGAAAGCCGCGCGACCCGTCCCCTTACAACGTCTTCATACGCGAGGAGATTCCGAGGCTCAAGGCTGAGAACCCCGCGATGACGCACAAGGATGCGTTCAAGGCTGCCGCGAGGAACTGGGCCGGGTCCTCGCTCAACATGCGAAGCGCGGCGTACGTTCCCGACCCGGTGCTCGCCGCAGCCGCCGCAGCCGCCCATGCCAACGTCCTTGACGCCCATGCCAACGTCACCGACGCCGCGACGCGCGCGGCGATCCTGCAGAAGCTCAAGCCCCACCTCCTCCGCGGCCGCGTGGAGGACGCGCGGGCCGAGGCGGCGGCGGCGAGGCGTTGGGAGATGGACCTCACGACGACAAACGGGGTCGACGGACCGACGGGCGCAAAGGGAGTCGTCGATCGATACGCCGGCGACGCGTTTGCGAGCGTACACGAGGGTCGTGACGAGCCGACGCATCGCGGACCGGTCAGGCCCAAGACGAGCTGGTCGAGCTATCGGTCCACGCACGAGGCGTTCGAGCCCATAGACTGAGCGCGTACTTCTGTATATGACGTCAAGCTAGTTTACCCTACGCGCTACAAAGAGGAAAATTCTTCCCAATCACGCGACCCAGATGGAGGCTCCCGTCACGGGCGCGTCTCCATCCTCCCAGTCCACCGCCGCCAGGTCAACCTTCAGCCCGAGGTGCTCGTACGTCATCCATATCTGCCTCCCCGTCCCGCCCTTCTGCGTCGGCTCCCCGAGCCTCTCCACCACCGTCCGGCCGCAGTCGGGCTTGGCGCCAGTCTCCGGGTCGTGCGTCAGCCTCAGCCCGTGCGGCAGCTCGTGCCTGTACCCCGAGAACCCGTCCACGGCGTCCGCGTACACGTGCACGCAGTCCAAAACCCCCTTCTCGAAGCACAGCGACACCCCGAGGGCCTTGTGCGAGACGTACTTGGACGACGGCGGGAAGAGTTTGGTCTCGGGCGGCGGCAGCTTTTGCGTGGCGGAGCGCTTGCGTGACTTGCGCGAGCCGTCGTGCTCAGCCTCCGAGGAGGACGGCGACGACGACGGCGACGACGGCTTGGCGAGCGCGGCGATGAACCGCGCGATCGCGACGTCCTTCTCCGCCTTACCGAGGAGCGCCACGAGTCCCGCGGCGGTGGTTCTCGACTGACTCGCGAACCCAGCGCCCCCCCCGGGGGAGCCCGCTGCGTCGTCGGACGAGTTGGTCACCGCCGTCCACGCGTTGATCTGCGCGACGAGATCCGCCGCGCCGTCGTGCTCGTGGCTGTCGCTGCTGCCCGCGGGGTGCGTGTCGGGACGGTGGTGCACCGCCGTGGAGGTGGCGCCGCTGTCGCCCGCGTCGGGGGACCGGTTCGACCAATCGGGTCCGTGGGGTCCGTCCCAGCCGGCGTCGAGTCGCGCGTGCGAGACGATCCGGCCCATGCGGTGCGCCTCGACCGCGATCTCGTTGGGCATGATGAACACGGGAGTTGCGATGGGGATGTTCGCCGCGGGGGCGCGCTCGGGCTTGGAAGCGACGACCGGCTCCGGCTCCGGTGCCGGTGCCGGTGCCGGTGCCGGTGCCGGCTCCTGCTCGCCGCGGTCGGCAGCCTCGGCGCCGTCCTCGGGCGAGGGCGACCTGGACGAGGCCCGCCGCTCCTTTTCCTTCTGGCGGAGTCGGTAGACGCGCTTGTATCCCTTGCGCTTCTCGGAGTAGTGCGCGGCGAGCTCGCCGGTGTTCACGCCGCAGTCCCTGCACCACGCCTTCTGCCGCCCGTGCTCGCATATCCCGGTCCCGCCGCAGTCCTTGCAGAGGTACTTTTGCCTGCCGTGCGGGCACTTTTTCTTGACCCGCTCCCTCTTTTTCGAAGCCTTCTTCGACCCGTCCGATCCCTCGGAACCCGTGTTATCCTCGGAACCCGTGTTCGTCTCCGGCGTCGACTCCTTCTCGTCCTTGGCCTTCGCCCGGTTGCCGCCCCGCTTCTTCGCCTTTGCCTTCTCAGGCGCCGGCGACCCCGCCTTCTCAGGCGACCCCGCCTTTTGCATCGGCGGGAGCGTCGCCGAGTCCCCAGGCTCCCGCAGCCGCAGCATCGCCGCCTCCGCGACGAGCCGCTCGAACGCCTCAGCCGCCGCCGACGCCGCGGGCATCGCGCGCAGGCACAGCGTATCCTCCTGCGCGCACGCGAGCGAATCCCCGTGCGCAGCCACCAGGTACATGAGCGCTCGCCTCGCCGTCGACGCGTCCACGGCAGGAATCGAACCCTCGACCTCGAGCTCGACGTCGGAACCCCCATCATCGGACGTCCCCCCGCACGCGTCCAACATGAACGCCGTCACCTCAGCCGCGGCGTACGTCTGCTCGGCGGCGGCGGCCACCCCGACGCCTTCATTGGCGGCGTCCCCTCTCATCGCTCCTATCGCGTCTCTCCACGCCCGCGCCGCCACCGCCGCCGTCGCCGCGGGGGGCGCCGCCAGCTGTGCCGCCGAGTGATCGTCGCCGTCGACGCCGACCCGTACCTGGCTGCCCCCCGCGTTCAACGCCGCGCGCCAGTGCGCGTCCAGCACTGGTTCGAGCAAAGAGACGGCAGCCTGCGGCGGGCAGACGGCGAGCGCCTCCCTCGCGCCCGGCGCCTCGAGCACCTCTCGTCGGAAGGCGTCCAGAACGTCGTGAGGTCGGTCGCCGCCGCACGCCAACGCGACGGTTCGAATCTCAATCGCGGCGGCCGCGAGCGGGGTGTCCCAGATCGACGCGCCATTCTCCAACGCCGACGCGGGTACGTTCACGTTTCGTGCGCACCTCGGGCACGCGCAGTCGAACGTGAGCAGCGGTCGCCTCGCCGCGCTCGGCAGCAGCAGCTGGTGCGACGGCAGGTACGAGTGCGTCAGCTCCTCGCCCGCCGCCACGTCCCTCGCGGCGAAAATCGCCATGTTCCCGCCGAGGCGCAGGGACAAGCAGTTGGGGTCGCAGCTGTGGTTAACGTACGCGGCGGCGCGGAAGAAACCGGCGCCGTAGTTTAGCCTGGTGCACATCGCCTCCAGCGCGAACGCGTTGGCGCACACCGCCGCGTGAACCGCGGCGACGTCCTCGGCGGTGACGCCCCCGCCGATTTCCCTGGCGAGCGACTCGGCCACCTCCTCGTCGCGTCGTCGCTCCGCCGCGTCCGACGCCGGCGCCTTCGACGCGTACTCGCCGGCCCACTCCCGCATGCTCCCTATTGGGGTGCCCCCTCCCTCTCCCTCGTTCGCGCACAGCGTCGCGCGGGCTTCGAGCAGCTGGTGCGTCAGCAGCCACTCGTTCGGAACCCGGCCCCCGGCAAACTCCGTCGTTCGTCGCCTCGTCTTGCTCCCGCCGCCGCCGTTCCGCGCGCCGCCGCCCCAAGGGAACAGGCCGGGCGTGGCGCATCGAACGCCCCCGTTGGCGACGTCGTCGTCCGCGCACGCGTGCGCGTGCTCGCCGATGATGGCGCCCATGGACGGGATCTCAACCTGCGACCCGCCGCGCCGCGGCGAGCCCTTCCCACCCGCCGAGTTGACGCCGCCGAGGAGACCGTCGCGACGGTTCGCGTCGCCGCAGAAAGCGGCGGCGAGGGCATCGCTGGCCACCGGCTCCCCCGCCTTGACCGCCGCGACGGGCGCCTCGAAGACGACGCACTCGCCTCTCGCGATGGATCTCGTAGCCACCACGCGCCTGTCGCCCGGTTCGCCGATCGCCACGCACGCGTCGCAGCCCGGGCCAAAGTCCAGGGCGGCGAGGTGTCGCGAGCGCTGCGATGTGAGCGCATCGTCGAGTGAGTCGGAGCCGGAGCAGGACGGCCCGTCGGGGCGGATCGGCTCCTGCGCGGCTTCTTCTTCTCGGCCGGCTTGTTCTTCTTTCGTCGCGGTGGGTTCCTCGGCGGTGGGTGCGTCCGCCGCGGGATCCTCGACGACGGGGACGGTGACCCTCAGCTGGTAGCCGCTCTTACGCCTCTTGGCGCGGATGCCCTCCGCGCGCGCGCCTGCGTGGACGGAAAAAAAGGAGGGAACGAGGGGTCAGCCGTCGATCGCGGCGAGCGGGTTTCTTTCGACGTCTCGGAGGGATGTTTGTTGGTTTCCGATGGTTGGTTTCGTTCCGGGACGCGTCGCGCGCGCGCGGGGAGGGACGAGGGCGCGGAACGGGTTTTGATCCGCCGAATCGACGGTACGCACCGTGTGGAAGCGCGAACCGCTGCTCCGTCCCGTCGCCGTCCACCCTGGACAGCACCAGCGTCGGCCGCGATGCTTCGGGCCTGCCACCCGTTGGCGCCGCGTGGGATAACCCTCCGGGATCCGACCCTGCGCCCGTGGTTATCTCCACCCACAGATTGGCCTCGCCCGCGCTCGCGAGCGGCGGGTCCAAGGCTATGTCTATGGTGTGGTGATAAGAGGTTGGGGAGGTCATGGCCGCCCCTCCCTGTCACCTGTCAGCAGAGGATAGGCCGCGCGACGCAGAGGGTCGCGCGTCGGTGTGCGAAATCGTGACTGGACCTCCAGCAGGTTTTCGTGCTGTCTCTCGCATCATCCAATGGCTGATCGCGACGCTTACTTGGCGCACCTCTGGACCAATCAGAATCCAGGGAGGTTCGTAGATCTGGCGGTTTTTCTCGGCGGGCGCGAGTGAGAAATTTCAGAAAAATCCAAAACCAACACATTCTCGTCGGCGTGCAGAGACGGTGGCGCGGTTGACCCCGACTCGCGCGAAGCTCGTCATTTTACAAGAATCGCGCCGCGGGCTGCTACGTGTACACAACGCATCCCGCATCCCGGGGAAAGGACGGGGCCATCTCCGACTCCCCCAGCCCGGCGGTTTCCACAACCGTCTTCTTCAAACGAGCCGAACCGAGTCTCTCATCACTCACACGAACGCGTCTGGGTACTCCTTGATCATGGGCCGCATCTCCTCCGCCGCCGCGGGCGTGTTGAAGTGCCACACGCACGGCGACTTGCTCGTCGCCTTCCAGAACGGCCGTCCCGTCTTCGGGTCCGTCGCGTACGATTGACTCGACGTCCCTCCGACGGCGTGCACGAGCGTGCCGTCGCGGTCCAGTTTCACGCGGACGTCCTTAGCCTTGGATCGCTCGATGAGGTACCTGTTGAGGCACATCTGGTCGTCGTACCCGATCCACGCGCGCGGCGGCCTGGCGCTCACCGCCTCCCTCCACGCCTTGGTGTCCACGCCGAAGGGCTTGCACGACTTGTAAAACGCGCCCCACCGCGCGCCCGTCCCTTGATCCGCCTTGTACTTGGGGTTGATCTCTAGGAAGGACTCGAACTCCCTCAGGAGCTTGACGAGCGCGCTCCTGCGTCCCACGATGGCTCCCGCGTCGCCCCAGATCCTGGTGGTTGGTTTGGTCTCGTGTGTCGCGTCACCCGAGCTCTCGACGCGCCCGAGCTCGGAGCGCACCTCCATCCCCGCTCGCACGCCCTCCTCGAGGTGCTTGTACCCGTCCCCACAGTGCGAAGCCTCGGGCGGCCAACACCTCGTCTCCGTGCCGACGACGATGTCGGCGTCGAGTTCCTCGAACCGCGACAGCATCTCCTCCGCGTCGCACGTGAACATGCTGTCGTCGGAGTCGGCGAGGATCACCAGCGGATCCTCATCCGCGGGCAAGCGCAGGAGCGACGCCTTCAGGCCAATCTCCTTGTCCTCGTGCGAGTGCCACCAGGTTCCGACCCCGGACACCGACGCCGCGAGCCCGTGCTTATGAATGGACGCCATGAACAGCTTCGACGCGTCCTTATCCGTCGTGTGCGTCGCCACCACCAGGTCCTTCGCCTGCATCCGAGCCCTGGGAAGGTTGTACTCGACGGGCATCTCGGTGTAGTGCTGCCAGTAGGGCGCGCCCCTCCACCGCTCGAACCCGCTCTGGGGCTCGAAATCCTCCTGTTTGCGATTCTCCGCGCCGATACTGGCGTGGTCGATCTTGACCTCGTCCGCGGTCTTGCCCTGGGGGAACCACTTATCGTCAAACGCGAGCACGTCGTCGACGTCCCCGCCGAGCGCGGCTCCCATCCCGTTCGGGACGACGTCGCGCTCGACTGTCCAGAACTCGGGCCGCGCGCCGACGACCAGGCCGGCGACGCACGCGCTGAAGAAGAGAATCTGCGGGAATGATTCGGGGTTCGAGGGTTCGTTCAGCGGCGAGTACGACGCGGGACGGGATGCCAAAGCGGGAGGGCGCGGGTCGATGGACATCTCCGAAAGATTTTTCTCATCCGCGGGACCGGCACGCACCGCGCCGACGAGAAACAGGTAGACCGGCGCCGACGCCTGCTTTGTCACGGTCATGGTTCGAGCCTCCTGGGGCTCGAGCCTGGACCGAAGCAGGCTCGCGCCCTCCGGGCCGAATTGGCCCTCGAGCCGCTCCGCCATGGCTGGCGACGAGAGATTTGACGCGCGGCCCGAAGCAGTCCGAAGTAACCACCACCTGACGCGAGATCCCCTCTCGCACAAATGACTCAAGAAAATAGACCGTCGTTGGAGCGCAGCGCTTGTAAGCGCTTTTTCGGACAGTGGGCGAAGAAATTATTCCCTCTGACCACGCAGCGGCCCAGACCACGTCGCGTCGTTCTGCGCATCGAGGAGGAAGCTCAGCCGCACACGTCGTCGAGAGCCCCGGTAACGTCATGGTGGTTATCTGTCTCGGTCCGTGCTGCATCCCGCTTCACGCGCTCCTGCCGTTCCTCGTGGGCATGGCGCACCAGCGCGGATACCTGAAGTGGGTGCGCAAGGAGTGGTTCACCTGGCGATGGCTCGGACCGAGGGTGAGACGGGCGCTGTGGATGAAGGTATCGGACGAGGAACTGGCGCGCACGGCGATAAAGACTGTCGAGCCGGCGAAGAAGGCGGCGTGACGGGCCCGAGGACGGAAGAGCCGCCTCTAGATCAGTAGCCCAAGTAGATAAATTTGAAGGAACCCTCGGCGTGCTCCGCGCCGTGTACGATGATGAATGTTTTATTAAATGTTTTTCGGCGGCTGAACCTAATCCCTTAAGCGTATTTACTCCTCCTTGCTCATGAGGCCGGCCTCCTCCAGGACGTGCTCGAAAGCGTCGTCGTCGTTGAACTCCACCTCGGGCACCGGGTGGTCGAAGTGCTCCGCGATCTTGTCCATGACGGCCCGCTCGTCCGGTCCCAACAGGAGGTTGAACGCGGCGCCCTTCTTGCCGAACCTGCCGGACCTACCGATGCGGTGGAGATAGGTCTCGTAGTTGGGCGCCCGCGGGTTGCTGTGCTCCACGGGCATGTCGTAGTTGATGACGAGCGTCACGGTGGAGACGTCCAAGCCGCGGGAGAGGACGTCGGTGGAGATGAGAATCTTGGTGAGGCCGTCGCGGAACTCCTTCACGACGCGGTCGCGCTCGCTGTGCTCCATGCCGCCCTCGATCGCGGTGCACTTGTACCCGGCCTCGTTCATGGTGCGCATCAGGCGCTTGCACCCCTCGCGCGTTCGCACGAAGATGATGGTCTGGCCGATTTTGTCGCAGCACGGGAAGATCTTCTCCTTGAGCAAGATCTCCTTCGCCTCGGTGCTGTTGACGTACACCCTGTGCTGCTTGATCACATCCAGGGACAGTTCGTGCGCCGGGAGGAAGATCTGGTTCGCGTTTGGCACCACCTTGGTGCTGAAGTCCTTGACGCGCTCGTTGAACGTCGCGGAGAAGAGCAGAACCTGCGGCATCTGCTTGGTGCTGCTCTTGAGGTGCTTCATGATCTTGAGCGAGTCCACCCTGTGCCCGTCCGTGTCCATCATCTGATCCGCCTCGTCGAAGACCAAGATCTTGACGCCCTTGCAGTCCAGCTGCTTCTCCCGCATCCACCCCAGCATCTTGCCCGGCGTCCCGATCACCACCTGGTCCACAATCTTCTCCCTCCTGCTCGCGCCCACCCACCTGGCGTCCGCGGTGTACGCGATGGTGATCTTGGCGTATTTGCCCATCTTCTCCATGACCATGACGTTCTGGATGGCCAGCTCGCGGGTGGGGCATATGCACAGCGCCTGCGGCGCGGGGTTGGACACGTCCACGCGCGACAGCATCCCCAGCGTGAAGCAGGTGGTCTTGCCCGATCCGTTGTGCGCCTGCGCGATGAGGTTGCGATGCGGGGGCTGGAGGATCATCGGAAGGGTCTCTCCCTGGATCTTCGACGGCCGCTCGAACTTCATCTCGCTGTACAGGCCCTGCAGCAGCTCGGCGCTCAGGCCGAGCTCCTCGAAGGACTTGGCCGAGGCGTAAGGGGTGTCGTCCACAACTTTCTTCTCAACCACGGTCTCCTCCTGCTCCACGAGCACTTCGGACTTGCCGAGGGCGGTGTCGGGCACGTCGGGCTTCTCGACATCCTCATTCTCTACGGGTCGATGGGAGGGTTTCGGTCAGCTTCGGGGAGGAACGGGGACGGAGACTGAACGGGGGTGCAGGCAATCGAACGACAATCGCAACAAATCCAAGGGGAAAAGAAAAAGTGCGGGATCGGGGCGCGACTCACCGGCGACGCCGACCTTCTCGAGCGCCTCCGCGGCCTTGTCCACGTCCTCCGAAGTCTTCACGTCTTCGGTGGGCTTGGTCTCAGCCTCGGGCTTGGTCTCGGCGGCGGCCTCCTCGGAAGACATCTTCCCCGTGCAGGCACTTCTGCGACCAACAGATCAGCATTTTTCCCTCGTAAACCCGCGCGCCGACCAAACACCCGCCGACTACAAAAAAGACAAAAATTCAGACTGCCCGCCTGTGCGAGAGATGCGGACTTCTGATTGGTCGAGAGCCGGATCAAGCTTTTTTTTTCCTCGAGCCAATCGACGTCGACACCCCAACCCCGCCGTCGACGTCGACACAACTTGCGAGCGCATCGTTCGGTGCACGCGCATCGTCCCCGCGAGATCTTCGATCCCGCCCCTCCGCACACCTAGCGTGTCGGAAACCGAGTCGAGCACTCGTCGTCAACGAGCGAGCAACTCCCCCCGGTAGCAACCATGGCCTCCGCCGCGACCGCTCCCCAGGCCCTGTCCTCGCGCGTCGCCGTCCGCGGCGCGCGCGCGCAGCAGGCCCGCCGCTCCGCCGTGTCCATCGCGCGCCGCAACACCATCGTTCGCGCCGTCATCACGGATCCCCCCAAGCCCTCCATCAAGGAGGTCCAGCGCCCCGACCCCACCGGCCGATACGGCGCGTACGGGGGCAAGTACGTCCCCGAGACGCTCATCCCCGCGCTCCTCGATCTCGAGCGCGAGTACGCCGCGCTCGCGAGCGACAAGGAGTTCCAGGTACGAACACGACCCGTGCGACATTTTCAGCCCCAAATGAACGCGGGATCTCTCGTCGACGCGCGCGCGACGAGCGGCGCACGCGCGTGATGTCGCCGCCGATCGGGCCCCCCCGAAATGACTGGATATAATCCCCGACGAGTTGATTCACTGACCCGCTTCTCCCCGCCCTCCTCACCACCCCAGGCCGAGCTCGAGAGCATCCTCAAGGACTACGTCGGCCGCGCCAACCCCTTGTACTTCGCCGAGCGCCTCACCGAGCACTATGGCACCGCGGACATCTACCTCAAGCGCGAGGATCTCAACCACACCGGCGCGCACAAGATCAACAACGCGGTGGGCCAGGCGCTCCTTGCCAAGAAGATGGGCAAGAAGCGCATCATCGCCGAGACCGGCGCGGGTCAGCACGGCGTCGCGACCGCCACCGTGTGCGCGCGCTTCGGCCTCGAGTGCATCATCTACATGGGCGCCGCGGACATGGAGAGGCAGAAGCTCAACGTCTTCCGCATGCGCCTCCTCGGCGCCACCGTGAACCCCGTGCGCTCCGGCACCTCCACCCTCAAGGATGCAACCTCCGAGGCCATCCGCGACTGGGTGACCAACGTGGAGACTACCCACTACATTCTCGGCTCCGTCGCGGGTCCCCACCCGTACCCCATGATGGTTCGCGACTTCCACGCGTGCATCGGCCGGGAGACTCGAGCGCAGGCGATGGAGAAGTGGGGCGGCAAGCCCGACATCCTCATGGCGTGCGTGGGCGGCGGCTCCAACGCCATGGGCCTGTTCCACGAGTTCGTCGACGATGAGGACGTGAGGCTGATCGGCATCGAGGCTGCGGGTGAGGGCATGGGCCCCGGGCAGAAGCACGCCGCGACGCTCACCCTCGGCAAGCCCGGCGTCCTCCACGGCTCCTTCTCTTACCTCATCCAGGACGAGGAGGGCCAGATCATCGAGCCCCACTCCATCTCCGCGGGCCTCGACTACCCCGGCATCGGCCCCGAGCACTCCTTCCTTAAAGACTTCGGCCGCGCCGAGTACCACGCCGTGACGGACCAGGAGGCTCTCGACGCCTTTGTCCGCATCTCCCGCACCGAGGGCATCATCCCCGCGCTCGAGACGTCCCACGCGTTCGCCTACCTCGAGAAGCTCATGCCCACCCTCAAGAAGGGCCAGAAGGTGGTCATCAACTGCTCCGGTCGCGGCGACAAGGACGTGAACACCGCCGCTAAGTTTTTGAACATCTCCGGCGAGGTTGACATCTGAGCGGAGGGGTTTTTTTCACGGTTCGGCTCGGGCGTGAGCCACTGGTGGACGGAGAGCGACTGAGTGTCTGAGCGAGGAGGGTGTACGAGTACGGCGGCGGGACGCGGGGAAGGCCGTTGCTATTAGCGCAGATTCGATTTGTTATCTCTAAGTAGTTGGATTCTTTCAAAAATCTCCACGTATACATCGTGCATCTCTGCCTCGGCTTGGGCTGGCGAGGTCAAACAATGTTGTCTGCTGGTTTCCACCGATGGTACAATCAATACAGCTGTTGCGTGCGCTATACATCGTGCGACGATCGTTCGCAGTCGCGTAGGGTTCGTCAGGCTTTCACCACCGCGCTCGTGCCCCCTCCCAGCCCCATGAACGACAGGAGGCTCGCTGTCATGGTGTTGTTCCTCTGAGCGGTTGCCTTGCGTTTGCCCAGCGAGCTGGGCCCTGGCCTCTTCGTCTTGCGCACGATCTCGGGGAGCCGAAGCCTGTGGAGCTCCAGGGAGTCCACCCGTCGCATGCCGCCGGGCGATTTCTTGTGCGCCGCGCCGAGCTCCTTCTTGCTCCTGCGTTTTGAAATTGGGAAAGTGGAGTCAGCCAATGGCGGCAGACGACGGACCCGAAGGTAGATAACGGTTCTCCGTTTCCCCGAACGAACGCGGCGCCGAAGATGCGCGAATTCGAGCGAATGAAGGAGGGATCAGGCGTCGAAACGGCGCCCTGCGGATGCCGACGACATGAAAGCACGCGAAACGATCGCTCACCCGTGCGAAAGATCCTCGTCCGTAGACACGTCCTCCTCCAACTCGACGGAGGCGGGGTCCCGAGTGATTGTCATTTTCTCAATACGTGGCGTCCCTCGTTGCTTTTCGGTTCACCGGAAGCTGGCGCGGTCGAGTCTTTCAGCGTCACGCGGAGTCGAATTTCGCGCGCGAACGTTCGAGTGGGGTACCTCCGTGCTCAATTCGCGCGTCCGGTCGAACGGTACCGCGTCGCGTGTCCCGTGCGGCGCGTGTTGACGTGGGTTTTCTCGCGGGTTTCGCGCGCGCTTTTCGTGCTTCGTCAGATCCGGGAACGCGTTCGTCATTTGCTGAGAGCCGGATCGCAATTTTCGCTATCAAACCGCGGTTCACCGACGATTACCAAACCAGAAAATGGAAGGGTGCCGTTCAAGCGGATCTGATCTCCTATGACACACTCGGGCGGGAAAGCGACGGGCGGGATCCGGCTCGGCGATGCGATCGGAGTCCTTCGCAGCTGCCGCAGCTTCGGATCTATCGGACACGTTCCGGAGAAGTTCCGTGAAAACGATGCGCGGCATTCTCCACTCTTCGCCGGGCTTCGGGGAGGGTCTCGTCGTCGCGCGAATGACGCGGATACGGTTCGGCCCGCTCGTCGTCGCGGTTCTACTGTCGCTCTCGGCACGAGCCGCGGCGTCGGAGACCGCGCCTGCTCAGACGCGGATCGACCTCGTCGGCGTCCCGAGGGGACTCGCGGACATCGGATCCGCCGCCTGCGACGACGCGCGCTCGTTCTGCCGCACGGCCGTGCTGCGGGCGCTGGGCGAGGACGAGAAGTTGACGCGGTTCCTCGACAACGTGCGCGAGCTGGCGAGGCGGGCGAGCACGCCGGGGAGCGCGGACGGCTACGCGGTCGCAGTCCCCGATCCGTCATCGCTCAAACTCCCCGAGTTGCTCGCGCTGGGATGCTGCCTCTCGGCGGGCGACTGCGCGGACGAGATAACGTCCTCTCTCCCGCCCGACGCCGACGCCGACGCTAGGATCGATGCATCGATATCAGCCGCGGCCGCCGCCGCCGAGATCCTCGCCCTGGCGGCTTCGCACCCGGACGCGGCGAGGACGCCGGCGGCGGGCGCGACGATGATGCTCGCCGCCGACGCCGTCGCGTGCTCGCCCCCGGGAGCCACGCGGCGGTGCGACGACTCCATCGTGGACGCGTTCCGCCGCGCGGGTAGGGCGGGTGCGAACGAGGGAGCGCTGCGGGCGGCCGAGGTGCTCATTGCGCGGTACGCGGGGGGCTTGGTCGAGCGGCGGGGACGGTGCGAGGATGGCGGGGACGGGTCGATCGGCGGGGACGGTGACAGATCCGGCGACCCCGCGGACGCCGCGGTGGCGAGGGCCCTGCTCAAGGGCCTGCTCGCCACGACGCTCGACGGCGCCGCGGCGAAGGGGCTGAAGGAGCTTCAGAGGGTGGAGGAGATGCGCGTCGCGGGCGGGGAGCACGACGCCGCCTACGAAGTCGCGGACGCGCTCGTGAACTCGGCGGCGAAGCTCTTGGTTTTTTTGGTGCTCGTCGCCGCGCCGCTGGGGCTCTCGTCGTCGCTTCGGGAGAGGGCGTGGAGGTGGAGCGGGTGCGCGGCGTTCGCGCGGCAGTTCAGGCGCGAGATGGAGTGGCTCGGGGTGGTGGAGCACAGGCGGGTGAACGGCGGGCGGCAGGCGCGGCGTTTCGAGGGGCAAAAGGTCACGAAGAAGAAGAAGAATTGAACTATTCGAAGAAACGAACGTCACTGATCGGCCATGTGCGCCTCGATCGCGGCGCGCTGCTCCGGGGGAAGCGCCGCCAGCATCTCGTGAAACACCTCGGGGTCCTTCGCCGCCTCCCGCAGCGTCGCAAGAAGCGCCTCCACGTCGCCCCCTCCGCCGCCCGCCGCGTCCATCGGGACGTACTCCTCGTCGTCCCCGCCCCCACCCTCGGGCACGTACGGCTCGTCCTCCGTCTCCTCCGCGGGTTCGGGCGCGGGTTCAGCCGCGGCCGCGGGGGCGACAGCCTTGGGGTTCTTCGACCCGGCGCCCTCCGACGCCGCCGCCGCCGCCATCGCCTTCGCCGCCGCCCGCGTTGCCTTCATCCTCAGCGTCGCCACCTTGACCGCGACGGTGGCGGACTCGTCCAGCTCTGCAGCCTCCGCCGTCGCTGACGACTCGCACTCCTCGTGCACCTCCTTCGCCAGCCGCGCCGCCTCCGCGTTGGCTTTGGCGCTCTCCTCCAGGGCGGCTCGTTTGGCGGCGAGCGCGCTCTCCGCCGCCTGCAGCCGAATCTTGCACCGCTCCTCCTCCCCCGCGGGGCAATTGTCCACGACGTCGTCGGCGATGTATGCGTCCACGAGGTCGTGTTCGCACGTCGCGTTGGCCTTCTCCAGCGCGGCGGAGGCGGCCTCCACGGCCTCGAGCGCCTTGGCCAGCGCGGCGCGTTTCCCCGTGAGCGCCGATGGGACGGCGTCGAGGCGTTCCTCCCTTCGTCTGGCGAATGCAGGGACGTCGCGGTTGCGGCCCTGCGCGGGCTCGGCCTTGGCGGCGGCTTTGGCGGCGACGTCCGCGGCCTGGCCGTTCGCGCCGTCGTCGCCCGCTCCTCCCGGGTCAAGCCACCCGGAGAGGGACCTGCTCCCGAAGATCTTGCGATCCTGCCAGACATTCACCAGCTTCTCGCACTGCCGCATCGTCTTCTCGTCCGAGGAGTTCCGCAGGGTGTGCTTCATGGCCCAGCCCATGATGGGCCAAAGCGCGTCGACCCATTCTCGACCCTTCTTGCGGGAGTTCTGGATCACGTCGTTGGCGAGGTACAGGAAGACGAGCTTGCGCTTTCCCGCCGCCCCCTGGAGCTCCCGCTCCCAAACCTTCACCAAATCCTTGGCCTTCTTGCGATGGAACACGCACCAGTGGCTCAGGGTCTCGATGGACTGGGACGAGGCGTTCAGGCCGGCCAGCTTGACCTTGAAGGCTTCGGAGATGTCCCCCATGGTGCGCTTCAACTCGATCGACTCCGCAAGGTTGTGAAGGTTGTGGGGGGAGGTTGTGGGGAGGATGATCGCGGAATTGCGGAAGAATTGCGGGGAGCCTTTCGACCCGTTCGAGGAGACGAATTTTCCGCGCTCACAACGAAAAGCGCGGAGGAGGGCGTCGCCACCGGCGAAGGCGTGGATCCGGGGCGCGCGGGGAGAATGAGCAGTTACAGGGGCGCGTACAGCCAGGGCGGCCTCACGGCGAGGCCCGGGTCGTTCGGCGTGGGCGGGGCGACGTCCACCTCCGCCGGGGACGTCCAGCTCCAGATGCCTCCGGACTTTGACGTGGACGACGAGGTGGACAAGCTGCACGGCAAGGTGTCGATGCTGAAGCAGATGACCGGGGCGATCCGCGAGGAGACTTCGATCAGGGGCAAGCTGATAGATCAGCTCGAGGAGACGATGGCGAACGCGGGGGCGATGATGAAGGAGACGAAGAAGAAGCTGGACAAGGCGTTCAAGCAGAGCAAGAGCTGGCACATGACGTACCTGGTGTGCTTCTGCCTGGCGATCTTCCTCGGGTGGTATATGCTGTACAAGATAGGAAGGTTCGTGCGGTTCTTCACGGGATGAGGCTCGCGGGGGTCCCGATAGCGAACCGATTAGGAGGAGCGCACTTAGTCGTCGAGGATCACTCGCCCGTGTTGATTCCATCAAAGTTTTAGCTAAAAGTCAACCGCGGGCTCGTCCTATTTGGCCTTGTGCGTCCTGAACTCGAAGGTGAGCTCCTGGATGCTCACGGACTCGCCGCACTTGTCGCAGTACTCGTACCACCCGTCCGGGTCGGCGCCGAGGTCCACGTCCTCCCACACGGTTCCCCCCGTGGACTTCACGACGTATCCGTCGGTGGGCTGCCACTTGGTGATCTCCAGCCCTCGGCAGTCGAACCCCATGATGGGCACGAACTCGCCGCTGTCCTCCGCGGTGATGGTGTCCCGGCACAGCTTCTTCACCTCGTCGAAGGTGATCGTGCACTGCTTCTTGCAGTCGGGGAACCGCATGGCGAAGTTCGCGTCGCCCTTGCTGCCGTCCACCTCCGCGACGTCCTCGGCGCATAGGAAAACACCCTCCTTCGTCTCGTCGCTCTGAGCGTCCTTCACGTCGAAGCACCACTGGAGGTTCCTCGGGAACGTGATGCTCGCCACGTTCTCGAGCTCAGCCTTGACGTAAAGGACCAGGAGCACCATCGTGTGTTGGTGACGCGTCGGTCGCCCCGGGGAAGTGACGGCGGCTTCACGCGTTCGCCGTAAATTATTCAGATCCGGCTGCAGATGCCGACTCACAAAAGTCGTCGCGCGGAAGGGATGGCCACGTCGACAGCTCCTCCGGGGATGGAGACCATCTGGAAGATCGTGACGCCGGATGATCTGGCGGCGTGGAAGGCGGCGGGTGTCATGACGGGATCGGACCTAGACAAGGCTGACGGGTTCATCCACAGCAGTAACGGGGATATGGTTAAGAAGGTGGCTCGCCTGTTCTTCAGCGATCGCGGCGACTGCCTGCTCCTGAGGATGGTTCCCGGGAGCTGGGATCGCGCCGTGACGTGGGTCCCCGATGAACCAGAGGGCAAAAAGCCCCCCACCGACGGCGGAGTGGTCATCCACCACCTCAACGACGGATGCTCGCACGTGTTCGCCGCCGAGCCCCTGCCAATGTCCGTGGTGACGCAGGTGCTGCCAATGCCGCTGGGCGAGGACGGCGCGCACGTCTTCCCGGAGGGCGTGTGACGTGTCGAACGAAGGATCGTCCCGCGAGACTTAATCT
Organism: Micromonas commoda; assembly: GCF_000090985.2. NCBI lineage: Eukaryota > Viridiplantae > Chlorophyta > Mamiellophyceae > Mamiellales > Mamiellaceae > Micromonas > Micromonas commoda. The sequence goes on from NC_013039.1 coordinate 1,058,160, forward strand.
TATCAGTAGTCCGTTAGAAATAGATGGGTTCATCACCTAGGAATCTATCACCCTCCACCCTCTCTCTCTCTCTCTCTCGTCTCTGGTTTCTCGCGCGAAGAGACTAAACCTCACGTTCCCGAGTAGTTCGCGCTCGTCCGCCGCGCAACCGAGTGCCGATCCCCCGACTCGAACCCCCCCGCCGGGCTACCCGGCCTCCCGGTGCGATCGTCCACCGCGTTCGTCCCCGTCGTCACCGCCTCGTCCACCCGCGAGTACGCCGGCTCGCGAGTTCGAACCCCGTAAGTGCCCCCAAACGAAGCCCCGAATCTTTCACCGCCAAACGAAGCCTCGACGTACCCAAAGAACACCGCCGCGCCCGCGACCAGCATCAGGCACGCGACGAACACGAGCGCCGTCTCCGTCGACGACGCGTCCGCTAGCGCCGCCACGGGTAAGCCCATCGCGTATCCCACGTCGCGCCAGAACCGAACCGTCCCGACCGACGCCGCGAAGCCGCTCCGAGGCGAATGGTCCGCGGCGGCGGCGGCGAGCACGGGGTACATGAGACCGGTGAAGAACCCCAGGAGGACGCCGGAGAGGACGAGGTACCCGAACTGGAGCTGTTTGAGCTCGTCGGGTGATACGCCGACGCCGACGGAGACGCGGCCGCGCCATCCCGCGCCGACGGCGGCGACGAGCAGCGCGGCCGCGCCGCCGAGCAAGCCGAGACACATCGGCGCCTTCCTCCCGATCCTGTCGGACATGATCCCCGCCAGCAGCTGCGACAGGCCCTTGACGAACGAGTAGCACGCGGTGAAGAAGTCCCGCTCGCGCCCGCCCAGCCCCATGGCGTCCCGCGCCCACGTCGCCATGAGACCCCACGCCAGCCCGGTTTCGAAATTGGCGCAGAAACCCGCGAGGCACACGACGGCGAGACTCTTGTTCGCGAAGCTCGTCCGCACGAACCCGGCCCACGCGCTCTCCTCCCCCGTCAGCGTCGCGCGGTCCGTGGGAACGTCGTCAACGCGGTCGTCGCGCCCGTCCTCCGCCGCGTTGGTATCCGCCGCGTACCCGTCGAGGTCGTCGGATCCGCCCCCGCCCCCGGCGCCGTCGGTTCGCTTCTTTCGCCCCGCCCCGATTCTTTCGTCGTCGTCGTCGTCGAACAGGGGCGTCCCCCGGCGCACCCCGCGCAGGTCCGACATCGCGATCCCGCTCATCAAGCCCTTGGTTCCCGCGTCGCCACCCCCACCGCCGCCGCCCACGCGCTCGCGCTCGGCGACGAACAGGCTCTCCCTCAGGACAAACGCGCAGGCGGCTAAACCGACGAGCAAGAGCGCGATTTGCGCGTGAAACGGCTCGCGCGTGTACCCCTCGCACACGCACTCGCCGAGGCACTGCGATTTCCAGTCGTCGGAACTCGCGCACTTGCCGCCGCTCCTCGCGAGGCACTCGGAACCCGGCGCCGGTCCGCTCCCGTTGGACCACGCGCACGTGACGGCGTCGCGTTCGATGGAACCGTACACGTTGGCGAAGACGGCGATGGCGGTGTATCCGATCGTCTCGGAGAGCCCCGACGCGAAGCCCCTCGCGGCGGGTCCGCACAGGTCCATCGTGGTGAGGATCATCGCGGTCCACGTGAGGCCCTGGTTGGCGCCGAGGAAGAGCGAGGAGAAGACCACCGCGGACCAACCGCGCTCGCCACGCGTCGGGGCTCCGAGCACGATGATTGGCGCGAGGATGCCCACGCCGAACCCCGCGACGGCGACGCGCTTCCGCCCGAATCTGTCCGCGAGCCCGCCCACGAGAAGGTTACACACCGCCTTGGACAGCGCGAACGGGACGAGGAACGCGCTCTTGTCGGCGTACGATTCCCGCGCGTACTGACGCCCCGCGCTGTCCAGCGACGCGAGCTTCTGCAGCTGCAGCGTCGCGCCGATTATCGCGGTGACGAGCGAAGCGACGATGAGCTGGGGTAGGTGGCGGCGCCATGGCGCCGCCGGCCCTTTACTTCGGCGTCGGCCGCGGGACCGCCAGATCCCGCTCATCCCGACCCCGCGTCCGCGACTGTGGCGCGGCAGACGCGTCGGGGAGAAGGAATATTTTGGCTTTTTCACAACGTCCGAGAAGTTCGGCGGCGTTCAAAATCGTCAAGGCACGCGACACGATGCCGCCGGTGTTCAGGGGAACGGATGACAAGGGGAACCCCATCGGGACGAACGTGACGTTCTGGAAGGCGGTCAAGGCCGGAGCTAAGGACAAGGCCGGTAAGCCCTTGTGGTACAAGAAGGGCATCCAGTACTGGGACGGCGTCGATGCGACCGACGACGGCGTGCTCGGAGGGTACGGGCACGTCAGCTCGTTGGACGCGCGGGAGAACTCGGAGTTCCTCGAGGACGTCATGGGTGAGCACCTGGAGGAGGCGAGGGACGACGGGCAGAAGTTGGTTTCGCTGGACTGCGGCGCGGGCATCGGGCGGGTCACCGGCAGCTTCCTCATCGACCACTTCGACGAGTGCGACCTGGTGGAGCCCGTGGCACACTTCATCGGCAAGGCGGAGGAGACGTTGGGCGGTGAATCCAAGCGACCCGACGGCCACAGGTGCGTCAACTTCTTCGCCGAGCCCCTGGAGAGCTTCACGCCGGAGCCCGGGCGGTACGACGCGGTGTGGATCCAGTGGTGCGTGGGGCACCTCACCGACGAGGACTTTGTCGCATTCTTCAGGCGATGCGCCGAGGGGCTCAAGCCGGGGGGGATGGTATTCATGAAGGAGAACAACGCCAAGGATGGGTTCGTCCTAGACACTGACGACAGCAGTTTGACCAGATCGCACAAGTACTTCATGCACCTGTTCGAGGATCAGCTGGGGTGGGAGGTGGCGAAGCACCGGCTGCAGAAGGATTTCCCAAAGGAGCTCTTCGGCGTTCGCATGTACGCGTTGCGGCCCAAGTGACTCGACACACGGCGCAGTTGAGACACGGCGCCTCACCCGTGTTCTGACAATCCCGTAGCCAATTAGCTAAGCGTTCCTACTGCTCGTACAAACTCGATGCGAAGAGTCGACCGCCCGACCCGCGACTCCCAACTCTCGCGACTCAAAACGGCGAAGGGTCCATGCCGTCGCCGTCCCAGTTCCCATCCTGCATCCCCTCCTCCTCCTCCATGCTGAGCCGTATGTACTCCTGCCTGGCGAACCTGTCCCATTCCGTCAGGTGCGGCTCCTCCCGTTCCTGCCGAATCAGGAACGGGTCCCTGGTCTCAAACGCGATGAACTTGTTCAGGTTGAAGAGCACGTTGAAAAAGTTACCCGCCAGCTTGCAGCGGCGAAGGTCCCTGAGCGTGATCCTGCCGGGAACCTCCGGGTGGAGCATGTCCGACATCTGGCAGAGGATATCCTCGAACAGCACGGGCTCCTGACTCAGGCACTCCATCCGCTGCAGCTGCTCCTCGTAGAAGAACGAGCATTCGCTGGGACTCAGGATCCCGTCGCCGTCCAGGTCAACGCACCGCATCCAGTACTCGAGCGCCAGCGGGTTGCCCTTGTCCTCCTCGGACAGGACGAACCAGCAAAAGTCCTCGTACCCCATCTTGCCGTCGACGCCGCTGACGAACCGCCGCGGGGCCTGCGAGAACACCCTGTCGACGGCCCTGTACGTGAGCGCGTGATTACCGTATCGCAGGAGGTCCTCCTTGTCGATGAGGAAGTCGTGGTCGGTGTCCAGCTCCCAGAACTTGCAGTAGATGACGTAAAAGTGCTCGTAGGAGAAGTACTTTAACACCTTGTTGATGTCCTCCTCCTCGTCCACGTGCGTCATCGCCTCCAGCAAGTTGGACCTGCGCATCTCCCGCAGGGTCATCCGCCCGTTCCAAGCCACGTTCACCTGGTAGAATATCCTGTAGGTGACAGTCTCCAGGTACCGGTCCTGAAACTCGGGCGAATCCTTGAGAAACTCCAAACCGGGGTGCGTGTCCAGCACGCACCGCAGCACGCTCCGGAAATCCTGGTGCGTCAGGTGCGGGATGTTCAGCCCCGAGCCGTTTGCGTCCCCGCTCTTCTTGTCGCCCCTGAGCACCTCAAACACCCTCGCGTTGGGCTCGGTGTACTTGCGCAGCGTGCCGTTCCAGTACTCGGTGAACTTTGTCCACGTCACCGGCGCCGGCTGTCGCGCCGGCGCGGTGAGCGCGCCGGGCGCCGCGGACGCGTCGGCGCCCGTCGGGTCCTCCGCTATCGGTTCCGTCCCGTTGACGCGATGCATCAGCAAGGGCGCAAAGTACCCCGGCAGCTCGCACACCTCGCGGGTCACCTGCACCATCCCCTCCGCGTCGAGTTCGCCGCCGTTGAAGAGCAGCGCAGCCTCCGCCAGCTTCACCGCGCTCTGCTCGTCAGAGTACGCGAGCTGTTCGCCGCCGAAATAGAACCGGGGTATGACGTCGGCGGCTCTTTTGTGCACCTTGTGCACCCCCTGGCCCAGGCCCTGGCCCTCCTTCCCGCCTTGAACGCCCCCTTGGGACCTGAACCTGGCGGGGGAGATGGGCGAGCCGGGACCCGGGGGCGTGTGCGCGCCCTTCTGCGGCGACAGCGGGGGCGTCGCCAGCGACGGCGCCGCGGAGAAGAGCGCGTTGGTGGACGACGGCGAGAGCGGCGACGCGGACGTGGGGGTCTGCGGGAGCGTCGGCGCCTGTAGGGGGCGGCCGGCTTTGGCGTCGTCCAGGAGGTTGAGAACCTGGGGGCGGGGGACGGGCGGGGAAGAGGAGGTCAGGAGGTCAGGAGGAGGTCAGGAGGAGGTCAGGAGCGCGGCGGGGTTGGTTTTATTTTGGGTCCACGCAGCGGGCGGGTGTCGTTTCTGTCGGATCTCGTTTGAAGCGCGGGTCGGGGCGCACCAGCTTCTGCGACTCCGGGGACGAGAGCCAGTTGAGGAAGAACTCATCGAGCTTGAGCTTGGACGACGGAAACCTGTTGACGTTGTTCATCTCGTTGCCTGGGCGCGTCGACGGGGAAGGGGCCGCGGTCAGCGCGCCGGCCGGTCGTTGCCGAGGAAAACGAAACGCAAAATCGGGAGGCGACAGCTGGGCGTCGCCCGGGGACGGGCCCCCGAGAGTCGGCGCGGGTGCGCGGGATGGGGCCTCGGGTTGGGTTCGTCGGCGTGAGGGATGAACGGGATCGGTCGTGAACGCACCGGAGACGTCCATCAGGGGCACCCGCGCGTCACCCTTGACGTTGACGTGCAGGCCGTGGGACATATCCGTCCGTTGCGAGGGGGACGGGGGATCGCCCGCCTGATTCGACCCGCGCCTCTTCGGGCCGGAGTGGCGGGTCCCGCGGGCGGCGAGGGATAGGTCGACGTCGACCGCGCGGTGCGCCAGATCCTGGTGGTCCCGCCGGGCTGTCTTTTCACCCGGACGACGTGACCCTCCGTCAACTGGCGGCGCGCTCGCGGCTATCGGTTGTTTAGGGGCGGAAACCGTTCGTCGCCAGTTGATTTTAAAACTTGATGCACAGTGGAGCAGTCACGGAACACGCGTGATTGGGGAAAATGGAAAATACTTCCGGACATTGACACATCGTTCATGGTCAGGTTTCAACGAAGTATTTGCCGTAAATGTTATTTCAGTTGCGTCCCCTCTTCTTGGCGGCCTTCTCCTTCTCGGCAGCCTTCGGCTCCGGCGCGGGCGCGCTCTGGGCGACCACCACGAACGACCTGGCGCACGCCCTGAGCGCCTCGCCCATCTCGGACTCGAACCTACCCTTGTCCTCCTCCGCGGTGAGGGTGTAGAGCGTCCCGTCCGCGACGACGAGGACGGTGACGATGACCCTCTCGACGCCGATGACAGTCTTGGTGTACTCGGCGGTGTAGTAGACCAAGCCGCCCGGGCCGACGCGCTCGTACGCGTCCCTCACCTTCTTCTCGGGCGTCACCTTGTTGAACGGGTTGCTCGCCTTGCGCTGCTCCTCGGCGGCCACCAGCCTCTCCGCGGTTTCCTGGGCGGAGCCGATGTCTCGCACCGACGTGATGCCCCCCTCGGGAACCTGCTGCTTGGACAGCTGGATGGTGTTGCCAGCCTGCGTGGGCCTGGTGTCCTTGAGGAGGAGCACCGTGGGGGACGCCACGCCGTTCGCGGGATTGGCCAGCGGAACGTTAACCTCGTCGTACACGTCCGGCGCGATGAGTTTGTACGTCTTGAAGTCCCATTCGCGAGTGCCGATCGCGTCGTCCGCCTCGCCCGCGAACGCGGGGGGCGTCGCGACGACGTTCAGCGTCGCGGTCGACGCGAGCGAGGCGAGTCCAATCGCCAGCGCGGTGCGACGGGGCATGGATGCCTCGTCGGCGGCGTCTCGGGACGCGAGAACGCGCGTCACGGTGGCGCGACGATGACGTCGGGTCGGCTCTCGACCCGCGACGTGCACCACGCGGGGAGGCGCGACGGAGGAGGCGAGCGAGGCGGACATGCTCGTCGCGGGGTCGAGGCTGCGAACGTTGGGTGTTGAACGATGCTTGGATCGAACGAGACCGCGTGAGGATCGCCTCTACGCACGTTCGTGCGTCGGACTTCTGTGAGGAAGCGAGTCCATCTGGAGTGGATATGATAAACTGACGTGGCGGAAAAGTCACTTTATAACCAAACCCTTCCCGCGCACCGTCATGGCGCTCGTGGCCCCCCTGCGGCTGCCCGCGCGCGCCCTGCGCGCGGGTATTTCCTACCGCGGCGGCTCCGGCGCTCGTCGCGCGCGCCTGGCGGCGGCTCCGGCGCAGACTCGCCACCGCGCCACCGCCGACGGCTCGGTCGCTCCCGGCGAGGATGCCACCGCCGCTTCTTCGACCGCGACCGCGGCGGACGCGCCCCCGACGCCAAAGCCCCCGCACGTCGACGGCAGGCGCTCGTATTCCGACGTCCCGACCGGCCTCGAGGACTCCCCGACGCGGCGACTCGTCACCGAGGAGCAGCTCGCGTCCTTCCGCGCCTCCATCGCCAACGAGCTCCTGCTCGCCCCCCTGACCAAGGGGGGCAACCTGCCCTTCCGCCGGCTCTGCGTGGACTTCGGATGCAACGTCACGGTGTCCGAGATGGTGTTCGCCAGGTTTTTGCTCAGGCGGAACCCGGTGGAGAAGGCGAGGCTGCGCAGGCACCCGTCGGAGAAGCTCTTCGGCGTGCAACTCGCGACGAATCAAATCGTCGAGGGCGTCAACGCCGCCGCGCTCGCCGCGGATGCCGGCGCGGACTTCATCGACCTCAACTGCGGGTGCCCCATCCACGAGACGTGGAAGCGCGGCCTCGGCGCGGCGCTGTTGAAGAAACCCAAGAAGCTGGAGCGGCTCGTGCGGGGCATCGCGGACGGGACGAGGTTGCCGCTGACGGTGAAGATCCGGCTCGGCGCGGGCGGGTCGGAGGCGCCGGCGCGTCAGCTCGCCGAGGCGGTGGAAAACGCGGGCGCCGCCGCGGTGATCATCCACGGGCGCACCAAAGAGCAGAGGTACACGCGCGCCGCGAACTGGGACCTCATCGGGGAGATCCAGCGCGAGAGGGGGATACCGGTGGTTGGCAACGGGGACATCCTGACCCACTACGAACACCGCGACAGGCTGGCGAGGTCCGGGGCGCACGCCGCGATGACGGGCCGAGGCGCGCTCATCAAGCCGTGGATCTTCAAGGAGGTCGCCGAGGGTGTGGAGTGGGCGCCCACGCCCGAGGAGCGCGTGGAGGTGTACCTGCGTCTGTGCTCCTACTTTAAGGAGCACTTTTTCACGGATGAGATGGGACGCGGGCGTTATCTCGAGTTTATGCCGTGGCACTTCGGGTTCTTCTGCAGGTACCGACCGCTCCCGGAGGACACCTACGGGGCGATGGCGTCGGAGCACCCGCTGCTACAAACGAGGCTCGGGATCGTCGCCGCCGCGGAGCAGGCGTCGGGCGCGGACCTGCCGAGGATGGAGAGGCTGCTGCGGTGCGAGAGCGAGGAGGCTCACGTTCGGCTGAGCGAGGCGCTCTGGGACGCGGACGGATCGTTGGATAAGGCGCTGGAGCTGTTCGAAACGATCGCAAACGACGGTTCGCTGGAGCGGTGGGAGGCAGAGGCGGCGGCTTCGGACCGGGACAACGGCATGGGTGGCGGAGATGCCATTCGAGGTTAACGAGCTGCGGCAACTATGCCTTTTGATATTGCCTCGCTTGCTTCTTATGCTGCTAGGGGTTCCAATCGTCGCATCGACGACCGCGGCTCCCCTTTCGATGTAATAACATCTTCCTCCCTCTCCGTTCATCTTCTCGCGGACGGCGGCACAAACGCGGGCGCAGCGGCGTTGAGCCCGCTCTTCAGCGAGAGAGTTCCCGCCTTTTCCGTGACCCCATTGACCAACTGTTTCACCGGCGATCCGAGCTCCTCCTCGCTGAAGCTCCCGCCCATGCCCCCGTTCTCGTCGATCCTACCCAGCGTCACGTCGTCATCATCGTCTTCCTCGCTCTCCTCGTCTTCGGCGATGATCCTGTCCATCTCCTCGCGTTTTCTCGCGACAATCTCCGCCGCAGCCAGAGCGGCTTCCGCGTCCACCATCAGCGACGGCGACGTGAACGAAAAGCCGAGGAAGGCGTCGTTCTCGTTGGACCCCGGCGTCCCACTGGCGCTGTCCACGGCGGGCTTGTTCGTCCACATGTCGTCGAAACACGCGGTACACATCTCTCCGTCGACGGTAGGCCTGAACGGCGGGGTAACGTCCCTGACCTCAACCTTGGACCAGTTGACCCCGTTGAAAAATTTGTGGTTCTTGACGTTCTCCGTGCCGTTGGGCCCAGAGCCGATGCGCCTGTCCTGCTGCCTGTCCAGCAGCGCCTTGATCAAGGTCACGCACTCGCCCGGCAAAAAGCTCGGGATCTTGAGCTTAGCCGAGCAGATCGCCTTCTGCACCGCGGGCTTGTTCTTTCCCCGAAACGGCAGCTGACCGGTCAACATCTCGTACATCAGAACGCCCACGCTCCACCAGTCTGCCGTCTTCCCGTGTCCCTTCGCCTCCAAAATCTCCGGCGCCATGTAATCGATGGACCCCACCAGCGAGTTCGTGCGCTTCTCCGAGTTTGGGTCCTGGATCTTCGCGAGGCCAAAGTCCGTGAGCTTCACGTGTCCCTCGTTGTCGAGCAGGATGTTCTCGGGCTTCAGGTCGCGGTGCATGATGTTCAGCGAGTGCAAGTGTCCAATGGCGCAGCAAATCTCCGCGATGTAAAACCTGGTGAGCGCGGTGTCGAACAGACCCTGGCGGTACAGCCAGAAGAACAGGTGCCCGCCGTTCACGAAGTCCATGATGAGGTAGAGCTTCTGCGTCGTCTGGAACGAGTATCGTAGCGTGACTATGAACGGGTGGTGGATCACGGTGAGGATGTCGCGCTCCGCCTTCATGTAGTCCGTCTGCTCTCGCTCGATGATGATCTCCTTCTTCATCACCTTCATGGCGTACACCGATCCGGTGTCCTTCTTGCGCACCTGGAACACCTTGCCGAACGCGCCCTGTCCCACGAGGCAGAGCATCTCGAAATCATCCGGCGTGAGCCTCTTCCTCGCCGCAGTCGGCTTGCTCGGGTCGACCCTCGTGGTGTTGAGCAGCAGACCGGAGTCGATGCGTCGAAGCGACCCGCCTCCCTGCTCCGAGGTGAGGCTCGACGTGAGCAGGGACTTGGTGAGCGCCGACGCCGGCGCCTGCGACCCGGCGGGAGGCGCCGGGCTGGTGTTCGGTCCTCGCGAGGGGGAATCTCCGGGCGCGTCGCCGCCGCTGGCGATTTTCGCCCACACGTCCGACGCGCTCGGCGCCCCTGACCCGGGATTCTCCGCCGGTTTCGGCGCGTCGAAGCCGCTCGTCGTGCGCACGAGGTCCGCGTCGCGCGTCGGTGTCCTCGGGGGCTTCCCCGCCGCCGCGTGCAGCTGCGTCGCGGTCTTCTGGACGCTCTCCGCGTGGACGTCCCTGCTCGGGCCCAGCAGCGAGCGCCTCGCCTGCGACCCCTCGGGCGCGCGCGCGCCCTTCAGCGTATCTTGCGTCTCCGCCGCTGCCTTTGTGGGGGTGTCGCCGTTGTGGAAGAGCTCGTCGAAGTTCATGTCCTCCCCGCCGTCGTTGGGCTCCGCCTCCACCACCGCGTAGTTCGTCTTGACCGCCTTCATGCTGTGTTTTCCGAGCGTCGGAACGATATCCAGGCGCTGACCCGCTCGAGCCTCCTCCTTTCCGCCGCTGCGCTCCACCGCACTGCCAGAACGCCAGGGACAACTCGCCTCTCGCAGCGAATGCCCTGAGTTCAGGTGGCGTCGGCGGTGCGGGCGACGGTTTGGCCTTCGTTCTCCCGCGTTCTCATTCGTTGCGCCGCCGAGACGGCCTCTTAGCCACGAGAAGGGAATCTGATGGACATCTGATTCGTGCAAAAATACCCGAAATATCCTGACTGTCGCTCCATACAAAGAGCGAATTATGATGCTTAATGCGATTAAGCCTGAAGTTCGCGCTATGTGCTTGTTAGAGTGCTGCTAGTTGTCTACGACTACTTCGGCCGGTACTCGAAGAACCACAGGTCTTCCTTGTCCTCCTCGGCCACGCCGGCCACGGTAAGATGCGTGGGATCTCGGAACAGAGCGCCGCACTCCTCGAAGAACGCCAGGTCGTGCATCAACTTCTCCCGGCTAAAGTATGCCACCAGACAGATGCCGTCATCCTTGACCAGCGCCCGCATGGTCCGCGCCAACGCCCTGGCCACATCCGCGCGGTGACCGTATAAAACATCGGAGCACACCACCACGTCCCTCTTACCCACCCGCGAAATCTGCGTCTCGTCGCCCCACGCACACGCCGCGACGTCGACGGTGGATGAAGACGACGACGCCGCTTCTCCGCCTTCATCTCCAAAGCCATTCATAGACGCGTTGGTTCTGAGGAGCTCGAGCTCGGATGGGAGGTCCGTGAGCGTCACGCGCGACGCACCGAGCTTCGCCGCGACGACGCCGGGCAATCCCGGCCCGGCTCCCAGCTCCACGACGTCCCTCCCCGTCACCAGCGTCGGGTTCTCGCAGAGGAACTGCGCCATCGGGAACGCCGCGTCCCAGCACAGCCGCGCGGTGGCGTCCCTGTCCTCGCCCGCGAGCCCCAGGTCCTGCCGCACGGTGACCTCACCGATGGAGGGGTGATCGAACCTGATCGAGTCTACGGTGTGGTCCACCTTGACCGCCGCCGTGCCCGTACACGTCGCCATCATGGTGGGTGCCCTCCGTTCTGCGGCGCTCTGCGGGACAGCCGAGTTTTCCGAACCGCATTAAAGGTTTTAGTAACCGCTCGTCCAACATGTCTGCTGTTCCAGATCTGGAGCTTTTCGTTAATTACCAAAACCCTCGCCCATTGTATGAGAACGCAGTCGGAAATCGCCAGAAACCCTGTAGCGATCTCGGTTGCCGGGGAGCGGCCGAGGATAAGACGTGGGTGGCGCCGTCAAGCGGTGCACTCGATCGCGCGCGGCACTTCCCCCTCGCGCCCCCGCACGTCGCGTGTGGAGCATCGTACGCAGCGTCAGGGACCTACAGTCCCGTCGCCCACGAGCATGTCGAGCGTCCGCGCGACCGCGTCGCCCGCATCCGCCGCGGCGGCGGCTGCGAGGTCCGCCGCTCTGACAAAGAGGGTTCCCGGAGGGTCGCGAGGCGCCCACGGGAGGCGCGCGCCCAGGACCGCGACCGGCGCGGTGGCCAGCGCGGACGCCTCCGTCGACGTCGCGAAGGTCGAGGACGGTTGGATCGCGGGATCCCTGGAGAGGTGCGCGTCCGGCGCGGGCGTCGAGGCGCTCCGCTCGCGCGCGATCGAATCGCTCAAACGCGCTCGCGTGCCCAACAGCAGGGTCGAGGACTACAGGTTCACCGACCTCGCCCCGCTCCTCACCTCCAAGCCCGTCGCCGCGGATCCCGCCGCGGCCTCGAGCGTCGACGCCGCCGCGTGGACCCTCGCGGACGCGGACGCCACCCGAGTCGTCCTCGTCGACGGCGCGTTCAACGCGGATGCGTCAAACGTTACAGGGGCGAACGACGTGGACGGGGTTGTCGTCTCCACCGTCTCGCTCGGGGCGTCGTCGGGGTTCGCGATCGGCGAGGTGAGCGCCGTGCGGGGCGCCGGGGTGTTCGCGGAGATCAACGCCGCGACCGCGTCGGATGCGGTCGTGATTAACGTCCCCGCGGGTAAATCGCTCTCCGCGCCGATCCACATTGTCCAGCTGTCCACCTCGGCGGCGACGAAGGATGGGGAGATGTCGTCGTCCGCGCCGCGCGTCGCGGTGCACGTGGGCGAGGGGGCGTCCGTGTCCATCGTCGAGGAGTTCGCCGCGGCGGGGGGCTCGGAGGATGGGGCGTACTGGCACAACGGCGTGTGCGAGCTGGTGCTGGAGAAGGGCGCGAAGGTGACGCACACGATGGTGCAGGCGCAGACCAGGGCGGCGGTGCACACCCGCGCCACGCACTTGACGCAGGCGGAGGAGTCCGAGTACAAGCTCGCGGAGATCAACGTCGGGGGTAAGCTCGGCCGGCACGACCTGGGCGTGACGCAGCTGGGCCCGAGGACAAACACCGAGCTGGCGTGTTTCAACCTAGCGGGCGAGGGCCAGTGCCTGGACCTCCACTCCAAGGTGACGCTGGACCACGAGGAGGGCACGACGGACCAGGTTCACAAGTGCATCGTCTCCCACGCGTCCGGCCGCGGAGTGTTCGACGGGAACGTGCAGGTGAACCGGCTGGCGCAGCGAACGGACGCGGGGCAGATCTCCCGCAACCTGCTCCTCGTCCCCAAGGCGACGGTGAACGTCAAGCCCAACCTCCAGATCGTCGCCGACGACGTGGTGTGCACGCACGGGTGCACCGTGTCGGACCTCGAGGAGGAGGGGCTGTTCTACCTGCAGTCGCGGGGGCTGAGTCCCGCCACCGCGCGCTCGCTCCTCGTCGCTGGGTTCGGCTTGGAGATCGTGTCCAAGGTTGCGCACGACGACCTCAAGGGACGCGTCGGCGCGCTGGTGCGCGCGTCGCTGGACAGGGACGACGTCGTGCTCGTCGCGTGAATTATTAAGCTCGTCGCACTGTGTTATTAAGGAGACTTGTTATCGTCATCACTCTCGCGATCGTTTCCACCCGCTTCGACGCCGCCGCGCTGATGAGCCCTCGAAAGTCATCGATAGCCCGGGGCCGACCAAAACGTACGTGGGACCGACCAAAACCGAGCAGCGTTTGAAACTGATCCTACTAGCTAGCCGAGATCTGAGTGACGGGCCACTAAACAAAGCGCCGGCGGATTCGCAGCGCACCTAGAAACCTTAGACACCGAAACAAAAGACAGGTGAGCGTTCCGCCGTCGTCACCCTGTCCGTGAATCCGCGGCACGGGCCGCCTTCGAACCCCGTCCTCGAGGCACATTTTTTAAATATGAGCACCCCCCCCTTCCAACGCGCAGGATGGACACCTCCGCCCCGTCCCCTCGCGTGAACGGCGAGCTCATGGGCCGCTTCATCGGCAAGAAGGTTCTCCTCGTGGGTAAGAACGAGGGCACCGACGGTTCCACCATGACCGTCCGCACCCCCGACGAGAAGACCGTCACCGTGCAGCTCGCGGCAGGCTCCCCAGCCCCCGCGACCGCCTACGTGGAGTTTGAGGGCATCGTCGACGGCGCCGGGGCCATGACCGAGACCTCCCACGTTGACTTTGGCGATAACTTCGACATGTACACCTACAACGAGCTCACGAAGGAGGCCAACGGGCGCAGCCAGGCGCTCTTCATGTGAACGTAGTGCGAGGAGCGAGCCGGCTGTGGCGTGATGGATGAAATGGAAAATTCTTCGTTGAAACGTCGCGTCGTTTGTGCGCCGGTGCACCGCGTTCTCCTCTCTCGTTCGTGTCCCTCCCCGTGTTCCTCCCCGGAAGTACGATTCCCGAATTCCCTCACGCCGGCGTCTGCGGCGACGTCGACGGCAGGGCCGGCAGGTCGATGCGACGCGTTCGCCTCTTCGCCCTGATCGAGCTGGCGAGCGCACCCGCAAAGGCGGCCAAGACGACTGCCAGCGCCACCGCGCCGAGGGTGATGCCGAATATCTCAAACCCGGAGTATCGACCGGCGCCCTCCTGGAGCGCGCCGGCGTCGTCATCGATGAACCCCCCGTCGATGTCCTCCACCTCCTTCCCCTCGGCCGCCGCGTTGACCCCCGACGACGTCACGTCATCGCCCGCAGCAGACGTAAAATTCGTAAAGTTTGCCTCCGCCTCGGCGTCGTCATCCTTTGACTGTTCGATCTCGCACGCGTCGCCGCTGAACCCCGCGTCGCACATGCACGCGAACGTCGAAGCGTTCGTACCGTCGAAGTCGCACGTCCCTCGGCCGTTGCACGCGCTCGTTCGCGCGTCGTCCATCCCGGGGCACGCGGCTGACGTGCAGTTATCCTCGGGGAAGCCAAACCCGGGGGCGCACGCGACGCAGTGTCCCGCGGGCTCGCACGCGTAGCTGTGCAGCCTGATCGTCACCGACGACGCGGACGCCATCTCCCTCAGCAGCTGATTGCCGTGGACGGCGCCGTAGGACACGGTGGGTATGAGGATACCCGCCGGGTCGTGCGACGTGACCCAGTTATCGGCGGCGCCCTCGTCCATCCGGTCGTTGACGATGATCGCGGCGACGGCTCCCGCGCGCTGGCACGCCAGGGTCTTGGAGCTGAAGAAGCACGAGCCGCGGACGACGACGCATATCTTGCCCCGGACCTCCTCGGGGTTGATGAGGTCGCCGCAGGCCTCGAGGTCAAAGTTCCCGGGGTTGTCGGCGACGCCCTGGAACAAGACGACGTCGCCACTTTTAGAAGACTCGGAGGAGGGCGCGTCCGCGGCGGCTGACGCGTTTACACTCAAAAACCGCCCCGGGTACTTCCTCACGTCGCCCCGGAGGTAGTAGTAGTCCTCGTCGTTTCGGTCCGGGTGGCTCCTGCCGAGGACCGCCGTTCCGGCGACGGCGCCCTGCCCGCGCGCCTGCGGCAGGTCCAGCACCCGACCCGACGAGTGCGAATCGCCGAGGTAGCACGACCGGCCGATCCTCGCGTCGTCGGCACCCTCGGCACCCTCGGCACCCAGCGCTTCCTCCTCCGAGGTTCGTACCAACGTAAAGGCGCGGCCCTCGGTTGGCGTCTCTTCGTCCAAAGTCCCGCAGTGTCCGTACGCGGGTTCGTAGATGTCGGCGACGCCGAGCGCCGTCGGATACCCGTCCGCGCCCGTCACCGGACCCAGCCTCGTGTACGCGTACGTCCCGGCACCCTCGGCACCCGGGTCGGCACCGCGGTCGGCACCCTCGACGGTGACGTCCATGAGGAGCTGCTCATCCGCGTGCTCGCACCGGTTCCATGGGTTCGGCACCCTGGATCCCTCCAGCGCGAGACGCAGCGTGAACCGCGCCAGGGGTTGGCCCGCGGAGACGTGCACCGCGGCGTAGTAAACTCCCGGCAGGACGTTGCCGATGCGCACGCTCGCGTCCGGTTCGTCGCTGAAGGACACGACGCCGTCGATGTACCCACCGTCCTCTATCGTGGGCGGGACGCCGTACTGCACCGCGAGCTCCACCTCGGAGCCGACGCCGAGGTGGTCGACGGTCGGGTCGGTCGCGTTGCCGTGCTTCTCGAGGGCGAGCGTCGCGTCCTGCGCGACGCAGTTGACGGCGAGGCGGAAGAGCGCCACGTCGCCCACCGCGAGCGGTGCGTCGAGGTGGACGAAAGGGTTCGGCGCGTTCGGCTCCAGCGGATACAGGCGGTGCGAGCAGTTCACGCCCGCGTGGCCGGGCGGACAGAGACGGGTGGAGGAGGGCGAAGAGACGGGGCCGGACTCGGCGTCGGGGCCTCGCGGCTCGGCGTCGGTTCCCGTGAGGGACGCGACGAGCAACGCGGCGAGCGCGGCGCGATACACCTCACGACGCATCGTTCGGTCGCGCCGGGCGCCGGGAGCTCTGCCGGCGGCGCGCGAACACGTCGGGGTCGTTGTCGCCGGGCGGGCCAAACGCGTGAGAGAAAGTCCTCGTGGAGTTTCGTCGTTCAAACTCGTCAGCTCCCAGAAGTTTGTGCGCGAGCCTCGTGGGAAGGTGGCGGCCGAGATGGGGGGTACCATCTTTTGGGGCACCACCTTCTTCATCGCCCTGGAGGTTGGCTTCTACTTTTTCGTCAACACCACCTGGAAGGCGGGCGACAGACAGTGAGTGATCCTCCCGCCGCGGCGCGCCTAGGGTTCGTTTTCGCGCCCCCATCTTCCGACGACTGAGACCCGTCACTTCTCCCTTTTCCCCAACGCCAGGCTGCAACACCTCCTGTTCGCCACGTCCGTGTTCTGTTGCTGGATGATGTGGGCCATCATCTACATGGCGCAGATGAACCCGTTGGTGGTGCCGGTCCTGTCGGGACCGGAATGAGAGACGTCCCCTCACGTGACGAGGGAATCAATAATGTCAGCATCCTCCACCCGTGTACGTTGAACCGAATAGCCGCCGCATGTAACAACGATGAATAGACCTCAAATGGCGCCACCTCCTCTAATTTTCGCTAGCTAGCACGCGCACGACGACGCCGGGGGCGCGGGAGCCGTCAGCTTCACGTCCACGAGTCGATCCTCCACCTTGGCCGCGGGCGCGGCGGGCGCCTCCATCCCCGGCAACGCGGCGGCGATCTTCCTGAACAGCGCCTTGACGTTGAACCCAGCCTTCGCGGACGTCTCGATGAACATCACCCCGGCTTCCCTCGCCCGCGCGTCCCCTTCCTCCACGCTGACCTCCCTTTTGTCTGTCAAATCGGTCTTGTTCCCGACGAGCACGACGATGACGTCGCTTCCCCGTTCGGTTCGGACCTCGTCGATCCACCGGCTCGTGTTGGCGAACGAGCTCCGACTCGACACGTCGTACACCACCACCGCGACGGAGGAGTCCCTGATGTAGCTCGGGATGAGCGATCGGAACCGCTCCTGCCCCGCGGTGTCCCACAGCTGCAGCCTGACGGTGCGGTCCTCCAGGTACATCGTCTTGGACAGGAAGTCGATGCCGATGGTCGCCTGGTAGCTGTTGTCGAACTTGTCGTACATGAACCTGGAGATGATGGATGTCTTGCCCACGCTCTGATCCTGTCGGTGTTGGGTGGAGGAATGCGGCGGGTAGGGTGAAACCAAGTCAGCGGAGGATGCCGAGTGGGCACCAGGGGAGGCCGCGGGTGGCGGATTTGGGCGAGGAATAGACCGTGGCGCGGGTGCGATCTGGGGAGGCCGACGCGCGAGTGGCGCGAGGGCTCGGGGCGGCGCGGGGGATGACTCACCCCGAGGAACACCAGCTTGTACTTTGCCATGGGCGTGACCGTCGACATCGCGCACTGGCCTCGCTGACGACCCCGCTATGACGCGCCTCTCCGTTTGAACCAGGAGACAACTGGCAAACGACTCTCCGTCAGCGCCGAACGAAGATCCGAACGATTCACCGATGAATATTGAAAGCGAGAATCGATTAATTTCTTTGAAACGATCAAGTTTTTGAAACCAGCCTCCTTTCAAAAATCATGAGGCGGAGCGTGGGCCTGAGAAAGTCGGCGCTGGATTTATTTTCTCAGGCGGCGGCGGCGACCGAGCGACACTTCGCACTGCAGCGCACGCCGCTCGAGACCTCGAGCGAACCGCGCGCGAACGTCGAAAAAACAGGTGGAAGGACCCGGACGAGCTCGAGTCTCGCCCGCAACGCACGCCCCGCGAGCACAAAGGGGGAGTTATAGGGAGTCGGCGCATTCGTCACAATGCCGAAGGTAACGAAGCGCACGGAGGGGAAGGGGGACGCCATGGTGAACACGGAGACCGGGGAGGAGACTGAGATGGCCGACGACCCGCTTCGGCCGGTGTTCGCCCCGCTCGGGGTGCAGGAGATGAGCGGGAAGAAGTGCGAGTACCGCAAGGTGAACGTACCCCAACACAGGTTCACGCCGCTGAAGGAGCACTGGATGGCGCTGTACGAGCCCGTGACGAAGCAGATGAAGATCGACATGCGCATGAACCTCAAGACGAAGAAGGTGGAGCTCAAGACCACGCAGGCGACGGAGGATGAGGGCGCGCTGCAGAAGAGCGCCGACTTCGTCCAGGCCTTCCTCCTAGGCTTTGAAGTTCAGGACGCCGTTGCGCTCCTCCGCCTCGACGACCTCTACCTCGAGTGCTTCGAGATCAAGGACGTGAAGCAGACGCTTAAGGGCGAACACATGAGCCGAGGTATCGGTCGTCTGGCGGGTAAGAGCGGTAAGACCAAGTTCACCATCGAGAACGCCACGAGGACGCGCATCGTCATAGCGGATCAGCACATTCGCATCCTTGGTTCATTCCAGAACATCAAGATCGCAAGGGACGCGCTGTGCAACCTCATCCTCGGATCGCCGCCGGGCAAGGTGTACTCAAGGCTCAGGTCCATCACAGCCAGGCTCTCGGAGCGGTTCTGATGCTCGTGTACTCTGTAGACCTCACACTTAGCTGCTGAAAAAAGAATCGCATTCCATCAAATCGTTCCTACGCTGGTGTGCGGCTCTAACGCTCTTCCTGACTGCTCCGCGCCCGTTTCCTCATGGGTGTGAGCTGCAGCTCCTGCTTGTACATCCGCCTCTGGTAGTTCTCGAACGCCTTGGCTGCTGCTTCGACGTACATCGGGTCCTTGCTCTTGCTGAAGACCCGCACCTTGCGCTCGATGAATGAGTTGGGCAGCAGCAAACTGACCTTGCTCTTGTCGATGTGAAAGCTGTGGGTGTCCCCGTAGTCCTGGAAGAACTTGACACTGTCCACCGGGTTCTTGCTTTTCATCGAGTAGTCAATCTTCACGTTCTGTATGATGATATCGTCCGGCCTGAGACCCCCCGGGATGTTGTTATCGCCCTGGCACGAAGTTATGTCAACCTCCGTGACAGGTTTGAAACCGATGATATCCTCTTCCGGAACCGCAAAGTCGTTCACGTACTGGTACAGCTCCCTCCTCCGAATCTTCCTCACCAGGTCCCGACCCTTCTGCAGCTTTGACTCCTTGCTCCACTCGATTCGCTTCAGGATGGTGTCGTCGAGGCGGATGAACTCGTTCACGTCCCAGATCGACTTGCTAATCTCGGAGTCCCACGCCACATCCGCCTCGACGAGCGCGTCCACGATCATGTACTCGATCGCCTTGGCCTTCTTGTGAGTGTACACCTTCTGGTGCATGTTGGCCCTCGTGTGAAACAGGTCGTACACGTTGTAAACCTCGGAAGCCTTGAAGCAGATCTGATCGTCGATGACCTTCATGAAGCTCATCAGCCGCCCAACGTCCACGTTGCCCTTGACGCCGGTGCTGTGCTGGTCCCGCAGCAGATACTCGAACTTGTCCACGTCGATCGAGTTCCGCTTGTTCGCAACGATGTCCCACAGGAATTTGGTACCGGGCGTGGCGCTCTCGACGTTGGAGCTGGTGATGAGGTCGCAGACCCTGTCGATGACACCCTTGTCCAAATCCATGCCGTTGTCATCCACCATCCACCGAAACATGTCGGCTCCCATCGCCTCGTGGTTCCACGGGGGCTCGTCCCCGGCGTGCCACCCGGCGACGCGCCTGGGGAGAAACTCGTTGTCAAACACGTGGGAGAAGGGCCCGTGACCCAGGTCGTGGCACAGACCCGCGAGTTGCACGGCGACGCGATCCGCGCCCGTCAACGCGTCCCTGACGTCGCTCGCCGCCCGCGTCCTGAGCGCGTCGAACATGTTCGTGGCGAGGTGCGCCGTCCCGAGCGAGTGCTCGAACCTGTTGTGCGACGCCCCGGGGAACACGTAGTAAGACGTCCCCAGCTGCTTGAGCTCGCGCAGGCGCTGCACCTGCGGGGTGTCAATCGCGTCGACGACGATGCCGGGGAAATACATGTGCCCGTGCACCGGATCGTTTATGACCTTACCCCGTCGTTGCGTCGTCCACCCCCTGCTCGGGTTCTGCTCGTCGTCCGCAGCCTCCGCGGGAAACATCGGCTGCTGGTGCTGCAGCTGGGACATGGTCACGAATTGGTCCATGTCCTCGTCGAGGTCATCGGCGTCGCGCCTCTGATGCCACGACGCCCTCTTGATGTCGCGTCCGCCTCCCCCGCGGCCGCCCCGGTGCGCCCGAGCGCCATCGTGCGCGCCGTTCACGGGAGGCGTGTTCATGCCGTCGTGGGGCATATCGTCGTCGTCGGTGGCCAAGCCATCGTCCAGCACCGGGTTTTTGTCTTCGAGGGACATGGCGTTCACGTTGCTCATCTTCGAGTGGGAGCTCTCGGACATGCACTCGACGTACTCCTTCTTGTGCATCTTGAGGTGACTCAGGAGGTTGGTGGTCCCCATCTTTGAGCCCTGCCACGTGAGCAGCCTCCCGCACGGCCTCGTCACGCCGTCTTCTCCGGTCACCTCGCAGATGCACTCCACGTTCTTGCCCTCCTTGCTCGCGGGGGCGAAGCGCTTGAGATACTTCCACACGTTCGACGGCTTGGCGCCCTTCTTGTAGTCCGGCGGGTCGAGATACTCCCTCGCGGTTGCCTCGCCGCCCTCCACCGGGTTCATCGCCTCGTCCGCCATCGTCGCGAGGCGGCGAGTTCTGCGGGTGAACGTTGTTGGATTTCAACTTGCTCCAGTCGGCTTATCGGATGAGTCAAGGTTTGCCCCAACGGTCGTATGAGAATCAGTCAGAATTGGGAAATACACGCGGTAAACGCATATAGAGTTCATGCACCAATATAAAGAGCCGTGGAAAGTTCGCTCGATTCGCCTATTTCGTGCGCGACTGTAACGTGCGCGGACCGAAATATCCCGTTTTGGGCGCGGAGCAACACACGGTTGTTTACTCAGACCTCTCCCTCGCCGCCATGCTGCAGGTGGAGGTCCCAGTCGACGAGCGGCGCGGGTTCCGCGCCGTCGACACCTCCATCGCTGATGCATCCGCGGCGGGCGAGGACCCGGGCGACCCGCTCGTCGGCACCCCCGAGCACGAGCGGAGGCTCGTCAGGTCCGATTCCGCCAAGGTACCGATAGAATTGGAGGATGCGCTCCGGCTGCAGAGCCTGGGCCGGCTGATGCACCGGCTGCGTCACAGGGACGTCGCGAACTCCCCGCAGCGACGGGCGATGGTGGAGCAGTACCGGCGGGAGACGGTCATGGGAACCGGGGTCGCCGAGCGCAAGGTGCTGGGCATGGCGTCCAAGGAGAAGATCGACGACATCATCGCGAGCGGAGGGTACTACGAGGAGGCCTTCGGGCGAGACTCGAAGCACTTCCCGGCGACGGGCCTGCGGCGAACGGCGGCGTACGGCAAGGTAGGTGCGATGGGTCTCGGCGCGAAGGACAGGGCCAACGGCATCGGCCTGGACTACACCGAGGGCGCGCTCGCGTTCAAGGCCAAGGACCACAGGCCAATCAAATCGAGTTTGGGCGTCGACGCGAAGACGACGCCGGCGGAGCACTCGCGCCTGTGCCAACTCGTCGCCCCCGAGGCGCCGTCGCTGCCCACGGACCGCGGCTGGTCCATCATGGGAAGGAGGACGGGGGGCGGGAACATGATGGGCGGGAACCCTAATAAGTCATCCGCGTTCGACGGCGAGGACACCGCGATGAACGCGGCGCTCCCGGCGCCGGCGCCAATGGACAAATCGCCAAAGGGGATGCGACCCGGGGATAGGCGCGACTCCGCGTACCTCCGCTCGGAGAACGCGACGCCGAACGGTCGTGACGGCACGAAAGCGTTTGACACGGCGTCACCCCACCAACGCGGGACCCACGAAGGGAGCGGCGGGCCCGGACGAAGGGATGGCGGACGAAGAGGAGAAGGAGCTAAAGCGGGTGACGGGACGGAGGACTCAACGTCGGTGCTCGCGACGCTGTACGGCGCCGGCGACGCGGTGCGGCAACTGAGTTTGGCGGAGCGCAAGGCGCTGTTCGAGGTTGGGGTACACGAGCACGTGTCCGCGCTGACGGAGCTGCTGTTCCCGGAGGAGGACGGCGTGAGCCCGCGGGTCAACATAGACGTATCCGTGTAACCAGTCCGGCGGCTTTGTCGAAACGATCACGAGTTGTCAAGTTGTCAAATCAAATCATCACCGAATATCGCCAGTCGTTGGACGCGCCGATGCCCGCGACACGCGCCTCGTCGCGGGGAACTTCCCGGGCGGGCGCCGCCCTGGAAAAGGCGCTGGACGACAGGCTCGCCGACGCCGCGCTTCGATGGGGGTCGTGCTGCGATAAGGGCGCGTGGCGGGACCACGTAGCTGAGCACGGAGACACTGCCAGGCAGCTCGAGATCATGGCCGAGCGGGCCGTGGAGGTGGTGTCCAGGAAAGGACACCCCGCGCGGGGCGGACCCGCGAGGGCGAGGTTAAAGAGCGCGTTGGCCAATTCCCAGTCCGCGCAGGCGACCGCCTGCCTCGTGGGATCGTCCAATAAGGCTGCCGCCTCCGTCGCGTGCCACTCGCTAAATCGTATCACCGCCCTCTTGAGCGCATCGGAGAATAGCACGATACTGAGGGCGTGCGCTTCGGATCTCATCGTACCCCTGATATGGAAGGCGTGCAAGGACTACCGCGATGATACCAAGGCGGCACTCGCGGCGGCCACGGCGCTCTGGCGCCTCCTGGGCACACCCGCGTTCTCCCAACCCACCCCGCCCACGACAGTCGTAACAACGAAAACCGCGGCGGAGAGGGAGACCTTCGAGCTCGTCGCCAAGACCCTGGACGCGACGACAGCGAACGACGTCACCTTCGGCTCCTCCGGCCACGTGGCGATGTTTCCCGAACTTCTCAGGAGCATGGTGTGCGATCGTTTGATCAACAACGCGAAGCGGGGAGATCGCAAGGGGGCGTCCAACGCCCCGCTAGCCATCGTCGCCGCGGCGTTGGCGCCCCACTCGCGGCTGTGGATAGAAGCGTTCAAGGATACCAGACGTCATTTGCACACCTGCCAGAAATTCGCGCAGCGGCTCATGGAAGTCGCGACGATTGATGAGGGCGCGATGACGACCCTCGGCTCGGAGGCGGCGCTCGAAGCTGCGGCGATGCTCACGCGCGATGTGCCCGTCTTCCGTGAACAGCTGATCGATTCTCGTAACAATATCGACGCGGCCCTTGGGGCGCACCTTTGCGGAAACAGGGAAAGGCCGGCTGAAGTCGCCGCGCTCCATCTACTGACGGCGATGGCGACGACGTTATCGCCACAGGTGCTTGAATCGTCTACGTCTGACTCCGACCCCGACTCTTCATTACGCGTGCGTTACATGTACGACTCCGACTCCGACTCTGACGTGGAGAGGATTCCCTTGATCAGCTTCGAGTGGTCGGCGATTTTTAAAGCCGTGGTGAAGCGTGCCGATGAGTTCCCGTCGGTGATCCAATCGAGGCTTGAAAACAAGTCCGACGAGGCGAAGGAGGCTGTGCCCGCCGCGGCGATCACCGTCGTCGCCGAGCTTTTGACCGTCGCACCCTGGAAATTGGGGGAGCAAGAGTCAGGTTTATTAAAATCTTTTGGATGGGGCGAAGCGTTGATGGGATTGAACATCGATAAGACACTCGAGGCGTGCTTGATGACACTCTCAAAAGGTGTGCAGAACGCCACAGGTAGCGGCAGGGCAATGAGCAGCGTGTTCAGGCGAGGAGAAGCAGTCACGGCGTCGGTGATTGATTGTATCCGCGCGACTGAACGACTGGTGATGCATCTAAAGGCCGACATGTTTGATGAGATCCGAAGTCGGGATTCAAGATTTGGGAATCGAAAGCCACCCTTGCGATCGCCTAATAAATTGCACTGGGATGAGTTGCTGGAATATGCCATGAACATACTCATGATCGCTGGACCGAAATACACCGGGGTTGTCAAAGTTGTTGACGGTATTGACGGTATTGTTGACTACATTAACATCTCTGCTCTTCCCGGTCCGCCTTACGTTGGTCCAGATTGGCAGCGTGTCGTGGATCAGTTTGGCGAGTTTGACGAGGATGGCCCCGTGGGTAATAATATATTTCAGGACCCAGAATTGATCGCGACAGCTGGAAAAGGACTTGGCGATTGGATGGCTGAAAGTATGGCGACGGCGGCGGGGAATTTGCTCTGCACCGCGTTTTTCAAGGACATTTCGTGGTTGAGCTCTGAGACACCAACATCAGGCTTGATCGATTGGAATGGTCGCCTGTTTGGCGGAACGAACATGGAACGTGGTTTGCACTATGCGCTATCCATGGACTGGCCGTGGGGGTATCTCAAGCGAGAGAGACTCCGGCAGGACGCGTTTCTTGAATTTAAGCTGGTTAACATTCCGGCAGCGCTTCTTGCCACTCTCGTCAGTCCGTTCATCTTGAACGAGGAATTCAATGGCAAGGATTTTATACCCCAGCTGCATGATGAAAAGCTGTTGCATGCAGAACAGATCTTGAATTTCACGATTCCTCAGATGGTGAAAACAAGGATGAATAAATTGCCGGACACTGAAGTTGACTGTATCGCAGCGAACGACAAAGACATCGACGCACCGCTGATTCCATGGTCTCTGTACGGGTCGGAACTCATGGTTGCGACGCTTCGTACCTTCGTGATGCTGTTCAGCGTGTATCGAGAAGCTCCCAAGGTCAATGATCCTGTGAAGACTCGATCTCTCAGAGAAGCCCTTGATATGTTGGCATCAGAAGACGGAGGTCTTGGCGACGAGGGCAGATGTTGGGCCATCAAGGCGTTGAATATACACGTCAACAGGTACGGTGAGAAGGATATCGCGCCCGTCACTGACACGGAATACGTTAAAGGTCCGAGGTCTCGCATCGCCGACGCACTTTTCGCAGCGCTCCCTGAACCTTTCCGGCAAGCCGGCGGCGGGGACAACCTGAGCTTCGACCTTGACGCCGCGATGACGTCCTCGCCCGTCGCTCCCCCGGACGTGTGCTTCTGCCTGGCCGACGGCTGGAGGCAGTGCGCGCACTCGGTGATTCTCTCGGCGAGGTGCCCCGTGCTCAAGCGGAAAATTGAGGATGCGATTCCGGACGAGCGCGATTCCACCGGCGTCCGCGCGATCAAGATGGGCGCGCAGGTGACCGTCGAGGGTTTCCGCCGCGCGCTGGCGTGGATATACTCCTCGCGGGTCACCGGACCGGTCCCCAAGGAGCTCGTGAGCAAGCTAGAACTGCCCGAGCTTCGAGCGCGAGCGTTTCCGGGAATTGGATGCGTCGCGAGCTCGCTCGTCGACGACTTGGAACCCATGATGAAGAAAGCTCCATGGACCACGGACCTCAAGATCTGTGCCAGTGCCAGTGACGACGATGGGTCCGACGCACCACCCGCGTGGGTCGGAGCGCACAGGGTGATGTTATGCGCCAGGTCGGAGTACTGCCGAGCGGCGCTGTCGGTGCGGCACGGTTTCGTCGAATCCGGGGAGCGGAGGGCGACGCTCACCCTCCCCGTCACCACTGCACAGGCGCTCGACATGCTTCTGCGTGTGGTGTACCTCGGTGAGATCCCAGCGGTGCCCGAACCGGTTCCCCAGGGCGTGGAGGACAAGGGTCACAAGGGTCACAAGGGCGCGGAGGACAAGGGTTGGGCCCACGCTTTGGTCGAGCTCGGATCGTGCCTCGAGTACATTGGCCTGCCGGAGGAGGCTGCGCGGTGCACCCCGCGGCTGAAACGCGCGCTCGCGGACTGGGACGTCTCGGGGGAGCCAGGCGGTACGGGAGATGAGGCGAGGATGCGATCGGTGTCGGCGGATGGCGCGATCAAGGCGCTCGCCGCCGCCGCCGAGCTGCGGCGATGGGACGACGTGGACGCGCTCGCCGGGACGCTCTCCGGGGCGTACGCGGAGGTCAGCGGCAAGGCGGAGTTCGAGGCTTTACACCCGGAACTGAAGGAGGCGATGCGACGGGCGCACGTGGACGCGCGTCACGCGGGTGTGGTTTATAGAGGGTGATGGGAGTAGCAGTAGCGCGTTGTTGATTATTTCATCAGAGATCGGGAAATTTGAGCTGATGATGAGTGACCGCTCGGCGCATTGGGCCATCACGCGCGAGAGATGGTGGCGGCGAGGCGTCTGGCGTCGTTCGCCGCGCGTAGGGCGTTCGCGTCCGCCCCTAGGGTCCCCGGACCGGGCACGCCCCCTCCCCCCGGCGGCTTCAAGCAGCCCCCGGTCCCGGAGAGCCTGCGTGGCGTCCAGAGGATCATCGCGGTCGCGTCGGGCAAGGGCGGCGTCGGCAAGTCCACGACCGCGGTGAACCTCGCGTGCGCCACCGCGCGCGCGCTGAATCTGCGCGTGGGTTTACTGGACGCCGATGTCTTCGGTCCGTCGGTGCCCATCCTGATGAACCTGGCGGAAGCGGGGATGCCCGCGATCGACGAGCGGAAGCGGATGCTCCCGCTGGAGAACTACGGCGTGAAGTGCATGTCGATGGGGTTCCTCATCCCGGAGGAACGGGCGGCGGTGTGGCGCGGGCCGATGGTGATGGGCGCGCTGGGGAAGATGGTGAGGGACACCGCGTGGGCGCCCCTGGACGTGCTCTTCGTGGACATGCCACCGGGCACGGGCGACGCGCAGATCAGCATCTCTCAGCAGATCCCCCTCACCGGGGCGGTCATAGTTTCAACCCCGCAGGAAATCGCCCTCGCGGACGTGCGCAGGGGGGTGAACATGTACACGAAGGTCGCCGCGCCCATCCTCGGGTTCGTGGAGAACATGGCGCACTTCGTGGACGCCGACGGGCGAAAGGTTTACGTCTTCGGCCAAGGCGGCGTGAGGAGAACGGCGGAGGAGCACGGGGTGGAGCTGCTCGGGGAGGTGCCGCTCGACCCGAGCATAGGGACGAGCTCGGACGCGGGACGACCCGTCGCGGTGTCTGCGCCGGACGGAGGCGCGGGGAGACTGTACGAGGCGATGGCGCGGCGGCTCATCGAGAAGACAGCGCCCTTCCCGGAGCCGTCGTAGCCAAACGAGATTGCCGTTGGGGAAAAAATAGATTTTTTTGACATCACGCGAGCGAGCGGCGGGATCAATCACAGTTCGTCCGCGTCGAAATCTCCGAGGGGCTCGAAGTACCCCGCGGGCGCCGCCGTCCTCCTCCCCATGAGCTCGTTGATCTTGTCCCAGGCGCCGTTGACGCACTGCTTCACCTCCATGGGAACGTACTGACCGAGGTCGTACTGGTTGTAAGCCCAGTAGCCGACGCCGCCGAAGACGACGATGAAGAACATCCACAGGAAAAAGGCGAGGACCCCGTGCCCCCCGCGTCGGCCCTTGCCGTCGTCCCCGCCGTCCACGCGGTACTTGTCGCGGCCCAGCGCGCCGGACTCGTCGACGCAAGAGCTTCCCGCGATGATTCGCATGTTCGTCGCGGAAATCTCTCGGCCCTCCATCGCGGGGCATTCCCTGACGAAATCGATCGTCTTCATGCGCTCGCACATGCCGAGCGGGTTCGGCCTCTCCCAGCCGAACTCGCACTCCGTGTCGTATTGCTCGCTGCACTCGCACGCCTTCGTTTCCGGCTCCGGCCTCACGTAATCCTGCCTGTTGAGGCAGAGGCTGGTCGGGTCGCGCATGCGACGGGTGAACGTGGCGTTTCTTCCTAGGATGCACTTGTCCGGGTTGGGCGAGGTGGCCGCCCACTGCTCGTAGTCCTTCGTCGGCTCGCACCTCGGCGGCGCCCAGGCGTACGTCGGCTTGCCCGTCGAATCCACCTGCATGAGGTTGTTAAAGTCAATCGTGTACATGACGCCGTCGGGGTCGCCATCCGCGGTGCCGTCGTCGATGGACCCGCGGATGATGAACACGTCGCCTTTGCCGTGGGGATCGGCTCGGATGTTGTGTATGGAGATCCTCTGCGAGAGCTTGAGTTCCTCCCAGCACCGGCCGAGGTCGCGGCTGAACTGGACGACGTCGGTGGGACCGAGCGAGGACATCTTGCCGATGACGATGAGGCCGCCGTTGTTGCCAAACTCGTAGATGTGCGGTCCCTTGACGATCTCCTCCCAGGTGAGGCCCGCGTCGCGGGAGAGATAGGTGTTCACCGAGGTGGGGTCGAAGGCTAGGGACTTGCCGACGTTACCGGTGGCGAGAATCACCCCCGGCGCGCTCTCGTGCGTGTACACCGAGCCCAGTCGGGTCTTCCAGGTGCCGCGCATCCAGTGCGTCTCCCCGTGGAGGTGAAGCTCGCACGAGTCAGGTCCGTCCTGGCAGTTGATCCTCTTGCCGTCGGCGCCCAGCAGCGGAGGTCGTATGCCCTGCCAGACGCCGCCCGCGTTGTACGTGATGCGGGTCTTGACGGCGTCCATGGTCATGGCGTGCCCGACAACCTGGTTGGCGAGATAGACGCCGGGGATGGCCGCGACGTTGGTGAAATCTGCGGACCCGCCGATGCGAACGTTATCGCGCATGTTGAGCGAGAAGAACTGCATGTGCACGTCCGCGCTGTACAGGTTGCCGAGGAACCCGACGTTTCTCGCGGCGGACACCTCGGTGTGATCCACGGAGAGAAAGTCGGGCCCCGGCGCCTCTTTGTTCCAGTCGTAAACGGTGTAGCCGCGCTGCCCGAGCGAGGAAGGTACGCACGCCTGCGTGAACGTCTTGCCGGCGTCGGTGCTGATCTGGAGAACAA
Source organism: Micromonas commoda (assembly GCF_000090985.2). Classification (NCBI taxonomy): domain Eukaryota; kingdom Viridiplantae; phylum Chlorophyta; class Mamiellophyceae; order Mamiellales; family Mamiellaceae; genus Micromonas; species Micromonas commoda. The sequence continues at coordinate 1,086,747 of NC_013039.1, forward strand.
TATCGGTGTTCTCCTCCATCGCCGCGCGCGCTTCGTCGTCGGTGGTGGCGTGGTACACGAGGCAATCGCGAAGCTGCGCCACGTACACGTCGCCGTTCAAAACCTCAAAGGAGTTACCGCACATCACCATGCGCTGGTGCGCCGTCTTGAACAGGTCGGTGGTGTACACGAAGTGGACGTTGTAGTCCCACGAGTCGTAGTACCCGTTCTTCATGTCCTCCTCGGTCTCGTAAACCGTGGCCATGATCCCGGGCATGCCGTCGTCCATGTCGCCCGGAACCGGCGGCGCGAAATCAAAATCAACGAATCCCCACACTCGATCGCCCGCCGTCTCGGTGAGGTTCTGCCAGGTTTTGCCGAAGTCGGCCGAGTACATCAGGTCGAGGGCGAGGAACTCGGACTCGGGTTCGAGGTCGCGCTCCACGAGCACCAGGACGTGATCGGGGAGCTTCGGGTGCATCTTGAAGAAGGTGTAGGCAAAGGCGACGCCGTTGCCGGGATCGGCGAAGCAGTTGTTGGGGTCGACGCCCACGACGCCGCAAGGCTGGATCCAGGTGTTGCCGAGGTCTCTAGACGCCCAGTGTTCGCCGTCGAAGCCCTGGACGATCATGTTCTCGTGGGACTCGTCCTCGCCGGAGGTGATTAGAGCGAGGACCTTGTCGGAGGACTTCGAACCGTCCTTGGTCATGAGATCCGGCGTCTCGTCGTACCACGAAGCGCCGCTGTTCTTGCTCGAGTAGAGCTTCCCGCCCTCGGTCGTGGCGAAGAGCTTTGATTGTCCGCTCGTCGTGATCCACTCGAGGCTGTCCTGAACGGTGGGCATCGTCACCTGGAACGGGGAGGAAGCGGGAAGAGGATAGACGTCAGCGACGAAAGAATTTGGACAGAAAAGAACAAAAAAAAATGCTCCACGCGGTTCGGCCGACGCACCGCCGGGGTCAATGGCGCGAGGCCGACGGGCGCTGGGCACTGCGGCTGCGCGGCGACGGCGTAGATCGCCGCCGCGAGGAGAGCGACGCGCGCGGCGAGCGCGACCTTCATGATCAGCAGCTCTGGCGTCTCGATCGAGTGACTCCTCGAAAGGGCGGGAGACGCAGGACGTGGATCTTCGCGGATTGCGGTTTGGCTTTTTTTCAAAACGTCGTTCCTTCACGGGCGGTCAAAGGCACACGGAGCGGGGCGCAAAGAGGGAAGAGACGACGACGCCGGCGAGATGGCGGCCAGCGAGGAGTCCGACGCTATGAAGCAGTTCAAGGAACTTCAGGTGAACCCCCGAACCTCGCCTCCCCGCGAGTCTTTCTCGTTCACGCGCGGATCCCCGGTCCCGTCCCCGTCTCTTGATGAGCCCCTGAGATCTGTGTTTCCACATCGGCGCCGCTTCCCCGGTATCCCCCGCTGACCTCGACCCCGATCCCCCGCCCTTCACAGTCGAAATACATTGAGACCACCCAGAGGAATAAGAGGCTGAAAGACATCGTCTTGAAGAGTAAGCAGGATATCCACAGAGCTGCGCTCACGGGCACCGAGCTCTCCAACCTTCCAGAGGACATCCCGTGCTACGAGCCGGTGGGTCGATCGTTCATTCGCGAGCCCGTTGCGACGATCATGAGCAAGCTCCAGGACACCGTCAAGAAGGCGGGTGAGGAGATCGAGAAGGCGGAGGGTCAGAGTGTGCACCTGCAGAAGGTGCTCAACGAGACGGAGACGAACATCAGGGAGCTGCTTGCCGCCAACCCCGGGCTCCAAGAGGAGCTCATGAAGAATGGGTACGTGCAGTGAGTCGGGAGAGGGAGCGTCGGGTCCGAGGTCCGAGTTCGCGCGTGCTAGACGCGCGATAGGGATCGGCGTAGCCATAGGTCACGTAAATCGTCACAGTAGTTCACGCTGGTTTGCAATCTCGTCACCGGCGTCGATGTTGGTTGCTTCCAAGAACACCCTCCGAGGCAAGAACACCGAGGATGAGGCGCAGGCGGGAAGTTCCGATCGCGCATTTCTGCAATCACCACAAAGATGGGCGTTAAAAACGATGGTTTAATTTCCTCGGGTTATTTCCTCACTGAAGGCGAATTCCCATTTTTTCAAAGGTGTCCCACGTGGAATGCAATCTTTTTGCACCAAGTCTAGTCAGCGTAAAGGCACCTTTGGGAATTTCCCCGCCTTGAACATTCCCGCGATTTAACCGCTGCGCACGTATTTTCCCAGTACTAATATGATGAGCAGGCTGGGAGCTCCTGCCTACGATGAGTCCAGCGGGCGATCGGCAACCTGGGCACACCTGGGCACCCCGGTCGGTCGACCATCGCGTTGTGAACAATTCAAACGACAGGACGCGGACGACGCGATGATCATAATATGAGTGTATTGAAGTGACTTGCTAGGCTAAAGCGCCGCACACAGACTGATGGTATACGTCAACTTCAATCCCTTCCCAAAACCCGAGAGTGGCGAGAACTTGTATCGTGATACATTTAAGCCGCCTGGTAGACGTAGCCGGGGTCGGTCTCCACCTGCTCGTCGAGGGCGTTGAGCTCCTCCTGGGTGAACCAGCCAGCCTTGCCCGCCACGATGCGGACGGGGCCGAGAGCCGCGATAAGGATGGGGAAGAGCATCGCCGCGGGGGATCCCTTGATCCACCACATCACCGCGAGGCAGGCAATCTGCATGATGGTGAACTTCTTGAGGGTGGGGAGGGACACCGACTTGGTGAGGGGGGAGGAGGCGGGCATCTTGGCGGGGTCGGTGATGAGGGTCATGCCGACGCGCTCAAGGAACTCGTTGCCGCGCATGGCCGCGAGTCCGAGGTAGAAGAAGATACCGGAGAGCACGCACATGGGGATCTGGCCGAGAATGTCCTTGAGGAAGATGATGGAGGCGCCGATGAGGAGGTTGAGGACGAGGGGAGTCCAGCGGGTCTCGGTGACGCCGGTGACCTCCTCGCGGCCGGTCGCGGGGTCCTGCTTCACGTCAGTGAGGGACTTGACGTGGGTGAGGGAGTGCACGGTGGACGCACAGATCCAGGGGAGACCGCAGATGGAGGTGACCGCGGTGATGAGGGAGAGCCAGAACATGTCGAGGTGGTAAGCGCCGGGCTTCTTGAGACCCTTGGAGGCGTTCACGAGACGGGTGGTGATGTTCTGGTCCATGTACAGGAGGATCGCGCACGCGGGGGCAGGCGCGAGAGCCGCGAGCTTCACCCAGTTGGGCACAGCCATGATGTCGGTCACCCAGGGGCGCGCGATGGAAGGCGCGAGGGAGGCGGGGAGGGACAGGGCGTCGAAGGTGAAGCCGTAGTTGCCCGCGAGCCACGCGCCGAAGAAGCAGCCGATGGCGATGGCGAAGGTGGGCGCGAAGTCACCGATGAGGTTGCGGACGCCCTCGGGGCCGTAGGGGGAACGCTTGAAGTTGGAGATGGCGATGGCGGAGCCGCAGGTGACGAGCGCGGTGAGCGCAGAGCCCATGGCCAGGGTGGAGGAGATGGAAGGGTTGAAGAACATCATGATGATCTTCTTGGCGGACTCGACGCAGAAGATGCACGCGACGAGGGCAGCGAAGGTCTCGTCGGTGAACTTGGTGAAGAAGCGGACGAGGTTGGAGGAGGAGGTGACCGCGACGATCATGAGGAGGATGGAGGTCCAGATACCGATCCACGCGTAGGTACCGAAGAAGGGGAGGCCGTACTGGGCGCAGGTGGTGTAGAGGATCGCGGTGTAGGTCACGACGGAACCGGTGGACGCGAGGATGGACATGGGCTGACCGCACAGCACCGCGTACAGGACACCACCGATGGCGGTCGCGAGGATCACCTCGGTCGCGCCGAGCATGCCGGCGGTGGCGGAGGTGAGCACGGCGCCGAAGGCGACGGCGGGCGCGAGGGCCGCGAAGAAGAGGAAGAAGACGGACGCCTACGGTGGAATATCGGGAGTTGGGGGACACCGGTCAGTCTCTGGATCGATGAAGCTATGAAGCGAGGCGGCGGGCACGGGACGGTGCTTTTGAAAAAAAAGTTCCCAGTGCGATCTAATTTTGGAGGTCGAAATCTCCTCGCGTCTCGATGACGTGGATTCGGGCGATCCAACTCGGGCGTGGGCGGGATCGAGCGCGAGCGCGCGATACGCGCGACCATCCGTCGGAACGGATCCGGGCCGCGCGTTTCGCGCGGTGCCGGGCGTTTCGCGCTTCGTTCGCTGGGGGACGGCGTCGATAGCACGGATCGCGCGGGAAAAGAAGTTTCCGTTTGGGGGCCAAGCCTGCAAAAAAAGCAGGTGACACGTACCAGGGACTTGGGGGAGATGCCCTGCTTGAAGTCGTCGATGTAGAGGGGACCGCGGGCGGCGAGGTCTTCCTTGATGCCCACGAAGGGAGCCTGGACGATGGGCTCGGGGTTGCCGCCGGCCCTGACGGTCACCGCGGCGCGGCGGGTCGCGAGCTGCACGGGCTTGCCCACGACCGGGGTACCGACGATCGCCTTGGCGGACTTGGTACCGACGACGCGGGAGCGCGCGACGGGGCGGGCGCCGAGGCCGAGGCCGAGGGTGTTCATGGTCATGGCAGTCTGCATTTTCGCGGAGTTTCTTTAGCGTTTGGGCTAAAGAAGCGCGCTGCGTGAAGTGACGATCGCGCGGCGTCCAGGGCAATTCTTGGATGCCCCTCCCCTTTACAGGGTAAAAACCTTATCTGACTGCGAAACTTCATAGGCACCCCCGGTCGATGAGGCGAGTTTCAAACCAGGAAAATTGTTCCGTTTGAATTCAAGAGTTAATGAACTGCGGCCAAGTGGAATTCGGTTACCCAGCTGGCTGACACCTGTATGGGAAATGATTGGCTGCGAGACCCACGCATATCAGCGAGAAAGAGCTCTTTCGCGCCCAAACGACTCAACGGTTCCCGGTTTAAACGTCCCCACGACCGAAATTCTCGCCGCGGCCGCTCCTTTGCGCGGTCGAGAAATTGCGGCCGACCGGAAATAAACGGCGCGTTTGTGGGAAAAGGCACGGTCGCGCGACGCAGATTGAAGCTGAGCGGTCCGGTGGCTGCGCTGCGTGCGTCGAGGCGAGTGAATAAGGACGTGGCGGTTCAGTCGGTGGAGCGCCGCGATGAGCTCCTGCGCGAGGCTCGCGACCGGCGATGCGCTCGTGCGAACGCTACGCGTCGGTCGATCGGTCCCCAAAGGCCCCCACCGCGCGGGAGGACGTCGACGGTCGACGCGGGTCCGCGCCGCTTCAGCGACGTCGTCGACGTCGGCACCGGGATCCGATGGCGGACCGTCGTCCGCGGCGTCGACCGAACGCGACGATGCACGGACCCCACCGACCGTGCGAGCTCCGCCGGGATCGCACATATACTTCGCCTACGGCAGTAACGTCAACACCAAGACGATGAGCGGCGTTCGCGGCGTCCGCCCGTCCGCGTCCTACCCCGCGGTGCTCGAGGACTACAAGCTGGTGTTCACCGTCCCCGGGCTGCCGTACGTGGAGCCCGGGTTCGCGTCGGTCACCCGCGTGAGGGACGACGACGGCCGTGGGGGTGCCGAGGGTGCCGACGAGGGTGCCGACAGGGGTGCCGACACCCCCAACCCCGGCGACCCGTCGTTGGACAGGTACGAACGCGAGGTGCACGGCGTCGCGTACGTCATCGCCGACGACGATTGGCGATTCGTGCTTCGCAGCGAGAGCGGGTACGACGTCGAGCGCGTGACGCTGCGTCGGTGCTCCGACGGCGCCGCCGTCGACGCCGTCACGTTGGTGTACCCCGCAACGGACCTCGGCACCGAACTCTTGCCCAGCGCTCGGTACCTGGGATTGCTGACGGAGGGCGCGGAGGAGTGGAACCTGGACTTGGGTTGGCGACGGTACCTTCGGGAGAGGGTGAGGGCGTACGCCCCGGAGGGTAAGGAGCTGGCGGGTGCGATCGCCGCGGCGTCCCTCGCGCCCATTGGGTTGGCAGCCGCGCCCCTGGGCCTGGCGATCGCGATGACGAGGGCGATGGATCCAATTGGTGGGACCGGTGACTCACCACCCGGTGACGCATCGGGCGACTTAGAGCGGGCGGCCGAGGCGGCGGTCGTGGACGGGTTCAGGGCGTTCCAGGGGTTCACGTGGGGGGTGCACAACGCGCTGTGGGAGCCGTTGTTCGGCTCGGGCGCGAACAACGACGGGGGGGACGGACGGCGGCGATAGACGATGGACTCGTCGGCGTCTCTCGTGATTTGATTAGACTCGTCGAGCTTTGATTTGGGAAAGAAGAGACGCGCGCGTCACGCGATCGGGCGAGGCTCGGCTCACTTGCGACCGCCGCGACCGCCGCGCCCCCTGCCGCCGCGACCCCTGCCGCCGCGACCGCCGCCGCCGCGACCGCCGCCGCGACCGCCGCCGCGACCGCCTCCGCGACCGCCGCCCCTGCCGCCGCCCCTGCCGCCGCCTCTTCCGCCGCGGCCCCCCCGGCCGCCCCTCTCGGGCTTCTCCTTCCTCGCCGGCGGTTCCCAGCCCGGGAAGAGCTTCTCGACGCACTTCCTGTAGGAGAAGTCCTCGCACGTGCCGTCGGTGCGGACCACCATGTAGCATCGGCTGTCGTGCTCCGGGTGCGTGCGGATCTGGAAGCTCTTGATCCCGCACCCGATCTTTTTCTCAGCCTCCGGGTGCGCGTCCCTGAGGCACGCCTCGACGACCATGCGCTCGTAATCGTTCATGTCCTGGTTCATGGTCATGGCGTTAAGGAGCCACGAGAAATACTTGATCATCTCGTCCGGGCTGTTGAACGTCTTCGGGCCGAGCTTCACGGGCGTCCACACCTTCTCCTCAACCTTCGCCTCCTTCTCGCCGGCCTCATCCCCGCCCTCGGCGTCCTCCTCCGCCTTGCGCTTCTCGCCAACCTCCGGCTCCTTCGCTTCGGGCTCCTCGACGGGAGTCTCCTCGGGCTTCGCTTCGTCCTCGGCCATGTTCCAAGTCGGGTGCGACACCGCGTGACTCTGCGCCGCTCGGATTGATTGCGCCCCCGCGGATTGCTGTTAACCCAGCAGGGCGGCGGCGGCCGAACCGGCTCTCAGTTGATTTTTTTAGACCAAGGTTGACGGTTCATCGGGGAAAAGGCCGAAATCTGCCTGGGCCCCGTACGAAAACGATGCGGTCAACGAACCCGTCGCGAAACTGAGCGTTTCTGAGGGGGTAAAAACGGAACGAATCGGCAATCACGGCCAGAACACGAACACCAGCCCGCGCGCGACATGGCGTCATTCGGCGATACCCTGTCGAGGGACCTCGCCAATGTCATCATGTCGAGGCCCGGTACGAAGCCGGCGCCCGTGATGCGCGGGGCGAAGCCCACGGGAGGGTCGAACGCAACGGAGACAGAACCGACCCCGCCGTCGAGAGCGACGACGAACGGCGCGGTGGAGATGTCGCCGGAGGTGAAGCAGTTCATGGACAGACACCCGCGCTGGGTGGACACCAACGGTGAGCTCGTGTCCATGCCACGCTTCGCGGCGAAGGGCGCGAACGCGGACATTCCGGGCCGCGAGAACGTCGCGCCGCCCTCCTTCGAAGAGCGCAACAGGGAGTACCACGCCAAGAGCGAACGATTGTGGAGCAAGCTCCAGCCGGGGTACATGGAGCGCCCCGAGATGTACACGTCGAGCTACTCGGAGATGCACCAGTGGAGCGACGACCTGCTGAACATCGCCAAAAACTGTTCCAAGTCCACGTGGAGGACGCACAAGAAGAAGACGGACACCACCGCGTACGTCGAGGCGGCGGCGAAGGAGAGAAACGCGACGCGAGCGCTTCGAGAGGCGGCGGAGAGGCACGAGGCTGAGGCGGCGGCGTTGAAGGCGGCGCCGGCGGGTGAGGGAACGGGCGGGGATGCCGGCGCCGGCGGAGGCGGCGCCGCACCCGCCGAGAATGCCGCGCCCGCTCCTCCCACAGAGGCTGCCCCCCAGGCGTAGAACAAAACGCGCGTGTATGATAAAGTGACTCGCAAGTCGGACTTGGACTTGTCCCTCGTCGCTTCTCCCTGTTCGTTGCTAAGCGTCGACTTAACTCTCTTGCGCGTACCCATGCGCGCGCCCCTTCAAGCCCTGCGCAGCCTCCAGAGGCGCGTCCGCGACGGCACCGTCTTCCCCTCGCTTGGGCCCCGGTTCGAGCCCCACGTACGTTCGCCGGCTCAGCAAATACTCGGCGCCCGACCTCACGTCGGACAGACCCCCGCCTTGTGTCCGAGCCGTCACCGCGCGCTCCGCTCGAAGCGCCAGCGCCTTGCCCCCGTCGCCGAGGACCCCGTCGTCGGAGTCGGAGTTGGCACCCTCGGCACCCTCGGCACCCTCGGCACCCTCGGCCCGTACGTCGGAACCGTCGCATGTAACTCGAGCGCGGACGCCGCCTCCCAGGAAGGAAAACTCCGGCCCGGCGTCGTCCCCGACACCGCCTTTTTTATGAACCTCCGGGGCACCCCCGAGGAGGTGCTCAAAGTCCAGCCTCACCTCCCCGTCCCACACCTTACCGTGCGTGAACGCCACCTCCGCCTCCCACGGGGTGATCACCGGCTGCAGGTAGTCCCTCCCGTCGATCAGCGCCGCCTGCTCGCACGCCACCAGGACGAACGCCTCGATCTCCGGGAAGTTCGCCAGCTTCTGCGGATTCGGCTTACCCGCCACGACGGTGTAGGATTTTCGCCCACTCGCCGCGATGACCCGTCTCAGCCGCGTAATCGCGGTGAGGTACCCCGCAACGCCGAGGGTTCCTGCGACGATTCCCACCACCTTCGCCTCCCTCGCGCGCTCGATCAGGTACCGCCGTCGCTTCACCACGCGCGCCACGTCCGCGGACCCGGTCGCCTCGGCGACGAGCCGCGACGTCGTCGGGTGCACCTGCGCCACCCCAGCGCAGCGCCCGTGGAGAATCGCGAGCGCCTGCGCCAGCGCGGGGCTCTCGCCGCCGCCCACCCAGACGAATGCGCACCTCGATCGGTCCCCCGCGCAATGTGGCGGGAGGACGAACTCCTGCCCGGCGACGCGATGCACTACGCGATGAGGGGCGTCCTCCTCATCGTTCGCCGCCAGCGCCAGCGCGCGTGTCGCGTCCGTCAACTCCTCCTCGGCGCGCCCGCCCCCGTCGTCGTCGTCGTCGTTTGGGATCGACCCGTCGGTCGACCCTCCCGCGCCGCCGCCGCACCCTCCCCCGCCGCAACATCCCCCGCCGCCGCGGACGCCCGGAACCATCGCGGCTCGTTCCCTCGGGAGGGCCTCCACGGGAAGAGTCTTCGCCACCGTCACCGGGGGCGTAGAGGTCGTTGCAGATGCCGATGCCGTCACCGTCTCGACGCGTCGGCGGAGCTCATCCGTCACGTGCGCGTGCTCCTGGTCCACGAGGACGACGACGGCGTCGACCCTTCCCGCGTCGTCGTCGTCGTTCTCGACGCACTCCGCGTTGCGAGCGCCGAGCGCCGACGCGTGCGCCGCGATCGCCTCGGCGCACGCGTCGGCGTCGAGGTCCACCTTGTTGAAGACGAACCTGGCGGGGAGTCGCGCGACGGGGCTCATGCACGCGCGCCCGAAGTGGACGATGGCGTCCGCGGCGTGGTGCGCGGCGGCGACCTCGTCGACGCAGCACGAGCCGAAGGTGGTGTCGGCGAGGACGAACACGCGGGTGGGGGGGACGGCGTCGCCGCCGCTCGCCGTCGCGGCATCGCCCGACGCGACGCACCGCCGCTCGAGCGCCGCCGCGAGGTTCACGGCGTCGTGCAGGAGGTCGTCGGGGATCTGCAGCGCGACGCGGCGGAACCCGCCGGCTCGGATCCACGCCGCGGTCGCGGATAGGTCGTAGACCCGTTCCAGGCGCGCGGACTCGTCGGACCCGGACATGGCTGCCCCGCACCCGCGGTGTGATGAGGGCCAATTTCTCGAGGGAGATTATTTTCTCGCATAAAAGGTGAAAGTTTACCAACACAGCTGTGATTCGAATCGTTACGTGTGCTAGTCTCGGGTGACGTCCCATCCCGACTCCTCGTCGTCGCGCCCCCGTGCCTCGCCCATCCCTCGCGTCTCCCCCTCACCCGTTCCCCTCTCTCTCTCCTTACTACCTCATCACACCATGCGCTCCCAGACGCACTCCGTGAACTTCCCGTCCTCGTCGTGCTCCGTGAGGATCTTGTAGACATCGGCGGGGGGGTCGAGGTTGAGCTTCTCCGCGCGCTCCCACCTCTCCATGCGAGTCAAACCGAGCGCGGGACCGTACTTCTGCGGTATCGATGATAGGGAGAAGGGTGGGGAACGCGGTCAGCTTCAGCTGCTGCTCTTGAGTGGGCACGTCATTTTCTGAATTGCGATATAAATCTGGGGCGGAATTTCCGGGAGGGGCGAGCGCCGCGACGGCCCGATTCACGCACCGTGGTCATGTCGAAGGTCTTTAAGATGCTAAGATACTTCGCCTCCTCGGTGTTCTCGTCGTCGTCTGCGGATGGGGGGTTTCGAAACATGTCAGTCTCGCGGCTCGGGGAGCGACAATTCGGTCTCGGAGAAATCGCGCAGGATCTGCCGAGGTGTCTCGCGCGGGGTGCGGGAGCGGGAGACGGGGTGAACGCGCACCTTCGACCCGCGCGACGGCTTTGGCCTTGCCTTTCCCGGTCGACGAGCGCCTGCCGGATTTGGAGCCCTTGAAGTGGGAGGTGATCTTCTCGCTGCCCATGTTGCTCACGGCTGGCTGTCGTGCGTGTCACACCAGCAGTGTGGCGTTGTAGCTGGTCGAGCCGGAAGTTGAGCAGTTTGAGACTAGTTACCACAGGATCGGGATAAGTTGTGCAGTTTGGCGACAAAACTTATCCCGATCATTGGTTTTACGTGGGATAAGTTTTATCCCATAAACAATGTATAAACGACTCAAGAAATCGACGGTCTAATCGTAAAAATCATTGGCGTGTTACAACCCCCCGCCAAATTCCCCCTTTCCCCGCGTGACAGAAATTTACGCACTTTGGTACACCCTGAATCTCGGTCTATTTACCACCGCTGATGATGAGTGTGTCAAAGTTCACAATTCCCCCCCCAAATTCCGGTCAGCTCGCAAAAGTTGCCAATGATTGCCAATGATTTTGCCTGACTGCACGCCATACGAAAATATTCGAGGCGGATATTAGAGGCGGAATTTGAGGTTTTAGGGTGTTTTAGAAGTAAATTCCGCCCAGAGATATTCCGCCCAGAGATTTTCCGCTGGTATCGAAGCTTCTGGGTACCCACGACTGCCTCGACAGCGTCCGAGAGCTCGAAAGTGTAACTCCCGCGGCTTCCGCGCTTGGCCAATCACAGAGAGAGGGGACGCGCGAAAGACGCGCCGAACGAACCCTTCGAACGGCGGAAGAGACACGGCAAGAGATGAAGACACGTGAGTCATCGTTCGCGCCCGTCGCGGTCAGGCCCGCGGATGCGAACACCCCGCTCCTCGGCGTGACCGCCGAGCGGATGAAGCGCTTCGACACGACACGGACGAAACACCTCGCGACCAAGTACGGAGCCCTCGCGCTCGTGGCGTGCGTCGGCGCCGCCGCGGCGTTCGGGGGCTCCGGCCACGACACTTCCTCGATCGCCGCCGCGATGGCCTCGCCCGAGCTCTCCTCGCCGCAGGCTCCGAGGTTCGCGCGCGGCCCCAGCTGCAACGGCGTGTGCCCGTCCGTCGCCGCGCGAGATTTCGACGCGTATCCGGAGGAGGGATCCGCGCACGTCCTCATGCTCGGCGACAGCACCGACAGGGCCTGGCACTTCACCTTCTGCAACGGCATCCTCAACGACGCGGACCGCTGCGAGCACCCCGTCGAGTGCGTCGCCCCGACCGTCAACTTCCTCCCGAACAACATGCAGCCCCTCGTGTGCGCCGACGGCGACAAACGATGCGCCGCCGAGTCCTGCTACGAGGACGCCCCGTGCTGGCACGAGAAGGAGAACGAGATGGCCGCCGCGTGCCACCCGACATCCCCGTACGGTCCCGCCCTCGGGTTCGTCCACCTCTTCGAACCCGACCCGGAGAGTAAGCAGGACCTCAAGCTCGTCGAGTACGGCCGCGAGATCGACGGGTTGCCAGTCATGACCGGGCCGAGGGTCAACGCCGCGGTGCGAAGCTTCGACAAGTTCGCACCCGCGGAGAAGGCCGATGGTGGTGTTGGTCATCATGACGCGAAGAAGCGGCCGGTGGTGGTGGTCGTGGACGTGATGCACTGGTGGGTGGGCAACCACCTCGGGTGGGGCGCGCCCGGCGCTCCCCCCGACTGGTCCGCCGAGCTCGGGTCGGACCGAAAGTTCGACGCCAACCTGAGGCGATACAGGAAGGACCTGGACGCCCTCGTGGAGCACGTGGACAAGGCGATGAAGGGCACGGGTCGGCCGTATCGCCTCGTGGGTAAGGCGAACCACGACTGGCACACGTTCAAGCCCGACGGCGTGGAGCACCGATTCCTGAGCGCCATGGCCGCCCACGTCAAGCACGCGTTTGAGAGCAAGAAGCACCACTTCTTCGATTGGCGCGCGCTCACCGAGAAGGCCAAGTCGGACAACATGTGGGAGATGGCCGATAACTTCCACCAGACCGTGGAGGGGAGCAAGCACGAGACCCTCGCGTTCATGGACTGGACACGGACGGCGCTCCCGGAGAAGTTTGCGGTGAACCTCGACGTGCAGTTCGCCAAGCAGGCGGAGGAGGAGGAGGCGCGCAGGTCTAAAGAGGAGACGGAACGGAAGGCGCGGGAGGCGCGGGAGAAGAAGGAACGCGAGGAACGGGAGGCGAGAGAGGCGAAAGAGGCGAAGGCGACCCTGCGGGATAACCTCGCCGACGCGCAGAAGATGGCTGACAACATCGAGTCCTTCCTCACCAAGCAGCGGGAGAAGCTGTTCAAGGAGACGGGGGTGCTCCGCTGACTGTGATCTTGTACGACTGTATCGGTGTAATATGCGTTAAAAAGCATCATTTCAAAAAAAAAAACCGATCCCAACTGAGCCGCAGTGGAAGATCTCGTCCCGTCACAGCCGATCTCTTTTTCGAGCTCCGATTGGATGATTTTCGTAGATCCGCCACGTAACAAAGGGAGCCTCCGATCCTCCCGGGACCCACTCCTAATCGAGCGAACCCTCGTAACGATAGACAGGTGAGCGTCCCGTCCGGATCCCACGAGCCTAGCCACGGTTTCAGTCGTCCCGGACGTCGCGTTGCGTGCGCGATTCGACCCCTCACACCCCGTCCCCGAGACGCGCGGGACCGGGCCGTGGGGGGGAAAAAATGACCGCCCTATCCCGATATAATCCGATTGCCACCCGCGACCCCGTCGTCCCACCGCGCCCCGAGGGATTCGGCAGACTGACCCGGACATCCCGCTCCGATCATCGCGCAGTATGTCGACCCTGACCTCCTGCGTCGCCCGCGCCGTCGTCGCCCCCAAGGCCGCGGCCAAGCGCTCCGCTGCCGCCAAGAAGGCTGCCAAGCCCTCCCCCGCGCTCCCCGCCGGTGCCTTCGCGGCCGCGTCCCTCGCGGCGACCCCCGCCGCGTTCGCCGCGACCGAGGCCATCTCCCAGACTGCCGATGGCGTCGGCGTCGCCGTCGGCGGCGCTGTCGTCGTCGCGGGCGCGGCCGGCCTCCTCATCGCGGCCGATCCCAACAAGCGCCGCGAGGACATGATGTCCGAGACTGGCGGCGACGAGGCCGCGTCTGTCCGCAACTACTTCGACACCGAGGGGTTCAACCGCTGGAAGAAGATCTACGGCGAGACGGACGAGGTGAACAAGGTGCAGCTCGACATCCGCAACGGCCACCAGCAGACCGTGGACAAGATCCTCGACTGGACCGCGGGGATCGACATGACCGGCAAGACGGTGTGCGACGCCGGCTGCGGCACCGGCTCCCTCGCCATCCCCCTGGCCCTCCGCGGCGCGTCCGTCTCCGCGTCCGACATCTCCTCCGCCATGGTCGGCGAGGCCGAGGTGCGGTACAACGAGCAGGTCAAGGCTGGCGCCAAGGCTCCCGCCGTCGCGCCCAAGTTTGAGGCGCTCGGCCTGGAGGAGTGCTCGGGGAAGTACGACGTGGTGACCTGCATCGACGTCATGATCCACTACCCCACCGACAGGGTCAACGGCATGATCAACCACCTCGCGTCCCTCTCCGACGACAAGCTCATCATCTCTTTCGCCCCCAAGACGCTCGCATACTCCATCCTCAAGCGCATCGGGGAGCTCTTCCCGGGCCCCTCCAAGGCGACCCGCGCGTACCTGCACGCCGAGGAGGACGTCGAAACCGCGCTCAACGCCGCGGGCTTCAAGGTGACCAGACGGGAGATGACGGCCACCTCCTTTTACTTCAGCCGCCTTCTCGAGTGCCAGAGGGTGTGAAGAGCCGGGCGAGCGGAGGAGAGATGACGCGGGGATAGATTTGAGCAGCTGTACAGTCGACTAATAATACTCAGTCTAGCTAGATGACGAAATCACGCGAAACGCTCATCAGTCCACCTGCTCGTTGAACGCCCCCGGTGAGACGGTCACCGCCCCGAACAGCGGAGCCCCCTCCGGTGTGTCGATATCCTCCACCGGGATCAGCGTCCGCTTCAGCGGCGGCGTGTCCGGTACGGCTTCCGCGAACGGCTCGACAACCGCCTCACTCGGCGAGTCATCCTCCCCGTCTGCACCTTCGACCCTCTCCCGCTCTTCGACCCTCTCCTGTTCCAGCCTCTCACGTTCCAGCCTCTCCTGTTCCAGCCTCTCCCGTCGCGCCTCCTCCCCCCGCTTGATCCGCTCCTTCTTGAGCTCCTCCTCCTTTGCCCGAGCCGCCTCCGCCTCCGCCGTCACCCGCGGGTTGAGCTCGTCCCAATCCTCGCCAACCTTTTCCAGCATCCACCGCATGCCGTCGTCCACCCCCGCGTCCCCCGCGGCGCCTTGCTTCCCCTCTTTCCTCAGCGCCGTGCACGCCACGACGCGGTGCCGCTCGTTCCGAAGCGTGGCGAGCCCCAGCGCGATCGCCACCTCCTCCGCGGACTTGGCCCCGGGCGCGTCCTGCTTGTTTGCAAAGACGACGATGGGCTTCCCGCTGAGGTGCGGGTCCCGCAACGTCCGCGCGAACACGTCCGCGCACTCGTCGAGCCTCGAGTCGTCGCTCGAGTCGACGACGAACGCGCAGCCGTGCACGTCGGCCGTGTACGCCTTCCATATCCCCCGAATCTTCTCGCCCCCGCCCAGGTCGAAGACGTCCACGTCGAACCCGCCGCGGGTCAACGACTCGTTGTTGAAGCCGAACGTGGGCATCGTGGGCTCCGGGTCCTGCCCCAGCAGCGTCTGCAGCAGCGTGGATTTACCCGCACCGTCTAGCCCGACGAGTACCTGCGACGTTGGGGGCGAACGAGGGGTTCGTGAGCGGTTCGGTACGACGGGAAGAGGGAGGGGCGGTGGCGGGGGGAATGACGAGATGTCACGAGACGGTCGCGTGCGGGCGTCGGCGCGGACGTGGGCGACGCCGGGGCGTCCCTCGCACCAGCTTGAGATTCTTGCCGGTCTTTTTCCCCTTTCTGCCGCCTCCCTTGCCTCCGTCGGTCCCGAGGCACAGGCACCCCATGGCACCGTCGCGGCGTCCTCTCGGTGCCGTCTCGAACTGTGCTGGCTGCCTCGGCGGCCCCGACGTCCCGGTCCCGCCAATTTTTGGACCCTGATCGGCCGCCGCCCGGATTCGTCATTGCCCGGGGCGCAGACACGAGAAGGGAGGTATCGATCGCGCGAGGCGCGACGCGACGCTTCAGGAACCATGGCGGTGAGTTCCAGCCCCCAGGCGACGTCCTCCGATCCCTCCCGACCCGCTCGATACCCCCGCCCCCGCCCGATCGCCCCCGCACCCGTCGCTTCAATTTTTTTCCTCGGAACTGACACTGACAACCTCGTTGTCTTCTCCCTTGTCACGCAGGGCGCTTTCGACCCCGACCGGCGACTGGTCACCATCGGGGAGTTCGGCTCGGACTTTAAGGGTAAGCGCATACAGGTGTTGTGGCCCGACACCGGCAGCTGGTACAACGCCGAGGTGCGCAAGGTGAACGTCAAGGCCAAGACCGCGAGCCTGTGGTACGTCGATTCCGAGGAGCTCGAGGACATCAACCTGTACGAGGCGATCCTCAACATGGAGGTGTCGTGGCCCAAGGAGAACTCCCCGGTGGCCACGTCCCCGCTGAAGAGCGGCAAGCGTAAACCCACGGATGACGATGACGATGAGGAGGAGGAAGACGAGTCCGACAGCGACGACGACCTCCCCCTCGCGTCCCTAGCCCCGAAGCGCGCGCCCGCCAAGAAAAAGCCCGCCGAGAAGAAGCCCGCCGAGAAGAAGAAGCGGGCGAAGACCGCCCCGACACCCCACCAGCGCAACCTCGCCGATCCCCGCACGGGGGTGCGCGAGAACGTCTTCGCCAAGTTCCTCGAGGCGATGAAGATGGCGCAGGGCGAGTCCCCGCCCTCGGCACCCCCGAGGGACGACGCCGCACTCGCCACAATCGCCGCCGACGTCGAGGCGCGCCTGTACGCGTTCATCGACCCGAAGGAGTACAACGCCAAGGCGCGCACCCTCGTGTTCAACCTCAAGGACATTCGGAACCCGGGTCTTCGCGCGGAGGTGCTCGCGGGCGTCATCCCGGCGGATGAGCTCGTGCGCATGTCCCCGACGGACCTGGCGAACAAGGACCTGCAGGAGATGCGCCGCGAGCGCGAGGCGAAGATCGGCGAGGACGCGTTCCTACCCGACGCGCCCGAGGGCGCGCGGGTGCGGAAGACGCACAAGGGCGAGGAGGTGATGTTCGACGCGAGGGAGATTCTGGAGGATGAGCACGTGACGGGGGACGGGCTCGGGCACAGGGAGACGCCGTCGCTGGCGCCGTCCGACTCGTTCCACACTGGGGTTGACGGGGACGCGTCTGACGCATCTGATGGGGACGGGGAACGGGGACCCACCATGGCGGCGGGGGAACCCGACGAGGGGACCACGCCGAGGGCGCCGTCCGGGAGCCCCCCCGGCACGCCCCCGGGGCGAGACGGCGGCGGCGACGACGACGACGGCGGCGAGCCCGGGGGAATCATGCCCAGCTTTGAGCAGTTCGCCGCCGGCGCGGGATCCGACGAAGACGACGACCGCGCGGCTGCGCCATCAGACCCCGGAGCCGGGGCGGACATTGGGGACGAGGACGAGGAGTACGATCCCGCGAAGGGTTTCGACGACGACGCCGACGACGCAGCTGTTGGGGACGACGACACGGCTGTTGGAGACGACGCAGCCCTCCCCCGCGAACCCTCCCCCGCGCCCGAACCGGCTCCCGCCGCTCGAGACGACCCCCCGCGCCGCACACGAACGGAGCGCGAACACGGCGAATGGTCCGGGACGGTCCGGTGCCAGGGGCTGCGCGACTGCGTGGTCCGCGCGGTGCCCGTCGGGGGGGAGCGAGCGGATTTCGCGCCCCTGTTCCCCGCGTCCCTGGAGATCAAAGGGCGGGTCGCCTTCGACGCCACGCACCGGTTCATCCGCCAGGTTGTGGACAAGTCGAGGACTCGCGCGGTGACGGCGGCGGTGTGCGGCCCGGACCCGGCGGCGGATAACTCGGCGTTCAACGACAAGGCTGTGGCGGCGCTCGCGTCGCAGTACGGCAAGCGCGAACGATGCGGGGTGGCGGAGCCGATCACCGGGGTGCTCGAGGTGTATTTCATCCCCCGGGGCAAGCTCGCGGATAAGCTCATGAGCTCGCTCGCGAGAAAGTCCAAGGCGAAGCTCCGGGGCAAGGGGGACATGCTCATGGTGGCCGTGCACAAGCGGGGTATAGGGCCCGACGCGAAGCCCCTCCCCGCGGAACAGCCGCGGGTTCCCCACGCGGCGGACCCCCTCCCGACCGTTCCCGGGGGCCGTGGCACCCCCCCGCCCAACGTATCGTCAGGCCCTCGGACAGACGACAGGCCGGGCGCCGAGGACATCCAGGATCTCCTCAACCAGGTCAACAGCCAGTTCGGGGGTGCTCACCCGCCCGCGGGGATGCCCCCGCCCCTCGCGCCGCCGCCCCCCCTCGGCGGCGGGCTGAACGTGATGTCGGGACCCTTCCCCGACGGGGCCCCGCCGCCCATCCCGGGGTACTCCCCGTCGGGCCGAGGCGGCGCCCCCTTCGACGCCGGTCGCGCGCGCGCGCCCCCGATGGACTACCCCCCGAGGCCGCCGCAGTACGGCGCCCCGCCCCCCCACGGGTACAACAACGCCGGCGGGGGCTATCAGGGCGGAGGACCGGGGCCCCCGTATCGGGGCGGCAGGTCCCCGCCGAGGCGGTCGCCTCCTCGGGGCGGCCCCGGGGGGTTCAGGTCGCCGCCGCGAGACCGAGGCGGGTACGGGAGTGCGGGGTTCGGCGGGCCCCCGCCCGGCCGGGGGTACGATCGGGGCCCGTCGCCGCCGCGGGACCGCGGCGCGGGATTCGGCGGGCCGCCGGGCGGAGGTCAGTGGGGCGGCGGCCCCCCGCGGGGTGGGTACGGGCCCCCACCCGGACCAGGGGGTCCACATCCCCACGGATACGGCGGGGCACCGCCCCCGCCGCGGGACTATCGCGGGTACGGCGGAAACGGGGGCGGCCCAGAGCGGAGGAACGTCCCTCCGCCCCCGGGACGGTACCAGTAAAAGTAGCTAGCGACGCGCACTGCGAACACTATCGACGAACGTTATCCATTCCACGCACGGTTATACGCGAATCTCTCTCTGTATCTCTGTTATTACACGTACTCGGAGTCCTCCGCGGACGACAGGGGCGCTCGCCGAGGGCTCACTCGCGCGGGGGCCTCCCTTCCTCGCGGGGACCCCCCGTTCCCCATCTTGCCGTTCAGGTTCGACATCCTGGGCGACATCCTGGGCGACATCCTCGGGGACATCCTCGGGGACATCGGCGGGTTGGTCTCGGCGACTTCCTCGCCCGCGAGCCACCTGTCTGCGAGGAGCTGCTCGGCGGTGAGCCGATCCCCCGGCTCCGACCTGAGCAGAGCCTGGATCACTCGCTTTGCCTCCGGGGAGATGTTGCTCCACACCGGTTTCTCGTACTCCCTCTGCAGGGTGACGTCCATGCGCCTGCGAAGCCCCAGCGACTCCTTGCTCGCGTCGAACAGGTGATACCCCCCCAGCGCGATGAACGCGGTGACCCCGGCGGACCAAAGGTCAACCTCGGGTCGCGTGTTGCTCGGCCGATCGGGGCGCAGCCGCCTGCCCCGGGTATCCGTCAGCATCCCCAGCTCGCCGTTCTTACCCGGCGCGGTCATCCCTATGTCCGCGAGCACCTCCGGCGCGGCGTACTCCACGGTCCCCTGGAGCCTGTCCCCCGTCAGGTCCTTGGCGAGGAACGCGCGGGACCTGCAGCCGTCTCGATCCGACGCCGCCGTCGCGAATCCAAAATCCGCGAGCTTCAGCGTGCGCAGGTCCCCGGGGGAGCCCAACAGTAAGTTCTCGAGCTTGACGTCCCTGTGAACGAACCCGCGCTCGTGGAGGTGCGCGAGCGCCTCGGCCAGGCGGCGGAGGGCGACGATCGCGTCCCCCTCGGGCAAGCCGCCGCCGACGACGGAGGCTACCCTCGCGGAGGCGGCGGCGCCCGCGCGGTCGCCCTCGTCGTCCACGGCTGTGTCGCGGGTTCGATTCCCGCCGCGCCCGCCGCCGCCGCCCGCGAAGCTCTCGTCGTACCCGTCGAGGACGCGCTTGCGCGCGGCGGCGGCGGCGGCGCGTCGCTCGTGTCGCTTCTTGTCCACCTGGTGCTGGACCATCGACAGCAGCGTCCCGCCGCGGCAGTACTCCTGGACCAGGATGCACCGCGACTCCTCGAATATGAGGTCGTGGAACCCCACGATCGTCGGGTGCCTGACCACGGCGGAGACGCCCGCCTCGCACATCAGCGCCCTGACCGTGTTCCGCCGCTGGTCGTCGGTCATCCCTCGCATCTTGACCACCTTTGCAGCGAATCGAGTTCCCGATTTTCGATGCCTCACCGCGTACACGACGCTGAAGGCACCCTTACCCAGCTGCTTGGCGTCGGTCTCGTCGTACTCGTCTCCCAGGGTCCGCGCGCGACCCTTGCTGAGGACCGGCGCGAGCGCACGGCGGATGGCGGGGTCCAACTCCCCGGCCACCTCGAGGACCACCGCGGGAAGGTGCGAGTCCCCCGAGGATCCCGACGCGTCGTCGTGATGACGCGCGTCGGGGCCCTCGTTCGGGTCCCCGAAGGCGGCCCCCGGGACGTTCCGGGGTTTCGCGGCGTACTTAGATGCCCTCTGAGGGTTGTCCACATCGTCGCTGGGCCCGCAGCATCCCCTGGCTACGCTGGGCGCGCACCCCATCGCGCGTCCCGAGAATTCCCTGTCTCACCCTCCGAGACGGTAGTGCGGTGGGGACACCGCGGTTCGGTAGCACTAGTATCGCGGCGCCGCGCGTGCCGACGGTCGGGGCCCGATCCCCGCTGGATGTGCGTGAAATTCTGGACCGCACCTGGTCGGGATCCACGTGCTCCCACCACCCGCCGGTGGGGATGTTCTGTGGGATGGGGCAACACCCGGTGCACAAACTTGGCCAAGATCATGCGGGCAAAAAAAAAAAGGGGTGTCGGGGCAATTCATTCAGCACAGCGCCTCGCTCGGAGAGGGATGGCAGCGCGGTCGTTCGCTCGAGAGGCCGTCCGGCGGCTGGGGAGGAACACAGATGAGATCATCGCGCCGCTTTCGCTCGGATATATCCCCGGAAGGCTCGCACGCGGGCGCCTGGTCGAGGATTCGACCCGCGAATCGTCGTCTCGGTACCTGGCGACGAGGACGTTCGGGGAGGCCCCATCTCACGGAACCCCCGCGGGGCTCGCTGTCGCCGCGGCCGCGGAGCGAATCATCACCCCGAGCACCTGCGAGCACCTGCGCACGCGGGGCTACGCGATCGTCGACGGCGCCATGGAAGGCATCGACGTCGATGGGGTCCCCCTCGCGGAGGCGATGCTGAACGAGCTTCGATCGCTCTCGTCGTCCCCCGGGGTGATGGCGCGCAACGCGACGGTGCTCGTGGGGAAAGACGGGGTCGCGAACAGGCTCGAGAAGTCCAACATCTTCGAGGCGGAGGTGCACGCGTTGAGCGAGGAATCCCTCGCCGACGCCCCGACCCTACGCGCAGCCTGGGAGGATCGCACGCAGCTCACCCTTCTCAACGTCATGCTCCCCGCGAGAGCGCCGCCCCAGTCGCTGCACTACCAGAGCGTCAAGCTGCAGCGCAACGCGGGCCGGGGCGGGTGCTTCCCGCTGCACTTCGACTCGGACGCGGGACTGGACGCCAGGGTGGTCACCGCGCTCACGTACCTGAACCCCACGTGGAAGCCCGGCGACGGGGGCGAGCTCGTGCTGTTCCCGTTCCCGGACGACCCAATCAAAGTCGAGCCAATCGCCGGCCGGGTGGTGCTGTTCTCCTCCGCGAACACGCTCCACAGGGTGCTGCCGTCCGCCGCGGAGAGGTTCTGTTTCACCACGTGGTTCTTCGCGAAACAGGCGCGGAGCGACGACGGGGACGAAGGGCGCACTACTACTCATACAGGGGCGGCGTCGACACAGCTGGCGAGAAAAGCGGCTGACAAATACTGGGGCTCGGGGAAGTCAAACGACGACCTGTGGCCGGAACCCGGCGCCGAGGAGATCCGTACGATGCGCGAGTGCGAGGCGCTGCTCGCGCCGGGAATGCGCAAGCACCTGCTGCGTTTGGTGCACGCGGAGGAGTGGGCGGCGAGCATCGCGGAGTCGCACCCGGACACTCCGGAACGAACCAAAGCGCTGGAGACGCATCGGAGGGAGGTTGACGTCATCGCGAGGGCGATTGGGGGTAGGTACCCGCGGGGGTTGGCGAGGATAGGGTCGGCGATGGGGAGCGAACGGGGCGGGGCGGTGCGGGAGAGGTTGGGAGGGCTCGAAGTGCGGTGGTTTTAGTCTAGAGACGGGTTGAAGCAGCGAGAAGGGTCGGTTGCGACTTTTTCAAGAGACACCGTTCGTCAACCGACAGGACACAAGGTGACCGCAAGAATGCCAGCCACACACTACTGAAGATCTCCGTCGCGGCGGGGCGGGATGGGGGCGCGGACGTGGACCCTCGCGGTCCTCCTGCTCCTCCAGATCGTCGCGGGGACGGGTAGCGACGACCCCGCGCTCCGTGACGCGGGGACCCTCGCGCTCGACCCGCACGTCGCCGACGGCCCGGGTGAGACGCCTCACGAATCTCCCGTCGCGGAGGGAGGCACGGTCGGGGCGGCGAGGCGGTGCACCCCGGAGAACGCGTCGAGGTGCCCGGCGGTGTCGCTCGAGGGCGTAGGCGCGGAGAGCGGGGCGGCGGGCACGCCGAGAGGGACGCCGAGCCCTCGGCCGAGGGATCTCGCGTGGCTCCTCGACGCCACCGCCGGGCATCGGCGCGAGGACTGGAGCGCGGGGCTCGGATTAAGCTCGCCGCCCACCCCCGCGGACGACGACGAGCTCGAGCGCCTTCGATGGATGCCGAAGGCCGAGTTCCGCGCGGTGCCCGCGGATCGTCGCCGCGCCGCCGTCGCCGCCTCCGTGCGCCACGCCTGGCGCGGGTACCGCGACCACGCGTGGCCCGCCGACGAGCTCGCGCCCGTCTCGAGGCGAGGCATCGAGTGGCTCGACGTCGGCCTCACCATCGTGGACGCGCTGGACACACTCCTCGTCGTCGGCCTCGACGAGGAGGCGAGGGAGGCGAGGGACTGGCTCGCGTCCCCGGCGATGCGTTTCGACGCGGACAGGAACGCCAACGTCTTCGAGAGCACCATACGGGTGCTGGGCGGGCTCGTCGCGGCGCACAACCTGGGCGGCGACACCGTCGGCGGGCACCTCCTCGCGAAGGCTCTCGACCTCGCGGAGAAGCTCGCCCCCGCGTTCAAGACCAAGACGGGGATACCCATCATGGACGTCAACTTCCGAACCGGGGATCCGCACCAGCCCAAGTGGACGCAGAAGTCGTCGCTGTCGGAGGCGGGCACGCTGGTGCTGGAGTGGGAGGCTCTCGAGGAGGCGCTCCGACGCGCGGAGAACGTCACCGCGGATGACACAGCTGGCGTGGACGATCACGGGGGTGCCGAGGGTGCCGAGGGTGCCGACTCCGACGCCGACGGGGACGATCACGGGTCAATAGACGACGACGTCGAGTTCGAGTACGGGTTCTGCCCCGACGGCGGGGGCTTGATGGAGTTCCCGGTGGCCAGAGCCGTGGACGAGAACGGCGCGGAGATTGTTCCGGAGAAACCCGCCGTCGCCGCGTCCACGCTCGCGGCGCTGCGAGGTCGACGGTACGCGCGGGAGATTGCCGACGGCGCGCGGCGCGCTTTCAACGCGGTGAAACACGCGGTGTTCGAGCCCCACCACGACGGCTTGCCCCCGTCGCAGGTGAGCTGCGAGACGGCGCAGTTTGACCGGAGGTCGGCCATCACGCTCGGCGCGCGCGGGGACTCGTATTACGAGTACCTGCTCAAGCACTGGATACACTCGGGGCGGCCCGCGGGGGGCGAGGCGGCGTACCTGCAGGCGATGGACGGGGTTCTGATGCACCTGCTGCATCGGTCGTCGGGGGAAGGGGAAGTCTTCGGGGGATACGCCGCGAGAGACGCGGATGAACCGGGGGTAGGGGCTCCCGCTACCGGGGCTGGGGGGCCCGGGGCGGCGACGGCCGGGGGCTCCGAGGGGAACCCGCCCGGCGAGAAAACCTCGCCCGTGTCGCCCGCCGTGAGCCAGCCGCCGCCGCCGCCGCCGACGTCCTCGGACGACTCGCCGCCGCCTGGGACGTCGAAGAAGGCGCGGCGGCGGTGGTACGATCGCGATTGGGACGCCGTCTTTCCGCTGCTCCCCGAGCGACTCACGCGGCAGCCCCGGTTTGTCCGCGGACGAGCCGGCGCCGTCGCGCGAACAAAGGGTCTCCTGTACGTCGCCGAACGCCAGGGCGGCGTGTTCGGCGAGGTGACGCACAAGCAGGACCACCTGGCGTGTTTCCTGCCCGGGTTATTGGCGCTGGGCCACGGGGAAGGGCTGGGGCGGCGGTGGGGCGGCGGGGACGCGGCGCGGGAAGCCGCCGCGGCTCGAGCGCTCAATCGGCTCGGGCTCGACGCGAACGCCACCCACCTGGACGTCGCCCGAGAGCTGGCGAGGACGTGCGTGCAGACGTACGCGCGCATGCCCACCGGGCTCGCGCCGGAGATTGCGCACTTTCTCGTGCCCGGGGTCCGGGGCGGTAACCCCGCGGCGGCGAAGAACAAAAACGCCAAAAACCCAAAAGCGCGGTTCGTCGGGTACGGCGACGTGCTCGTGAAGGGATCCGACGCGCACAACTTACTGCGACCGGAGACGATCGAATCGCTGTGGGCGCTGTGGAGGGTGACGGGTGAGGAGGAGTGGAGGGACGCGGGGTGGGAGATGTGGAGGGCGTGGGAGCGACACGCTCGGGTGGACACGGGGGGATACGCGAGCGTCGACAACGTGACGCAGGCGCCGGAGAAGGGGCCGATTAAGCGAATCGACAAGATGGAGAGCTTCTGGCTCGGGGAGACGCTGAAGTACCTCTACCTGCTCTTTTCCGACGACCCGTCGCTGCTGCCGGCGGAGTGCTTCGTGTTCAACACGGAGGCTCACCCGCTGCCGGTGATGCCGGGGGGAACGTCGGAGGGGTTGAGACGGTGCGTAGAGCGGGTCGTGTCCGAAAACGTGGAGGCGATTGCGACGCAGCACGGGCTGTGACCGCGGCGTGGGCTGGATGGGATTTTCCGGCTGGAGATTAGCAGTTCTCGATCGGTGAATGCAGTGTCGCGCGTATTGGTGGATTCAGACGAGATGACGTATCGCTCGTGTATTGCTAACTTATTACAGCGCGGCGTCGTCGTCAGTCAGAGGTCGCCAAAGAGCCTCGCAGCCGCCTCCTCCACGGTTGGGGGCCTTTCCGCGGGGCTGTTCGCCCTGGATCTTTCGGCCTCCTCCTGCTTGGCCAGGGCCTCCAGCGCGGCCTCTCGCTCCGCTGCTGGGTCCCTCCCGCCCATCGCCGCGATCTTAGCCTTCGCCGCCTCCTCCTCCTCCTCCTTGCGGAGCGACTTGTTGCGCACGAGCTGCTTCGCGGAGAGCTGCTTCATCCACCTCAGGTCCTTCTGCGAGCTCGCCTTCTTGAGCTTCGACCTCTCCTCCTCCTTCAGCTTCTTGTTTGCGAGCCACTGCCTCATGTTATCGTCGTCGAGGCTCCGCGTGGGTCTCAACCCCCGCGGGCTCCTGCCTTGACTGGCCCGAGAGGAGGTGGAGCTGTCCGGCCTCCTCTCCGAGTCCAATGACAACGCGCTATCCGCGGTGACCGGTCGATCGTCCCCCTCCTGGTCCTCGGCGGACAGCCGGGGCTTCACCCTGGCGGGCGACTTGACCGTATCCTTGGACGCGGACCCGCCGATCCGCAGGGAGCCCACGCGCTCGAGCGTCGCGTCCGTAGCCCTCTTGGCCTCCGCCAGTTTCCTCTCCTTGCTCTCAGCGGCGTCGTCCTTGCACCTCTGGATCGTCCGCCTGCAGAGCAGATCGACGCTGGGATACTCTCCCTTGAACTTCATGGACACCATCTCACCCATCTCAACCATCGCCGCGGTCGGGTCGTTGCCGGCGTAGGCTAGGATCAGCTGCGTAGGGATCGGGAACGGGTGGGTGTTCGGGTGAGACGGGATTTATGCGGGATGCGACGTCAGCAGGCGTGGGGTCGCGGTAGTTCTCACCTCGACGGCGTCCCGAACCTGCTGCTTGGATATTTTAGCGCCGCCCATGGGCTTGACTAGCCCCTCCGACGTCGTCATCGCGTTGTTACCGACGAATTCCTCCGGGATCCGCGCGTCAGCCTCGACCAAAGCCCGGGTGTCCCGCCCAGCCGCGATCTCGACGTTTTTGTTGGGCCGAAAAAAATCCGGATCGATCGGTGTTGGCGCCGAGGGTCCGCAAGGCGCCGAAGTGATCGGTATATCCGGTTCTCGGAGAACCGATCGTGCGGGGTCTCGGTCGCTACGGGCGAATTCACCGGTGCCGCGCGTCTGCGCGTCCCCGGTAGTGGCCGAGGGCACCCCGCGACCGTTGTCTTTGGGTCAAGTTCGGGTCGGTCACTTGGAAAAATGGAACGTGGCGACCTTTCGGCTTCTCGCTGACGAAACTGGGCTATTGATGACTCCCTTCCACGTTTCCATGTTTTTGGGAGACTGGGGGCCATACGAAACGCAGGAACACAAAAACAGGGGTGTCTGAAAACCAAAAAGACGTTTTTGCACGTTTGGTTCTCGAAGGTCCGAAGGTACGACTTCGTACCCTCGAAGGATAACAACCAAACTACGTAACCGAAAGCATGATAGTTTGGCGTTGTGTTTGGCTATTTCTCTCGACGCCGTAACCACTAAGCCATAGGGCAAAAGGGAGCAAAAACCTTCCACCACAGGGGATTCCCGGGCGATTCCTCAGCCTAGTACTAATCCTGCCCAACCATGCTTAAGTTCGATGTTCTGATGGGTATCGCTGTATTCAGGGTGGTATGAGCGGAAGATATCAGGGGTGGGGCTCTCCGCTATATATATCCGGCTTGAATTGGATACATCGCGGCTTATGGGTTACAAGCAGCGCCTTTTTGCAATCCGGACCACTCTCTCTCGGCGAAAAAGCGCGTGGACGACCGGACCGCTCGAGGGGAAGTGGCGCCATGGGGCGCCGCCGCAACGCGATCAGCAGCGAAGATTCGGACGACGATCGTCCCGATGAAGCGTCCGCATCGAACCCGGGAGCGAACCCCCAGTCCGCGAGCAAGGGGAAGAAGTGGACCCCCGGCATGAGCGGCAAGGAGCAGAAGGCTCGCGCGAAGGAGCAGCGGTTCGAGCAGCACCGACGCAAGGCGGAGAGGGAGCGGCGCAACGAGCAGAAGAGGGCGTCGAGAGAACAGCGCGAGGAACACGGCGCGGTGCACGCGGAGACGACGACCGCCCCGTCGAAACCCGTCGGCAGGCCGGGCGGGAACGTCGCTCGCCTCGACCCGTCGCAGATCCGCCGAGAGCTCAAGCGACTGTTCGGACGCATCGAGCACGGAGGGGGCGTCTCGCCGTCGTCGGGGCGCGCGGTCGAAGTCGGGGACGTCGTCGTGGTCCTCATCGAGCCCGAGATCGTGGCGCAGCGCAAGAGCGGCGCGGAAGCGTGGAGCCAGAGGCTGAACAAGCGCGGCGAGAAGGAGTTTGGGCTCTGCGACTTTCTCGCCCTCGGCGCCGCGCCCGGCTCCCCGGCGGCGTACTCGTACCCGTCGTCCCCGGGAGGGGCTGGCGCGAACGCCGGCTGGGGCGGACGCGTGGAGAGCGCCGGAGCCGCCGGAGCCGGCGAGCCGCCGTACCACACCGTGCGCCGCGTCGTCGCGCGGTGGGAGGACTCGCCGGAGGAGATCCTGTGGGACGATCACCGCCCCGGCGACGGCGACGGGGGCGGCGGACGCGGGTTCAGCGCGCCGGGGCAGGAACACCACGGGCCCGGCGGCGACGGCGACCGTCGCGCGCACCCGACGACGGCGGACCGGGAACCGTGCGCGACGCCATCCGTCGACGCGCTCGCGCTCATCCCGCTCGAGTGCTGGGAGAGGGTGATGCGCGAGCTCGACGCCCGCGGGGTGTGCGCGCTCGGCGCGACGTGCGTCGGGCTGGCCGTCCTCGCGCGCACTCCCGGGGTGCGGCGGGATCAGCACGTCAAGCTGTTCGGACGGCCCGCGCCGCCGGTGGACCCGTGCGCGGTTCGAACGGCGGCGGGGGGCGGCGGCGGTCGGGGGGGGATCCCCGGGGCGCCGCCGACGCCGGCGGCGCTCGAGGAGCTCTCGGCGAGGAGGGGTTGGGCGGCGACGTGCGCGTCGACGATCGCGGCCGGGGCGTGGATCCCGAGGCCGCGGACCGACGAGCGTAGCGACGACGACGACGACGAGGACGACGACGACGCCGGGGACGACGGGGACGCCGCGGGCGGCGGGGGCGAGTTCGAGTTTGACGGCGACGACGACGACTTTGCGGCCGCGGGCGGCGGGGGTGTCGCCGAGAAGGGGAAGGGGCGGTGCACGACGCCCCGTCCCGCCGCGAGGCACGTCTGCGTCGGGCCCAAGTGCGCCAAGTTCATGCTCGCCGACGGCGCCACCGCGGCGTCGTGCGACGGGGACAAGATCAAGCTCTGGTTCCACGGCGGCGACGGGGCGACGGAAGCCGGGAAGCGCATCGCGACCCTCCCGAACCCTGCGGGGACGCAGCCAAACTCGTGGTCGTCGCTCGCGTGGGGCCACGGCGTCTTCGCCGCCGGGTCTCGGGACGGGCTGGTCACGGTGTGGGACGCCGACACTACGCAGGTGAGTTTATTTTTTATTTTCGTGCGGGCAATTCGACTGACGTCGTGTCTTGTTCGCAGGTGAGCGTCCGCGACGGGCACAAGCTCGCGCGTCACGAGGGGTACCGCGACGCCGTCGGCCACGACTATTGCCCGGCGTCCGCGCTCGCCGTGCTCCCGGGGGGCGAATACGTCGCCGCCGCCGGGTACGGAAGCGGGGTCGTCTCCCTCATCGGCGTCGCCGACGAGACCTTTCACAACTTGAATCTCTCGGTGGACGTGAATAGCTACCTCGAACAACAGGAGGCGGATCCGGATCACGCGCACGCCCCCGAGGCGATCGGCTCCATCGCGGTGCACGGAGTGGACAAGGCGTACGGGACCGGGAGGAGCGCCGCCGGCTGGAAGCTGTGGGCGGCCACCACGGGCGGGAGGCTCGTCGCGATCGACACGGACCGACTCGAGTGCGTGGAGCAGATTCGATTCCCGGTTTCCACGTGGCCGCTGCGGAAGTTCGAGCTGGCGTCCCGCGGCCAGGTCCTGGCGGCGGCGTTCGGCGGCCGAGCGCTCCTGTGGGACACTCGGTGCGCGTCCGCCGCGAGGTCCTCGCCCGTCGCCTCCGTCGGCGGCGGCGGCGGCAAGGGAGGCGAGGACGACTTCTTCTTTTGGGACGACGACGCTAAACCGCGCTCGGTCGTCGCGATGGACGACTGGTCCGCGTGGCTCGCGCACGAGGGATGCGAAGGCGTCGCGCTCTACGACGTGCGCATGGCCGTGGGCCCGCCGCGTCTGTGCCAGGAGCGTTGGCTCGCGCCCGGGTCGTCGAGGCGCGATTTTTCCATCCCCGTCGCCGAGTACGTCGCCGGTTCTGTCGGGGGTCGAAGCGTCGGGGTCGGGTGCTTCGCGCGGGGTGGGGACGGCGTGCTGGTGGTGGCGTCGTCGCACGAGGACGCCGGGGCGGACGCTCGGTGCTCGGTGTACGACGGCGCGCACCACGGGACGGGCGACGGGGGGGGAGGCGGGGCGGCGGACTGGGAGTACGAGCGCGCCAAGCCGAAGGGGCGAAAGGGAGGGAAGAGGGCGGTGAAGAAGAAGTACCCCAAGCGACAGGGGGGGAAGTTCCGCGCGCGAACGGCTGGGGGGTGACGCGACGACGACGACGACGAGGCGGACGCGCGAGCGATCGGTCGTTTAACGCTCCCGGGTAACTCATAACTCATCAGGCGGTTTAAACGATCCGTCAGTTGTTCTTCATCTCGTTCCGGAGGTCGGCGATGAGCCTGGCGAGCTCGTCGTCGCTCGCGTCCGAGAACTCCTCCACGACTTTCACGTCGTCGCTGACCTGATCCACCCGCATCCTGTCCGTCGCCACCTGGGGCGGGGCGGCCATCCTCCGCCCCGGCGGCGGCGGCGGCGGCGCGGCGACCCCCCGCGCCGCCGTCCTCAGCAGCTCCCCGGCTCTCCCCTCGTCCCCGCCCGTCAACTCCAGCGCCTCGAACGCGGCGTCAACGTCCACGTCGCTCGCCTCCGCGACCCTGCGCGCGGCGGCGGCTGCGGCTGCGGCGTCGGAACCGGGCACCCTCCCCCTCCCGCCCCCCCCGTCGAGGACGTTCCCGGCGGCGCCCGCGCGGATGCGAGCGGACCAGTCCAGGTTAGCCGACGACGCAAACTCCGGGACCCGGTCGTCGACGAAGACCTGGCTCCTGGCGCCGGGGTCCCCCACGGCGATCGCGCTCCTCGGCGGTCCAACCTCCGTCTCCAGCCGCGCGCCGCCCCCGTTGGCCAGCCTCGTGATCAACGCGAAACGGTACTCCACGGGCCCGGGCGCTGTGTCGAACGTGACCTGCCACCGGTCCGCGCCCACGCGAGTCATCGCCGCCGCGCCGTCGAGATTCCACGACCCGAGCGCGGGCGCCGCCCCCGTCACCGCGACGCCCTGGCCCTCACGAACGGGGCACGTCACGCCCAGCGTCATCGTCGTCGTATACGCGTGATCATCGCGGTACGAACCTCCTCCCCCGGGCGCCCTCGAATTCCTCGCGATGTTCTCCCGCGCCGCGACCTCGTCCCGCCGCGCGTATTCCCGGAGGAGCTCGTAGTCCTCCTCGCGCCCGCGGCTCTTGTCCTCCCTGACCAGCCCGCGGGTCCTGGCGAAGGCGATGTCCCTGGGAGAGTCCCAACGGTAGTTTGGGTTCGGAAACGACGCGGGTTGGGCGGCGAGGTCGGATCGCGTCGCCACGCGTCCGGCGCCCGCCGCGCTCCTCAGCCGCTGCCGCGCGACGTCGCCCCGTGCCCTGCGACGTTGGCGCTCCCGTCGCTTCCGCATCGCCATCGCCGCGAAGAACGTGCC
The DNA here is from genome assembly GCF_000090985.2 of Micromonas commoda. Taxonomy (NCBI): domain Eukaryota; kingdom Viridiplantae; phylum Chlorophyta; class Mamiellophyceae; order Mamiellales; family Mamiellaceae; genus Micromonas; species Micromonas commoda. Next base: position 1,117,445 of record NC_013039.1, read on the forward strand.
GAAGAAGGCGACGCCAGCGAGGATCGGCGCGGCCTGCCCCGACGGCCCCGACTCGTGGCCGACGCTGGTGCCGTAATCGCCCCCGCGCGCCGCCGCGACGGTGATCGTCTCGATCGTCCTCGAGTCGCCGCGACGCGCGCGGCGTTCGATCCGTTTCGGCGAGGTCGTCGCGAACGCCGCGCCGACGCGTCGCCGCCACGCCAGTCCCGCGCCAGCCGACGCCCTCGCGGTTCCGATTGTGTTGACAACTGGCGAATCTGGCGAACCTGCGCGGCGAAGAGGTCCGGCGACCGCGCGCTGGGTCGTCGCCGTCGACATCATGTCGGGCCGCGCCGCGCACGCACGGCGACTTGGACCTGGGCGATCACCCGACACCGGCGCCCGCCCGGCGGAGTGCGAGTGACCGCGCGCGTCGAAGCCGTCGAGCTCAAGAGGGCACACCCGTGAGGAAATAAGTGGCGGGAAGAAATCGAGTTGTCCAGGAGCAGTTCACAGTTTGGCAGTTCAAGGGGCAATGATGCATCTCGACGAAACTTATCCCGATCATTGGTTTTACGTGGGATAAGTTTTATCACATAAACGACTCAAGAACATGAGGGTCTAATCGTGGAAATCATTGGCGTGTTCCGAGCGACCGCAAATTCCCCCTTTCTCCGCGTGACAGAAATTTACGCACTTTGGTACACCCTAAATCTCGGTCTATTTATCACCGCTGTTGTTTCATGCCAACTTCTGTGTCAAATTTCACAATTCCCCCCCCAAATTCCGGTCAGCTCGCAAAAGTTGCCAATGATTGCCAATGATTTTGCCTGACTGCACGCCATACGAAAATATTCGAGGCGGATATTAGAGGCGGAATTTGGAGCTTTTGTTGTAACTTACCTTCGTATGTTGGCACAATTTGAGGTTTTTTAGGGTCGGGTGTTTTAGAAGTAAATTCCGCCCAGAGATTCCGCCCAGAGATTCCGCCCAGAGATTCCGGTCGAGCGAAATTAAACCGTCGATTTTGAGTTAAAAATCTGCCGCTCAGTTTAGTCCGAGGGCCTGGCGGCAGATTTTGCACTGGTATCGAAGCTTCTGTTGTCACTTTTGTTGTCACTTCTGTTGTCGGTGTGGCGGTTTTCTTCCAGTCGAGTGAAATTAAACCGTCGATTTCGAGTTAAAAATCTGCCGCTCAGTTTAGTCCGAGGGCCTGGCGGCAGATTTTGGACTGGTATCGAAGCTTCTGTTGTCACTTTTGTTGTCACTTCTGTTGTCGGGTTTGGCGGTCACCCGCGTAACAAGCTTCGACTCCCACCTCCGTGTTCACACTCGTCACCAGCACCCCGGCGGAGGGACTAGAACGGAATATGAGGCGATCGATCGCGAGGGTGCTGTGGCGCGCGCGCGCCTCCGTCGCCGCGTCGTCGTCGTCGTCGTCGTCGTCGTCGTCCGCGCTTCTCCCGGTGCCCTCCGAGCGATTTTCGTCGGTGCTGACGGCCGGGACGACGGAGTGCTCGGCGGCGTTCACGCGCGGGTTCTCGGGGCTCGCGGCGACGAGCGCCTCGAGGACGCGAACATCACGGACGTTTCCCGCGATCGCGACCCAGCAAACGCGCGGGAAGAAGAAGAAAGCCGGGAAGGAAAAGGCCGCGCCCGCGCCCAGGGCGGACGAGGATCCCGGGGACGACGTCGCCGACGACGACGACGACGGCTCGGACACCGCCGCGGAGTTCGATCCTGCCGCGTTCGAGCAGCTGATGGAATCCGCGATCGAGGCGCTGGAGCGCGACCTCGGCAAGCTTCGCACCGGCCGCGCCTCCCCGGGGATGCTCGAGAACCTCGTCGTGCAGGCGTACGGCGATCACACGCCCCTGCAGCACCTCGGATCAGTCACGGCGAGAAACCCGCAGACCCTCGCGGTGATGCTCTACGACGCGTCCCTCAAAGCCGCGGTGGCGGCGGCGATTCGGGACTCGCCGCTGGGTTTCAACCCGAGGGAGGACGGTGACACGCTCGTGGTGCCGGTGCCGGAGATGAACGCGGACGTCAAGCGGGAGGTTGCGAAGATGGCGGCCAAGGCCGGGGAGACGGCGAAGATATCGGTGAGGAACGCGCGGAAGAAGGGGATGGACGCCATCAAGAGGGCGAAGATGCCCGAGGACGAGGCGAAGCGGGCGGAGAAGGAGGTGCAGAAGTCGCACGACGCGTTCGTCAAGAGGTGCCAGGATCTCACGGTCGCCAAGGAGAAGGCCATCATGGCCGCGTAACTTTTGATAAACTAACTGTTACGACGAGGAGCGTCCGTCTAAGTCTAACCCCACCCACCCTCTACACGGCGTTCGTCGTCGCGGGCGGATCGGGAAGCAGCGTCTCCCCGCCCCGATCGACACCCCCCCGAACGCTCTCGTCCAGCTCCACGTACGACGCCCCCCCGCCCTCGTCCCCATCGTCCACGCCCCCGCCTCTCACGAGCGGCAGCAGCGCCAGCGGCGCCAGCTTCAGCCCGGCGCACGTCCACACGTACGCGTCCAGTCTGGACCACGACCTCCCTTCACCCGCGCCGAGGCCCATCGATCGCGTCAACTCCGCGGCGAGCAACGAACCCACGCCGGTGGCCAGGTCGGCGACGAACAGCAACGCGGAGTAGCCTGTCGCCTCCAACCCCCTCGGCGCGCACCTCGCCGCGAGAGCCAACACGGGCATGTACCCTACCATCTGACCAAACGACGTCAACGCGTCGCTGGCGACCAGCGCACCCATCGGCGCGCGCGCGGCCCCGTTCCCCCCGTCCCGACGACGATCAGCCTGGACGACGATCAGCCTGCCCAAGCCCAAGACGGCGTCGGCGAAGGCTCCGACCACGAACGTCGTCGACAGCGGAGCGCCCGCGGCGGCTATTCGACCGTACGCCGCCGTCGCCGCGACGCCCCCGCCCATGGACACGAGGAGCAAACCGGCGCGGTACGAGTCGGGCATCGAGAACCGCGCGTACGTGAACGCGGTGAACGTCACCATCGCGGTGGGCATGACGCGATACGCGAACAGAAACGCCGCCGCGGCGCCGAGCCGTCGCGCCGTCGCCGGGGACCCCAAACCCCGGCGAACAAAACGCGCCAAACCCCTTAACCCTAAACCCGACGAGAACCCCGCACTCCCAAACCCTAAACCCGAGAACCCCGCACCCGCGCCGCGTGCCCCGCGCCCCTCCGCGTGCCCCGCGCCAACGCCCCCCGGCGAGTCGTTCGCGTGAACGACGACGGGTTCCTCGGCGACTTTCGCGGCTGCGGCTGCGGCGGCCAACGCGAACAATCCCGCGGCGGAGATGCACGCCCGCGCGGGGACCGCCGCGAGGAGCGGGATGGACAGCGCCGTCGCGACGAACGACCCGGCGGACCTCACCAGCATCCCGGTCGCCTGCGTCGACATCGCGCGCCGCGGGTCCGTCCCGGACAGCTGGACGAGCAAGCCGTCGGCGCCCGTCTCGCAGATGGCGTAGAAGATCACGGAGCACACCCCCGCGGCGTACAGCTGGCCGATCGTGCGGACCGACGCGTACGCCTGCAGCATCACCGCGTACATCACGCCGCCGATCATCATGTACGGCACCCGCCGGCGGCGGGCGATGGGCAGTAAGTCGGACACGGCGGCGTAGATTGGCTTGAGCATGGACATGGAGAACTCGACGGCGAAGAATCGGTTGAGCTCCTCGGGGCGCTCCTGCAGGCCGAGGTCGCGGTTGAGGACCACCTGGATGGCGGTCAGGGGCAGGGACTGCGCCATGGTGAGCAGGAAGAAGACCGCGTAGAGCCACCTGGTGTCGCCGCGCTTGTCCCAGCCCCCGCTGAAGGCGGAGCGCGCCCACTCGGAGCCCGAGACGGGCCGACCGGCGGCGGTGCCTTCCGTCGTCATCGCGCCGGGACGGGTCAGGCCGCGCCGAACCCGCCGAGCGCCTTTCCAGCCTTCGCTCGGGGCCCCTACGGAGCGCGCGACGAGCGCCCGGTCCCTCCGACCCCGTCGTCGCGCCCTGCTGGAGTGCTCTCTCGCGAGCGAGGCCCTGCCGAGAAAATCGAGCTCGGCGCACAAAATTTCGGCACCCCCGGCTGAGACTGACCTGCGTGTGACCGTCTCACAGGCAGCGGAAGCACTCTGCGGATGCGTTTTTAACCAGCCAAGGCCGCGGCTTTAATCGATCTCCTGTAACACTCCGCCGAGCGCGAGCCCGCGTCTGGGCGAGATCCGAGGCGAAAACGCGGTCGCCGCCATGAAGCGGCGCGACGGACCGGTCAGGGATAACACCCTGTGGACGTGGCTCCCCGTGGGCGCGCAGGTTCTCCTCGCGGCGCTCGCCAACGTGGCGTCGAGCTCCACGCTGACGGTGTTCAACGCGTGGATCTTCCGCCAGGGGTACCACTACCAGTGGTCTCTCATCGTCGTGCAGCAGATGGTGTGCGCCATCTTCGCGGTGGCGCAGGTGGCGTGCATTCCGGGCGAGGCGCGACGGGTGCGAATCTCGCGCAAGGATTACGCCGCGACGCTCCTCCCATTCTCCGTGGTGGTCTCCCTGAAGCTGTACGTGCAAAACAGGGCGTTCGAGCTGGTATCCCCCGCTTTCTACGCCATGATCGCGTCCACGCTCCCCGTCGGCGTCACCGCGCTCAGCGTGGCGGTCGGAGCCGAGCCCTTCCGCGTCGCCACCTGCGTCGCGGCGGGCGTCGTCGCCCTCGGGGGCGCGATGATCCACGCCGGCGAGGTGGCGCTGTCCCCCGTAGGATTCGCGCTCACCCTCGTCGCCATGAGCCTGGACGTCGCGAGGCTGGTGCTGGTGCAGCGACTGGTGCAGCCGCTCGGGCTGAGCAGCGTCGGCCTCATGCTCCTCTCCGCCCCGCTGCAGTGCGTCATCGCGGCCATCGGCGCGGCGGTGCTGGAATCGGGCTCCGTCGCCGCCGCGGCGAGCGCCGGGGAGTTCACCGCGCTGGCCTGGTCGCTGGTGTTCCTCAACGGCGCGCTCGCGGTGGTGGTCAACCTGGTGATATTCGTCTTCGTCAAGGTGGCATCCGCGGTGGCGGTGGCCGTGACGACGCCCTTCAAGGACCTGGCCGTCGTGTTGCTCTCGGACCAATTCGTGGTGCGGCGGACCGAGACGACGACGTCCATCGTCGGCTTTGCGCTGGCGTGTGCAGCGTCGCTGGGGTACAACGTGTGGAACATAGGCGTCAAGGAGAGGGAGAGGAGGGATCGGGAGACGCGGGAGCGGTGTGCGGAGCAGTACGCGCCGCTGACGGGTGGGTCCGGGAGTGCGACGGACTCGCGTCTGAAGTTTACGCCGATGGAGGAGGATGGGGAGGAGGACGAATTCGACGAGGAGGTGGACGCGCACGCCGGGGTGTGGCGGATCGCCGACGCGCACAACGCGACGCTGGCGTGCGTGGGAACCGCGGTGCTGGTGACGTGCGCGGCGATCCTCGCGCAATTGGACTACAGCGCGGTGATGGGGCGTTGACGACGTCTTTTAGGAATAATTCTTTCACCTTAAAAGTCGAAACGCGAGGTGGACGCTCGACGGGCTAATCTTACTCCTCCAACCACGGTTTCTCGGCTTTCGCCTCCACCACCGCGCGCCTCAGATCCGCGATGACTCGCGAGGGTTCGGGCGAGCCGAACACCGCGCTCCCGGCCACCAGCACGTTCGCTCCCGCCGCGGCGGCTGCGCCCACCGTGTCCGTGTTCACCCCGCCGTCCATCTGAATGTCGAGGTCCGGGCACCGACGCCGCAGCGTCCTCACCTTCGCGCACACCTCGGGGTTGAACTTTTGGCCGCCGAAACCCGGCTCGACGCTCAGGCACAGGACCATGTCCACCGCGGGAGGGGACGCGTCCACGAGCGGGTAGACGGATTCGATCGGAGTGCCGGGTTTGAGCGCAACGGCGGCCCGCATGCCGAGCGAGCGGATCCTTCCGGCGAGGTGGGCGCACGCGGCGGCGTCCTCCATCACCTCGAAGTGAAAGGTCACCGACGAGGCCTTGACGACGGCGAGGCCGTCGATCAGCGCGTCGGGGTTGGTGCAGGACAGGTGGCAGTCCAGGAACGCCTCGGGCGCCTGCGACCTGAGGTGCGCCACCACCGGCGGCCCGATTGTCAAGTTCGGGACAAAGTGGCCGTCCATGATGTCCACGTGGAGCCAGTCCGCTCCCTCCGCGATCATCCTTGACACGTCCCCCGCGAGGTTACCCTGGTCCGCGGACAGCAACGACGGGCACACGGTGGCGCGAGGGCCCGGGGAGGTGTCCCCGAGACTGTTTGCCCTCGGCGCGGGATTGACGCCCTCCGCGGACTTGCCCTGCCGTCGGATGAGCTGCTTCGTCGCGGCGTACGTCGCCTTGTACGCGGCGTACGGCTTCGCGTACAACGCGTGCACTTCGGGTCGAGGCATGACCACTCCCTCCTCGTGCACCATCGCGTCGACCGCGGTGAACACGTCGCCGCCGTGCGCTCCCGCGGCGACGGCGGCGAGGATAGCGGAGCCGAGCGCGGGGGCGTCGGCGCATTTGGTTCGCTTGAACGGGATCCCCGCGACGTCCGCGTGGATCTGCAGCCAGAGGTCCGATCGCGTCGCGCCTCCGGCGACGACGACGGCGGCGGGGAGGTATCCGTTCGCGCGCATCGCGTCGAAGATGAGCCTCGTGCCGAAGGAGATTCCCTCCAGGATGGAACGGTACACGTGCGCCCGCCCGTGTCGCAGCGTGAGACCGGAGACGACGCCGCGCGACAGCGGGTCCACGTGCGGGGTTCTATTCCCCTGCAGGTGCTCCTGCATCACGAGGCCCTCGCACCCGGGCGGGATCAGCGCCGCGGCGGCGTTGACCTCGTCGTAGAAACCCTCGCGCCCGCCGCACATCGTCTTGAACCAGTTCACCACCGAGCCCGTCGACGTCTGTCCTCCCTCGACCACGTGGCTGCGTTCCCCGACCAGCGCGCCGGAGTACGTGCCCCATATCCCCCGGCCGTGGAACTCGCCCTCGGTCACCCCGAGGTGGAGGTGAGAGGAGCCGGTGATGAGCGCGAGTTGACCGGGTCGAACGGTCCCGAGGCCGACCATCGCGACGAAGGCATCGGCGCCGCCCTGCGCCACCGGGATGCCGGCGTCGAGGCCCAGGTGCGCCGCGGCCGCCTCCGACAGCGGCGCCACCGCGTGGCCCATCTGCACGACGTCCTTCGGCCACTTCTCCGCGAGCTCCGGCATGCCGAGCTTCGCGAGCAGGGTCGTAGGGGGTTTGCCGTCGACGAAGTGCCATCGCACGGCGACGTTGTTCGCGGACGCGCAGTACCGCCCGGTGAGCTTGAGGTTGACGTAATCCTGGTACTCGCACACCTTCGCGGCGCGGGCGAAGAGCTCGGGCCGGTTCTGCTTGAGCCAGAGCGCCTTCGGGACCATCCACTCGGCGCTGACGGGCCCGGCTCCGTCGCTGTTGACGCGGAGCGCGACGTCGCCGGTGGCGAGCACCTGCTCGGTCTGCTCCGCGGCGCGCATGTCCATCCACAGGATACACGGCATGAGCGGGTCGCCCGCGTCGTCCAGCGCGACCACGGTGCAACACGTGGTGTCGCAGCAGATTCCCGCCACGTCAGCGGCGGCGACGCCGGCGTCCGCGAGCACCTTGCGAACGGACGATCCCATCCCGACCCACCAGTCGTTCGGATCCTGCTCCGCCCATCCGGGCTGGGGGTACCTGGTCTCGTAGGGGGTATCGGCGAATCCGACGGGTTCACCCGTGGCGATCTCGAAGAGACCCGCGCGGATGCCGCCGGTTCCGCCATCCACGCCGACCACGTACTTCGCCATTTGGATAACGCGACACGAATTTGTGATGACTGGTTCCGCGGACGCCAGCAGATCGATCCCATCAAGCGTAGCGTCACCGGGCGAGGTCTGTTAATAAGGACTAATACATCGCAGATGTCGCTCTCACGCCTTCTTCACGCGCTTACCCCCCCTGCGAAGGTACTTCTCCAGCAGCTCGTACCCTAACGCCGCGAACACCAGGCCGCATCCCCCCCACTGCGTAGTGTTGAGCGCGTTTTCCGGCTTTCGAAGCGCGCTGTACACCGTGCTGAAGATCTTCCGCGTCGTCGTCACCGTGCTCAGCACCAGCGAGTCGAACTCGGTGATGGTGAAGTACACGAACAGCTGGCCGACGACGGACGACAACGCGTACGCGCCGATGGCGTTCGCGACGGCGGGGTGTCGGCGCGTGAACTCGATCCCGTCCGCGAGCTGCCCCGTCGCCAAACACGTGAGCAACGCCGCGACGAACCCACCAGCGTTGGTCCACGCCATCGACTCGAACATGGACGTCTTGGCGTTGGTCACGCGCGGGTTGCGGCGTCGCGTGGCGGCCTTGACGTGATCCTGGAGCATGGCGGTGACGAAGTCCGCGCCGAGGGACAGCGCGATGAGGCCGAGGCCGAAGGCGCTGTTGTCGGCGGCGGATTTTGGCTTGGACTTGCCCATGTTGAACACGACGACGCCGAGGGTGACGACGAGGACCTGGAGGTACTGGGACGTCGGGTACTTCCTGCCCGCGGCGACGCCGCCGATCATGACGGGCACCATCTTGCAGGACTTGCCGAGGACCTGCGTGGCGAAGGAGACGTACCGCAGCGCCTCGTTCCCGGTGGCCATCGCGAGCATCTGCGACACGCCGCTCACGAGGATCTCGCGGATCGGAACGTCGATGCCGGTTCGGCCGAACGCGGCGCACCCGAGCGCGCCCACCGCCGTGTTCACCGCCCTTTCCACGAGCAGCACGAGGAAAGTATGGGTGAACTTCTCCCCTTTGGGGCCGTGCTTGGTGGCGTACACGTCTTCCTGCATCACGGCGAACGTGGAGAACGCGAAGAAGATTCCGCCCACCGCCAGCGCGAGCTTCGCCTCCTTGTGTTTGCCGCTCGATGGACCGCCCGTCGCGGTCGTCGCGGGCTTGGACGCGGACGCTCCCATTTTGATTGACCGAGCTGTGGCTCTCGTGGCCCTCTCCGAAGCCATGTATGTGGGTGTTACCCTTGCGCCCTCCGCGTGTGGGAAAACATCGCGATTGATGATGCTCGCCCGCGCCCGTCTGCCGGAAGCGGCCGGAAGCTTCGTCATGGCCCGAAGGGAAGCGAGAGATTTTGAACCGTCGTTTTCGAGTCAAAATGTAACCCTGCGAAACTTGGCAACAGTGTGCGAATTTCGCACATTTCGCACAGATTCATCCGAGGCGCGACAAAATTATGTGCGAAATGTGCGAAATTCGCACACAGATGTGCAGGTTTCGCAGGGTTATATTTTGACTCGAAAACGACGGTTCAAAATCTTCGTTGCTTCAAAAATTTCATTGGCGAGGCTCCTGAATCGCCAAACCAAACTTTGGCGATCCAGCCACATAGCAAACAGTTAAGAAAACATGTCAGATTTTATCTTTTGAGATTTTGATGTGTGAACCTGGGTCAAGCATCATTGGCTAAATGTAGAAATTTACGTAATCGCCCACGTATTTTTTGCCTATAAATCATTGGATTTCAAAATATAAGCAAAAATTTAGCAATTTGCACGTGCGAAAGTGCTATACAGTGTCCAAGGTCCTAAATTTTGTCCTAAATTTTCGGAAACCTCCCGGCTCGCGGCGGGCTCCGGTGTGCAATTTTACTCTGTACTCTTGTAACATCCGAGGGAGTGGAAAACCTGTCCGTCCGGCGGGAAGCAAATTACGCGAAAAATGAGACTCGTTCCCATAGGAGTGAAACCGAACGGCCGGTCGTTATTCCCGCGCAGCCGAGCATCCATGGTGGTGGGGTCGACGCTCCGCAGCGCCATTGCTCGGGACGCGTGGTCCCTGAGAGGGAGAGGGACACGCGGATTTCTTGGTACACGGGGTAACGCGTCCGTGTGTTCGGGATCGATGAAGCGCTTCGTGACGATCCTCGCGGCGCTCGCGCTCGCGCTCGTGCTCCTCGCACCTTCCGATGTGCAGGCGAGGCAGCACGCGAGTTCGGCGCGGTCGTCCGTCGGTTCGACGGGTTCTCACGTCGGCCACAGGCACAGCGACGCGTTTCTGGGCTTCATGGACAAGCACGGGAAGAACTACTGCGGCGAGACCCACCCGAACGCGTGCGAGACGTCCATGCTGAGGTGAGCGCCGCGTACTACTCGCGCCAACCCCCGTCCCTCGGCTCGAAAAATCGAGCGCCACACGGTCATCCATGTACACAGTTGTCAAACCTCGGCCAGCTGGCAACACCCAACGAACCCGAACGCTGACCGATCGCCCCCTCCTTTTCGCTCGATTTCAGGGAGGAGATCTTCAACCGTAACAAGAAGATGGTCGAGGCGCACAACGCCAACCCAGGTGAGCCGCCGCGCGCGCGCGATCCACCGACCCTCTCGCCTGAAAAAAAACTCCAACACCCCACGAGCGCGAACCCGCAATCCCATACTGTCGCGCGCACAAAAAAAAACCAATCGATCGTTTCCTCACCCCGCCCTCCCCGCCCTCCCCCCGCCCTCCCAGACCGCACGTTCAACATGGCGCTCGGCAAGTTCGCCGATCTGAGCGAGGAGGAGTTCGAGCGCGTGCACCTCCGCTACCGCCCCTCCGCCGCGCGCGTCGCCAAGGTTGCCGACGAGCTCACGTACGAGAAGGTTGCGAGTTACCTCGGCGAAGCCGTCGCGGCGGCGGGCGCGAGCCAGGCGCAGTTGGAGGCGCGAATCGAGGAGGAGTCCGGCAAGCAGTTCTCGTGGACCACCCCACCGAACGGATACAACGCGGTGGTGACCCCGGTGCACAACCAGCAGGACATCTGCGCGTCGTGCTGGGCGTTTGTCACCGCCGATTCCGTCGCCAGCCGGTGGGCGGTGCTCAACGGCGGACAAGTTCCGGTGGAGGACATGAGCGTGAAGCAGCTGATGGCGTGCGATACCCAGGACAACGGGTGCAACACCGGCAACATGTACACCGCGTACGACTGGATCGGCGATAACGGCGGCCTCTCCTCCAGGCGGGACTACAACGACCCCAAGTACGTCAGCGCGGGACCCGAGGATGACGACACCGCGACGTGCAGGGACGACCCCGACTTGCGCCTCTCGCTGGACACCCCGGCGATGTGCGACATCAAGATGACCGGCGGTAACGTCGCGCTCATGGAAGCCGTGCGCGGCGCGGGGCCCATCGCCATCGGCATCAACGCCAACAACCTCCAGTTTTACGAAAGCGGCGTGATCAACGCGGCGTCGTGCCCCCCCGCGGGTCGCGGCATCCAGAGCATCAACCACGCCGCGCTGCTGGTGGGCTGGGGCGAGGAGAACGGCGTCAAGTACTGGCTCGTCAAGAACTCGTACGGCTTGGATTTCGGTGAGAATGGATTCTTTAGGCTCGAGCGCGCGGCGCCCAGCCCGGACACCCTCTTCGGCACGTGCGGCTTGCTCTTCGAGTCCGTCTACCCCGTCGTCATCCGCGCGGGTGACCAAGCGGACGAGGGTACGCTGCGCTCGCAGTGCACGGAGGGTTCGGTGTTCAAGCAGGACTACTACCGCAACGAGGCGGACAACCCGGGCGCCGCGGCGTCCGCCATGGCCGAAGCCGAGGCGGCGCTCTCGGCGTCGCTGGGCAAGATGAGCGCGCGGGGAGCCGCGCTGGGAGCGGCGCCGTGGCGCGTGAGCGTCGCCAGGGACGTGAACCGACGGTGGGAGGGCTTAACTACGTTTGCGGCTGGGGCGTCGCTCGTCGTCGTCGCCGCGGCCGGCGTGGCTCTCGTCGGCGCGCGACTCGCCGTCGGTCGTCGCGAGCGCGAGCGGGAGACGATCCCGCTCATCCGGTAAACGAGGAGCGCCGATGGGCTCTGCATCGACAGTCTTTCCACACCGTAGTAGACTTTGCCTTGAATATCTTAAGTTTCGCCGCGTTGCGTTGCGTTGGTCAAAGAATAAACGCGCGCGAGATGGCGCTCCCGAACAACTTCGCCGAGGGTTTGATGTCCTTCAAGCAGGGCATCAAGGACATGAAGCGAATATTCAACCCCACCGGCCCCGGCCTACCGGAGGCTGACGCCGCGATGGTCGCCGACGCCGAGAGGCTCTACGCGGAAGGTTCGATTTCCCCGCGCTCCCGATCTGGCTCGCGCACGTCGCGTCTTCCTTCCCCGCGTCCCGTCCCGTCCCCACGCCCCCGTCTCATCTCCCCCGTCCCTTTCTCATCCTCGTGCAGCGACGGCGAGCACGTCGGACTCCAGCGAAGAGACCAAGCGCGCGCACGACGAGGCGCGATTCCGCCTCGCCTGGGCGTTGGCGCACTCCAAGAAGCCCGGGCACGCGGCGCGGGCGGTGGACCTCCTGCTTCCGGGCGCGCACCAGTGGTGCGAGAGCGTTCTCCCGCGCGACAGACGATACATCGCGGCGGTCGCACACTTCAACGACGGCGACTATCTCGCCGCGCGCAACGCGTGCGAGGAGTCCCTCTCGCACGATCCCGAGTGCAGGCAGGCGACGTCGCTCCTGGCAGCCATCGAAGATCGCATCGCCGCGGACGGAGTGATCGGCATAGGGGCGCTGGGCGTGGGCGCCGCGGTGCTGGGCGGAGTAGTGGCCACGCTGGCATCGTCCAGGCGCTGACGAGTAGAGAGGCACGTGAATGAAGGAATCTACGCTTTTGACAGTGACTAGCTCGGTACCTCCGTAGACTACCTTCAAAGGTACTTCACAAGCCGGCGGCTTTCGCCAGCTTGCGCTTGTACGCGCGAATATCATCCTTCCACACCGTCACGCCCCCGTCTTCGCACACCCAGATCTCCTTCGCCACCTGGTCGATCAGTCTGAAGTCGTGCGACACCAGCACCAGCCCGCCGGCGTACTTGTTAATCGCCGTCGCGAGCGAGTCAATCGCCTCGATGTCCAGATGATTCGTCGGCTCGTCGAGCAACAGCAGGTTGGGCTCCGCGAGGCAGATCATTGCGAAGACCAGGCGAGACTTCTGGCCATCCGACAAGAGCCCTATGGGCGTGGTCTGGAGCCTGCCGGAGATGCCGTACTTACCGAGGTAACCCCGCCACTCGTCCACCGGCTTCTTCATGTGGTCGTACTTTTGAAGGAAAAATTCGACGGGATGCGACGCCGGGTCGAGGACGTCCACGCTGTGCTGGTGGTACCGTCCGATGGACAGGTTCTGGTGCCGGCTCACGCTGCCGGACGTTGGGGTCAGGTCGCCGGTCATGAGTTTGAGCAGAGTCGATTTTCCCGCGCCGTTGGGTCCCACGAGCGCGATGCGGGAGTCGCAATCGACGCCAAACTCCAGCCCGTTCAGCAGCTCTCGCCCACCGCCAACGTCGGCTCCGGGGTAGGAAAACGACACCTCCTTGAAGGGGAGCACCGGCGGCGGGAGCTTGCGACACTCCGGGAACGCCAGCTCGAACGTCTTCTCCGCCTTGGGCGACGGCGTGAGCCCGGCGGCTTCCATCTTGTCGAGGATCTTCTGCTTGGAGTTGGCCTGCTTCATCATGTTGGCGTATGTTCCGCAGGATGCGATAAACTCGCGAAGGTGCTTGATATCCGCCTGCTCCTTGTCGTGCTTCTTCTGCTGTATGACGTTTTCAGCCTCCAATGTCTTCTGGTAGGTGTCGTAGTCACCCGTGTAGTACTTGAGCTTGCGGTTCGTGAGGCGGATGATGTGTGTGCACACCCCGTTGAGGAAATCCTGTGAATGAGAAATCACCAGGAGACACTTGTCGTACTTTGCGAGATGGTGCTCGAGCCACACGCACGCGCTGAGATCCAAATGGTTCGTGGGCTCGTCCAGCAGCAAAAGTGCGGGCGCTGCGAAGAGCGCGCGCGCGAGCGCGACGCGCATGCGCCACCCGCCGGACATGTCCTTGGTGGCTCTCCGCATCATGTCTTTTTTGAAACCCAAGCCGTGCAGCAGCTCAGCCGCGCGCGCCTCGAACGCGGCAGAGTCCAACTCCTCGAGCCGCTCGTAGATTGGCTGCAGGCGCTCGTCCCCCGGTCCGCCCTCAGCGAGCGTGGACGCCTCGAGTTTGTGCAAACGCGTCACCTCCAGCTTGATGTGGTCGACAACCGCGTCGAGTGCCGTGCGGTCCGACGGCTCCGCCTCCTCGCGCAGGTGAAAGACGTCCACGTGCTCCGGGACGGGCAGCTCGCGGTTGGCGAGCGCGGCGAGCAGGTTGCTCTTCCCGCAGCCGTTGACGCCCAGTAAGCCGTACCGCCTGCCGACGTTGAGCTCGATGTCGCAGTCCTCGACGAGCTGCTGCCCGTTGACCTGCATCGAGAATTGCGAAATCTTAACGTCCAGCGCGGTTGGCCTGGATACCAACACCCCCGTCACCGTGCGGTCCACGTCGTCGTCCACGCGAGCACCGTTCGCCTGCACCTCGGCATCCTCCTCGTTCTTGCCGCCGTCCTTATCACCGCCGGCCTCCTCGCCGCTGCCGCCGCGCTTGGCCGCGTCCCTCGCGCGTCGCCTCGCCGCGGCGCTCTGCTTACCGGCTCTGCCCCCTTCCTCCGCCGAGGTGACCTTGCCCTGGTACACCCGCCACGAGTCCGTGCACAGATCCGCGACGAAACCCGCGTTGTGCGACACGGTCAACACCCCACCCTTAAACTTACGAAGGGCCTCGGTGAGCGCCTGCAGGGTCTCGTTGTCCAGGTAGTTGGTCGGCTCGTCCAGAGCGATGATGTGCGGTTTGGTCCACATCGCCGCGGCTAACACCAGTCGTGACTTTTGTCCGCCGGACATGCGCTTGATCTTGCCGTCGGCGAGCTCCTGCGATATTCCAAAGTCCGCGAGGTGCGAATACACCTCCGCGCTAGTCAGCGGCCGAATGTCGAGGCCCGACTGCGACGCTTTGAGCTTCTCGTCGTAGTGCCTCGTCATCTTCGCCACGTATGCGGCTTTGAGAAACTCAACCGGCTCCCAGCGCGTCACGCCGGGCTTATCTCCGAACTTCTTAACCTCGTAGCACAGGCTCCCGCCCTTCATCGCGCGGCCGAGGATCTCGCACACGTTCCCCTTGATATTCATCTGCGCCTTGTCCTCGTCGCTCATGTCCATCGTCGCCATCGCCGCGAGCTCCTTGTCGCGGCCCAGGAAGAACCTCGTCTGTATGTATTCCTTGGGAGCCATCTCGAGGTTGGACTCGAGGTGGTGCATCGAGTGCTGCGCTATGTAGCTCACGCGCAGGTTATGGTGCTTCCACACGGAGCCCTGACCCGGAACGAGCTCACCGACGATGTTCTTGAGCAGCGTGGTCTTACCCGCGCCGTTCGCGCCGACGATGGCCACGCGGGAGTTGAGGTACACCCTGCAGTTGATGTCGTCGAGAACCGGCTTGGACTTGGCCCCGGGGTACGCGAACGAGAGATTTTCTACCCGCAAAACCACGTTCGAGCGGCTCCTCACGCCGTCCAACTGACCGGGGTCCGGGAACGTGATCAACGGCTTGTCTCGGGCGTTGGATTTGGCGAAGGATGTGCTCGTCATCGCCGCCGCGAGGGACCCGACGGCTCCCGCGTTTCTCACGCCAGCCGCGGATCCGAGTTCGCTTCGCAGCTCGACGCCGGCGAGCCTGCTGCGCCTCTCCCTGTCCTCTCTCGCGCGCGCGTCGTGGACGTCGCCGCCATCCACCGTCTCGCCGACCGCCTCCGCGTTCGTCTCGATCGCCCTCACCATGTCCCGCTTCATGCGGGGTAGCACCAGGTTGGGGCGTTTCTCGCGGAACCCCGGGAAGCCGCCCGCGAAGGAGGTGAGCGTCTGGCCCTCGAAGTGCACGATGTCGGTGGCGACGTCGGTGAGGAAGTCGTAGTCGTGGCTGACCACCAGCGTGGTGGTGTCGGTGAGGGAGCGGAGGTGCCCGGCGAGCCACTCCACCGCGTTGACGTCCAGGTGGTTCGTGGGTTCGTCGAGCAGGAGGAGGTCGGCTTTTTGCAGCATGGCTCTCGCGATGGCGAGCCTCATTCGCCAACCCCCGGACAGCTCGCTCACCATCTTCTCGGTGATCATCTCCGACGTGAACCCGACGGCTTCCAAACACGGCTTCACGTCCGCCGCGTTCGCGTCCAGCGTCGACGCCTGCGACGTCATGAACGCGAGGATGGTCTGCTCCAAGGTCACGAGCACCTCGTGCTGCACGAAGACGCACCTGATGTCCTTGGGGAACCCGTTGATGTCCCCGGCCGCGAGGCGGGTCAACAGCGTGGTCTTACCCGCGCCGTTCTGCCCCACCACCCCGTACCGCCGACCGCGCTCCAGCTTCAGCGACGTCGGCCTGAGCAGCACCTTCCCCGCGAACGCGAGGATGATCCCTTCGAGGTCGAGGCAGTATCGCTTCGCGGCCGACTCCGATCCCGCACCGTCGCCCCCAACGTCCGGGTTTGAACCCGCGTCGTCGCCTCCTCCCCCGAGGTGGTGCGCCACCGCTCCGTCAAATAGGGACCTGATCGCGTCGTCTCCTATGAACTCCGCCAGCATCGGCCCAGCCGCGTCCACCAACTCGTCGGCCATCTCGCGACGACACCTTCCCGGATCGCCGTCGGCGAGGAGCTCGCTCGCCATGTCGGCGACGTACTCCGTCACCTCGTCGTCGACCGCGCCGGGGTGGGCGGACGCGAGCGCGTCCTTTATGTGCTTGATCACGTCAGACGCGCCCATCTCCGGTATCGCCCTTCTCGTCCCTTCGCCGCCCGCGCCGGCGAGCCAGTGCGCGTTTGGCAGCGCAGGAAAAGTGCCGTCTCGCCTGTGCACAGCCGGCAAGCAGCACCAGCACGGGAAAAATTATGCCGAGGCGTTGCCGAACCGAGGCCCAGGAATCGCCCGGGCGGGAGGGGAATCTCCAGAATAATCTCGGGGCACCGGGAAATTTTGGCCGCTTCCACATATACATAATCAGTCTTCAAAACGCGAGAAATAAAACGACTCTCGGGACGTGAGAAAATACCCGATTGCCACTCTGTCATCGAAACCAGGATATCTGCAGTGGTGCGGAGGACTGGAAACCGCCGTTTGGGGAGTTAATTTCGTTCATCAGCCCGAAGGGGGACGACGAGTCTGCCAAAAAATCGGGGAACGGTAGCACAAGGCGGCTAGAAGATCAACACGATCGGTCGGCGGGAGCAATGCGCCATTGGGGCGCAGCGATGTTCGGCCGAAAGTCCCAAGACGGGGGCAATCTACCGCCGCCACCCGCCGCGGGCGGTGGCCTCGCGATAGACGTCGAGGATGTCAACCCCGAGACCCCCGAGACCCCCGGGCACAGGCGCACGGGCTCCGGCGGTTGGCTGAGCCCCGGGAAGTCCGGTAAAAAGAGGCCGAAGCGCACGCTCACCACTCCGCGCAAGGGCGAGGTGAAGCAGAACCTGTACGAACCCCCGAACCTGGAGAAAGCGTTGGCGCGCATGCGCAGGCTGCAGCCGCACGAGGAGACAGATGACCCCGAGAAGCCCACGAAGAAGCTCTCGCTCTGGATGAAGGAGGAGGAAATGCAGGGAAAATTCAGCGAGGGAATCGTGTTCTGGTTCAAGCTGATGAGGGACCACCTCTTGATGTTCTTCATATTCACGATCCTCTCTTTCTGGGCGTTCAACCAGATGAGGGTCTCGAACGAGGAGGCCAACCCCAGCTACGAGCGCCTCGGAGCGCTCGGCCGCGTCACCCTCGCCGCCATCATGATTTGGTCCGAGGATACCCAGCGCAAGGGCGAGACTGTCTCCAACACCGACAAGGACGCCACCTTCGGCATCATCGTGCTCGACGCGCTCATGATGTTCGCGCTTCTCTTCGTCACCGGCTATCACCACATGAAGAAGGAGCAGGTCAAGGAGGAGGTCGACGACGCGACCATCTCCCTCGACGATTACTCCGTCGTCATCGAGTCCGGATTGCCCTCGGACGTCACCGAGGAGCGCATCCGCGCGCACTTCGAGAAGTTCGGCGAGGTGCACGAGGTGGTCCTCGGCAAGGACCTTCTGGAGGTGATGAACCTCAGGAAGCGGCTCATCGCGCTGGAGGCCAACCACGAGATGCTCGAGTGGATGCTCAAGCGCGCGAACAAGCTCCTCGGCATCGTCGAGATGGACACGTCCACCATGACCCAGGAGGAGATCATGGTCGCCCGGTGGAAGAAGCTCACGCGCAGGGTGAAGAAGGAGATCGACAAGCGCGAGGGACGCGTCGACGTCTTCTTCGCCGCGCTCGAGAAGGCGCGCGACGACTCGCTCTCCATCGAGGATCGCGCCGCCGCCGCCGCCGACGCCGCGTCCAAGAACCCCCGGTTCGCTGGAGGCAAGGACAACGCGGGAGCCGCCGCGTCCAAGGACCCGAGCAACTACAACCCCGCGGTCATCAAGCAGAAGATCGAGCAGTCGCTGAAGGACCGCGAGGAGCTGGAGGATGAGATCGCCGCGTGCGTCGAGGAGGGATACCCGGTTGTCACCGCGTGGGTCGCGTTCGAAGAGGAGGACAGCTGCGTCGAGTGCGTCCAGGCGGTGCGCGCCTCCAAGAAGCGCGAGCGCAAAATCAAGGCGAAGAAGCTCGTGGGCTTGGAGGAGACGGACGGGCTTCCGGGGGAGTACGACGTTCGCACGTTCGAGGGCGAGAACAAGCTGGAGATTTCCACCGCTCCACCCCCGTCCGACATCCTCTGGGAGAACCTCCACTACTCCATGGACACTTTCTGGAAGCGCGAGATGCGCTCCAACGTCATCATGTGGGGATTCCTCATCATCAACGTGTTTGCCATCGCCGGCGCCAAGATCACGTCCGTCACCCTTCCCCCGGTCATCCCGGTGTGCGATGACGTCGACAACGGCGGCTCGTTTCTTCAGTGCCCGAAACTTTGGAACCTCGACTCGGACACCGCGGCTGTCGCGTCGCAGGCGAGGATTGACATCATGCCCTTCGTCAAGCAGGAGAAGAGCGCATCGAATTGCGAGGACTTCCTCGAGTACGATCAGTTCATCGGCAACATGACCAAGTACGCCAACTGGTACGACGGAACCAGCGTCGCCGCGGGGGCGCCAACCACCGCGGCTGAGGTTGCCACTTTCCGCGCCGGCATCGAGACCGCGGGGGCCGCCTGGACCGGCGGTTTCGACCAAGCCACGCACATGGACGAGTGCGCCGCGCAGATCTGCTACAGCTGCTACTGCAAGAAGAACACGGCGGATGAATTCTGCAAGGACCACAACGAAAACGAGGCTGAGCGCACGCTCATTCTCATCGGCGCCATCTGCGTCTCTGCGACGGCGAACCTTATCATTAAGGAGCTGGCCATCAGGCTCTCCTTCTTCGAGAGGCCCCACAGCACGACCGCGCGCGAGCTCGGGATCGCCGAGAAGATGACGGTGGCGCTGATGGTGAACATGTGCCTCCTACCCCTGCTCATGACCACCCAGCTGGCCATCCCATCGTGGCCTGGAAAGTTTGACGATACCAGCTCCGGTTGGTACAACGACTTCGGCAACACCCTGGTGCAGATCGCGCTCATCAACTCCATCTCCTTCCCGTTCACTCTGCTCTCCCCGGTGATCATCTGGAGGATGCTGGTGTACTTCCTCACGCCGAGTGTCAAGTCGCAGAGGCAACTCAACGAGCTGTGGACACCGCCGCCGTTTTTGCTCTCCGAGCGCTACGGTCAGATGAATGCGGCGTTCCTCTACACCATCATCTTCTCCTCCGGCATGCCCCTGCTGTACGTCGGGCACTTCGTCAAGATTGCTCTGGACATCGTCATCGATCGAATCATGCTCTTCAGGGCGTGCATCCAGCCCCCGCGGTACACCGGAAAGCTCGCGGCGCAGTTCCTGTACATCGTGCCCATCGGCATCATCCTTCACTTCCTCTTTGCCGTGTACATGTGCGGCGAGAGGGACCTGCCCTCGCGCACGCTGCCCGCCGGCGTGTTTGGCAAGTGGGCCGGCGGCCCGAACCAGGCGGTCGCCGAGCGCGACTATCAGTTTGACTTTAGCGCGAGGCTCAAGCGCGTCAACGGCCTCTTCCCGTTCGTCTGCGCCATGGTCACCGCGGGATTGGTGTTCATCGCGACGATCGTGCTGCAGGTGCGCAAGCGCAAGAAGAAGGGGCAGATGGAGGCTGAGGGGTGCCCGCCGTTGTCGGAGGCCAAGGCGAAGAAGCTCATCACCGACCTCACCTCGTACCGCATCACCGACAACCCGGTGTACCAGCACCTGTTCCCGCCGGGCGAGGAGGTGAGCGAGGGCCTGTGATTGGCGCGTCGAGTCGACGCGAAACTATCTCATCATAAGTGTTAGATCCCCGACGCGTGTTTATCGTCGCGGAACTATAAAGAACCAAGCTTCAGTTGACAAACTAAGAGTTAACGTCGCGGCCCTCCCTCCTCCCTACCTCCCGCTCCTGCTCCCGAACCGCGGCCCGTGGTATTCCCCCCTCTCCACCTCGAAATCGTCCGGGCAGTCCACCTCCACGAGCCACGCGTGCCCCGGCGGCGCCCTGCCCCCGTCCACACCGAACGGAACCTCCTCGAAGTAGTGGCAGTCGCGACCGCACCCGATGGCGTACGGCGGCGAGAGGATGTCCAAAACCGCCGACGGCTCGACGGCGGTGAACACGTGAATGTTGCCGTTGGTCCGCGGGTACAGCGCGAACGCTTTCGCGGGCGCGGCGACGCGCTCGTCGCGTACCATCCTCGCGAGCCTCGGGACGTTCGGGGCCGTTCCGGGGTTGTCGTCGTCGTCATCCGCCCAGTCGAACGCGCGCACGCGAAGGGACCCGTAGAGGAGCTTCGACATGACCGTCATGTGCGGGTGGTTGTGCAGCGGGATGACCGTGCCCTCGTCGTTGAACCGAAACACGCACATGCTGAACCGGTGCGAGTCGTGTAGGTTGACGCAGTCGATGCCCGACGCCCTCGACCTCGATCGGGACGGGGAGCGCGACGAGGAAGAGGACTTGGCGCGGCCGAGCAGCTGCGAGAAGAATCCCTGGGCGGGACGCGCCGAGTCCTCCGAGTCCTCGGAGCTGCGCCTGGACGTCGACG
Source organism: Micromonas commoda (assembly GCF_000090985.2). Lineage (NCBI taxonomy): Eukaryota > Viridiplantae > Chlorophyta > Mamiellophyceae > Mamiellales > Mamiellaceae > Micromonas > Micromonas commoda. The sequence goes on from NC_013039.1 coordinate 1,138,482, forward strand.
GCGGCTCCATCGCCAGGTGCCTCGGCTCGACGGCGTTCATGTAGGGTGCGATCGCTCGGAAGTGGGACTCGTCCGCCGGCGTGCTCGCCGGGTCGGCGGGAAGCTTCTCATCGACCCTCGCGTAGAGCTCCACGATGGGCGCCATCGGACCTGACGACGCCGCCCGGGTGAGCGTCGCCCTCGCCCGCGCGCGCTCCCCGCCGCGGATGGACACGGCAGCGATAGAAGCCAGACGAGATATCCTCGGCGCGCGCGCGACGGCAACGACGGCGGCGTGCATGCGACCTCGCACAGTGGGCGCGCGCCGTCCGCCGCGGACGGCCCTCGGACTCGTCACCGGCTGACTGGACACAGGCTCTGACAGAATATAGATAGTCTAACACTTATCATAGACTCGAGCAGAGCGTGCGCGGATGTAGCTCGTCTCACGTTACATTAAACGACTGACTGACTGGACCCGAGTTGAACGACTCGTCATCAGTCAGCTCTGGTTCACGATCCGCAGACCGTCCTGCAGCGCCCTGGTGTAGTCGTTGATGGCGTGCACGATCTGCTCGTCTTCCGCGACGCGTTCCTCCTTCTCCGCGTTGAGCGCCGACTTGAGTGACGCAATCTCCGTGAGCACGATGGTCTGGAACTTATCGTCGTGGGTGTCCGCCCTGCGAACGACGTCGTCCAGTTGCGTTCTCAACGCGTTAACCCCAGTCTCCCGCGTCACCCGCTCGGCGTCCACCTTCTCCTGGAGCCTGAAGATGTCCTCTCCGACTCGCTTCAGCGTGTTGGCTTCCCGTTCCAATCGTTCCACTCGCTCGTCGTCGATGCCGGTTTGGCACTCGTCCACCTTGGCGACGACGCTCTGCGCCAGGTGCTCCACGTCCACCCGGCGCTGCTCCCGCTCCTCGCGCAACCCCTGGTGCAGCTCGGCGAAGGACCGGGTGAGGGCGTCGATGGACGCCTTGAGCCCCTGCTGCATCTCCCTCACGTGCGCCGCGATGCCCTGCTCCATGGCCTTCAGGTCCGCGGCGACCTTCTCCTGGAGGAGCCTGTCGGACTCCTGCCGCCGGCGAATCTCGGTTTCGAGGTCGAGCTCGAGCTTCTGCACCTGGTCGTAGAGCGCGTTGCGCCGGCCGGTCTCCACCTCCCGCCGAGCGTTCTTCTCGTGCTCCAGGTCACTGTAAAACTTGCTGAACTTCTCCGCGACGTGCGCCAATCGCCGCGCGGGTCCGCCGTCCTCGGCCGGGTACTGGGAAGGGAGCGGGGGCGGGACCGGGCCGGGGCTATCATTCTCGGCCGCCAGGTTCTCGAGCGTTCTGAAGTTGGGCATCTCTATCCTGGACGCGGCGCCTTCTGGGATTGGCGGGTTGGGCGTTGGTCAGACGGAGCGTTGCGAGATTTCTTCCTCGGAGGCGGGGACGGGCGGCGGCGGGGCGGCTTGGGAGGAGGAGGAAACGTGGGGTTCGCGGGTGCGACGCACTTCTCTTGTCCATCGCGGTCACGGTTGAGTCGCCGTGTCGTCGCGGGATCGGGTCTGGTACCGCGAGAGCGCCGTGAACTGAGAGAGGCTTTCGTAAGGCAAACGGCTAAAAATTTTCTTCCGAGCCGAGGCTCTTCCGAGAGGTGAGATCTGGCTGGGCTCTCACCCACACCCGCGGCCCCATTCGGAGGAGCGCCGGCATCATGCCGCGACACACCGCGACCCGCCTCGCCGCGTTGGCGCTGGCGCAGTGTCGTGCGCCGTCCGTCTCCCACGCGGGGCGTCTCCCGCCCTCGCTCGCGCCCTGGCGCGCCCTGGCCACGTCGTCGTCATCATCCACGTCCTCATCGAAGCGAGAGGCCAACGCCGCCGCCGCGCGTCGCGCGCGCCTCGCCGCGGAAACCGCGCGCGGGCAGGGATCCGCGGCTTCCGGCGGGCTCTATCTCGCCGCCCTCGCCGTCGGCATGGTCGGCGTCACCTACGCCTCCGTTCCGTTGTACCGCATGTTCTGCCAGGCGACCGGCTTCGGCGGCACCACCAGGCGACGCACGCTGGAGGACAAGCTCGCGGAGCAGCGCAACCTGCCGGAGTCGGTCAAGGCGGCGGCGGCGAACAGGGAGGTTGTCATCTCGTTCAACGCCGACGTCGCCGAGGGGATGCCGTGGAGGTTCGTCCCGACGCAGAAGAGCGTGCGGGTGCGGCCGGGCGAGACCACCCTCGCGTTCTTCACCGCCAAGAACCGATCCAACCGCGACATCACCGGCGTGGCGACGTACAACGTGCAACCCAACAAGGCTGGCTCGCACTTCAACAAGGTGCAGTGCTTCTGCTTCGAGGAGCAGCGGCTGCGGGCGGGGGAGGAGGTGGACATGCCGGTGTTCTTCTACCTCGACCCGGAGTTCGCGTCGGACCCGGCGATGGTGGACGTGAACGACGTGATGCTGAGCTACACGTTCTTCAGGAGCGACGATTTCGACGAGCTGGAGGAGGAGGAGGGCGGCGGGGGCGGGGTTGGAGGCGGGGGCGGGGTTGGAGGCGGGGGCGGGGAGGGGAAGGCGACGGGCGTGAGGACGCACGGGACCGGGGCGGTGCCGCCGGGGATCAAGGGACACGCCGCGTTGGGTTCGTAGACTACCGAGAGTCGTAATTAAAAGCGCCATATGTGATGAGCAAGCGTGAACCGCGCCAATCATTTCAAAAGTCCCGCTCCTCGTCGCGCTCCGCTCCCCACGGATCCCCGACGATGGGGAAGCGTAAGAAGAAGGAGGCGAACCTCAACATGCCGCGGAAGAAGCGCGCCGATGAGCTCGCGGCGGCGGAGGCGAAGGAGGCCGAGGAGGAGGCCCGCCTGAGGGAGGCGAGCTCGGACGTGCCGATGGCGGATCTGGTGGCGTCCTTCGCGGACGAGCTGCGGTGCCAGCTGTGCTCCGAGATCTTCGAGGACCCGTGCACGCTGCCGTGCGGCCACAACTTCTGCCGCGCGTGCGCCGAGGAGAGGCTGCACGGGAAAGGGGTGTACAAGAACGAGTGCCCGCACGAGAGGTGCACGCAGCCGTGCTACGTGAAGGACCTCGAGCGCAACCACACGATCGCGAGCATCGTGGCGACGCTCAGGGACGCCGTCGCGCCCTTCGCCGCGGGATTCGATCGAGCCCGAGGCCGCGAACCCCCCGCCGCGAGGGCCGACGCGAACCAAGGGAAGAAGAACGCGGACGCCGGGTGGGACGACGAGAGGGGCGACGCGGACGGGGTGCCCACGACAGAGGACGGGGTGCCCACGACGACAGAGGACGGGGTGCCCACGACGACGGAGGAGTGCGGTCGACTCGCCGAGGAGATCCGGGAGATCGACGCCGTGGCGAACTACCTGCGACGCGAGCTGGAGAAGATCAGGGCGGCGAGGGCGGCGAAGGCGGCGAGGGCGGCCGAGGACGCCGCCGCCGCCCGAGGCACGCAGACGCAGACGCAGACCCAGACCCAGCGCGGATCCACCCAGGCGCTGGGACAGTGCGCGCGACTTAACATGACCCAGGCGCGGCATCTCTACCTCATGGCGCACGGCGAGGCCCCCAAGAGGGGCGCCACGCTCAAGAAGCTCAGAGCCGCGGCGGCTAAGCTCGACCCGGACGTGGTGGCGGCGGTGCTCGGCGCGGAGGACGAAGTTCAGGTCGCGGGTTCAAACCCCGACGGGGACGAAGAGCGCACACGAAACGCACGAAACGCACGAAACGATGCGAATCGGCGGCGACGCGAGACGGTCGCCGCGGAGGGTGTAGCGGCGGCGGCGGTGCCCGCGGGCGAGCGTCGAAGGGCGCGGGGCGACGCGGCGGCGGCGCCGTGCAGGGTTTTCACGTTTACGCGGTCGTCGGGCGGGAAGGAGAACGACGGCGACGGTAACGTCTCGGAGAGTAACAAGACGCGGTTCGCGGCGGACGTCGCGCGGCTGAACAGGCTTGACCCCGACGGGCGCGTCGCGGTGTACGCCGAGGAGGCCGGCGCGTCCACGCCGCTGCCGCCCTCCGTGACCCACCTGCTCTTCGACAACGGCCGCCGATTCGACAACTTCCTCGACGCCTCCCGCGTCGTCGCGAAGCGCACCGTGCGGTACCTCGAGGCGATCCTGCGCGGGATCTGGGTCCTCCACGTGGACTACATGAAGGATTCCGCGTCCGCGGGTCGGTGGCTGGACGAGCGGGAGTACGAGCTGCGGGACGCGGGCATCGCCAACGGCGCGTTCGCCGCCGCGATTAACAAAAACGGACAAGAAACGGACAAAAACGTCGACGACCTCGGACCGCCGGGGGGCAGGAAGCGCGCGGCGGCGGGCGCGGCGGGGGTGTTCGCCGGCGAGCGCGTCCGCGTCGTATCCTTACCCGCGGACGTTCCGGTGACGCTCGCGGAGTTCACCCGTCTGCTGGAAGCCGGCGGCGCCGTCGTCTTGAACCGAGAAAACCGTTTAAGCGTCGGCATCCGAGTTGGCGGTCGATCCTCCGCGTCGCCCCCGAGGGCGTCGTGCGACCAGGACCAGGTCCCGGAGAGCCAGCCCTTCGACGGCACGTGCGGGGGCACGCCCGGGACGGGTGGGGGGGGCAAAGGCGAGGGTTCAGGGTCCCTGGGGTTAACCCTAAACTCCGGACACGAGCCGCCCACCGTCGTCGTCGGCGAACTCTCCGACGATGAGGACGCCGCGGGACGGGGCGTCGCCGTGGACTGGCACTGGGTGTTTCACAGCATCGTGCACCACAGGGCGTTGGATAAGGAGCCGTACCGTCGGGCGCTGCTCGACGCGGGCGGGAAGGGACGCGAGTGAGGTGAGGTTTCTAGCGAACGAGCGGGGGCGCGTCGTCACGTCGATTCACGTCTTCGATTTCACAGTCAGACTCTCGTCGCTCTCGGTTTAGTTGGACGCCTCGAGGGTCTGCTCGGCGGCGGGGCCGGGGTAGGTGCAGATGCCGAGGCCCTGGATGGGCTGGCACTTGGCGGACATGGGGCATCCACCGTTGGGGTACATGCCGTTGGGCTCGCAGATGAGCGCGCACTGCGACGGCTTGGACGCGCCCGGGGTCTGGAGCACGCACTGGCCCTCGGCCGTGGCGAGGTGGTACTTATCCGCGGGGCACGGCTGCGTGGGGGAGCACGCGGGGGAGCAAAAGGAGCCGGGGATGCCCTGAATGGACACCTTCTGCTCGCCCGCCATGCAGTCCCCGGTGTTTGGGTTCCCGTAAGGTAACTTGTGCGCGGCGACGGCCAGGAAGTCCTGCGTGAGCTCCATGACGTGGATTCCCTCGGCGGTGGATCGTGCGTCCAGGGAGACGGCCTGCGGGGTCTCGCGGGCGGCGTGCGCGCCGACGAAGAGCGCGGCGATGATGGCGAAGAGGAGGGTGACGTTTTTCATCGTCGGATTCCGTGCGATGCGCGGTCCTTAACGAGGGACAGGTGCAGATCCCGAGCGGTTTTTGGAATAATTCATTCAGACGCGACGCGACCAGACAGGATTTAACATCACTCGCTCAAAGAGGGTCGCGATGCGGCGGCGCGCGTACCTATGGGCGTTCGTCATCGCCGCGTTCGCGTCATGGTCTCTCAAGGGCATGGCGATGTCCGTGCGATGGGACCCCGGCGTGTCCAAGCCCGTCCGCGACGCTTTCGCCGCGGCGGAGCGCTCGATGGGGTTCGGCGGAGGGGGCGACGCGACGATGGGCCAGCCGTACGGCTACCGGGGCCTTCCGGGGCTCGCGAAAGGGTGGATCGCGGGGCGCCGGAACGATCTCTCCGACGACCAGTGGCGCACCTTCCGCGATAAACTCCCGCTGCTCGCGGCGGCGGCGGTGGCCACCTCCGCGCTGTCGCGCGCGATGCGTCGAGTCGCGCGGGGCGCGAGGGACGCCGGCAAGATCCTCATCCCCTTCCACGTCGTCTACGGCGCCGCGTTCGCGTTCTTCCTGCACGGCTTCGGCGCGCTCTGGCCCGCCGGCCTCTGCTTGGCGCACTACGCCCTGTGTCGCGCCGCCGCGGGGTGGCCAAAAATCGGCCCGATCCTCGTGTGGGGCTTCGCCATCGCGGCGCTGGCGCGAGTGCAATTCGGCGCGCATCAGTGGACGCTCGCGTCGCTCGCCGACGCCGCGTCGCCGATGCTGTCGCGCGCCGCGCGCCAACGCATCGCCGCGCTGGACGCCCCCCGCCACCGGGGGTTACTGCCGCGGTGGTGGATCCACTACAACCTCCTCACGCTGCGCATGATCAGCTTCGGCATGGACCTGCACTGGCGTCGGTTGGCGGGCGACGATTTAAACGACGACGCGGATCCGCCCGGCGATCACGCGGCCCTGGTGTCGAGACCGCGCCGCGAGGTGAGGTACTCGCTGGGGGAGTACCTGGCGTACGTGACGTACCCGCCGCTGTACCTCGCGGGACCGACGTGCACGTTCAACGCGTTCGCGTCGCAGCTGCGGCGGCCTTTGGGTCTGGACAGATGCGCGTCGCTTCGAGCCCGTTCGGTTGCGCGGTACGCGGTGGCGAAGTTCGCGGGGGTTTTGCTCATCCTCGAGGTGTGGACGCACACCATCTACGCGAACGCCATGTGCAAGTCGAGGGTTTGGCAGTGGGGCGGCGGGGGGCGGGGGGAGTACGGCGCGTACGGGCCGTTCGAGGTTGGCGTGCTGTCCCTGATGGTGCTCAACTTCATGTGGCTGAAGTTCACCGTCGTCTGGAGGTTCTTCCGGCTGTGGGCGCTCGCGTCCGGGGTGGACGTCCCCGAGAACATGCTCCGCTGCATAAACAACAACGCCACCATCCTCGGGTTTTGGAAGGGATGGCACGCGTCTTACAACAGGTGGCTCGTGCGGTACATCTACGTCCCGCTCGGCGGCGCGCGATACAGGCTCCTGAACGTGTGGGCGGTGTTCGGCTTCGTCGGCGCTTGGCACGACAAGGTCGCGTGGCATCTCATCCACTGGGCGTGGATATTCGCGCTGTTCCTCGCGCCGGAGATTGCCGTCCGCGCCGTCGGCGCCAAGTACTACCAAACCCCCGAGGCGCGTTCCAAGCTGACGTACAAGCTGGCCAGAGCCGCGTGCGGTGGCGCCATGATCCACGTCCTAATCGCCGGGAACATGGTTGGTTACGTGGTGGGCGCGGACGGGCTGTCGCAGCTGGGAAGGCTCTACGCGGACGACGTCGGGAGCGCGTTGCGGTTCTTCGCGATGACCATGGCCATGATGTCCGCGGCGGCGCACCTCGGGTTCGAGCAGCGAGCGAGGGAGGACGCGGCGAGAGAGGGCGCGGGTAAGGGGGCGGCGGACACAGCTGGCGGCGACACGGCTGGCGGCGGCGGCGACGCCGGGAGCGGCGGCGGCGAGCGCGACGCGGTCGGGGCCGGGGGAAGGAGGCGCGCGGCGGGCGGTCGCGGCGGCGCGGAGGATGCGGCGGCCGTGGGGGACTCCAAGGCCGGTGATGGCGGGCGACGTGGACGATAGCGGGGCGCCGAGTGATTCGCTGAGTCAGAAAACAGCTTCTGGAAGGATCGTGTTCGACACAATCGCGAGCGCAAAACGTGCTCCAGCGGGGGCTCGCTCCCGGTCGCCTCATCCCCCGCGCGTAGCGCCGTCGACTGGCTCGATACTCGAGCACACACGTCGTGCATCCTCTGCGCGCGTCGCCCTCCGCGATGTCCGGCACACCCCGACCCACCGTAGGCGCGGATGTCAGTTTGACGACCGCGACTCCCGGCGCCGATCGTGACACGCACCCCGCGGCTCCAGCGCCCGCACCAGCCGCGGTGGTCTCGCAAGAGACCGACGAGGACGTCGCGAAGCGCCTATCGCACGAGCTTAACGTCACCGGACGCGCCAGGAGGGCGCCCGCGCCGTCTTACGTCCCCGCGCCCATCAAGCAAGGGTTGGACCCGGAGCGGTTGAAGCTGCTCCGGAAGAGGCAGAGGGACAAGGCGCGAGTGGTGAAGGACGCCGCCAAGGCCAAGGCCAAGGCCAGGCGCGCCGCCGCTGAGGCGAAACGTAAGAAGAGGAAAGACGCCAGGAGGGCGGCGCGGCAAAACGCGGACGGGGCGCCCGAGAGACCCGAGAAGGCCAAGAAGGCACGCGTAGACGAGGAAGACGTCACCCTCGCGGAGCTCCTCTGCGCGGACCCTCTCCTGAAGGCGGAGCCGTTCGAGGAGGAACCCGACCCGTCCGCGGACGACGACGTCATCGATTCGGACACGCCGGAACCCCGGCAGTCGGACCTCGACGCCCGACGCCCGACGAACCGCGAGCCGACGCCGCCAAGGTCGCCGCCGCTCGTCGACTACGGGGTCCTCGCCGACGACGAGGACTGGCGGTCGACCCTGCCCCGACGGGAGATGCCCCCGCCCGAGGGGTACTCCGCGGGAACCTTGGTCTGGGCGTTCCTGAGGGGCGCGCGGAAGTACCAGAAGGACCGCGGTGGCGACACAGCCGGCGACACAGCCGGCGACGGCGACGGTGACGGCGACACAGACGCCGACCTCGGGCGGGGCACGTGGTGGCCCGGTCGCGTGTGGAAGCTTCGCAACGCGAGGAGCGCGGCTGCGCTGTGGCGCAACCGCGGCGCGCCCCCGTCCCAGCCCAGGGCGTTGGTCAGGTGCTTCGGTGACGGGAGTTTCGTGTGGTGCGCGCCGAACGAGCTCGCGAGGTACGCGGGAGACGATACCCTCAGGGACGAAAGGTCCGCCGAGCTCTTCGCGTCCGCGGCCAGGGGGTGCGCCAGGCGAGACTGGAGCGCCACCGGGGGCATTCGGGTGTACGCGCAGAACGTGCGCAAGGCGTTGCGGGAGGCGGAGGAGGCGGAGATCATGAACTGGGACACGCCGCCGTGGACGGACAGCGACGACGCGTACAGCGACGACGACGACGACGACCGGGACCAAAGAAACGGACCAGACGCACCGGGTCCCCGGTCGTCGTCGTTCGGTCGGGGACGGTGCGGGCCCCGCAAGAGGGAGGCGGCGACGGACGACGCGGATCATCACGACGGATCTCCCAAGGATGGACTCACGCCCGACTGGATAATCGACGCCGGGTGTCGCATATTCGGCCTGAACGTTCCCACCGTGCAAGAGCCCATCGTCAAGGGTCTGCTGGATCCCTGCACAAACGACAAGCGCGATCCAAACATTCCTGCGGAGAAGACCTACGATAAGAGGCAGGATGGTTTGAAGCAGGAGAATCCTTGGAAAGGGTACCACGTCATACTGAACCCTTCGTACGAGTCACAGGTGCAGTGGCGGTTCATCAACCGCGCGATAAACGAGGTGGAGTGGGGTTTCTGCCCAGGTATCCTGCTCGTGTGCCGCAACAGCACGGACACCTCCTACTTCCAGCGGCTGCTCCCGTTCCCGCGGATCTTCCTTCGGAGGGACGCGGTGCGATTCAAGGACTACACGCACACGCCCATCGGCTTCGGCATTGCGGTCTTTTGCCTGGTCTCCCCGATCGTTACCCCCGAGGAGAAGATGGCCACCTACTCAAGGTTTTATAACGAGTTTAGGCACGCGGGCGAGTTCAACATCCCGTTTGACGGCGAATTTTTATCCGACGTCAGATTTAAGGAGCTCACCGATCGGCTCCACGTGGAGGCCGCGCTCAAGTACCGCGACAGCTGGGTGGCGTGCGACGAGTGCGATCGTTGGAGGGAGGTACCCCCGACCCAGTCCCTCGCGGAGGTTGGTGCGAAAGACACGTGGCGGTGCAGGGACGCGTATCCGCAGCTCGGGTGCGACGCTCCCCTCACCGGTCGAGAGTACAAGGCGTTCTCCGTGGCGACAAAAGGACAAGCCACGCCCTTGCTGGCGGCCAAGAGAGGGACCGACATCCTCGGCTATGATGGCGCCGACGAGGAGGACGAGGAGGAAGACGGCGTGGTGTTGGCACTGCCGTGCCCCGAGGTTGAGGAAGACGAGACGGCTAAGGAGGAGGTTGTTGAAAAATACGAGCCCGATGAGGAGGAGGTGATGGAGGATGAAGATGAGCGACGCGACGACGGGGACCCGTGGCTCGACGAGGCCACCATGCGAAGAGGACGTAAGCGCTTCACCCTCGTCGAGGAATCCTTCCGCAAGTCGTCCAAGCTCCGCGGCGCTGCGGGGACGCCCTCGTCGCAACACAAGATTGGGTGCAGATGCGCCCTGACTCGGTGTCGAGAGAAGCGGGCCAAAGAGATGGAGCTCCTGACGCAGACGCCCCACGAGCTCCTCTCCCGACCCGCGTGGATGGGCGTCCAGGATGCCATGCGCGAGGCCGGGGAGCTCTCGCAGTTCGAGAAGGAGAGATTGGAGCGAATCAGGCGCAACCAGGAGAAGCTCCGCGAGCTGATGCACTCAAAGGAAGACGTCGCCGCGGTTGCGCTGCAAAAGGTGGCTGAGGCCTCCGCCGCGAGGAACGCGTCGCGCAGGATCCTACACGCCGCCGAGGAGAGGCACAGGCGGGCCACGGCGGTGGCGGCCGCGACGCTCGTGCGATCGAGTAAGGCTGCAGCCGCCGCGCGCGTCGCAGAGGCGGAGGTTGCCACCGCGGAGGCTTCGGTGGCTTCGGCTCTGGAGGAGGTGCAGAGGGCGCGGCTGGTCGCCTCGAGGCTCGAACGGGCCGCGATGGAGAGGAACAAGGAGTGCGCGGTCGCGGAGGCGGCGCTAGAGTCGGCTAAGAAGGAGGAGGATGAGGAGGATGAGCAGTAGCGTCTCCTGGGCTGAAACCGATTTTTATTGACGACCGGATCGGGCGTGCAGTCAGGTGTCGATCAGTCACGGCCGATTTTTTTGGTTGTTGAATCGCGCACCGTTCGACACTGCTCGGGGCGCGCGGTGACAGGCGGGATGCGTCGATCGTTCGTTATCCTCGTTATCCTCGTTATCTTCGGGGGCGTCGCACCCGCGGCGCGCGCGGAGCCGCCCCAGGAGGACTGGACCCTGTGGAATAACCTGTACCAGCGGTGCCTGTACAACTGCGGCTTCGACGGATGCTCCAGGCTGGGGTACAAGGACGTCACGTACGTGACCGGCGGGTGCGTCGAGGGTTGCAGGAACGGGGGTCCGAAGGACGGCGGCGCCGCGCCCGACTTTGACCTCGGCATGAAACTCACGGGGTGGACGTGCCAGACCGACTGCAAGTACCGGTGCATGCACACGCTGCAGACGATCAGGCGGAGCGAGGGCCTGCCACCTGCCAAGTACTACGGGAAGTGGAGCTTCACCAGGGTGTTCGGAGTGCAGGAGATCGTATCGACGCTCGCGTCGCTGGCCAACATGGGGGTCCACCTGTGGTTCATCCCGTCGGTGTACGCAGCCGCGAGGAACAGGACGTCGGCGACATCGGCGGGACCCTGCGGCTCGGCATTCGCCAGGACCTGGCTCGTCAACGCCGCAATCAACGCCAACGCGTGGCTATGGAGCGCGGTGTTCCACTCGAGGGACACGCGATGGACCGAGTTCATGGACTACACATCCGCCAACCTGCTCATGTTCTCGGCGCTGTACTGCGTGTTGGTCAGGACGTTTGAGCTGGACAACCGGCGAAGCGCGGGGCTGTTTTTCGCGTTTTTCGCATGGCTGGTGTCGCACGTGCGGATGGTCAACAACCCGCCGGATCGGAGCGTGGAGTCGTACCGGTGGGAGGTCAACATGCGAGTGATGATGACAATCGCGGTCGCTCACTGGGCGATCGTGCTGCCGTGGGCGTACGGATGTAGGCTGCGGAGGGGCGGGTTTGGCTCGGGGAACCGGAGGCGGCTGTCGCACCCTGGCCGGCACTCGCTGGCGCTCTTTGCCGTCCTCTGGCACCTAGCGGCGCTCGCCGAGGTGTTCGATTTCCCGCCAATCTGGGGGTACCTGGACTCCCACGCGCTGTGGCACTGCGGCACGCCCCACTGTATCTGGCTGTGGTACAGGTTTCTGAAGGAGGATCTGCGGTGGGACGGAGTGGCGAAGAAGGATCAATGATTTAGACAAATCATTTTGTAGATGCTCTCGCTATAAACCAGCCCCTCCTACGTTCACTTGCCAGTAGTGGTCAGGATACAATCAAACACTTGAAGAAAAAACACCCGAATTCTTCCCTTTCGACCAGAAAATTTCAGCGCCATGCGCTGAAACAGTGGTGATACAGAGTTGGAGAACCTCCTTCATCCCTAAAACGTCCCGCCTCTGGGACAACGACCCGCCTCCGGGACAACGACCCGCCCCCGTCATCCATTCGTTTAGATCACGGTGCCCGCCTCCAGGACGGTGCCTTCGAGGATGGTGATGAGTCCGTTCTCGATTACGTATCCGTGCCCGTTCTCGTCGACAACCTCAGCCTTCTTCACCCCCTTCTTGTTGGTCAGGACGCATCCGGCGCCGATGAGCACGTCGCTCTGCACCACGCATCCGAGGAGAACCGACCCTCGCCCGACATCCGGCACGTCGTTGCCGTGGATGTGCGCCATCTCCGGGTGCCCGTTGAAAATCACGCGCTCCACGCTGACGTCCTCGCCAAACACCACGCACGGTCCCACGACGCTGTCCTTGATCCTGCAGCCGTTCGCCACGACCACGCCGTCGCTGATGAGCGAGCTCTCGCAGTCGCTCACGCCGGTGAACCGCGCCGGGGGGAGCGTCCTGGGGACGGTGAACACCTGATCCTTGGAGACGTCGATCAGGGCGCTCGCTCCCGCGTACATCTTACGGAAGAGATCGGGGGAGCAGATGGACAGGTTGCTCTCGTACCACTCGCGCAGGTTGCGAATGGGCTGCCAGAACCCGCCGTGCTCGTGCGCGTGGATCTGGTAGTTGGAGCCAATCGCCATCGGGATGATGTCGCGGCCAAAGTCCACGGAAGTTCCCTCGTCGATGTGCTCGATGACGCCGACGAGTTCCTTCATCGCGCGCTTGGAGAAGATGTACACCCCCATGTTCACGTGCACGTGGCAGTCGTCGAGGTCGGACACGTTCTTCTCGCACTGCGCGAGCTCGCGGAGCTCATCCGGCTTGGGCTTCTCCCTGAACCCGTAAACCTGCGTGTCATCCGTGTACACGCTGCAGATGCCGAGGTTGGTGGCGTCCACGTCACCGAGCCGCTGCTTGCTCACGCCGATGGTGATGTCCGCGCCGGTCTCGTTGTGGGTCTTGAGCATGTCCTGGTAGTCCATGCGGTACAGCGCCTCGCCCGAGAGGATTAGGAACGCCTCGGGCTCCCACGAGCCGGGTCCCTTGAGCGCGCCGCTCTGCAGGTGCCGGCGCACGCAGTCCGCGGAGCCCAGCGACCAGCTCTTCTCCCTGACCGTCTGGTTGGACGGGAGGACATCGACGGACCTGGGACATCGAAAAGGGGCGGCGCGGGCGTCAGTCGTCGTTCGTCGTGGCGCAAAGGGTATTGAGTTTTTTTTGGTGACTGGAAAAACGGGCAGCGAGGGGAATAAAAAATCTGGGTTCACAGCCAGGTTGGCAAGTGCCGTTGGATGGGTGGATGGGTGTCGGGGACACGAACGCGTCGCTTCGGGGCGCGGGGTTGGGCGATCCCGGGGGCGGGCGGGGACGCACCCTTGCTCGCCGAAGCCGAAGACTTCGGGCGGATACGCCGAGTTGACGTGCTGGTTGAGCGTGTGGGAGTTCCACTGCGTGAGCACGAAGACCCGCCGAACCTTGGAGTTGATGCAGTTTGCAATTGGGAAGTCGATGAGCCTGTAGGTGGCCCCGAAGCGGAGCGCCGCGCGAGCCTGGGAGCGCGTCAGCGGGTTGTTCGAGTCCGCGCCGCCGGCGAGAACGACGGCTCCGACCTTGTCCATCGCCACCGGATTTGGCGCGGGGTTCACCCGGCGCCTGCGCTCCGGCACGACGCACGAAGGCCGGAGGTTCCGGGGAACGTCCTCGTCCACGGAAGGCGACACGCGGGGTTGGTCCGAAACAACGGGCTCGGAGATGGCCGAGACGGAAACCTTGCGCGCCGCGTCAGCCTGGCGAAGGGTCGGGGAGGATACGGGCGCGGTCAGCATCTTTGGAACATACATCAAATGTCCAGCGGTTCGGTTGGATCGCAAAGGCATCGCGCGCGCGCGGGAACGGGCGTCTCAGCGCACCTCCGACGAGGCGGAATTGAAGAACTTCCGCGAACCGGCCTGTCCCGCGGGCTTGCTCAAGTCGGAGAATGACCCGAGGCGCACGACGCGTGCGGGCTTTAAGGGTCGCGCGCAGGGGACCATGGTCCAGTTCCGGTTCGCCAAGAGTCGCGGGCGGCCGCGGGTCACGGCCTGTCCGGCCGCGACCGCTGGCGCGTGGCGCATCGTCGCGTGCATCTTGCTCTGTACCGATCGATAGTGACCCTCTTCCACTGAAATACACGCCCGAAAAGCAAAAAACGTCTCTCGGAACCGTGAAACTTGGGTCTATTTTGCCAGCTGGACTGCCAGCAGGACGGATACTGCCGTGTCACCCGAGAGCCGCGGAAACCTAATGTCGGGTGCCCACGGTGCCCTCATCTTGCGAGATTTGATTGCCTGTTCCCTTTGATGGGTCTCGATTGGCTGAAAGAGGAAAATACTCACTCGCGATTGGCTACGACCAAAGGCAGGCAAAATCTTGCAATCTCCCGATTTTGCCGCCTTTTCCACACGACCGCGCTCGACGAATCTGACTCGGAGTTCCCGCCCATCTACCGCAAACACGAAGTTTCATTGGTCCACATAGGAAGACGATTTCCCTTTTTTGCCCCTAAAGGCAATTTCGTTGGGATGCGCCAACCGCTGGCGATGGGACTCGTGGCACATCTGATCTGACTTGGGGGATCTATTCGCGGCTGTTGGGGATCTTTGAATTTGCGCGGCGACGAGACTGTTTGCTCGATGCCGCTGCGGAAAATTGACCGCAAAACACACCGCTTCGGGGTTGCCGCTTCGGCACAGCGAGACAGTCACGAACAGCCGCACAGCACGGGTCTTCACAGGCAAACAGTCTCCGGTTCAACGACGGTTCACAAAAAGCTCGACTCTTCGATGCGTCTCCCGGCCGTTGCAGCAGAGCGTTCTTGGTTTCGTTTTGAATCTCATCTCGGTCAGCGCGGACCACAGCCGGAGTGCCCCCACCGTGAGGCGCCGTCCCAACCGGCGACGTTGGGGCCGCACGAGAGGGCGACGTGCGGAGTGGCGTCATGGAGGCGAGCCGGGCGCGGATGCTCGCGCAGACCGCGACCGGGGCGGATGCGCGCGACGACCGCGAAGGTGCCCGAATCGCGGCGGTCCGTCGGGCGGTCCGAGGCGCGGCGGCGTCCACGTCGTACTCCACGCCGTCCGCCCGCGTCGTCGTGAGGCCCGAGACGACGCGGGCGGCCACATCGGAGGAGAGCTCCCCGAGGCTCACTCGCGCCGCCGCGGTGCTCCGCGAGGCGAAGGCGCTCATGCGCGAGCTCTCCCCGGCGTCCACCCTGGGAACCCCATCCTCCGCGGGGGGCAGCGCCGCGTCTTCCGCGGAGGCGGCGACCGAGAGCCGGTGGAGATCCCTGCGGAAGAGCTACGACGCCATCGAGGCGGATAAAGCCGCCGCGTCCATCGACGCCGCGGAAGGAGGACGCGACGACGGACCGACGCCGCCGCCCAGGAAGCAGCTCTTCACCGCGGCGATGAGACGATGGAAAGCGTCGGACTCGCGCCTCACGGCTCTGCCTCCGCCGCCCGGCGAGCGCGAGCCGCGCGAGCCGACGCGCGTCGTGCGCGCGGCGAACGGTGCCGCGGAGCTCTCCGCGACCCTGCGACCGGTCGCAGGGAGGCCCGACGCGAGGGAGATCCTCGCGCGAGCCGCGGGCATCGCGGCGGCTGGCGCAGCAGCTGTGACGCGGCGGGCACAGCCGGCGCGGACGTCGTCCCCCGCGTCGCGTTCCTACACGCAAAACGACGCGATGCTCCAGCTGGACCGCACGCGCGCCGCGCGCGAGAGAATGGAGGCGCGACGGCACGCCGCGGACGACGAGGTCCGCGCGCTGCGCGAGCGGCTCAGGCGCGAGGCGGCGCTCGCTGAGCGGGAGCGTTTAGCCGCGGCGGCGGAGGCAGAGGAAGCGTCCGCGGCGGCTCGACTCGCCGCGGCGATCGCCGCCAAGGAGCGAAGGCTCGCCGCCGCGCGCGCGGCGATCGCGACGCGCGAGGACGCCGAGCGGCGCAGGCGCATCGCCGAGGAGGTCGAGGCGGCGGAGGCGGATGCGAGGGAGGCGGCCAGGTTGAAAGAGGTTGAACGCGTTCGCGCTAAAGAGCTCGTCAAAGCCGCGAGGGAAGTCGAGGAGAGAAACGCGAGACGCGAGCGAACGCGGCGGATGGCCTCCGCGCTCGGCGCGTGGCGCGACGTCGCCCTTCGCGAGCTCCGGGGCGACGGACCGGACACGCGCGCGAGGGTCGAGGCGATGCGCTGGCAAAAAAAACGAAGGGTCCTTCGCGCGTGGTTCGCCGCGGCTGACTCGGCTCGCGCGACGCGGCTGGCGACGTCGCTGGCGAGACGGCGGGAGATGGAGAACATCGCGGGGCTCCACCGCGAGCGTCGCGTGGTGCGCGGGTGCGTCGGCGCGTGGCGCGACGTCGCGGCGGTGGGCGCGGGGGCGAGGCGGGCGGAGGCTGCCGAGGAGACTCGGGCGCGGGAGGCGGCGGCGGCGGCGGAGAAAGAGGCGGAGAAAGAGGCGGAGAAAGAGGCGGAGAAACGCGCGGCGGCGGCGAGGAAAGAGGCGGAGGCTCTCGCGGCGGCGGACGCGGCGGCGGCGGAGGAACGCCGCGTCAAGAAGGAGGCGCTCCTCGCCAGGGTGGGGGCGACGGTGGCGAACGAGGAGTCGGCGGCGGAGCGATTGGACCAAAGCCCCGCCGCCGGCGCCCCCGCGGCTCGGGAGTCCGCCGACGACGCCACCGTCGCGGACCTGCTCGAGTTTGTCAACCTCGCGAAACGAGTCCACGCGGATCTCGGGGGCGTCCCGCTGGGCTCCCCGACGAAGGCTCACGCCGACGAGGACGACGACGCCGACGAGGACCTGGGATCCCCGCCGAAGAAGCGCAAGACGGAGACGGGACTGGCTTCCGTCATGGAGGACGACGACGACGCGGCGGGCGCGCTCCTCGCTGGCGCGAATCCGTGGATGCACGCACCGCCGGTCGTCTCGGCGGCGGATCCGGGTCCCGGTCGGCCCGACCTGGTCAAAGGTACGAACGGCTCTGACGACAAAGAACCGGTGGATGGTACGAAAGCGGCGAAGATGGCGCGACGCGCGGCGGCGCGAGCGGCGGCGCGCGCCGAGCTCCGCGCCAAAGCCGCGGCGGCGCGCGAAGCTGCCGCCGCGCGCGAGGCGCAGAAGGCGCTCCTCGAGGGCGAGGCTGAGCGCGCGTTGGAGGCGGCGCGGCGAGCCGAGGCGTTGTCCGCGAGGCGGGCTTCCAAAGCCGCCGAGGAACGCAAGAGGCGCGCGGCGGTGATCGCCGCGGAGTCCACCGCGCTCGCCGTCGCGCACCACGATCGCGCGCTCTTGCTCCGCGCGGGGATCAAACCCTGGCGCGCCCTCGTGCGTGCCACGAGGGCGGCTGTCGAGGAGGCTGAGTACCGCGCCGGGACGACGACCGCGCGGATCCCGTTTAGGGCTTGGTCCAACCGCACCGCCGCCAAAGTTTCTGGCCTGCGGGACGGCGCCGCCGTCATCTCCGCGATGGACGACAGGCGCGCGTCGTTGCTCACGCTCAGGGCGTGGAGCGGGTGGTCCAAGGCGACGACTTTGGCGTCTTTCCGCGCCAAGGCGAAGGGTTGGGACGCGTGGGTCGAGGTTGTGCAAGCCGCGGCGGCGGCGGCGGCGGCAGCGCTCGAACGTCGGCGACGCTCGCTGATGAAAAGGGGCTGGAACGCGTGGAAACTGGCGGCGCGCGCGCGTCTCGAACGCCTGGAGCGCGAGGCACACGCGGCGTGGCTCGAGGAGACCCGAAGGATCGGCCGCGGGGCGTTGAGAGAGTGGCGCCGCGCCGCCGCCTGTGCCGCCTCGGCGCGGCGCGAAGCCGAGACGAAGGACAGGCTCTTCCTCAAGGTTGGCCGGTGGCTCGAGGAGCTCAGGGCGGACAAGGCGCTCACGCCGAGCCCCGCGTCGAAGGGCCCGAGCCCCGAGAACCGCGAGGAGCGCCGCGCGAGGTACAAGTCCGGGTTCACCCCCGTCGCCACCCCAATCGCCGCTCCTTCAAAAGAGGTCACTTCGCGCGGGCTCAACCTCGCGGAGGCGCCCGTCCCGGAGCTGGCGATGCTCCGCCTGCGGAGCATGCCGCAGTACGCGCGCGTGATGCAGGCGGCGAGCGAGGCATCCGCGGCGCCGGCGGCGTCGCCGTCGTCGTACGTCACGCCGCCGAGGACGCAGTCCAAGATCCCTCTTCCCGTCCTGAAGGCGCCGGCTGTGCCTCGGGCGCCCGCGCCTCACGCGACCCCAGCGCCGCCGCCCGCGAGGGCGGAGAGGAAGGACGACTGGCTGGATCTGGACGTGACGCCGCCGCGGGTCGACCTCCTCGGACTCACGCGGGGTGTCACGAGGTCTCCCTTGGGCGCGATGGCGGTGAACATCGAGGTTGACTCGCCGGACCTCAACCTGATGAGAATGGCGAAGGAGAGGCCCAAGGTTAAGGCGAGGGCAAAGGTGAACTCCAACAAGCCGGCGGTGGACAAGCCGACGAAGGAGGTTAGCCCCGGAGGCCTGTCCAAGGGGTCTCGAGCACGACTGGAAAAGCTCGCGGCGAAGAAGCGGGGTCAGGCTAAGGATAGGCAGGACTTCTGGAAGCGAGTCGGTTAGTTTTAGAACGAAGACACGAAGGTTATTTTTTGTCTTGGATGCGATTAAAAAAAGCCTGGCAACGGTCCAGGGGTCGAACCGCGGCTCGGCATCCACAGTAGTGATGAGTCAACTTCCCTATTTCCCCCCCCCACCTCCATGTTGTACAACAGATGTCAGTTCTGTAAGAATGTTCTGCTTTTTTAGGAGTTTTTAAGTTGATTGAAGTTGCGGCCTCATGCCGCGATCGGCCCCTCCTGGCCCTCAGCCTTGGGAGGCGGCGCGATGCACGATCTGGCCACGGACTCGAAGAGTCGTTCGATGTCCGGGGCGCACCTCGTGAAGGAGTGCCCCCAGAAGTTGTACCTCGGGTTCTTGATGAGCTCGATGAACGTGATGAGCAGGCCCCACGGGTGCGGCCTGTTGACAATGAGCCGCTCCAGCAGCACGCGTGTGATCTGCTCCTGGACAACCTCGCTTCCAGCCTCGGCGAAGAGGTACAGCAGCACGCACGAGAAATAGTGCGTGTGGCAGTTGGGGTACCTCAGCTGGTTCGCCACGGCGTTCAGGAACAGGTACCTGCCCTCGGTGTCGAGCTCCGCGGCAAGACGCTGGAAAACCTCCATCGGCGCGCTGTGCGTGATGGGGCTCGACGCGTCCTTTCGGTTAGCCGCGATGGCCTGCACGCCCACGTAGAGCACGACTGCGTTGAGCAGCGGCACGTTGTACGCCGTCCCCGCGCGCTCGGCCGCCCTGGCGTCCAGGGTGAGCCTGGCGCGCAGCGTGGCGACAAAGTTGGGGGACGAGCGGGTCTTGAGGTAGGCGTCCAGATCCGCCCTGAGCTGCGAGGCGCGAAACGCCGCGTCGGCTTCGCCGGTGATGACCCTCGGCGACTGCGTGATCTCCGGGAGCAAGTCCACCTTGAGGTTTGGGGTGAACGGATCGGGGAGTCGCATGTTCCGCGGGAACGCGCTGAGCACCAGGTTTCGCATCTGGATGCAGTTCGGCGGGATGACGTCGCAGAGGTTGAAGTGGTGATCGCACAGAAACTCGGGGAAGTCGTGCAGGAGCACCAGCAGCAGCCTCAGCGTCCCGCGGTACAGCAGCCGGACAGTCTCGGTGAGCTCGGCGCCGCGCAGTGACGGCTCGAGAAACTTGAGCACCGCGGTGAGAAGCTTTTGCAGCAGCGGCCACCCGCGGCGGTTGTGGTCCACCAGCAGCCTGGGCAGGAAGCACCGGTGCGACACCAGCTCGAGCCACGAAAACGCAAACCCGGGGATGCGAAGCGGCTGCAGCGCGAGCAGCGCAGTGGCGAAAGCGGCGAGCACCTGCGGGTGGCTGGAGTCCAGCGACGCGTCCGGGGCGTGCATCTCCATCATCAGGCCCGTCAGCGCGCGGTGGTACGGCCTCGGGTTGAACGCCGCGCCGCGCTCGTCCACGTCCTTGAGCGCGAGGCGGACCACCGCGGTGAGCGATTTGCCGAGGAGCGCCAGCCTGGCGTTGATCGGATCTTCCCGTCTGCGGCAGAGCGCCGCGACGAGCCGAACGAAGGCGTCGACGGCGACGTAGGAGAGCCGCGACGGCGAACCGGGCGGGCCGGCCGTGACGCTCATCCCGCCGGACGCCGGCGGGAGTTCGCTGCCGAGGCAGTGCGTCATGGCGAGCTCGGCGAGGATGCGAGCCGTGCGTTCCTGCGCGTCGTCCCCGTGGAGCAGCCTGCCCTTGGCGAGGTTCTCGACAAAAACGGAAGTGGTGGTGTCCCCCGCGGGAAGGTCCTGGACGCGAGCCCAGTCGTCGAAGGTCTGCGCCACCGTCTCGCGGAGCCCGGGCGGGTCCGGCTTCTGCGGGTCGAAGAGCCCGCCGCTCGTTCCCGGGGGCTTTTTGCTCGACGCGGCGTCGCCCGCGGCTCTCGCGCGCTCGACGAGTACGGCGAGCCCCTCGGGCGCCGTCGCCCGCGTCGCAGCCTTCGCCAGGGCGTCGAGGACGCCGCCGAGCTCCGTCGGCTCGACGCACGGTTCCACCAGCACGCAGTGCCGCACGAGGTGGGCGCCGAGCTCCGTCGCGAGCCGCGACGCGCCCCCCGCGATGAGCTCGGCGAGGTGTTGGTCGAAATCGGCGAGAAACCGCCCGCTCACCACGCCCGCGCGGACCAGCGCCTCGGTGATCTCCTTGTCGCACTTGCGCTCCTCGTCGGCGTACACGAGCCAGCCGGTGACCTCGCGCTGGACGACGCGGGACCCGTCCGTCAGCGCGGCGAGCGCGGCGACGTGCGCGGTGCGGTGCAGGCGGGACTTTCCGGAGCGTTCGTAAATCTTCTGGAAAATCTTCTGCGCGACGGCGACCCTGGCGTCGTCGCCCTGCGCCGCGGCGGCGACGTCCGCGACCGCGCCGCGCGCCTCGTGCGTCTCCGGCAGGAGCGAGAACCGCGCCGCCGGGTCCGTGGCGCACGCGGCGTCCAGTCGTTGCAGAGAAACGCGGAGGCGTTCGAGAGCGCCGGGCGCCCCACCGCCCGCGGAAGATCCGTCGGCCCCGACGCCGATGGCCGCGGCGAGCGCCGCGACGCCGCCGGACATGTCCACGCCGTCGGGGGGACCGCCGGGGGGCGGCGGCGGGGGTGCTCCGCCGGGGGTTCCCGGCGGCGGCGGCGGCTGCCCCGGATACGCGCCCGGGGGCGGCGGCGGCGGCGGCGCGCCGTACTGGGAGACGCCTCCCCTCTGCGACGCGAACGAGGGCGGCGCGCCCGGGGGCGGCGGGGGCGCGCGCGGCAGGGACGCGAAGTCCTCGTAGATGCGCTGGGGCGCCGGGGCGAGGTGTCCGGGCCTGGGGCGGAGCGACTCGGGCAGGGCGCCGGGGAATCGGCCCTGCAGGTACGCCGGGTCGAAAAACGGTTGACCCGCGGGGCCGTGCTTCTCGCGATGCTTCTGCCTGGCCAGGACGGCGGGGGCGAGGGCCTCGTCGATGTCGCGGACGGCGCGCTCGGTGGCCGCCTGCTCGATGAGGGAGCAGCCGAGCTCGAGGTTGTCCACCACCGCCTGCTGAAGCGCCTGGTCGAGCGCCGCAGGATCTGCCGGGGGCAACGCGCCAGCCTGCTGCAGCAGCGTTCGAAGCTGCGAGGTGACGGACGCCTTGAGGGGCTCGCGGCAGGTGACGAGAGCCAACGAGCCCGCGAGGGAGGACACCATGAGATGCGCAGCCTTGCGGAGTCGCGCCGCGTCGGGCTCGACGGCGAAATCCTTCAACACGAGTTCGCGCGACGTCATGCACGCAATCGTCACCGAGCGCTCGACAACCGGGGAGACAATCTCGCGAACGGCGCTGGTGAGCGCGACCGGAAGAAGCCTCGCGAGCGCCAGACGGACGTTCTCCGGGAGGTTCGGCGCGGGAGCGATCTTGACGTGCTGCTGCATGGCGGCGGTGACGCCGCCGGACATGTCCGCGCCCATCTGCCCGCCATCGCCCTGGCCCATCCCGCCCATGCCCCCGCCGAAGGCGCCGCCGCCACCGGGTGTCATGCCGCCGCCGCCCATGCCGGGCTCGTAGGGGACCCCGCCGGCGCCGCCCATGACGCCCGGCATGGACGTCGGGGGCGCAGCCGGCGCGTTCTTGTCGGCGACAAAGTCGGGGTTGCCCACGCGCTCGCGCTGAATCTGGTAGAGGAGCTGCGAGGGCTTGACCGTCTTGATGTCCATCTCGAGGTGCTTGAACAGTCGCTCCATCTCGAACTTTAGGTTGAGCTTGAGGTCCCGCTCGCTGTAGATCTCCTTGAGGAGCGCGAGCACGGCCGTCGTCCATGGGTTGGGGGGCCTGAAGATGATCGAGTCCTTCGCGGGCTCGAGAACCTTAGCGATGAACGGAATGACGGCAATCATGTGACCCGTCTGGTACGACTCGAGGATCAGACCCTTGAGGTCGAGGTCGTTCATGAGCACCGGTTGGTTGCGCGCGTGCGTCAGCTGTCCGAGCCAGGACCCGAGGTTCTTGAGGAGCGATCGCTCGCCGCTGTTTGTCTTGATCTTGTTGGAGCTGAGTAGCGCCTTGATGTTGCTGTAGGTGGCGTCGAGCACCAGCCTGATCAGGTCGGGTTCGTTCAGCGCGTCGAGGAGGCCGAGGTACAGGACGTGAAAGTTGGGCTCGATGGACGCGCGTTTCACCACGAGGTACACGGCGAACCACGGCCACTGCTCGCGGCTGATCCGCGCCTTGACCTCGGCAGCCTTGTCGTCCATGTTCTGCGTCGAGAGGTTGTTGACGACAAAGTGAACCTTGTCCACCGTCTCGGCGTCGGGGACGCTGATGTTCTGGTTGCTCCCCGCGCGCTCGAGCGTCTCGAGGTTGAGCGAGGTGGCGAAACCCGAGCCGGAGCCAGCCACGGACGGCGCGCTCGGGCCGAGGTTGCTGGCGCTCCGCCCGAGCAAACCCGCGGGCGCCGACGGCTGCGACGCGAGGAGACCCGCGCCCCCGGGTTTGCTCGCCACCGCGGGCATCGAGTTGGTTCGTCCCACCCCGCCGCCCGAGCCCGCTTGCTCATCCGCGGGGGGCGCGCCGGGGGGAACCGGGGGCCTGGGCGCGGGCGGCGGCACCCCGGCAGAATTCTCGCCGCCGAGGTTGAGCCCCGCGAGACCACCCGCGAGGTCGCCGGAGGAGCCCGCCATGGACGGCTCGTTCTGGCCGAGCTGGGAGAGCCCGCGCTGCTCCGCGGCGGCGCCGAGGAGCTGCGCGAGGTCCGGATGCGCCTGCGGCACCTGCGGCACCTGCGCTAGGTGTTGGCAAAACTGCGGCCACTCGGGGAGGCGCTGCTTGAACTGCTCGAGCGCCTCGCTGCCGAACGCGAACATCTTGTTGCCGATGGGCTTGCGCAGCGCGTCCAGGACGCATCGCAGCGCAACGCCCAGGGTCATGCTCACCACGAGCTGGTGGTTGATCAGCCGACCGAACAGCACCGCGGTGATTCGCAGCTCCTTCTCGGGGTACTTGGGAAAGAATCGGTACTCGTCAAAGAGGTTGTGGACCATGCACCCGAATATGTCCCGCTCCCTCGCGATCTGCGACCCCCTGAACCGGGTCAACATGTCCACTGTCTGCTCTACGGTGTGCTGACCGCTGTACAGGCGCTGGAAGTACGAGTTGGCCTCCGCCTCGACGTCAGCCGGAAACCCGCCCCCGCCGCCCGCCTCGCCCCCGGGATTGGCGGGATTCGCCCCCCCGCCCGCGCCCACCGCCGCGACAGCCCCCGCGAGCGTCGGATTCGCCGCCACCGCCTCGGACATCGCCGCGCGGAGCTCCGTCTGGAGCTCCGGCGGCAACCCGCCGGCTCCGGCTTGCAAAACCTTAAAGAAGACAGCCGCCGTCTCCACCGCGAGTTTCGGCGCGCCCGGTGACTCATCGGCGCCCGTCGCCCTCATGCGGAGGAATCGGACGCAGGTGCCGACGAACTGCGCCCCAGACGCCGCGCACCTCTCCTGCAGCCACTTCTCCAGGTTGAGGTACTCCCGCCTCGCCGCCAGCGCCGCGAGCTCGACGGCGAAGGCGTGGGGCGCTCTGTCCAAAACCGCGGACAGCGCCTTGAGATCCTGGCACACGTCCAGCATGCGCGGGACGTGCGCGGCGCCCTCCCTGGCGTGCGTCTCCGCCATCGCCCTCGCCACGCACTCCTGCCCGTGTTGACCCGACGCCCACACCCGGTGCAACACGACGGGAGCCGACGGGTGCCCGGGCGACACGAGGTACGGGGGAAGCACCGCGGCGCAAACATCCGCGAGGAAGGGCGCGCACGTCGGGTCCTCCGCCATCGCGGCGGCGGCACCGACGGCGATGATCTCGGGGCAACCCCGCGCGGGCATCTCGAACACGTTACGAACCTTAGCGCTGAACTGGCCCGCGCCCAACTGCGCGAGCGCGGCGAGCGTGAGGTACAGATCGACGCTGAGCCAGCACTGGTTCGGCGTGCCCGTCGGGGACGAGCCCGGCGCCAAACCCTCCACCGGCGCGATCTTACGCCTGGAGAACGCCCAGGGGAACATCTCCGGCGCCGCCACGATCGCGTGGTACAGAAACTCGAGCTGCCCGAGGGGCGCGTTTCTCCACGCCGATCCCCCAACCACGGCGCTCACGGGAAAGGGTTCCTTGTCCTTCACCGCCCTGGAGAACATTCGCGCGATGGCTTCGAACGCGATGCCGTCGGGGACGCTGAAACCCTCGTGGTCCAGCGCGGCCATCGCGTTGGACCAGTTGAGGTTCGGCGACGCCTCCCTCAACGCGTCCACGGCGTTTTCGTAGTTCCACGAAGTCGCGGCCGACGAAGCGGCGGATGGTGCCGCGATGCCCACGGCGGCGGCCAGGGACGCCAGGGTCTGGCCGCACTTGGCGACGTCCAGCGAGCTGTGCGTCCGCGCGAGCACCCCGACGAGCCGCGCGAGTTCCCGCTCGTCCATCGCGGGCATGAGCCCCACCACCTCCTTCATGTACTCCTTGCTCGCGGTGCACCCGTAGCCGAGCTCCTCGATCACCATCGAGGGGCCCGAGCTGGACGCCAGACGGCTCACAATATCGCCGCCGGTATCCCCCATCGTGCTCGACGCGTGTGAAACCGCGTTCGACGAACTTCGCCTGCGCTGATCGCGGGGAGGGGGCGGTGAGATCGGGGCGCGAAAATCTCGCAGACGCGCAAAAATCTGCGGCGATTAGGGCGCGCGAGACGCGCGCGGGAGCGCCGGGTCGGTTCGTTTCGCGCGCGCGCACCTAGGGGAATTCCTCGGTAGCTCCGTCGATGTCCAAACACGCCGCGTTCCTCGGCGAAACGCTCACAAATCACCCGATCGCCGCCGCGAAATCAGCACGCGCGCCAAGGGAGGACCCCTCTCCCCTCGGCGCAGCGCGAAGATCGCGGTTGAAACCCTGGTGGTGGGTGTCACCGACCGTCAGGACCGCGGTCCCGGAGCGTGCCGCAAAAACCGCCCGGGGGGTTGCTCCCCCGGGCGGCTTCTCACTGGGATCTACCACTAGGCGCCGTGAACCGGACGCGCTAGTGTCGTTATGACGACGCGAGCCGTCGTCTCCCGCGTGCAGCTGACAGCGCAGAGTCGCCAATTTTCTTTCTCGGCTGCCCTAGTGGGCGCGCGCCAATGGGCTCGCGGCGGTCGGACTTTTGATTGCAACCGTCCATGTACGTGTTTTTCCAGTCTAATAGACCCCGAGAGAGAGGGTCCACATCACGCGTCCAAATCACCTTCGCAGAAAAAACCCTGTGAGATCAACCCACTTGCTTGTTGGCACCTCGCCTGGCCGAATAAAAGATGTCCCTCGACGTTCTCGGAAGGGTCGAGGCCGACTGCGAATTTTGGGCGGGAAGGCTCGATATTGGCCGATGACGGTTCGTAGAGACACGCGATTGTAAAAGTGCAATCGCGTTATGAAACCAATTTGCACAATTGTGTGACTGCTTACTCGTGCGCGACTCGTTATTCAACGTTGTTGGCGCGAAATCTCCAGCGTCTCCCCGTTGCCACGCTCGTTCTCGGCCACGACAGACGGAATAAAAAAGCCGGCATCGATGGCGCCTCGGCGTGCACTTCCCACCGACGCGCGAGCGACCGCACGTCGACCGGATATCTTCGAGACCGATCCTCGTTCACGTCTTTCACGCGGCGTGACCAGCGAACGGGACGAAAGAGAAGCGAACGGAACACACGCGCCGATGGCCGAAGGACCTCTCGCCTGGCTCCACCCCTTCGACTCGGGTTTGCACTCGTTTCCCAGCCTCGACGCGGGCACCGATCTCCTCGGCCTTCCCCCGTCCAACTGCGGCGTCGCCGCCAAGATGGCCTTCAGCGAGCTGGCGGCGATGGACCTGCTCCGTACTCCCTCGGGATTCGACACGCGCGCGGCGGACGCCCAGCCGCCGGAGACGTCGCGACGCGTCACCGGCGCCGACGCGACGTCGGCGGGTGAAAAGCCGTTCGCCTTCGACGCGCAAAGGGCCCACGCCGGAGCGCCCTCGACCTCTTATGTGCCCTCCGAGGTGCGTCTTCCTCTTATCGACGACCCATGTGCATAAGATCTTCCACCCTTCGGCTCGTATCGGTGATTTCGGCGCCCCACGCGCGCGTACGCCGGCGGCACCCTCGAGAACCAATCGACTGACGTCTTTTCGTTTCCTTCCAACGCCCCCAGGTTTTCTCCCCCGTCAACTTCGGCGACGTCGACGTCGCAGACGCGCTCTTCACCAAGGTGCGTATCTTCACCCACACAGCTATCCAGCTCGTGGTTCGATTCGCGCGAATCGCCCAGCATCCGCGCGCTCGCCGTCGCCCGAACCGCGCGACACTCGGAAAACACGTCACTTCGCTTTTTCCGAGGGTGCCCTGACAACGTCGCTGACCTCGTCCCGTCCGATCCGCCACGCGCAGGGACCGCTCCGCACGCTCTCCGCGCGCACCTTCGACGCACTCCTGAACGATACGAGCCCGAGAGAGAACGAGGTACGTGTGCTCGATCGCTCGATCGCCCCGAATCGCCCGCGTGCCCCGCGCCCGCGTGCCCCGGCGCCACCTTGGCACCCCCCGCGTCCGCTAAAGGCCACCCTGTCAGTTTTCAAGTTCGACACGCGCCCGCCTCCACGAGAAAAAGAAGATCCGCGAACGTCCCAAGATATTTCGAGTTTTATGGTTACGGGCGCTGACGCCAAACTCCCCATCCCCGGTACACTTTCACAGGAGTGGACGGCGCTCCAGAACCTCCCCTCGCTGCCCAGGGACCTCACCACGGTGGACCTCGGCGTCGGGTGCGACCCGGACGACGACGACGCCAGCTGTGCGCCCGTCGCTTTTGGCGACGACCGACCCGACGACGTCGCGCTGATGGACAACGGCGACGAGGACGGGGTGCGCCTCGCCCGCGCGCGCGCCGCGACGGCCAGGGCGCGCGCCAAGGAGGCGCGGTCCATCGCCACGCAGAAGACGGCGACGGCGACCGCGCTCACCATCCAGGCGAAGGAGATGCTGAACGCGGCGGCGACGGTCGGCGACGCCGATCGCGACCCCGCCGGCGTCGCCAGCGGCTTGCGAACGCCGACGGCGATGTCGGAGCGCGGTACGTACTGGGGCGGGTACTTCGAGGGGTTCGACGCGACCACGGCGCTCTCGGGCGATGCGGTGAGCTCGCCGGCGGCGGTGGGGACGTGCGGGACCACCGCGGAGCACGTCCCCACCGCGGAGGTGCGATCCTCGTCGAGGAGGTCCACCAAGCGGGACGCGCCCTTCGACGGACCGAACGCCTCCGACGACGAGGAGTCCACCCCTTCGCGCGGCGGCGGCGGTTCGTCGGCCAAGAGGAGGAGGAAGGGCGAGGCCAACGGGGTGATCCAGGTCAATCCTCGACCCATGGCGACCGACAGCATCATCACCGCGAGTGGCAAGAAGATGAAGCGGGGATGCCTCAACTGCGGCCAGCAGAAGACGCCACAGTGGCGCATGGGACCCGAGGGACCCAAGACTCTGTGCAACGCGTGCGGCGTGAGGTTTCGAAAGGGACTCCCCCTCGACGGACCGTGACGCCAGCGCGTTGACGAATGTCGAAAAATACTAGATACGAAAACGCAAAACAGTTCGGTTGGGACGACGTGAAGAACCCCGCATTTGTTTGATACCTCATAGACGGCCACACACTTGTTTGTTTTTGTAAGGGACTAAAGCTTCATCACGGTTAGGTTGACGTCAGTCGAACACCTTGCACTCGTCCGCGGAGGGATCCTCATCGCACAGCGCGTCCATCGGGTCCTTGTACCCGTCCGAAACGGCAGCGGGTTTCTTCTGGTAGATCTTGCTCGCGGCGTTGGACGAGGACTCCGACGTGTCCGCCCTCCTCGGCTTTGCCCCGAGCCCCCGTTCCTCCAGGACTCGCTCGATGGTGTCGACGATGGTCTGCGTCTGGGACTCGATCTCGATGTTCACCGTGCTCCCCACGCCTTTGTTCTTGAACACCGTCTGCCGGATGGTCTCGGGGATGAGCCACACGTTGAATCGCCCCGGCGACGTCTCGCCGACCGTCAGCGAGCACCCGTCCACCGCGACGAACCCTTTCGGCAGGATGTACTTGCTCCACTTGGGGTCCAGCTCGAACACCACCTTACGGTTGTTGTCCGTGTCCTCCTGCTCCACGATGGTGGCCTTGGTGGAGACGTGTCCGCTCACGTTGTGCCCCCCGATCTCGTCCCCGACGCGCGCGGACCTCTCGTAGTTCACCAGGCTGCCGGGTTCGAGCTCCCCGAGGTTGGTCGCTCTGAGGGTCTCCACGATGAGGTCGAAGCACGCGCAGTCGCCGTCGGTCTCGACCACGGTGAGGCACGTGCCGTTGCACGCGACGCTCGCGCCGATGAGGATGCCGTCCAGGGTGTTGGGCGGGAACCGCAGCTTCAGCCGAGCGAAGTCGCCGACGTTCGCGAACGACACAACCTCCGCCGTGCCCTGCACGAGGCCCGTGAAGAGCGCCACTGGGTTAACCGCGCGACGAGATCGGGACGTCGGCGTCTGGACGACGCGGGACCTGAGACGAGGACCCGAGACGGCCGTCCTGGCGGACAGTCCGGTGGCGGACCTCACGGATGCGGCTGACATGTCCTTCCAAGATGATGGCGGTCGTCGCGGACTGAGGGTGTGGCCGGGGTGACGACAGAGCCGGAGAAGTTCCGTCGTTTCCAGCGAAGAAGGGTGGGAATTGCCGCAACCGGCGGGCCACTTCCTGGGACGCGCGGAAGTGGAGTCACGAGGCGCGAGGATGAGGGTAGCGGACATAAAAAAGCTCGCGGCGGCGAGGAGGTCCGCCTTCAACGCGAGGTCACCGATGACGACGCCGACTAAACCCAAGCGCAAGCTGGATAGCGCACTCGACGACGACGACGACGACGACGACGACGCATTCTGCATTCATGCCAAGAGGCCTCGCACCGTTAAGGACCTGCCGCACGCGCGCGCCTCTCCCGGAGCGGCGGCGAGGAAGTTCGCGTCGAACGCCAGACCGCCGACGACCAGACCCTCGGCGGCTTCGACCCCGACCGCGGTCCCCGAACCCCAGCCTCCGGTCCAGATGCGAGCGGCGAGAAAATTCGCATCCAACGCGGCGAGGAAACCCAGGGCCAAGCCGACGCCGACGCCCAAGAAATCCGCGCCTCCGACGCCTAAGAAACCCAAGAAATCCGCGCCTCCGACGCCTAAGAAACCCAAGAAATCCGCGCCTCCGACGCCTAAGAAACCCACCCGGAAACCCGGGTCGTCGCTCCCCGAGGCGTGGACCGTCTTCGCGCGAAGGACCCCGTCGTTTGGACCTTGCCAACACGGCGTCGAGCCCCAGTGCCACTGCAAGCTGTGCAGCTGCTGCCCGCACGGAAGGTGGCGGTACAACTGCGCCCGGTGTCGCGCGGCGGGGTACTGCGAGCACGACATCCCGATCATCAAGTGCGTTTTGTGCAGCGGAGGCCTCGCGTGCGAGCACGGAAAAATAAGGGAGACGTGCAAGAAGTGCGTGGGGCACGAGACGTGCCCGCACGGCACCACGCGCTCACGATGCAGAAAAAACACGTGCAACCTGTGGCCCAAGCCGCTCTGCCCGCACGACCGGCAGGGGTACTTCTGCAGGGACTGCGCCGCCGAGGGAATCGGTGGCAAGGGGATCTGCGAGCACGGCAGGGAGCGGCGACGGTGCAAGGATTGCAAGGGATGGGGGCTCTGCACGCACGGACGGGTGATCACCAGGAGATGCATGGAATGCATCGAGGAGGCGCACAAGCTCAGCATGAAGACCAAGTCTAACAATAGCCGCTCCTCCAAGAGCCGATCGCGCCGATGAGACAACTAATCTTCGACGCATGGCGTCACGCGCGTGACTCGTATGTATTAAGAATAAACGCACTGCAGCCTCCTACAGCTTCCCGTTGGCGATGTTACCGCCGCTCGCGCTCGTGGTCACCCTCGCCGCCTCCTGCGTCTTCGCGTGCGAGTAGTAAATCATCCCCACCACCGCGAGCGAGCACCCCATGACGTTCCTCGCGGTGATGGGCGCCGCGAAGATGACCCAGCCGAAGAAGAACACCAAGCACGTCTTCACGTGGCCGATCACCTGGAACGACACGGCGGAGAATCGCCCGATGCACAGGAACGACGAGATGTTCACGAGCACCGCGAAGAAGCACGAGACGGCGAGGAAGGTCAGCGACGCGGAGCTCCACTCGTAGTCGAACACCCACTTGCCGGTGACGAGCTCGTCCATCGCGGGTCCGAAGAGGAGCATGGACGCGGCCATGTATGGCGAGGTCTTGGCGAGGAGGAAGTTGCTGGTGACGCTGTGCTTCTTTTGCAGGTGGGCGACGAGGATCTGCTGGCCCGAGGTCGAGACGACGCCGACGATGGCGGCGACGGTTCCCTGGAAGTTCATCTCCACGTCCGACACCGTGGCGATCCCGACGCCCACGAGCACGATGACGATGGCCTGGATGACCTTCCTGCCGAACTTCTTGCCCATGAGCGTGCCCTCCAGCACGCACATGGTCGGGATCTGCGCGAGCTTGCACACCTGGTAGAAGCCGATGGTGTTGAGCATGAGGGACATGTTGAGACCGATGATGGAGGTGGCCGCGACGACGACGAACATGGCGATGTCGTTGGGCGGTACTCTCATCTTCTCCCCGCTCGCGTTGACGTCCGAGCCACCCTTATTGCTCGACGTGAACAGGCCGATGGACGACGTGCAGAGGAAGTGCAGCCCGCAGAGGGTGGTGGCGAACGAGAAGCCGTAGCCGCTGCCGTTCATCAGCTGCTTGTTCACCATGACGATCGCCACAGACGTGAATATGTTGAGGCTCCACGCCGCCGCATCTACGATCTTCTTCTGCGCCGGGCTCTCATCCGCGCCGAACAGCATCTTGCACCCTTGGTTTCCGTTTGAACGCACCGCACCCTCGCCGCCGCTCACCGATCGGCCCCTTCTTAGACGCGACCGCCCTCGACTCGCCCCCGCTTTGAACCGTGTGGTTCGAGTAGACCCTGAAACGGTCTTTAAGCGCTCTCGACGGGCCGAAGAGCACCGCGCGCTCGGGCGTTGGGGCCTCGAGCGTGTGCGCGACGAGGGAGAAACCGGCACCCGCCGAGGGCCCGACGACTGTCCGCTGGATTTGAGGCTGAGAGTTTCCCGAACTCGATCGCGACCTGCGTTGCAGTCTGATCGTAATTGGTCAATCCTAACATAACTGTTTACCCATAGCACCAGGAAATCCGGGCTAACTCGTAACCCGATCGATTCCGTGACAAATAGCACTACCAGTCACGAATATCAGTCACGGCGACGCTTCGTTTTGCACCTCGATGCCTCCGCCGCCTCTCGTTCTCTCGAGGATTTCTATAAAGTCGGACTCGACGCGACGGCCGATCCCTTCTTAGCCGGTCGCTCACGCGTCGGCCTAAACGCTCACTCCCCGCTCACTTAACCCGCTCACCCTAAGGGCCCACCTCCAGGTGCGTCGCCTGGCCTCCCACGGCGCGTTTCCGGACGGAACCGCGCTGTTTTTTTCTTCTCGGGATGTGTCACACGACTCGCCGTCCAAAAATTGCGAGCGCGCATCCGCCGCTGGTCCCGCGCCTTGAGACGCGCCTAGCGGCCACGTCGCTGACCTTTGCCGCCCGCCGCCCCCGCGCATCGCAGGTGCCTTTAGTTACAAACGCTCTATTTCTTAACCGAAGTCCAAAAGGTGAGCGTTCGGCCCGCACGGCGCGCATCCGCGCGAAGAGGTCGGCCCGCCCCCATTCGCTGCAGGCGCTGCAAACCCTGAGCGTCTCGCGTGGCGGACGAGCGCGCGGGAGAGCGTGCGAGGCGCGTCGGGAGCGCGCATCTCGTCCCGCTCGCGTCGACGCCGTCTCTGAGATGTTCCGCTCGGACACCTCCGGGCGAAGGGGCGTTCCGAGCCGCGTCGCGCCCGGCGGTCGCGCCGTATTCCGGTCGATCTGGCCAGCGGCGTCGCGGACCGCAATCTTGCCGAGTTTTTTCTCTCGGTGGCGCGTGCGCGCGCGCCGAGCCGCCGGGAGATCGCGCACGTCCCGCGCGTGTTCTGACCTCCGTCCCGCCCGCTCCCTCCCGCAGAATTATGTCTGGCGAAGGTGGTTTCAACGATGAGGCTTACGACCGCGGCATGCAGGAGCTGTAAGTGCTCGCGCGGTGCCCCGCCCCGTTTCCCGCCCCCGCGCGCGCCAAAACGTCGCCCACCGTGGCGGGCCGCCGCCGCGGTGGTTCGAGAGACGCGCGCGCCCTGGAACGCGAGACGCGCGGGTTCGAAACTCGTGCGGGTCGAACATCGCGACGATCCACGCGCGCCGCGCGCGCCCGCGCGGGCTCTCCCGGCTCGAGCGAGCCCGCGGCGCGCCGCGGGCGTCGCGCGCGTCTCCGTCAACCCTAACCTCGGAGCACTTTTTTGTCCACCATGGTGTCTGTCGCCTCTGCTCGCTCACCTCGCTCGCCTCGCTCACCTCGTCCCCGTTCATCCCTCTCTCGAAACGCAGGCTCGCCGAGGATGGCGCCGAGAACGGCGAGATGACCATCACCGACTGGACCGAGGTTCACGAGACTTTCGACTCGATGAACCTCCACGAGAACCTCCTTCGCGGCATCTACGCGTACGGTTTCGAGAAGCCCTCCGCTATTCAGCAGCGCGGCATCGTGCCCTTCACCAAGGGCCTCGACGTGATCCAGCAGGCGCAGTCCGGTACCGGTAAGACGGCCACCTTCTGCGCCGGCGTCCTGCAGCAGCTCGACTACGAGAAGGAGGAGTGCCAGGCGCTGGTGCTCGCCCCCACGCGCGAGCTCGCGCAGCAGATTGAGAAGGTGATGCGCGCGCTCGGCGACTACCTCAACGTGAAGTGCCACGCGTGCGTCGGTGGCACGTCCGTGAGGGAGGATCAGCGCATCCTCCAGAGCGGCGTTCACGTCGTCGTCGGCACCCCCGGCCGCGTGTACGACATGCTCCGCCGCCGCGCTCTCAAGCCGGATTACATCAAGATCTTCTCCCTCGACGAGGCGGATGAGATGCTCAGCCGCGGTTTCAAGGATCAGATTTACGACATCTTCCAGCTGCTCCCCTCCAAGCTCCAGGTTGGCGTGTTCTCCGCGACCATGCCCCCCGAGGCGCTCGAGATTACGCGAAAGTTCATGACGAAGCCGGTGCGCATTCTCGTCAAGCGCGACGAGCTCACCCTGGAAGGTATCAAGCAGTTTTACGTCAACGTCGACAAGGAGGAGTGGAAGCTCGACACCCTCTGCGATCTCTACGAGACGCTCGCCATCACCCAGTCCGTCATCTTCGCCAACACCCGCCGCAAGGTTGACTGGCTCACGGACAAGATGCGCGCCCGCGACTTCACCGTCTCCGCCACCCACGGTGACATGGACCAGAACACCCGCGACATCATCATGCGCGAGTTCCGCTCGGGCTCCTCCCGCGTGCTCATCACCACCGACCTCCTCGCCCGCGGCATCGACGTCCAGCAGGTGTCCCTCGTCATCAACTTCGACCTCCCCACCCAGCCGGAGAACTACCTCCACCGCATCGGTCGTTCCGGCCGTTTCGGCCGCAAGGGTGTGGCCATCAACTTCGTCACCAAGGATGACGAGCGCCTCCTCCAGGACGTGCAGCGCTTCTACCAGACCGTCATCGAGGAGCTCCCCTCCAACGTCGCCGACCTCATCTAAGTACCTCTTCATGCCTCACCGCAGTTGTGCCAGAGCGTGCCGTACAGTCATCGAGCATCAAGAGTACTTCAAGGGTCTTGTTCCACCACCAAGCTCTTCAAGATGATGAACGCGACATCAACAACACCAAGCAATATTACAAGCATATTTTAGTGCGTCCGGCTGAAGTGCCGGCGCTTGCATCGCATAGAACTTGCGCTACATTGCGCGCAGCAATCTTTAATATAGCTCCTCGGAAAGGAAAGGAAAATTAAAACACGGCGTGTCTCTCGCCCTATATCATATCATATTATCAATGCGCTCGCCACCTTCAGCAAGGGCTTCACTCGCTCACATGAAGTCGTCCTCGTAGTCCGAGACGGATTCGTACTTGGCGGCGATGTCCTTGTTGGTCATCATCTTGTCCCCGTCCATTATGTGCTTGTAGTCCCGCGCGTCCCTGTCCGCCTCCCTCGCCCTCTCCTCCTCGAGCCGCGCGTTCTCCGCCTCACGAAACGCCCGCTTCTTCTCCTCCCGAACCTCCACGTCGTACGCCTCTCGCTCCGCCGCCAGGTCCGGGTACTCCTCTCGCTTGGTCTTGTTGAGCCTGTTGACGATCTCGTTCTGGCGCTTCTCCACCTTGATCCTGCGCACCAGCTTCAGGTCGTGGTACCCGACCTGACCCACCTCCATCCGGGGAAGTTTCTTCAGGTTGGCCCACGGCGTGTACACGATCCAGACGTTGTTCTCCTTGTTGCCCTGGATGCTGTTCGCCTTGACGAGCTGCGCGCAATCCTCGAGCTCCTCCTCGGTGAGGTCGTCCCACGTCTGGCCCTTCTTGACGCGCATGTAGACGTGAGCGGAAGACATCTTGTCGACGTGGAACCACACATCCTCGGGGAGGCCCCACTTGACTGCGAGGGGGGAGGCGGAACGGAGGAGGGGGGTCGGGCGGGTCAGCGTCTCGGATCCGCCGAGGAGAGCCGCGGCGGCGGGAGGGGACGGCGGCGCGGGGCACTCACTCAGGTCCTCGTTCTCGACCTTGTCACGTCCCATGTAGATGTAGTGTTTCGTCTCATCGTTTCCCCGGGGAGTGAAGAACAGCACCATGGCCGCGTCCAGTCCGGCCGGGTCCCGGGGCGCGCGCGACGGGGAATGACTGAATAGAACACGCTTTACGACGAACAAGTTCGGGTTCGAAACATCTCGCCGGGCGCTTCGGTGGACGCGGGGGTGGATGCCGTCGATTTGGCGGCCTAACGTTGGGAGGGTGCTCCCGGATGTGGACGTCAAGGTCGAGGTGACGGAGGAGGACGCATCGAAGCAGGGGACGAAGCGGAAGAGGGCCCCTCCCACGAAGGGGCCATGCGAGCACGGGGTAAAGTGGAGGTCGCAGTGCAAGGTGTGCAGCGCTTGTCCGCACGGGAAGTGGCGCAGACAGTGTAAGGAGTGCGGCGGGTCCGGCATCTGCGAGCACGGTCGTGTACGCTCTAAGTGCAAGGAGTGCGGTGGGGGCTCAATCTGCGAGCACGGTCGTGAGCGTCGTTACTGCAAGGAGTGCGGTGGGTCTGGAATCTGCGAGCACGGTCGTCAGCGCAAACAGTGCAAGGAGTGCGGTGGGGCCTCAATCTGCGAGCACGGTCGTGAGCGCTGCAGATGCAAGGAGTGCGGTGGGTCTCAAATCTGCGAGCACGGTCGTATACGCTCTCAGTGCAAGGACTGCGGTGGGTCTGGAATCTGCGAGCACGGTCGTATACGCTCTACATGCAAGGAGTGCGGTGGGGCCTCAATCTGCGAGCACGGTCGTGTACGCTCTGCGTGCAAGGAGTGCGGTGGGTCTGGAATCTGCGAGCACGGTCGTCAGCGCCATAGGTGCAAGGACTGCGGTGGGTCTGGAATCTGCGAGCACGGTCGTCAGCGCCCTCAGTGCAAGGAGTGCGGTGGGTCTCAAATCTGCGAGCACGGTCGTCGGCGCTGCAGATGCAAGGAGTGCGGTGGGTCTCAAATCTGCGAGCACGGTCGTATACGCTCTCAGTGCAAGGACTGCGGTGGGTCTGGAATCTGCGAGCACGGTCGTCGGCGCTCTACATGCAAGGAGTGCAAAAAGATGTGATTCTCGTAAGTTCACGCAGTCGCGAGTGCAGCCTCACATAAAAAAATGGCACTCAACCGCCGACTGGCACGAGCCGCACCCTCGCCGCGTTCGCCGGTGTAACCGTGAACCCCACGGACGGCGTCAGGGCATCGCCCTCGCCCTCACCCTCCGCCAGTCTCACCTCGTACGCGCACACCAACCTGGCGAGCACCACGCGCATGTACACCCACGCCAGGTGCTGACCCACGCACGCCCTCGGGCCCGTCGCGAACGGCATGAACCCGGAACCCTTGAACCGAACGCGAACCCCGGGAGTGTTCGAACCCTGGGAATGATGAATCGAGTCCGCCCTGGGACTAAACCCTGCACCCTGCCCCCCCGCGTTCGAGTCCGTGATGAGCCACCGAGACGGGTCGAACGAGTCCGGGTCGACCCAGACGGCCGGGTCGCGATGCACCGCGTGCAGCCACACCCCCGCGGCGCACCCCGCCGGCAGCGTCAACGCGTCGCCGCCGTCGGCCCCGGCGCTCGCCACCGCGTCGCTCGTCAGCTTCCTCGCCACGAACGGCGCCACGGGGTGGAGCCGGAGGGTCTCGCGGAGGCACGCCTCGAGCACCGGCGCCCCCGCGCTCGTCCGCCACGCGGGTTGAACGGGCTCGGTCCGCGTCGTCGACGCGGACGCCGCTTTATCCCCAGCAGCCAAACCCAGACTTTCCATCGCCGCCGGGTCATCCGCGAGACTCGCGCGAAGCTCCCGCTGCGCCGCGGGATCGCCCGCGAGCCGAAGCAGCGCCCACGACAACGTCGCCGACTGCGTGTCGTGCCCCGCGAAGAGGAGAGTCGTCGCCTCGTCCAGCAAAGGGTCCCGCGACCCGAGCCGAAACAAGCCCCGAAACAAGCCCAGAAACCAATCGCCAAAAATCGACCCCCCGCTCCGTCCCGCCAATCGCCGCCGACTGTGCGCGGGGCCGCGGCGCAGGTGGTCGAGGGGCGAGCCGGGCACCGCGGCCCGCAGCGCGAGCTCCGGAAGCCGCCGCGCCTCGCGGATCCGGGTCCGCTCGAGACGACCCAGCGGCGAGAGCGCGTACGCCCAGT
Source organism: Micromonas commoda (assembly GCF_000090985.2). Lineage (NCBI taxonomy): Eukaryota > Viridiplantae > Chlorophyta > Mamiellophyceae > Mamiellales > Mamiellaceae > Micromonas > Micromonas commoda. The sequence continues at coordinate 1,176,103 of NC_013039.1, forward strand.
CGGAGAGCATCCAAACGCTCCTCGCGCGGGCTGGGATGAGGGCGCGAAGATCCGTCGCCGCGGCGAGGTACTCGTCCTCCCAAACCCCCGCGGGGCGCGCTGGCTGGTCCGTGGCGTCGTGGAGCGCGTCCCCCGCTTCCGCCGCGGCGGCGGTCGGTAGGTCGACGCCGGCGAGGTACTCGAAGGTGGCGCGAAGCGTCGCTCGCTGCAGCCGGGGGAGCATGTCCATCTCGACAGCTGTGTCCACCTCGAGCCCAACCCCCCCCCTCCCTTCCCCTCCCTCTCCCTTCTCCGCGTCGTCGAGTGGCGATCGACGCGTTTCCCCCTTCCCGCGCGCCGCCGCGGCCAGCTGTGCGTCGATCTCGGCGGTGAGCCCGGCGGCGGCGCGCATGGACGCGGCGGCGAGGGGCTCGAGACCCGCCGTCGCAAACGCGCCGAGCACCTCCGATCGCTTCGCCGCCCAGTCGTCGCCCTCCGCGGTGAATATGCCGACGCCCGCGAACGCCTCGAACGCGCGATAGAGGGGCGACTTGACGGGCTGCCGGTCGAGCGCGGCTCGCGCGAGCGCGGCGCCGCCGACGTGCGCGAAAGGGCAGTTGCCCACCACGGTCGCGAACGCTCGATGGCGATGGCGATGCTTCGTCGTCGCGTCGTTCCCATCCCGCGCGGCGGCCATCCTGCGCGAGATCCTGTCCAGGAGGTTGCGCCTTGGCGTGGCGTAAACGTTGAACATGAGGTTGGGTCGCCACGGCACGCTCGGGATCTTCCCTCTGAACACCAGCCTCGCCCCGACCGCGTCCGCGAGCGTCCACGTCGCGACGCAGATTACGTACAACGCGACGCCCCACGCCAGCGCATGCTCGCCTCCCTCGAGCGCGAGGACGGACGCCGCCGCGGCCGCCGCCGCGGTGCCCGGCGCGCCCGCCAGCATCGCGATCGCGAGATCCGACTCCGGGGTCCGGCTCCGGTGTCGACGTCGGCTCTCTCGCGCGAGGCGCTCCCCTGCTGTGCCGTCGACGACCGTCGCCGCCGCCTTCGTCGTGAAATACTCGTGCTCTGTCAGACTGATTTACGTTGAGAGTCGTCATCAAATAGGAAATGGCCGCGCTAACGGCAATTATCAGGATCTGCAACACATGATCTGAGTTTCCAAGTGGGCGAACTCCCATTGGCTGGATCGTTATCCGCTGACTCCCCATCCTCGACGCCCGCACAACAGCAGCGCCAGTGCCGTCCGACTGCACGTCGACGATGAACGCCACCATGACGGCGTCGGTCTCCGCGCGCGTGCCCGCGGGGATCCGCGCGCGCGCCAACACCGCCACCCGGTCCTCGGCGGCGACGGGCCCCGCCGCGACGGCCGGGGCCCGACCGATGGGATCGTCCCCGTTCGCGCCGCGGGCGAGGCCCGCCGCGGGGCTCCGTCTCGTCAGCGCCCCGGCGCGCGCGGTGGGTTCGCGCGCTCGATGCGTCGAGACCCGCGCGTCCTCGACCGCCGCGGCGCCCAACCCCGACGCGTCTAAACCCGCCGACGACAAGGTCGGCATCTTCGCCATCCTCCGCGCGCAGCTCTTCTACCTCTTCACGTTCACGCTCGCGCTGCCCCTCTTCGCGTCCATGGTCGTCATGTTCCCCTTCGTCTACTTCACCGACAAGTACAGACGCAACGCGCTGAGCTTCGTGAACGACGTGTGGGCCACCGTCTCCACGTCGCTCTTCTGCCCCGTCGAGGTCGTGGGGCGCGAACACCTGCCGAGCGTCGAGACGCCAGCCGTGTACGTCGCCAACCACGCGTCCTACCTGGACATCTACTCGCTGTTCCACCTGCGAAGGCCGTTCAAGTTCATCAGCAAGGTTTCCAACTTTATCATCCCGATCATCGGGTGGTCGATGTACATGACGGGCCACATCGCGTTGAAGCGCACCGACCGCAAGAGCCAGATGAAGACGCTGAAGGACTGCAGGGAGCTGCTGCAGAACGACTGCTCCGTGCTGTTCTTCCCGGAGGGCACCAGGTCCGCGGACGGAACGATGGCGGACTTCAAGAAGGGCGCGTTCAGCGTGGCGGCGAAGGAGAACGCTCTGGTGGTGCCCGTGACCTTGGTCAACTGCTCGAAGGTGATGAAGAACGGACGGGAGTGGGCGATGCGGTCGGTGCCGGGCGGCATCAAGGTTGTGGTGCACCCGCCTATTAGGAGCACGGATGCGAACGAGCTGTGCGAGAAGAGCTTCAACACCATCAAGGAGACCCTGGTGCAGTACTCGTAGGCGCCTCCGTCGAACGTTTAATATCGATTCGCCCTGTACTCTACACACGCGCTGCCCTGCGCGAGCGCTGCGTCCCACAAGAAAAACACCCCTCGTCATAACCCGTACTCGTAAAAGTCTGCCTCCGCTTCAGTGTGCGTCGCACTGCAGCGGTTCATCTGGCGCCCGCGGCACAGACTAAAGAGTCGCGGACCGCGGTGGGGCGTAGCGGCCGGACGCGTCACCGCGAGGATGGCCACGATGAACGTGTCCGCTCAGGATGAGCAGGATAAGTGGCTCGCAGGTGCGCGAGCGGCCCCGTCGCGTCCCGCAACCCGTGCCGAGCGCCCCCCCCGCTGGATCCGACCCACGGGTGTTGTTGGCTCCCCCATTTTCAGTGCCCTTCCGCGGGTGCCGCGGCCTCGCCGACTTCCTCGCCCCGACGCCGTCGTCACGACGATCTGACCAAACCGACCGATATCTCCCCCTCACATCTACCAGATGCGTCGAGCCTGGTGAAACAGTACGCTTTCTACATGAAGCGCGCGCTGGTGAGCGACCCGATCCAGCCTCTCCCGCCTCGCCCGCAAAAATGTCAGATCCGAACCCGGACCGCTGACCCGACCCACTCCCAATCCTCGCCTCCGACTCCAGGACGACAACAACCTGCGCGAGGCGCTCAAGCAGGGCTCGCTCATGCTCGGCGAGCTGCGTACGATCGCGCTGAGCCCGCAGAAGTACTACGAGCTGTACATGCAGGTGTGGAACGAGCTGAGGCATCTGGAGGCGTTCTTCGGAGAGGAGGCCAGGCACGGCAAATCCAACCTGGAACTCTACGAGCTCGTGCAGCACGCGGGGAACATCCTACCGCGCCTGTACCTCCTCATCACCGTCGGCGTCGTGTACATCAAGAGCAAGGACGGGGCCGCGAAGGACGTGCTCAAAGATCTCGTGGAGATGGCCAAGGGGGTGCAGCAGCCCATCCACGGGCTGTTCCTCAGGACGTACCTCAGCCAGGCGAGCAAGACGCTGCTGCCGGACACCGGCAGCGAGTACGAGGGCAACGGCGGGAACGTCAACGACGCGGTCGAGTTTGTCCTCCAGAACTTCACGGAGATGAACAAGCTGTGGGTGCGGATGCAGCACGGCGGCGGAAATCGCGACCGAGAGAGAAGAGAGAAGGAGCGCCGCGAGCTGCGAGACTTGGTGGGTAAGAACCTGCTGGTGCTGACGCAGCTGGAGGGCATGACGCTCGACCTGTACAAAGGGACCGTCCTGCCGAGGGTCCTCGAGCAGGTCATCAACTGCAAGGACGACATCGCGCAGCCGTACCTGCTGGACGCGCTCATCCAGGTTTTCCCCGACGAGTTTCACGTCCAAACGCTGGATGCGTTCCTAGAGGCGTGCCCCTTGCTCAAGCCCACGGTGAAGATCGGCAACGTCCTCGCGTCGCTGATGGAGAGGCTCGCGTCCTCCGCGCGGGATAACCCGGAGATTGTGGCGCAGTTTGTGGCGGTGGAAGCGTTTGGCAAATTGAGCGCGGGGTGCAAGAGCATCATCGCCTCGCAGCCGTCGATGGACGCCCACGACAGGCTGCAGATGCACGCGGCGCTCATGGGGTTCGTGACGGCCGTGCACAGGGACCGGTTGGACTACGTGGACGACGTGCTGGGCGCTTGCGCGGATGCTCTCAACGCGCCAGGCGGCGGCGACGAGAAGGATTCAAAGGAAAATTCATCGGATGAGCGCGTCGACCGGGGCGGGATCGATGGCGGCGCCGAGGACGCCGGCCCGCCGATGATCGTCTCGGACCAGAAGGGCGTGCGTCAGCTTCACGCGCTGCTCACCGTGCCACTCGACACCTACGACGTCGTGTCTGTGCTCGGCCTTTCCAACTACCCTCGGGTGATGTCGCTGCTGCAGCCGGCGAACCTGCGGCAGATGGCGATGACCATCGTCAAGTCGGTGATCCGCGAGCCGGAGGGCGCGGTATCCGACGCGACGCAGGCGGAGACTCTGTTCAGGTTCATCTCGGTCCTGATCAAGGACCGGGAGGGCGTCGCGGAGGAGGTTGACGAGGAGGATTTCGAGGAGGAGCAAAACGCGGTGGCTCGGCTCGTGCACGCGCTGCAATCGGGGGACAGCGACACCCAGTACCGACTGCTGGTGGCGTCGAGGAAGCATTTCGGACAGGGCGGCCCCAGACGGCTGAAGCACACGCTCCCGCCGCTCGCGCACGAGGCCATGCGCCTCGGACGGTCGCTGCTCGCGAGGGCGAGAGCCGATTCGGGTTCCGGCGATTCGGGAGCGGCGGCGGCGGCGGCGGCGGCGACGGGCCCGATGGGCCCCGCGCTGAAGAAGATCCTCCAATTTCTCCACCAGACCATCTCCGCGCTGGCGGCGGCGCCGGTGTCGAGGCACGAGCCGGCCATGCGATTGTTCCTCGAGGCGGCACAGCTGGCGGACGCCTCCGGGATGGAGCCCGTCGCGTATGAATTTTTTGAGCGCGCGATGACGATTTACGAGGATGAAATCTCGGACTCGGCGGCGCAGAGGAGCGCGCTGTCCTGCGTCGTCGGGGCCCTGCACTCGTGCGTCGGGTTCACCGCCGAGTCGCGCGAGTCCCTCGTGCACAAGACCACCGCGTACAGCGCGAGGTTGCTCAAGAAGCCCGATCAGGTGAGGGCGGTTTCGGACTGCGCGCACCTGTTTTGGGGCCCCGACGGCGTCGACGGAGCCGCGCGGGACGCCACCTCGACGGTGACGTGCCTCAAGAAGGCGCTGAAGATCGCGGGTGGGGTGCAGCAGGCGTCGCTGGGCGGCGTCGGAGGCGGCGGCGGGGACGCCCTTCGGCTGTTCATCGAGGTGCTGAACAAGTACCTCTACTTTTTCGAGCGAGGCTGCCCCGGGGTGGACGCGTCGATCTTGCAGGGACTGCTGGAGATCATCAACGGCGAGCTCGCGGGGGAGGAGCACGGGGTGGCGCCGGACATCCAGGCGTACTACGGCGCGACGGTGAGGCACATCAAGCACCAGAAGCTGAAGGGTGGGGAGATCGGGGCGAGGTACCAGGCCATCTCGCTGTGAAAATTTCACCGTACGTCGAGACGGAGCAGAAGCGATTTTTTCAAAACACATCGTAGTCCACTTCGACGTCGTTCCAAAGGTCGCGTCACGCCCGCGTCGGTCGAGACGGAGCAGAAGTGATTTTTTCAAAACGCATCGTAGTCCACTTCGACGTCGTTCCAAAGGTCGCGTCATGCCCGCGTCGCGTGCGGCCGCGACCAGATCGCGTAGTCCTTACCGCTTGCGCACATCTTCCACTCCCGCCCCCCCTCCGTTGGCATGATCTCCGCCGGAAAGTCGTACCTCGGGCCGAGCTTCACCGTCACGTCGGCGTGGCGGCCCCTCACCCTCGCCACGTACACGTCCGACTCGGCGACGAGGATGTCGACCCTCGAGTCGGCGGCGATGCCCGCGTCCTTTCGCATCCGGACCATGGCGGCCACCTCCGCCGCCATATCCCCGTGCCTGCCGTCCGGCATGCGCACCGCGTGCGGCCAAAACAGGCACGGGATCCCCGGGTGCGTCAGTATATATGCGTAACCACACATCCTGTGTTCGGGGGGGAATCGCCAGTGCCCTTGCCCGTAGGAACCGCCGCCGATGAAATCGCTGCCGTCCTTCATCCTGCCCGAGTCGGAACCCGCCGCCTGACCGGTCCCGCCGGTGTCGTGGTTGTCCACGAAGGTGACCGCGCGCTGGGGCCACCAGCCGATCAGCCCCGGCGGCTTGCCGTCCGCGTCCCTCAGGCGCCAGAGCTCGTTTTTGGCAACCGCCTCCTGCAGCACCGCCTTGGTGGCAAAATCAAACGCCGCCGTGGACGCTTTCGCGCGGTCCAGCCAGTCGCACATGCTCTGCCGCATCGGGTTCTGATCCAACGCGAGCCGTCCGTCGGGCTCCCAGCTCGCCTCGGGCCAAAACTCGGCGACGTTCATCGCCCCCGCCCCCACGGTGTTGTCCACGTACTCCTTCACGAACGAAGCGCCGTATCCTTTAGCGTAATCGAACCTCCACCCGACGAACCCGACGGAGTTTTTGAGCCAGTTGAGCCACGCGGTGAGCTCGCGCCGCACGCGGTCGTTGGCGTGGTCCAGGTCCGGCGCGGGCGGGAACGACTCGCCCGTGTCGCTGTTACCCTCGCCGTGAAACACGGGATCGTCCTTGACGATGGCCCACGGTCCCCACGTCCTGTCGAAGCTCTTCCCGGGCTCCACGTCGTCGGTTGGCGGGAACGACACGTTGCTGAAGATCCTCCAGGCGCCGTTCTCGTCCTGGGTGTCCGCGCACCTGTGGTTGATGACGATATCCGCCATCGGTTTGATCCCCGCGGCTTTGAGCTCGCGACACAGCGTCTTGAGTTCCTCTTTTGTGCCGTACCGGCTGTCGAGGTCGTAGAGCCTCTGGGGCAGGTATCCCTCCGGAGAGACGGAGTGCGACGGCGGCGGGAGCCAGACGGCGTCGACGCCGGTCTGCACCAGCGCGGGAATGTTCGCGAGGACCTCCCCGTACCAGCTGCGGTCCGCGGTCAGGCCCAGTTCCCTGGCGTTGCAGCTGCGCCAGTGGAAGCCCTGCAGCATCACCGACGCGTAGTTCTCGCTGAACGGATCGGCGGACGCGGAGGGGGTTTGGTCGGGGGCGAGCGCGGGGGCGTCGTCGGTGGCCACGCCGGTGGAGACATCGTACCGAAGGCGCGTGGGCGTGCCCGCCCGAGGACCCGCGAGGGACGGAGATCCGGGACGGGACGGCGAGTTGCCCATGGAGGAGGAGGGGGGAGGGGATTTTCTGACGCGTTTAGGGGCGCCGGTCGTGCGAACGCCCCGGGCGTGTCGTCGGGGAGAACCGAGGTTGGTTCCGTGTTGGATGCACCGGGGGTTCAGGCACGGGATGCCGCGGGCCATGTCCGGGATGCGAAGCCGTCGACGTGTGCTGCTCCACGCGAAGTGCGCTCGACGCGTCGGAACCGTTCCGGGCACGGATTGCTAACAACCGGGAAAATATCGCGCGAGGGTGAGTCAGCTGCGAGGACTCGCGTCACCTCGCGCGCGCACGTGTCGGCAAAACTGCCGCAAGAAAGAGAATCAACCGCACAGCAGGCGAGAAGGGCGACCTTTCAAATCGTGGGGGACCCTAGGTTGGCGCCTCAGACCTCGGGGCCGTGGGAGGGCATCCGACACGAGCCGTTCGGATCCGTGCTCGGTCGCCATGAAGGTTTCTCGCGCGCTCGCGGCGTTCGTACTCGCGGGTGCGTCCCCCCAACCCCTCCGCGCCACCGTCGAACAGAAGAAATCACGTGTCGAACTCGGACCCGAACCACGGAAAACCTGCGCCGCGAAATGTCGATCGGACCCGAGCTGATCTCCGCTTCCGCACCCACCCTCTCAGCCTCATGCATCATCCAATCGTCCGCGATGATCCCCGTGATGGATCTCATCCCCTCCCTGAGGACGTACGAGGTCATCGAGCCGTCGGAGATCCGCGGACTGGTCTTCGACGACCCCGATTCGACCCGGGTGCATCCCAGGGAGATGACCGTCGCGCTCCAAGCCTTCGGGGTCAAGTACGAACTCCAGCTGGAGCGAGTGGACGACCTGTTCGGCGCGGAATACGGGCACTACTCCTGGGACGTCGACGCCGCGCGCGTGGTTCCCCCCGCGAACCACGACGACGACGACGACGACGACGCGCGCCGATCGATCCGTCGCGATCACTGCCACTACCGCGGCGTCGTGCGCTCCGCCGTGCCCGTCGGCGCGGACGTCGGAGACGCCTCGCTGGACCGCCGCTCCTTCCACGAGGCGTTCGCCCCGACGCACACGCGAGTCCGCGCGTCCCTCTGCGACGGCATCACCGCGCGGATCGTCGCCGACGACGTCGTGATCCACCTCGAACCCGCGCACAGGCACGTCGCCGGGTACCCGATGCGTTCGGACGACCCGAAGACCTCGCCGGTGGTGGCGTACCGGGACGCGGACGTTCGGGATGACGCGCCCCGCGGGATGACGCGTTACGCGCCGCGACCGCGGATGACGACGGTGGAGTTGGACGGCCCCGGGGGCGGCGCGGGGGTCGACGGGGCGACGACGCCCGGTGACGGCGACAAGCCGGGGAGACGACCGGGAACCGGAATCGACGACGGGATGACCTTCGAAGGGATGACCTTCGACGACGGCGGCGTCGGCGATGGGATGACCTTCGACGACGTCGTCGACGGCGGCGTCGGCGGCGGCGGCGGTCGGGGTTCGAGGCGGCGCGCGCTCGATTCGTCGCTCCCGAATCGATACCTCGAGCTGATTGTCGTCAACGATAAGACCCGTTGCGACGCGTTCGCCGCGATCGACGGCTCGATCACCTCCGCGGAGCTGGACGCCATGCACGCGGACAGCATCGCCGTCGTGAACCAAGTCGCCGGATACTACGACACGATCGGCACCGTGAACATGGAGATTGTCCTCGTCGCGCAGGTGGACTGGTGCACCGGCGATCCGTACACGATCACCGCGGAATCCAACGGCGAACGCGACGCGGATACACTGCTCGGCAAGTTCCAAGCTTGGCACGGTGCCAACCTCGCGTCGCTGCCCAGCAACGACGACGCGCACCTCTTCAGCGGCTACGACTTCAAGGGGAACACGATTGGTTTGGCCGGGTTGAACACCATCTGCAGCAACCGGGAGTACTGCGGCTACAAGTACAACTGCCCGCCGGTCAAAGCCGCGTGCGACGAGCTCGGCGATAATCAATGCCTCACGATCAGCGGCGTCCAGAGGTGCTGCTACGCCTACCAACAGGCCTCCATATCGGAGGTGAACACGGTTAGGGGCACGGCAGCTTCCGCCGTGGTCGTCGCGCACGAGATTGGCCACCAGATGAACTTCAACCACGACGGCTTGTCGTCCGATTCCGTCGCGGCTTCCTGCGCGGAGAGCGGCTACATCATGGGCGCGGTGAGCGCGGGCGGCGAGAGCGACTGGTCCGATTGCACCAAGACCAAGTTCAAGAACGTCATCTTCGACGACGTCCACGCGTGTCTCAACACGGGCGTGACGACAAAGTGCGGCAACGGGATCGTCGAAGCCGGCGAGCAGTGCGACTGCGGCGCGTCGGATTGCACCGGGAAGGACGCCTGCTGCGACGGCGCGACGTGCCAGCTCACCGCCGGGTCCGAGTGCTCCGCGACGGACGGCTGCTGCTCGAGCTGCAAGGTGGCCGCCGCCGGCGTCGTGTGCAGAGCCGCCGCAAATTCCTACTGCGACGTGGCGGAAACCTGCGACGGAAGCGGATCCAAGTGCCCCGCCGACGTCGGGAAGCCCCTGGGAACCGCGTGCGAGGACGCCAACGGCGATAAGGGCGCGTGCTGGGGAACGAAGTGCTCCAACCTTCAGCACACGTGCGACACGATGGATACGAGCAGTCAAAACTTTGGGGGGGGGAAATCGGCGTCGTCGTTGTGCGGCTACTCGAGACCGGACGGGAAGGCGTACGCGGGTCCGTTCACCGCGGATTACTGCACGATGGACGTCTTGTGCTTCCCCGGCGGCGACGAGGCGACTTGTGCGCTCAGTTACTACACCCTCACCAACCATCGGATGATGACGGGGTTCCCATGCGGCGATCCCGTGGACGGTGTGTACTCTAAGGTTTGCGACGGGGGAACAAAGCCGGGCTACAACGGTGGCGGCGGCTCGTGCGTCACCGTGGCGTCGATGACCCCGCCGCCGCCTCCGTTTCCGCCGCCGTCGCCGCCGCCGCCGGCGTCCACGTCGTCGTCGCCGTCGCCGCCGCCGCCGCCGGCGCCCCCGCCGCCGTCGCCGCCCCCCGCCCCTCCCCTGTCGACGGCCGTGAACCTCAAGCTCGGCGGCATGACCACGTACGACGCCAACATCGAGGCCAAGATCGTGAGCGCGTTCGTCGCCGCCCTACCCACGGCGGCGTCGGGCGCCACCGTGGTCGTCCGCTCCAGGTCCTTCTCCCTCAAGTCCCACATGACCTTTGCCGGGTTCACCGTCGATACCTTCCCGGACGCCACGTTCAAGTCCAAGTGCGCCGCCGACCTGGGCGTCGCGGACGGGTCCGTGACGATCACGGCGAAGACGGCGACGAGCGGCGCCCGGCGAAGGCACACGCGAAGGAGCATGCTCGCCGCCGGCGTCAAGGCTGATTACGACGTCGCCAACGCGGGTCTCTCGTTTTCCGCCGCCTCGGTCATCGGCGGTCGTACCACGTCCGCCGGAGCGTTCACGGCGCTCGCCGCGGCGATGGGCGTCTCGCCGACGGTCGCCACGGAGGCGCCAAAGTACGGCGTGAAGCTGGAGATGCAGGCGACGGGGGCAGACGCGGGGGCCGTGGCGGCGATGGACGCGGCGCTCACCGACCCGGGCTTTAAGGATTCGCTCGGGAAGGAGCTGACGGGCAAGGGCGTCGGGGCGGAGGTGGAGAGCGTGAGTTCGACCGCGAGCCCGCCGCCGGCGTCGTCGTCGGATGACGACGACGCGATGACCATCGTTTACGTGGTGGTCGCGGTCGCCGCGGTCGCGCTCACCGCCGCGACGGTTTTCGCGCTGGGGAAGTTGGGGGTGCTCAAGCTCGGGAAGTTCGGCGGCGCCAAGGTTCAGCCCGAGGGGGGCGCGACGGAGGCGCCGAAGAAGGCTTCGAGCGCGAGCAAGGTGGCGCCGAGCCCGTGACACGACCTCGAGCGTATCATCGTCGTATATATATTGTGTGTGTTCATCAGCTAAGAGCTATCGTCGCGTCCCTGTTGTCCTATTTGTTCGAGTGTTCTCTCAGTCCACACGATGGACCAACTGTGACTATGTTCTCAACGCCGCCGTCGCGGGTCGGAAGTTGGTCGGCTGCCCACAGCTCGGGCACCGCTTGGCGGTCTCCTTCACCCAGCTCGCGCACTCTTCGCAGGTCCGAAGAGGCACGTACTTCAGCGACGTGAACATGCTCATGGGCACGACGATGAGGTAGAACAGGGCGAGGATGGTGATTGCCGTCTCAAACATGGATTCCACGAAGACGCCGACTGGGAAGATGCTGTGGTTGACGGTGAAGTGCATGTCGCGGAGGTGCTGCAGAGACCCGATAGCGGCTATGCTGGGAGCGACGAAAGACGACACGAAGGCGTCCACGTTGTTCTTGAGGCAAGAGCCGAACACAAAGCCGACCGCCACGGGAACCGCTTGGGAAGAGAGCACGAAGTTGTTAAGCTGCTCGAACAGAAGGACGCGCTTTACGCGTCTTCGGACCTGACGCGCCTCTTCGCGCGCCATCCGACGAATGTACCGGAAATCGTGCGAGCGCTCGTCATCGCCCGCCGTCGAGGGTGCGGCATCTTCCAGCAGACACTCCTCGGCCTCCGGCCTCGACATCTTTAGCGCCGCGGAACAGAGTGACGCGCCGGTGAACATTCTCCTCTTTGACACGTCGGACCGCACGTGTCGAGCAGCCGATCCTGTCGCTCGCATCGAAGGCTGCGGAATCAGAATTCATCGCGCCCCGAACCGTCGTCGGCTACCATGCCCATCGCGATCGTCGCCGCCAATTCCGCGCTCGTCCGCCGCCAGGCGAGTTACGCGCCGATTAATCTTCGCGCGCGCCGCGCCGCGCCGCCTCGTCGGCCTCGCGCGGTCGCCCCGACGCGCGCGCTTCTCACCTCTTCGCCCGATCTCCCCGGCAAGCCGACGTGGGAGGCCCCGGAGATGACCAAGGACATCGTGATCACCGTCCCTTTACCTCAAGACACCACGCGGAGGGACATCGACGTCAAGATGTTCAAGGATCACATCACCGTCAACGTCGCGGGCGTCTCGGAGCCCGCGATCGGCGGCACCCTGCCGTGGAACGTCGACCTCGACGGGTCCTACTGGGAGAAGGAGGACGACGTCCTGCTCGTGTACCTCGAGAAGGAGGAGGCGTACGACCCGTGGGAGTTCGTGTTCGAGTCGGACCTTCCCGAGCCCGGGGACACTACCGTCACGGACAAGGTGTACTTCGACATGGAGATCAACGGCAAGGAGGCCGGCCGCGTCGTGATGGGGCTCTACGGGAATCACGTCCCGAAAACCGTGGAGAACTTCAGGGCGCTGTGCACGGGGGAGAAGGGCGAGGGCAAGTCGGGGAAGCCGCTGCACTTCAAGGACAGCTGCTTCCACAGGATCATACCTGGCTTCATGTGCCAGGGCGGGGACTTCACCGCGGCGAACGGCACGGGCGGGGAGAGCATCTACGGGGAGAAGTTCGAGGACGAGGCGTTTGGCATCGACCACGACAAGCCGTTTCTGCTCTCCATGGCCAACTCTGGGCCGAACACCAACGGGTCACAGTTCTTCATCACGACGAAGGCGACGCCGCACCTCGACGGGAAACACGTAGTGTTCGGGGAGGTGCTCGAGGGCTCCGACGTGGTGCTGGCGATGGAGGAGAAGGGGTCCCCGGAGGGGTACCCCAAGGCGCAGGTCACAATCGTCGGCTGCGGCCAGCTCTGACGCGCCGACTGACCGAGCGGCGAGAACGTGATGCGATCAACACGGGTAATTAGAGTATCGAATCATCGCGTCTAGATCGTTCGCCGCGCCACCATGATATCTTCCCCAGCGCGACCGTCGTCGTCATCGCTGCGGGGACGCGTACGCGTTGGTGGAATCCCGCAGCGGCGACCTCGGCGGGATGGGCGAAGCCGACTTGGCAACCGAGTCGACCCGGGTCTCCCCCTCGCGTCCGGCGCTCGAAATCCCCGCACCCGCGATGAAATCCCCGCACCAGCATCTAAACCTCGGCGTCGGGACCGTCGCGACTGCCCGCCTCGCCCCGCCGTCGGCGCACAGCCCCGCGCCGTCGCCCGAGCCCTTCCCACCCGATCCTCCGCCCGACCCCGCCGCCGACTCTCCCCGCCCCCCTCCGCGATGCGCGCGACAGAGCGCCGATGCCCCGAGGTACAGCCGCATCGCCGCCCACGCGTCCTCCCGCGGGTCGTGCGCCACCCCCTCGCGCTGGATCGATTCGCCGAGGTGGTCGGCGGCGAGCGTCCGGAGCTTAAACGGCGCGTGCGTGTGACGCTGCAGCGGCGGATGCCGAGCGGTGTCCCTGCACAGCCTCCCGGGCCACTTGATGCCCAGGCACTCGAGGTCGTGTTGCAGGTCGTGGCCCACGAGGAGAGCTTTGTCGTCGTCGGCGGCGGCGGTGCGCTTGGATCCGTTGAGCACGGCGAGCACGGCCGTTCTGACCTCGCGCAGGCTCGGCGCTCCGACGAGGGAGCCCGGGTCGACGCCGGTGAGTTTGGTTCTGTGATCGGTGATTGGTCGGTCGGGTGCGACGAACGTGGAGAGCAGCACGGATCCGCGCACGTCCACGATGCAGACGCGCGCGCACATGGCGCCGCTCCCGTCCTCCTCCGTGCCCACCATCTCGCAGTCGAGCGCCACCGCGCGTCGCCCGGTGTCATTTTGAAATCCCGATGTCCATTCAAACGGGCAGCGGTGCGCGCGCCCCTCGGGCTCGATCGTCAGGCACCTGACGCATCCCCTCGCCTCGTACGCGGCTTTGCACCGCGCGCTGGGCAGCTGACCGGCCAGGTGCTGCCTCAGGGTGTCCAGGTTGGCGAAGTGCTTGCCGCACGCGCCGCACAGCGGGTCGCACGGCGAGTGCCTCGCCTGCTCCCGATGCTTGCGCAGGGCGTCGGCATCCTTGCAACGCTTGAGGCAGTGCGCGCACTGATTCGCGATCCACGGGTTCGCGGCGGACGAACCCGACGGGCCCGGTGCATCGTTCTCGCTCCCGCGCGCTGTCGATACGAACCCACCCCACGCCGCGTTCGGTGGCGACTCCATCGGTCCGCGTTTGAAACTGGCTGGCGAAGCTCGGGTCGAGTCTTTTTTGTCGGCCCCGGGTCATCGTCCTCGTCTGATCGAACTCTCGATGAAACGGCCCTCGGCGGCCGTTTTCCGAGGCTGGTTTCCCCGCAAGCATCAGGAACGAGGCGGTGTCGGTCTCGCCGACTCTCGGTCCTCGCCACACCGCCGCGCTCCGGCACCCGCATGTCGCAAGACGGACGATCGCCCCTCTGGGGCTACCGCTGCGCGGTCCTCTCCGTCACCCTCCTCGTCGCGCTCATCGCCGCGTACATCCTCGCGTCGCGCGTCAACGACGCCGAGGCGCGGGGCGACCTCGCGCGCCGCGCTCGGCACCGGCACCGCAAGCTCCTCTTCTCTCCCGTCTACCCGGTCTCGCCCTTCTTCCTCCCGTGGCGCCCGCGCGACCCCGAGTCGTGGCGGTCGTGGCAACCCCGCGTGCTCGAGTTCGACGTCAACGGCGGCGACGTCGTCGGCGAGTTGACCGCGCGAAGATCGGGATACACCGGCGTGGCGGTCACCGCGGACGCTTCCTTGAACGTCGCGGATAAAATTCGCGACGAACGCTTCCCGAACGAGGGCGGGCACGAGTACGCGTACGAGTACTACGACGACGAGACCGGCGAGTGGGTGCCCGCGGAGGATGAGGATGATGATGATGATGATGAACAGGAGGTTAAGATGGTGGAGGAGACGCAGGGCGCCGCCGCGAGGTTCGGTGAAGCCGGCGCGGGTTTCGGCGCGGCGGGGACGGAGGGACGAGCGTCGGGGCTGGAGAACCTGGGCGCGGGCCTCGGCGCCGTCGGTGGGACCCTCGGCCGATGACGATCTCACCGCCCTCCGTTGTTTCGCGCGGACTTTGCTTCGCTTTCGTGCGCTGATGTGAGAGTGAGCTCATTACACGGTAGACTACCTTCGTGTGATATCATGACCGAATCGTCAGCACCCGACGAACTTCGCGATTTCCTCGGCGAGCTCGGCGATCTCCGCCTGCGACGGCGGCTTGGGCACGACGCCCCTCGCCGCCGCCAGCACATCGTCCCTCGCCGCGCCCCTCGCCGCCGCCTCCATCGCCGCCGCCGACGCATCCGCCGTCGCCGCCTCCACCTTCCTCCTCCACGCGATCGTCTTCGCCAGCTCGTCCGCAATCGCGGGCCGCCCCTTGATCACCACCGCCAGCGCCTCGGCCGGGATGGACAGCACGCGGGTATCCCGTTCCGCGCACACTGCGGTCTTATCCCATCTCCTACCCGTCAGAGCTTGCATGGACCCGAACGTGCCGCGCTCCGGGACGGACCCGACGCGGACGTGCGTCGCCTCTTTCGGGGCGATCGCCAGGCGCTTACCGGACCGCGAGCCGCGCACGGTGACCCCGCCGGCGTAGGACAGCCTGGACGCGTCTATGAGCGGGTTCGACGCCCTTCGAACGCGACCACTCGTGCTCACCTCCGCGCTCCGTAGGTACACCTTGAGCGACCCGCTCAGGACGACGACGATTCGCAGGTCCCTCGTCTCGCCCTCGATCGTCACGCTCTTGCCGACGTCGAGGGTACGCTCGCGAGTCCGAGGATGCCGCAGCGCGACTCGCAACTCGTCCGCGGTGAAGCATCGAAGGAGATCCAAGCCGTGAATCGCGCGCCTCCATCGCTCGACGAAGAACGTCTTTCGCAGCCGCGCCCAGAGTTCCTTCGCGGGGGCCACCTTCTTCGGCGCGTTCGCCGTCTGCGCCGCGTACGCGTCCAGCTCTTCGCGGTAAAAATGCCTCTCGGCGGATTTGAACAGCCGACGCTCCGCTTCCCGAACTCGCCGCTCGCCCACGATGGCCACCGCGGCTCTGAGCAAACCCTCCGGATCGGTCGCGTCCACGGCGACGTGCGTCGCCGCCGCCGCGAACTCCTCCGTGGTCCACCCCGCCCATCCCACCGGGTTCAACCTGCTCGCGTCGCAGATGGCTCGCGCCGCGACGGATCGAGCCACGGTTCTCTCGAGGCTCGGGTCGTTGACAAAGGCGAGTTCCGTGTCGCGTTTGGACAGCTCGACGACGGTGGCGCCGCGGGGTCCCGCGCGGGTCGACGCCGGGTGCGGCGCGCCCGTGAGCAGCTGCATCTCGCCGATGGCGTCGCCCGTCGTGTACGTCCACACGACGTTATGTACGGCCGGGTCGGCGGGGGCGGATGCGCCGAAGATAATCGTCCGACCTGCTTTCGCCACGCGGTCCGCGAGCGTCTCGGGCACAGCCTGGGATATGACGTCGTTCCACGCGCGGGTCTCCTCGACGGACCCCTCGACGACGACGTACATCACGCGGGTCTCCTCGCGCTCGTCGCCCGCCGCGGTCACGGGCGCGCCGGGCGCGAACCGGTGCATCGTGAAACCGCGATTGGCGAGAAGGTTCAAGTCGTCGTCGCTCATGACGTCGAGGACGGGCGCGTTGCGAAGCGCGCGTTTCATCACTCCGTCGAGCTCGGAACCGCGACGAATCTGCCGCGTGATCTTCTGGCTCTTCGCGTGCCGCTCGCGGGCGCCGTCGTCGGGATCCTTCTCCCCGTCCCCGTCCCCGGGTGCCGACTTTTCGTCTCCGTCCCCGTCCTCGCCCTCGTCACCTCTCTTCCTCCTCGACTTTTTGGTAAACGCCATCACGAGATGGAGCTTTCGCTGTTGCACCTCGTGCTCCCCCTCCTTCCCCAGGCCGTTCAGACCCGGACCCCCGTCTAAAGGCGCGTCGAACCCACCGCGCGCGCCCGTCCCTTCCCACAGACCCCACACGCTGCGCCGCCTGAGACGGCCCTTCCGATTGGAGCGCTCCGCCCGCTCGCGGTCGCGAAGGCCCGGGTGCCAGTCGTTGCACTCGCGCAGCTCGTCGTCAACCTTCTCGAGGTAATCCAGCGCGTTCGCCAGCGCCCTCGCCGCCCTCGCCGAGGCTTTCGAGTCGACCGAGGCGTTCGAGCCGATCGTGTGCTCGCCCGCGCCGTTCGGTCCGGCGAGTAATCGGCGTTTATAGGGGTTGAGCGCGGAGTTCCCGGCTATGACGCGAAAGGCGAAGAGCGATTGAAGGCGGCCGATTGAAGCGGGAAATCCCGGGAGTCTGTTACCGGTGAGGTCCAACTCCTTGAGCGTCTCACGCAGCGTGGGGCTTCGGCCGAGAGCGCGTCCCACGCGTTGCAGCGCGTTATCCTTCGCGCTGAGAATCTCGAGCGATCGCATGGCCGGGATTCCGTCCTCATCGAAGCCTATCGACTCGAGCCTGTTGCCGTCCACCTTGAGAACCCGCAGGTTGGCGCAGCCCGCGAGTCCCTTGGGCAGGTGCGTGAGGTTATTATCGGACAGCCACAGGCCCTCCAGCGCGACGAGCGCGTCGAGCGGCGGGAACGAGTTGGACGTCAGCCTGTTCCCGCCGACGTCGAGCTTTCGAAGCCTCTTCGCCAGTCGAATCGTCTTCGGGATCCCCGGTCGTCCGGGCATGAACACCAGCTGGTTATCCCGCGCCCACAGCTCCTCGAGCTCGGCGCACCCGGCAAAGAGAGACTCTGGCAGCCGCATGAGCTTGTTCCGGCACACGTCCAGGTGGCGAAGGGACTTGCAGTCGCCTATGGAGTCTGGCAGGCGAACGAGCGCGTTGCGAGACGCGCTCAGAGACACGAGCGACGTCAGGTTACCCAGCCCCTCCGGGAGCGAGGATAGGTCGTTGGAGTCGAGCCGCAGCGACGTGAGCATGCGCATCCGCCCCACCGATTCCGCCAGCGCGCCCCCAAGTTTGTTGCGCCGCGCGTCGAGCGAACGCAGCGACGGCGTCCACTCGTCGAGCGTCTCCGGCAATTGCTCGATTTGGTTCCTGGCGACGACGAGCTCCCTCAGGCGCGGCGTCAGTCCGAGCCTCGGAAACGAATCCAAACCCTTCGCCTCGAGCCGAAGGGACGTCGCGTTGGCCTTTGCGTCGCGATCGTTCACCGGGTCCGCCAGCCCGGCGTCCGCGTGCGTCCACGCGTCCTCAACCCCAGCCGTACCATACGCAAGCGCCAGCTTGGCCTCGAGCGGCGGCGGTCGGCTTCGAAGGTGCGAGTCGCCTCCAGTCGCCTCCGCGCGCAAATTTTCCGCCTCGCGCGCGAACGCGTCGTCGTCGCACAGCGACCACGCGCCCGCGCGGCGAACAATCTCACAAATCGCCGCGTACCCCGGAACATCGTCGACGCGAACGAGAGCACCCCCGGCACCCCCAGCCGAGGTGATAAGAGCACCCTCGGCATCCCCCTCGGCACCCCCGTCGGCACCCCCGTCGGCACGTGCGGCGGCGAAAGACCGAAAGACGTCGTCCGCCCCGGGGGGAAGACCGGCGCCGTCGTTGGCGCCGCACTCGGCGGCGGAGTGCGGCGCCGTTTGTTCGCACAGTACGCATTTGTTCGATTGTTCAAACACGCGCAACGCCTCGGCGAGACGCTCGCGGTCGATGCGCCTCGCCGCCGGTGACATCCCGGGTCCCATGCGAACATCGAACCGTTCGTCCCTCGCCGCCTTCTCCAGTTTCCATCGTCGGCGTTTCGCTTGCGTCGCGAGCTTGGCGAGCTGCGGCGCCAGCGTCGTCGCCGCCGCGAGCTCCGCTTCGACGACGCGGGCGCTCTCAAGTTGCGTCTTGTGGCCCCTGAACCATCGTCGCGTCTTGTGGCCCCTGAACGCGGTCTGGATTCGCGTCGCCGCCTCGTGCACTCGCCGTGCCGCCGTCGCCTCGAGCGTCGCCCTGGTTTCCTCCGCGTTGATGAGCGCGCTCGGGCCGACGTTCGCGAGCCTCGCTCGACGAATCGCGGGCGTCTCCGTCGAGAGGCGTTCCGTCGAGACTGCGCACATCGCGTCGATGCGTCGGAGCTCCGCGGCGGTGGTGGCGGCGAGCTGTAACACTCTCGGCGCCATCGCGACCGCGGGTGGACGTCGAGCGGGGCGATGTCCGGTCGCCGTCGCCTCCGGGCCCCCCACCGTCGCCGCCGAGGAACGCCCCCCCTCCCAGTCGGCACGCTCGTCTCGCGATACGAGCGCGCGGCGTGACGCCACGGACGCGGGGGTGTGATAGGGAAGCACCGCGGGGAAAGACGAATACGTCTTTTCCACCGCCACCATTCGCATGGGGGACCGGAAACCCGCCGGAGAGTGCATCCCCGGGCTCGCCATCACGCGCAGCGGCGGTCGCCACTTCCAAGGGGTACCTTCATCCTCACCCGCGCCAAATTTCTCCATTCGCAGCTTCAAGCGTCGCGCCCGTCACCCAGCCTCCAGGCGCCTCACGCCGTCACGGGATCGATATCACGCGTCAACGCAGGCATGCAGCACGATCGACGGCCTCGAACTAGCTCGGCGCTCGGCCCCGGTGGTAAGAGTGCACCTCCGATGTGGGCTCCGCGGCGCTTCCGGCCTCTCCGTTGGTTATTTTTGGACGGACGTCACCACAGCAGCAGATTGAGAGCCGGCAGTTACTGCAGCTGACAGCCTCACCGCCGCCCGTAGGCTTCACACAGCAGCCCACCCACCCCTGTATCGGTCACGCCCCCCGCGCGAGCTCGGGAGCACTCTCGAAGTGCCCTCCGCCGCACGCGTCAGGCCGCGAACCCGCGTCGGGTCCCACCGCTTGAAGCCACCGCTCGAGAGTCGTCACCCGCACCGCCGCCGCCGCTGATTTCCACAAAGGCAGCCATGGGGGTCGACTTCGCGCAGCGCAAGGCGGCCAAGAAGCAGAGCAAGCGGATGTCCCAGAAGACCGAGGACGGCCGCAGGATCCGTGGAGGGAAGACGGTGCCCCGTAAGCAGCGGGGGATGTGCGCCAAGCCCCCGCCGCTGCCCCCGAAGCTCCGCGAGGAGGACGAGATGGCCGCCGCCGCCGCGCTGCGCGAGAAGAAAAAGGCGCTGAAGCTCAAGGCTGCCGCGCGCGCGCTGAGGGAGAAGATGGCCGCCAAGAAGGTCCCCGGCGCCGCCAAATCTCTATCCAAGGTGCGACGATACAAGAAGGAAGAGGAGCGCGACGGCGACGGCGACCACGTCTCAGACACCGAGTCCGAGTCCGAAGACGCCGACGACGCGGTGGACGACGAGGCGGGCGTGCCCGACTACTTCACGGACGCGCTCAAGACCCTGGGGCACAAGCGAACGACGCCCGTGCAGCGAGAGTGCTGGCCGCCGGCGTGCGTGGGCCGCGACGTCCTCGGCATCGCGCCCCCGGGCTCCGGCAAGACCCTCGCCTACCTCCTCCCCGCGGTGGAGTTTGCGATGCGCGACGCCAGGGATAACCCAAGGAAAAAGCGCGATCCCCCCGGCCGGCCCTCCGCGCTCGTCATCGCGCCGACGCGCGAGCTCACGCAGCAGATCGCGTCCGTGTGCAACAAACTGAAGCGCGCGGCGCCCGTGCGGTGCGTCGCGGTGTACGGCGGGGCGTCGCAGAGCGAACAGGAGGATGAGCTCGCGCAGCCAACGTCGATGGCGACGCTTGTGGTGGGCACCCCCGGGCGGCTGCTCGCGGTCATGGGCACCGGCGCGCTCGGCCTGGAGCGGGCCAGGCTGCTGGTGCTGGACGAGGCGGATCGTATGCTCGCGCTCGGGTTCGCGGAGCAGCTCGAGCAGATCCGCGAGGCTCTCCCGGTCAACGAACGCGACGAAAGATCCGCGAGCCGATCGAACCAATCGGCGGCTGAACCCGGCATGGGCAAGAGGCCCGGCCGACAGACGCTGATGTTCAGCGCCACGTTCCCCAAGGGGGTTCGCGCGGTCGCAAAGGCTTGGCTCGCGCCGAAGCCCGCCATCGTCAAGATCGAGGCGGCGGATAAGAGCGCGGAAGGTGGTAAGCGATCCAGCGAGGCGACGGTGGCCGTCGCCGCGGGGGGTAAGGGCGACGGCGTCGCCGCCGGGGACCTCAACGTGGACCAGACCGTGCACGTCTGCGCCGAGCACAAGAAGGGCAGGAAGTTGCTCAAGCACATCACCGAGCTCAGGAAGAACGACGGGCGGAGCAAGAGCCGCGTGCTGGTCTTCGCCAACAGGATCAAGACGGTTAACTTTGTCGGCGACTTGCTCAAACGGCACGGCGAGAAGGTGTGCACGCTGCACGGCGAGCTCAAGCAGGAGCGCAGGGACCAGGCGCTCAAGGACTTCAAGAGCGGTAAGTCCCCGGTGCTCGTCGCCACGGACGTCGCGGGGCGAGGTCTCGACATCACGGGGCTCGAACACGTCGTCAACTGGGACATGCCCGGCAGCGTGGAGCAGTACACGCACCGGGTCGGACGAGCCGGGAGGAGCGGGCGGAAGGGCGCGGCGCTCTCTTTCTTCACGCGTAACATGGCGCCGATCGCCCCGGACCTCGTGCGGCTGTTACGGCGCGGCGGGCACTTCGTGGATCCCAACCTCGAGGTGCTCGCGAAGGTTGGCGAGGCTCTCGCCGGCGAGGGCGGCGACAACGGGCTCAAGAGGGACAAATTCGCCAAGGCTCCCGAGGGCGAAGACGACGAGGAGGAAGAAGAGGAGGAGGAAGAGGACGAGGAGAGCGAGGAGGAAGAAGAGGAGGAGGAGGAGGAGGAGGAGGAGGAGGAGGAGGAGGAGGAGAGCGACGAGGAGGACGAGGAGGAGGAGGAGGAGAGCGACGAGAGCGACGAGGAGGACGAGGAGATGGAATCCGGAGACGAGGATGACGTGTCCGTATCCGGGGAGGACGAGGAGATGGACTCCGAGGACTCCGAGGAGGACGACGAGGAGATGGACTCTGAGGACTCCGAGGAGGAAGAGGACTCCGAGGAGGAGGAGGACTCCGAGGAGGAACCCGAGCCCGCGCCGCCGCCAACCAAGTCTACGAAGAAGCGCAAGGACGTCGACCCCGAGGAGGACCCCGAGCCCGCTGCTAAGAAGAAGTCCAAGGGTGGACCCGCGCCAGACGCAGACTTCATCCCGGCTAAGAAATTCACCGGCGCCAAACCTGGCATGTACTTCACCAAAGGGAAACAGGGCCTGGGGTACTACGTCGACAAGAACGCGCCACGGTCGTCGTCGTCCAAGGCTGGCGGCGCACAGGGGGGGACGAAGAGCGATGCGCCCGCCGCCAACTTCATCGCCTCAAAGAAGTTCAACGGAGCCAAGCCCGGTTACTACTTCCGAAAGGATAAGCAGGGTGTCGGTTATTACCTGGACAAAAAGGCGCCCAAGGGTGGCAACAAGCAGCAGCAAAAGGCTTCGGAGCCCGCGAAGAAGAGCAGCGTGTTCAGCATCCCCCGCGAGCTCGCCGACTTCCAGGCTGCCAACAAGTTCCAGGGCGCGAAGAAAGGCTACGCGTTCAAGAAGGGTCCGAAGGGGTTAGGATACTACATCGACAGGCCGCCCACACCCACGTTCAAGCCCCCGGCCAAGTCGTTCGGAGGCGGTGGCGGTCAGCGTGGAGGTTGGGCGAACAAGGGCGGCGGCGGTGGCGGCGGTGGCAGAGGAAAGGGCAGAGGAAAGGGCAGAGGAAAGGGCAGGGGTCGATGGTGAGACGCGTACTCCTCTCAGCAGTGTTTAGATTTACAATTTCAGTCGCCGCGAACCCTCCCCTCACGCCCTGTTCTTGACACTCTCCGCCTTGTACTCGGTGAACTCCTCCTCTTCCGGCACGCCCTGTCCCGTCGCCTCCCGCTCCATCATCATCTGGTGATCCTCGGAGATCTCCACGACGAGCTCGTCCAGCCGTCCGTCCCAGTTGTTTGGCACCGCGCAGGCGAAGATGCACCCGCCGACGTCCATCTGCGTCCAGAGATCCACGAGCTGCATGATCTCGCCGCCCACCATGCCGGAGAAGAACATCATCCGCGGGACGTCCGGGGCGGTGGCCACGGCGGCGGCGTCCGCCTGGACGGTCTCCAGCGCCTCGCCGAGGGTCCCGGACATCATGTCCTGCGTGGCGGTGACGAGGCGGACCATGTCGGCGCCCACGTCGTCGAGCTGCTTGCGCCACGCCTTGGTGCCCGCCGCGTCGAAGCCCGCGAGGAGGATGGCGTCGGGGCCGAAGCGGCCCTCCGCGACGCCGCCGGGCGCCGTCTCGGCGTCCGCGTCGATCTCGGCAAACTCCGCGCGCATTCGAGCATGCTCGCCGCGTCGAGGGGTGGTGGTGGGAGCGACGCGGCGGCATCGGCCGGGGGCGGAGGTGCGCGCGGGACGCTGCGCGCCGGCGGACGGGCGCGGCGCCGCGACGCGCGACGTCGCGGAAGCCTGTGCGAACGCGGCGGCCATCTCGTGCTGACGAACGAGTGGGCGGCGACCCTCTCGGAAAAGGTTTTAGGTTTCCACGTCGCTGGAGGTGTTGGCCTGATGACCCTCGTTTGTAGACTAGACTACTTGTACACTTTCGTTTTATAGACTACACGAGAGAGACGAGAGAGACTACCGCGGCCGGTACCCGACGGGCAACCCGAACGGGGGCGGCACCTCCCGCTCGTGCCTCCATATCCTGCAGATCCACTTCTCCTCCGTCGCCTCCGTCCCCTCGTGCTCCACGCGATCGTCGAACGTCCCGTCCTCCGCGGCTGGGAAGAACACCAGGCACTGCCCTCTCCGCGGCGTCACCTCGAGGTTCAAACGCCCGAACCTCGTCACCCCGCCGGCTCCCGCGTCGACGTCGTTGAGGTAGAGCAGCAGCGTCGCGAGCGTCTGCCCGCCCCTGTTCGCGTCCTCGACGTCGGCGCCCCTGTTCGCGTCGAAGTGAGGCGCCAGCCTCTGGCCCGGGCGGTACCGAATCACCGTCGGCGCCTCGAAGCTCGCGCATTCGCTCCCGGGCATCAGCGCCTCGGCGGCCGCCACGTACGCGCGCTCGCCGTCGCTCGCGCCGTCCAGCGCGCAGCTCGTGCTGGTGCGCAGCGCCTTGAGCGCGGACTCCTTTTGTTTCACGTTCGCGACGGCGACGCCGCCGGCGAGCGCGACGGCGCCGGCGTACGCGATCACCCCGGCGATCCCGGCGCCGAGCCCGGGGCCGTCGGCGGAGGCGGCGGCGATCGTGACGAGCGCCGCGAGCCACAGCGCGGGTCCCCTCGCGGCGGTGTTGATGACGTCGCCCACGTCGTTGGTCCACCCGGCGTAGACGACGGGTGATTGGTCCATGGCTCGCGTCGACGCGGCGGCGATGATGGAGTCGCATTGCTCGGGGGTGACGAAATCGTCGACGACGAAGACGTCCGGGGAGGCGTGGAGCTGCCTGAGGCCGGTGTAGAAGCGGTCGATGGGGACGTGGGCGTCGAGTGCATCGGTGCGATTCTCACCCGGGGCGGTCGCGACGCCCGCGCCGAAGCCGCCGTCGGAGTCGGCCGCGACGGGAGGCGCGAGGGGTCGACGCGGGGGTTTCCGAGCCGAGATGCGAGCGCGCCTCCCGGTGGTTCCTCCGCGCGGTATCCCGGCCGCCGATCGATGCGCGATGCGCGCGGTCATGGCTGCGACGGCGGCCATGTCCCTCGCCGGGGGTCTGGGTCGGAGGAAAGTCGAGCGACCCCTGTTGCGTTCGGCACGGGGGCGAATGGTTTGATTTCCGCCAACCGTCTCCTACATAAAGACTGAAAAAAATTGTCGGTGTCCCTCTGGCAAGCGACGGCGAGACGAGTGTCTTCAGTCGGATTCACTCTCCTTTATGAACAATAGAGTCTCTCTAAGACGCACTGCTGCTAGTACAATCGCGTGTCGTGCCGCGGGCCTCCCCGGCACGCCTCCTCACCCCGTAAGTCTCCCGCCTCGAAGCCAAAGAATAATAGATTCGCGTCACCTCACCCACTCGCGTTCGTCGAGCTTAGGGCTTGACAACCTTGGTGACGAGGAAGCGGGTCATGGGCTGGCGGTGGCCGTTCTTGCGCTTGTAGTGCTTCTTGCGCCTGTACTTGAACACGATGAGCTTCTTGTCCTTGAAGTTCTCGAGCACGGTCGCCTCCACCCTGGCGCCGGGGACGTAGGGCTCGCCAAAGGTGGGAGCGTCGCCAGCCTTGGTCGCGAGGACGCGCTCAAACGCAATCTTGGACCCAGGCTCAACCCCCTTGAGCGAGTGGCACTCGTAGTAGCGGCCCTCGGTGACGAACTGCTGGGAGCCGCCAACCTCGACGATGGCGTCCCACGCGGCGGCGCCGGTGGAGGGAGGGGTGACGAAGCCGACCTGGTTCACGGAAGTGGTGGCAGCGGCTGCGATTGGCGGGTTTGGGAAGAAAAGGTCAGTGGCTGGTGAAGTGGATAAGAAATGGGTGAGGGGCGCCGGGCGGAGGGGGCGACCCGCGGCGAACGGGGATGCACGATACGGAGAGTAACGGGGTGGGACGGAACGCCGGCGTCGTGGTGATTCGATGCGCGCGCATGCGCGGTCGATTCGACCCGATCCATCGATGTCCAGCCGTCCCATTCCCGCTCCTCACCGCCCGTGCCCCCTCGGTTCCACTGGCGCTACAGGGTGTAGGGTTTCCAATCCCGGAAAAAAGCGCGGTCCCTTCGCGGTCCGGATAACGCCGTCCGGACCGCTCGGACACCGCCGTTGCGCCGAATGCGTACTCACCGCAGATGCTGAGGCCGCGGTTGGCCTGCTTGCGCGCGGGGGTGGCGAGGGACATCGCGCAGAAGGCGTCGGAGAGGGACGCCTTGCTACCGGCGGCAGCACGGCCCATGAAGGCGGGCTTGGCCGCCTTGGAGCCGGCAGTCGCGCGCACGGGAGCCGCGACGGACACAGTCGCCATGGCCATGGTCGACATCTTCTCTTTCAAAGGGTTGACGAGTGAAGCTTCGGAAGACTTCACAAACTGTGAGCCCTAGGAGGTGCGCACAGCGTTGTGTTTGAGCCGGATGCGTCGGGGTTGCGACGTGTCGACTCGGGGTCCAACGAGATGTGTTTGTCGGAAAGGGGAGACGGGAATTGACCGGGACGTCGATCGATCGACTCCAACCTGTTGACCGATGTTTACTTGTTTTCACCGATCGCCTCGACCCACATTTTCCGGGAAAAGCAGCAACAGGAGGGGTCAAATCGCGGAACGCTGCAAAGGTTTATATCCCCACAAAACGCTCTTCTGAGCACAACTCCTGCAACTCCTGCAAGAACAGCGTTCGCTCAACTGAGCGAATTTGACCATCACAGTCAGTCCGGCTCATACCGGATTTCCTGTACTATCCCTGGGTTATAAATCCGGGATTACAATGTGCGATAGTATAGTGGTTAGTATCCCACGCTGTCACCGTGGAGACCCGGGTTCAATTCCCGGTCGCGCAGATAACCTTTTTGTTTTTTTTCATTTCCGAGCGTGCCAGGCCACGCCTCGCGCCGTCCGCCGCGTCCTCGCCAAGTCGACGCGCACGCACCGGTTTTCTTCGTCGGTAAGGTAGTCTACGATTAAAAGTCCCCGCTGTACACCAGGTAGAACACCCCTATGACCGCCAGCGCCATCCCCGCGTTTGCCCCCATCACCGCGTACACCGCGGCGGTTGTTCGACTCGCCTCCGCCTCCTCTCGCTCGAACCTCCACTCGGCGTCCCATCGTTCGCTCCACGCGTCGTCGAGCAACATGGGCGCCGCCACCACGCTCCTGTAGTGCGCCGCGTTGTTCAGGTACTCGTTCTCCAGACGAAGGAACGTCCACTGCGCCCTGCGCAGCAACTCGACCACCGCGACCAAGGTGGCCAGGCCCTCGTTGGTCAAGCCGGAGAAGATGAAGAAGACCCCGCGGTTCATGTGCGGCGTGATGGTCACCGCCCACGCGAAGCGTCCCACCAGGTTGCTGCACATGGCCCACGCGTAGAACCAAGTGGAGCGAAACACCCGGTCCCGCGTCGTCTTCCAACGAATCTTCAACGGGAAAACCGGGAACCGCCAACGCGTCGATTCCGCGTTCGATCCGTCCGTCGCGAGAGAAACCTCCACCAAACCCCAGTCCATGACGACGTCCCAGGCGAAGGAATACAGCGCGCCGATGAACAGGCAGGATATCCACGCCACGCGCCCGGGGTCCGACCAGAAAGGCCCGTCGATGGCGCTGTACCTCCCGACGCTCGCCAGCCCGATGGACACGAGCGACGTGGCGTACTTACCCGCGTTGATCACGTGCTCGATCCGCTCCCTGCTGCCCCGCTGGCTGTCGTAAAAGCGCCGCACGCACTGCTGCAGTCGGATCCAGTACGGAATCGCGGTGATCACCGGGCTCGTGGGACCCAAATCCTCCGCGAGGGACGGTTTTCGCTTCTCGTACTCGCCGGTGAAGAAAAACCGCGCCGTGGTGACGCCGTCCACCAGGCAACGAACCATGGAACACGCCACGTCGGCGACGAGGTTGTCGCGAAACCGAATCGGCGGGCCGAAGGGCGCGATGGCCATGTGAGCTATGCTGCGCAGCAGGCTGGCGCGAGCCCTCGGGTTGAAAATGCGCATCACGCGTCGAGTCTTGGCCGCGAACGAGTCCCCGCTCGAGTCACCGCTCGACGACCAACCGCCGCTCTTGTTCGCCGCCGTCCGACCAACCGCGAAGATGGTCGACGGCGGGAACGTCAAAATCAAAATCACGAAGACCAGCAGCCCGAGCGGGTAGTACGCCGGGGACAGGTCGCTCCCCGGCACCAGCGGGTCGATCCCGAACCTTACGCACGCGGTGAACAGCGCAAAGACCGTCAGCCATCCGGCGGTAAGCACCGCGGCTATCGCGGCGTTCCAGTGCCACCCGGCTTCCTCCTCGAGGCTCACCTCCAACAGGAACCGGTAGTTTATGTAGTGAGCGCCGCACGCCCGCGTCACGCCGGCCCAGCACCACAGCCACACGACGGGTATCGCGGCGAGCCTGAACGCGGGGAGGCTCGCCTGGAAGTACTGCAGGCAGCGCGGGCAGTCGTGGCCGCGGGTGGTGACCGGTTGGATCCACATCACGAGCAGCGCAAACGCCGCGATCGCCCCCGCGCCGAACGCGAACGAGCTCAACTGCCCGGCGGCGGGCGGCGCCGGACGCTCGATCAGCCGCAGCCTCCGCCTGGCCACGTCCGCGCCGCCCCCCCCGCCGCCGCCGCCGCCCGTCGAAGCCTCGTCCTCGTCCAGCCCCAGGAGTTTCGTGTACGCGCGCTCCAGCTCAGTCTCCAACTTGGCGGGTTCGTCGCCGCGGTTGCACGGGAGCTCGCGCAGCCGCTCGCGGACGTCAGCCTCCGCCGCGGCGGCGGAGGCGCGGTAAATGGTCCTGCTCGGGCTGCCGAGCAAGCTCCCCGAGTGGTGCGAGTGAGCCGCTACGTGCGCCGCCGCTCGACGTCTGGACCCGGACTCGACGTCGGAGCGTCGTCGGTGGGACGCGCCGTCGTCGTCGGAGTCGACGTTCCCGCCCTCGCCGCCGGACCCGCCGCCGGCTGCGTCCCCGTCGCCGTCGCCGACTGCGCCGCGCTCGATTCCGATTCCGACGCCAGCTGTGCGCCCGACTTCATCTTCGCGAGCCGCGCCGCCGACGCCGCCGTTGGCGTGACCCATCGCCTCTGTGACCTCCGATATGACGCTCAGCAGCTCGCGCGTCTCGTCCCGCAGCGTCTCGTCCACCACGTGCTCGTCCGTCCCCACCGCGTGCGCCAGGAGGTGCGCCGCCTTGGCCGATTTTTTCAGGTACTTTTTCGCGATCTTGCGCAGGCCGGTGTAGTTGAGCGACACGACGTGCCTGGCGATGGTGATCTCGTGGTAGACGTGGCGGAACGCGCGGTCGACCCTGTCATCGTGCTGGCTGCGCGAGTGCGCGGTCCCGAGGCCGGTCGGGGTGTCCGGGGCGAGGACGGACATGTTCTCGAGCACCGGGGGTCTGGACGCCTCGGCGAGCAGCGCGGCAACCTTCTCGCGGAGGCGCGCGCACGTCGCGTCGTACCGCTCGGAGACGCGGCGAATCTCGGACCCGAACGCGTCGAAGAACGCGGCGCGGTGGCTCTCGCCGCCGTCCTCCGCGCGCGCGCTCTCCAACAGCGCCTCCTCGACGGAGTCGACATCGTCGTCTCGCCCCCGGTCGTTTCTCTCCGCGTGGTCGTCGCTGATGCCCCAACGCGCCAGCAGCTGCGTCTTGATCGCCTTCTTCAGGGTGTCGTAGTGAATGACATCCTTCTCGTAGCCGTGAATCTGCTGCTCCTTGAGGTGACGACCGAACCGCATGGTCGCCCTCGACCCCTCCCTCGGGTGCGCTCCAGCACTGGGGTTGGTGCCGTCGTCACATTGGAATAATTGAGTTTGCTGTTGTTGCCTCGTCAGATCGCTCAGAGTGCCATGGCGCTCGCCGCGACGGGCGCCTCGGGCGCTGTCAGGATCGAGCGACACCCCCAGGGTTTCGCCATCCTCTGGCTGGGGTCCGAGCCCGTCAACTCCATGACCCTGGACCTGTGGAGATCCTTGCTTGACGCGCTCACGACCCTGGAGAAGGACCCGGCGGTGCGCGGCGTCGTGTTCGCGTCCGCCCTGCGCAAAGACATCTTCACCGCGGGCAACGACATCAAGGAGCTTCACGCCCCGTCCACCTCCGAGGCGCGATACCGCGAGTTCTGGCGCACGCAGACCACTTTCCTGTGCAGGCTGCTTCGCTCGCCGCTCGCGACGGTGTGCGCCATCCGCGGCGCGTGCCCCGCGGGAGGATGCGCCGTGGCGCTGTGCTGCGATTACCGCGTCCAGTCCGACACCGGCACGTTCGGGCTGAACGAGGTGGCGCTGGGGATACCGGTGCCCAAGTTCTGGGCGCGAAGGTTCGTCGCGTGTGCCAACGATCCCGCCCGCGCGGACCTCACGCTGCAGCTCGGTAAGCTGCTCGCGCCGAGCGAGGCCCACGCGCTCGGCCTGCTCGACGAGGTGGTACCCGCCGCGGCGCTCATCCCGGCTGCCACGAGGGCGATGGAGGGTTTCCTCAAGACGCCAGACGGCGCTCGGCACGCGACCAAGGCGAACGTCCGCGGCGAGTTCTCCGCGGCGTGGGAGGCGTACATCGAGGAGGAGGCGAGCGGGGGGTGGGCGATGCTGAGCACGCCGGAGGTTGAGGCGACGCTCGGGAAGGTGATCGAGAGGTTGTCGGGAAACAAGCGGCGAGCCAAGCTGTAGACGTCGCGACTGAGTAACCAACACGTAGTAGATCAAGAGTTACCTTCGGACGTCTTCGTAACACTCTGCTCACAGCTTGGCGTTGGGCATGGCCCGCATCGCCTGCCGCACTCCCAGATCCGCCATGACCTCCTCGGATCCACCCAGGATCGCGGCGAACTTGGCGCTCCGTTGGAACCGCTCCACCACCTGCCCCATCCCCGTACGCGTGATGGCGCGGCCTCCGAAGATCTGGCACGCCTCGTCGCTGACGTCGTTGGCGACTCGCGTGCAGAAGTGCTTCAGCAGCGCGATGGGCCCGGCGAGCATCGCCGCCTGCTCCTCGTGCGTCGTGTGCTTCATGGCGAACGTCACGGACTCCAGCCACGCCTGCACCCCCTCCACCTGGCTCGCCAGCCTCGCCAGCTTGGCCCGAATCACCGGCTGATCGATTAAGCGAGCGCCAAACACCTCGCGCTGTACAGACCACTTCAGGCACTCCTCCACCACGAGCCGGCTGGCTCTGTTGGCGCCAGCCACGATGTACCAGCGCTCGTGGTTGAAGTTGTGCATGATCAGCTTGAACCCCTCGCCGATCTTTCCGAGCACGTTCCCCGTCGGTACTTTCGCGTTTTCAAACGTCACGTACGCGGTGCCAGCCGCCGGCGAATACGACGTCTTGATGGGTTTCGTGTCCACGCCTTCGCCGCGTTCGATGAGCATCAAACTGAGCTCGGGTTTGCGCCCCCCCGGTTTGGTCACCACGGCGGTGACGAAGTAGTCGGAGAAGACGCCGTTGGTGATCCACTTCTTGACGCCGCTGACCAGGTAGTGCGTGCGACAGTCGGACAGTTTCGCGACGCACGCGACGGCGGCGACGTCGGAACCCGCTTCGGGTCCGCTGATCGCCAGACAGATCTGCTTCTCCCCCGTGAGAACCTCTCGGCCGACCCTGCGCGCCAGGGCGGGTTCGCCGAACTGGAGCACCGGGGGTAGGCCGATGACGAGCCCGGCGCCCATGCCGTCGGCGTAGCCCGGTACGCCGAGCCGCCCCGACGACTCCTCGTGCGCGATGAGCTCGTGGAAGGGATCGAACTGCTCGGGCGTGATGCCGCCGGGGAGTTGGACGCCGCAGTTCTCGACGACGTCCTTGAGCCACGGGCCGCTCTGGACGCGGCATGCGAGCACGCCGCGCATGCCGAGCTTGCGCCACAGCTCCTTCGATGGGTGAACGCCCCTCGCGTCGTTCGCGACCGCGTCGGGCATGACCTCGGTGTCGAAGAACGCCCGCAGGTCGCGTCGGAATCTCCGATGCGAGTCGTCATAGTAGGGCGAGGGCACGCCCTGAAACGCGGACGGCTCCGCGTAAGGCACGGTGGAGAGCTCGCCGGGCGCGAGCTTGACCACCGCCTTTTTCCCGGTGGGCGGATCCGCAATCGTGCCTATCGCGTACTTGGCCGCCATCGAGCGGAGGACGTCCTGACGGTGAAAGGAGTAGAACTGCTTCGTCGCATCCTGGCCGGCGACGCCGTCGATGAAGGCGCGCCCGCCGGGATGGAAGCGCGCGAACTTCGAGACGTCGTAGACCGTATCGTCGATTATGATCCAGTTGTCATCGGCGGACGCGTGCTTCGCCACCTCCGCGCGGGTGTACGTCGTCGTCATCGGCGCCCTCGTGAGTGGGGCGGTATCGGCGTGTGGCCACGTCAGGTTGCCCCAGATTGTTATTTTGAGTTAACTGTTACACGACTGAGACTCTTACTTCTTGAGCCTGGGCATCTTGAAGGGACCCCCCGACCCGGGCTTGAGGCACGGGCACCCCGCGGCGCAGAACGCCGACCTGTCCGCCATCCTCTGCGCCCACTGGTTCATCTTCTTCGGCGCCCCGTCCGCCCCGCCCTTCGCCGCCGCCGAAACCGCCTCCCTCCTCCGAAGAATCTCCGCGACGTCCGTGTTCGTCAGCCGACACACGTCCTCCGGGGGCGCCTCCAGCTCCGGGACCGTCGTGGGATCGCCCTGCTTCGGGTGCAAGCCCCACTGCTGCTTGAGCCGCTTCACATCCTCCGGGCCCATCGCTCCGGGATTCGATCCGTCGTCGCCCAGCGGGTGGTTCTTGCCGTGGACGAAGATGGTGACCCGCCTGGCGTTGGGCGCGGTCGGCACCACGTTAGCTTTCAGCCACTCCACGACCTGCTCCTTCGTGATCTTGTCGATCATGCTGGCGACGATCTGCCCGCGGTAGTACTGGTACTTCTGGTTCGTGACGTGCGTCCAGTGGCGGTCAGCCTCGGCGGTGAGCGACACGTCCATCGTGAGCACGGAGTCGACCAGCGACCGTCTGGTCTTCACGAATTCCTCGTCGGTCATGTCTTCGACCGTTCGAGGAAAAGATTCGAGGAACGCGTTGATTCGCTCCTCGACGTGCGCCGGGGAGTGAAACGCGCTCTCGACCATCACTCGAAACCCGCAAATCTCGTACAAAATCTCGAGCGCGGCGCTGGCGACGTATCCCAGCTGCTCCTTCGTTCGCAGCTGGTCGAAACACTTCTCGGACATGAGTTGCTGCGCGAGAAGACCGATCGCGCGCAGCTCGTGCGTGGACGGACCGTGCTGGTAGTAGCAGTACACGACGTTGGTGCCCTCCTCGGGGTTTTGCGTGGGAATCGCGAACCTCGCGTCGCCCGGGGGAACGACGGTGCACCGCCTGGTGGGAAAATCATCGGGCTCCACCTTACCGCCGCGAAGGGTGCCCCGGATCACCGCCCCCATCGCCAGCGCCTCGTCCGCGGTGACGTTTCCCACGATGAGGCCCTCGACGTGCGACGCCGCGGACCAGATCCCGTGCACAAACTCCCGAAGCGACGCGGGCGTGACCTTCTCCAGCGCAGCCATCTTCACGAGTTCGCTGTCCTCCCTGTCCTTCATCAGCTGGTGCAGCAGGCTCCGAGCCTGCCGGCCGGGCTTCAGGCCGTAGTTCTTGAAGTCCTTCAGTCGCTTTTCCTTGATCTTCTCGAACCTCGAGTCCGTCACCTCGAAGTCCGCGACCGCCTCGAAGTACGCCTTGACCAGGTTGGGAAGCTTATCGCTGAATCCGTCAAACGTCAGCGACAGCATGGTGTGCTGACCCACCACGTCCAGCCCCGCGTTGAGGCTCGCCAGCTCCGCGGGATACCGAACCGTGTCCTGTAGCCTGTCGTGGACGCACAGCGTCAGCATGTCCGCGCTGACGTACGCCTCCGGGGTGGCGTCAATCGCCGGTAACGTGACGTGAAAATACGCGTTGACCCTCGGTTGGTCGAACCTGTCGTCGAGCCTGTGCCACAGCCGCATAACCCCGCACTCGTGCACAATCTCCGGCGGCACGACCAGCGGCGCGGGAACGTCCGCACCCCCCGCCCTGGACTTGCTCCCGCCCTTGATGTCGAAACTCTCGGCGATGAAGACGTTACGCGGAGGGTAGGTCAACGCCGGGTCCGGGTCCGCGGCTTCCCACGAAGCGATTTTCGCAGCGTCAACCGACGTTCGCACGAGCGGCACGTTGAACCATCGCTCCCGCTCGACCCCCTGCTGCTCCGCGTCGAACTCGCTGTTCGAGACGATGTAAAGGCACTTCGAGGGCACGATCGCGTCGAGCACGGTGGATATCTCGGTAGGATCGTAATCGTCGTAGAGGTAATCGCCGGCGAGACAGTCCTCGCGGCTGTGCTTTCGCATCGTCATCGCGAGCATCTCGGTGTACTCCGCGGCGCCCTCCTCCTCTTTAAACCGAAACTCGATCTTGCGTAGGGCTCTGTTCTCGCGCCAGGACCACTCCTGCGGCCCCGTGCGTCGCATCATCTCGGCGTATTGGAAGAACAGGGAGATAACCTCGTCGACGCGTTCAAAGCCCTCGTCGGTGAGCCGGATGGTGGCGGTGAACAGGCTGCAGACGGAATTATCCGCGAGCCCGCCGCTGCCGACGCCCGCGGAGATCCTGTCCGCGAGCCCGCGGAGCTTTAACGTCGCGAACAGGGACCCGGCACCTTCGTGGCCGATGAGTTCCTCGACGTACTCTACCGACTTTTTCCGGTACCGACGCTTGATACCCGCGGGGATGGTGAACACGAGGTCCAGCTGCTTTCCCTCCCGAACCTGCGTGGTGTTGACGATCAGCGGCAGCTGGCCGGCATACGGGGAGCCGGCGGAGACGTAATCCGTCTTGGCCTCGCCGTCGTTTCGCATGTCCGAGAAGAGTTCCGATACCCACGACTGGAGCGTGTCCAGATCCTGCTCTCCCAGAAGGCAGATGGACATCCGCCCGGCGTGATAGTGCTTGCGCCAGTGCCCCAGGAGGCTCTCCCGGATCTTCCCCTGCTTCCACAGCTCCGACTGCGTCAGCGACGCGCGATTACCCCAGCCGAAAACCCCGAACGGGTGCCCCTCCGCGGCGCAGTGGCCCATGATGGCCTCCAGTCGGCACGCGTCGTTGTTGGTCACTCGCTCAAACTCGCTCTCAACCGCCGTCACCTCCCGCTCCACGGCGTCCATCTTGATGAGCGGGTTGAGGAAGTACCCGGAGAAGATGTCCAGACCCTCTTTGAGGTGCTTGGGGTGGCACTCGAAGTAGAACGTGGTCTGCTCCGAGTCGGTCATCGCGTTTTCCGATCCCCAGTGCTGCGCGAGCCAGTCGCTGAAGTAATTCTCGCCCGGGAACTTCTCGCTGCCCATGAACACCATGTGCTCGAGGAAGTGGCTGATGCCCTCGAAGCCGCTGGCGCGGTCGGAGAAGAAACCGACGTCGAAGTCGACGGAGCACGCCGCGAGCTTCATGCCAGCGCCCGGACCGTCTTCCTTATCTTCCTCGTCTCCATCCTCGTCCCCATCTTCCTCATCGTCGTCGCCGTCCGAGTCATCGCCGTCGTGGGAGCCGTCCGAGCCGGCGTCGTCGTCCATTGGATCCTCGTCGCCGTCCTCCGGGGTTTTC
This sequence comes from Micromonas commoda, assembly GCF_000090985.2. NCBI lineage: Eukaryota > Viridiplantae > Chlorophyta > Mamiellophyceae > Mamiellales > Mamiellaceae > Micromonas > Micromonas commoda. Next base: position 1,211,234 of record NC_013039.1, read on the forward strand.
ATGCCCGCCTGCGGATGTGGATCGGTAATGTGGGTCAGTCGATGCGCGGGGTTCGCGGGGGTTGGGGCGAGGACCGACAGATCTGGAGCGCCCCGCCGCCGCCGACGGTTGAATCATAATCATCACCCGGGGAAGTGTCGGGATGGGGAGGGCGCGCACCAGGCTGGGATCGCTGATGAGCAGCGCCTCGAGGCCGTTAGGGAAAGTGATGCGGCGGTATAGTCGCGCATCGCGCTCGGGCTTGGGGATATCCTCAGTCACCTCCATCGCGCCTCCTTGTTGTGGCGGTCAACATCAGGAAGCTCGGCTCTCACCTGCTCCTGTCACTGCCCACGGCTGACAGGACTCGCGCACGAACTTTTCCGAGACGGCTTTCCGTGGCGGCCGGCACTCTTGAGCGCGCCGCGGCAGGCCCCTCACGGCCTCAAGCGCGCCATGGGCAAGCAGTTCAAAGATGCCGCACAAAAGAAAGACTGGAAGAAGCGCAAGTACGGCAACCCGCTGAAGAAGCAGGGTAAGGGCGACCGCGAAGGACCGGGCGGCGGCGCCCGTTTCCCGGGAGGCTCCAGAGACGGCGGCATCTGGAAGTCGAAGCTCATCTGCTTCGGGTGCAGGGGCGTGGGACACTCCCTCCGCGACTGCCGCGTGAAGAAGGGCGGCGCGCAGGGCGGCGCGCGGGGCGACAAGATCTGCTACAACTGCGGAAGCAAGGAGCACCCCGCGCGCGACTGCAAGGAGCCGTGGACCAACTACAAATTCGCCAACTGCTTCGTCTGCGGCGAGACCGGACACCTCGTCCGAGATTGCCCGAAGAACAGCCAGGGCATCTACATCAACGGCGGCGCGTGCAAGATCTGCAAGGGCACCGACCACCTCGCGAAGGACTGTCCGGCGAAGGGCAAGTGCGTCAGGTGCGGCGTCGAGGGTCACGTCGCCGCGCAGTGCCCCCACCCTTACGGATACAAGAGGCCAAAGGTGGAGGAAGCCGACGACGACGACGACGACGTCGCCGCCGCGGCTCCCGAACCCGCGCCGAAGAAGACGAAGTTCGGGGACGCGAACAAGCGACACGGCGGCGATGACCTGGACGACTTCACCCTGGACGACCTCGGGCACCCGACGGAGGAGGAGAACGACGACGACGACGACGAACGGGGGGGGGACGGGGAGGAGGACGAGGAGGTGGATGTCCGCGGATTGCATTGGGAACGAGGCGAGGACGGCGAGACGGTGCTCAGGGACCGCGGGAAGAAACCGGCGAAGGACAAGGACGCGAAGGACAAGAAGAAGAAGGCGAAGAAGACCAAGGTGGTCGAGTTTTAGAGAGACTACTAGGAGCCGAGCGGAACTTAACTCGTACTCGTATGAACATATTACATCTTGGAGCGAAACCTCCGGCGCGTCCAAACTTTTGGCGGGGTGATCCAGCCACCGCCTCGCGCGCGGTCCGCTCACTTGCACGGCGCGCGCCGGATGGGGCCCTCCCCGGCTCCGTCGCGCGCATCATGTCGAAATCAAGCCTGATTTCCCGGTCCGAGCCCCGACACTACACTCGCGCGGGGGTAAACCAAGCCGCTCACTTGGCGCCGGCGAGAGCCTTGAAGGGGTTCGGGAGCGACGGGCCGCCGCCGGAGCCCGCTCGGAAGGAACCCGGGCCGAGCTCGCCAGCCTTGAGGCCGACCGCCTGGACGGACATGTCGAACATCTCCTTCGCCTTTTGCATGTCGCCGCCCTCCTTCGAGGGCTTGTTGTCGAAAGCCTCGGTGCGGTTGGAGTTGTCCCAGTAGTTGTCCCAGAGCTGGTCGCCGCCACCCTTCCACGCCCAGTACGCGCCAGACGTGGTGTACTGGGGCTCGCACACCACGGAGGCGAGGCGGCCGCCAGCCTCCTGCATGGTGACGTAGCCCTTGGTGATGTACTTCTGGATGAGCGGGAAGAGGAAGCGGAACACCGGGGTGTGGTTGCGGAACAGCGGGGTGTCGGCGATGCAGCCGGGGTACATGGTGGAGAAGGTCACCCCGGTTTGCTCGTGCCACCTGTTGGACATCTCCTTGACGGTGAGGATGTTGCACAGCTTGGCGTCCTTGTACGCCTTGGGTCCGATGAAGCGATCGCCGTCGATCATGGCGTTGGCGTTGCGATCGCCGTTGAGGCCCGCGGCGAGGCCGGACATGTCTCCGAGGTTAGCGCGCGGCGGCACCTGGCCCGCGAGCGTGTTGGTGTTGGCGGTGACCGAGCCGACGATGCAGAGGCGCTTGTCGATGCCCATGTCCTGGGCTCCGACGAGGTCCTTGAGCATGAGGTTGGCGAGGAGGAAGTGGCCGAGATGAGTGACGCCGACGGTCTCCTCGAAGCCGTCCTTGGTGTACGTGGGGGTCACGGCGTTGGGGTAGTAGATGGCGGCGTTGCAGATGAGCGACTGGAGCGACTTGGCGTACTTCTTGCCGCGGAACTTCTTGACGAAGTTGCGGACGTTGGCGAGGTCGCCAAGCTCGAGCTCCATCACCTCGTAGCTGTCGGCCGCGAAGCCGAGCTGCTTGGCCGCCTCCTGGCCCTTGGCGACGTTGCGGCACGCCATGACGACGAAGTAATCGCCGCGCTCGACGAGAGCCTTGGCGGTGTAGAGGCCGAGGCCGGAGGAGGCGCCGGTCACGATGGCCGTCTTCTTGGCGCCCGAGGCGGACACGACGAACGCAGCCTGGGTCTTGGTCTGATGATGGGCGACGGACGAGGGGAATACGTCAGGAACTGCGTGTGCGCGAACGGGGCGCGCGGGGGCGAGCGGCGGACCGGAAGCGCGCGCGCGGCGGGGACGATCCTCCGCGGTCCCGAGGAACTTATCCGCCGACGTATCGAGATATCGGGGGATACGCGGGGGCGAGGTTCGGGCAGGCGGGCGGGGGGTCGGCCGCAGCCGCGTCACGCGGGCGGGGATCCGACCGAGGCACCGCGCGACCACGACGACGACGTTAAAACGACGCGCGATCGCCCGTCCGCGGCGCGCGGCGCGGGCCACCGAGCCGCGCGGCGGCGACACGTCGGCCGGGGGGGATGGATGGAAATCCGGAGCCGAGACGATAATAATCTCACCTGAACCTTGTGGCCGCCGACGGGAACGCGGGAGATGGCCTTGCGGGCGGAGACGCCCTGGGCCTTCTTGCCGAAGCGGGTCGCGGCGGGGGCCGCGACGGAGGAGGCGAGCATGGAGGCGGAAGACATGGTTTGCTGCGACGCCGGTGGGGCGATCGGTTCAGCGCTCGGTGGAGTATAACCTCGATGTCACGCTTTCCCAGTCATAAAAGGGTGACTTGTCTTCGAAAGATCTTCACCACTAACTCGATTATCCGAGATCCCCCCGTTTGGTGGCCGAGTCCAGCACAGGCAAACAGTTAGCATCCCCCTTTTTTTTACCGGGCCAAATTTTTACCCCAAAGCTAGGGCAATCGGAAGATCGTGTGAATCGCCAGCGAAGCATGAGGTCCGCATGACAAACAACTTTTTCGTTCCCGGCGGTGTACTTTTCCATATCCGGCGCCGCGTCTCAAAGGCTAAAGGCTAGATTATGGCGAGGAACAGCGATATCGTCCCCGTCAGCACCACCGGCGCCATGGCGTACTGCCAGAAGATGCACGCGCCGATCCCGCCCGCCGCCCGCTTGCTGCCGTACATCTGCACCTGGAGCATCATGTTGTTCGCCGTCGGCGTCGCCCCCTCGACCAAAAAAGTCAGCCAGAAAGCCTTGCTCGCCGGTACCGCCGCCGCCGGGATCGCCGCCCGCAGGCAGTAGTACGTCCCCACGTTCAAGATGGCCAGCACGCCCAGCCTCCCGAACCCCAACGCCACGGCGGTGCGCCTGTCGCACAGCGAGTGGTCCGGCCCCTTCGCCAGCGACGCGCCCAGGACGATGATCACCTGCGGGATGGCCGCCGCGCCGACGAGCTCGGCGCAGGAGCCCAAGACGTACAACGCGCCGTCCTCGTCGAACAGCGCCCTTCGCAGCGGCGACGTGAGGCCCACGAGAATACCGAGCACCGCCGCCAGCTGGTTGACGTTCGCCGCGGGCGCCAACGCGGCGGCGCACCGGCGCCAGAACGACTTTTTCGCGAAAAGCTTTCGTTCCGGATCCGCCCGGCTCGCGCCGGCTCTGTCCCCAGCCGACGACCCCGACCCGCCGTCCGCGAGCTCGAGCTCGAGCAGGTCCACCCTGCTCTCCGACCGGGCCTTACCGATGGGCCTTACCGATGGGCCGTCCGTCGGCGACCGTGGTGGACCTCCCTCGAGGGCGGGGTATTCGTCGAGGGATTCTTCGAAGGACTCGTCGACGCCGAGGCGGTCCTCGCCTTTCATCCACACGGGTCCCAGCGTCCACATCAGCACCGTGAGCACGGTCATGTACGCGGAGAGGTAGAGAACCATCGCCGCGTTGTCCTCCCGCGTGAACTGCACATTCCCGACCTTGTTTCCGGAGCCGATGATGGCGTCCAGCAACACGATGGGAAGCGCGAACGTGTTGCCGAAGGATGCCGCCGCGACGAGGGGGCCCCGGAACTCGTTCGGCACGTCGAACGCCCGGCACACGCCCTTGCCGAGCACCCATCCGGAGAATATGTGAACCGCCGCGGCGATGGGCAGCAGCCACACGTTCTGAAGCTGCTCCGCCTTGACCGCCTTCCCGAGCACCGTGAACAAGAGACACGGCAGAAAGATGGCTCCGTTGAGCCTGGACATGACCCGCGCGGTGTCCGCGTCGAGCAGCTCCTTACGCCGGGCCCAGCATCCCACCGCGGCGATGATGAACACCCTCACCACTGCCTTGGCCGCGGCCACGAATATCTGCAGCGCCACCGGGGTTCCCATCGCCCTCGCACCCCTCACGCGCTTCGTCGCGGCACCCCCAAAAAGTGCGACGACGCGTGCAAGCCACGACCCACGTAAGATCTCCTATTTCAGCGGGCGTCGCCATAGGGCAAACAGTTAGACATCTTAAACATAAACTGTAAATGTTTGTAACCGAAAAGGGGGGTGTGGCTGATCGAAACGTTCGATCCACCCGAGGTATCCAGTTGGAGCGTTTTCCGAGGCGTCGGAGGGAAGAGGCCGCACAACGAACGCACGCGCCAGGCGCCGCACCTCAGCACCGAGTTCGAACATGCCGTGGATGGGAGGCACAGAAGCCATGAAGGTGAGCCCGCCGACGCCCCCACCCGCCCCGCCATCTCCGCGATCCCCGCGATCCCCTTTCCTCCGCGCTTCGGCTCCTCCGACGCGTGACGAATCGCGCCCCTTCGCCTTCTCCCATCGCAGGAGGACGCCGCGAAGCTGAACGATTTCGAGCAGCGCGCCGCGGCGATGGGCGGCGCAAGCGGGGACGTCGCCCAGCTCCTCGAGGAGATGCGCAATCACACGAAGGCCCTCGAGCGCCAGCGCAAGCACGAGGACCCGCGCCTTTCCTTTACCACCCCCGAGTACAAAGAGTTCAGCAGGAAGTTCACTGAAAACTTCAAGAAGAACTTCGGGAAGCCCATCGAGTGGGGAATGGTGCGACGATACCCGTGGTCCACCCCGCAGCTCGTCAAGCTCGACGTGCCCATCGACCCCGACGGTAACCCGTGGCCGCGGGACAAGGACGGCAAGCTCATCGAGAAGGAGGACCCGACCCTGCACCAGACCGTCAACGTCAAGGACTAGAGAAGACGCCTTCGCTCTCTTTGTAAACTGAACCGCTCTCGTCACCAGTGAACTATCGGGGGCATCCCCGTCGCCACCACGAGCTCCGCGCCCCTCGCCTTCGCGCGCTCCTCCCCCGCCTTCCCCTTCGTGCACCACCGCCGCAGCCTCTCCAGCGCTTCGAGCCTGTCGCTGTTGTCCGCTCCGAGCAGCGTGGGCAGACCCCCCCACTCGGCGGTTCTCGTCAGCGCGTTTTCGTCGCACACCAGGTCGAACCCGCCCACCCTCGGCGGCGTCCTCCCCTCGAACATCTCCTCCGCGTCCAGGGCCGTGAACGTGTCGTCCAATAGCGCCGCCTTCAGGTCCGCGTCCGTCTGCGAGTCGCTGCTCATGGACGGGGACGCGTTCACCTCGATGAGCCACGGTCGAAGGTTCTCGTCGATCATGACGTCGTACCCGTAGAGCTCGTAGCAGTGCCTGTCGTTGATCATCACCTGCTGCACGCTCCTCAGCGCGTTTATTATGACGGAGTGGATGCCCGCGAAGCACTTGTCCGCCGCCTCCTGACCGTGTTTGGATAAAATATGCGCGTACAGGTCCCGTATGGGCATCTTGAGGTCGTCCACCTCCGGGTCGTAGTCGACGTCGCGCTTCTGAATCGCGTGGTTGGTGAGGTGGATGTACTGATTCTTGAGGTCGCTCTTGGCGGTGCTGTACGGGGTGTTGGCGAACCGCGCGAATCCCTCGCGGTACAGGTACACCTTGAGCGGCTGGTAGCTGAGGCAGAGCACGTATATCCGCATGTCGAACTTGCGATCGTCCACGAGGTAAGGGTTGTCGACGTAGCGCTGGCACACGTAGTCGTCGGAGAGCTTGTTCTCCGCGACGTCGGTCCCGCGCTTCTTGAGCCAGTCCTCGATCTGCTTCGCCTTGTTCACGAGGAAGATGCCGGTGCCCTGCGCCCTGCCGATGGGTTTCATGATCCACGTCCCTCCCTTTTCCCGGAAATCCCTCAGCAGCATCTGCCCCTCCCCCGGGAGCGCGTACGTCTTTGGGATGAAATCAAACTCGCTCGGGTCGCTTCCGTCCTTCTCCGCCTGCCGCTTGGCGCGCTTGACGTTCTTGGCGAGCAGGTCCTTGCGGGTGAGCTCGACGTGGTTCGGGAAGTGGTTCACGCGCTGATTCTCCCTCAGCCGCTGCGGCTGGGTCGTGACGTTGTACGTGACGTTGTCGTGTACCCAGGCGGTGTCCGCCCACATGACGTCCCACGAGTCGTCGTCAACCTCCCGCCATCCCCGCGCGGCGAGCACCCTGTGCGGGGCGCTCTTCTCCATGGTGCACGCGAACTTGACGCTCCGCGGCTTGCGCTCGCCGCCGTCGGAGTCGGCGCGCCCGTTGCCGGGACGCGCGCGCGTTCGGGGCGGCAGCGCCATGGAGCCCCCTCCCGCGCAGTGCCCACTGCGGTGCGTGATGAAGTTTGACTCCCGCCAATCGCGAGCACTTCGCTGGTTGGCAGGCGATCCGGCAGTCCGGCTCCGGCGGGAGGAAATAATCCACTTAGGGTTCGCCGGTGACCGGTCCACGAGGCACACGCAGACGCGACGCGAGTGATCGAACACTCCGTCATGCTTCGCCACGTCGTCTCTCGGGTCGCGCGCCAGGTGAGCGCTCCCCGCTCGACCCCGGCCTCCTCCGAAACCCGCGCGACGCGCCCTGGCCGTGGGGTTTGTCTTGGCTGAAATCTCCCCTTTCGTATGCGATTGCAGTCATCTGACCGCCTATCCACCCCGACTTTGCCCCCGATCGCTCCGCAGGCGCGCGCCCCGAACTTCCAGTCCGTCTCCGTTCGCGCGATGGCCGATAACGCCGTCTCCGCGGACGACGCCTCCGCCGCCTGGGCCAAGGTCAAGGCCTCCGTTGCCTCCGACGAGGGCCTCAGGAACATCGCCCAGCTGCAGAAGGCCATGAACGAGGTTCGCGACGAGGTTGGCCGCGACGCCAAGGTGAGCCCGTCGCCCCGTCACCACCGCACCCGTCGAACACGCGCTCTATGGAACGGAGGAGAGCATCGCGCTCCTCGAGGGGGAGTTCGCGCGCGTCTCCCAGGCGAACCCGCGCGACCCACCCCGCGGGGACACCCCCCCACGCAAAATATCCCGCCCGCCCCCCACGGTCAGCTGACCCGACTCCCACCCTCCAAAATCCAAAAAAAACAGCCCTTGGCTCCCATCGACTGGGAGAACCTCAAGAAGCGCTCCGGCATGCCCGAGCTCATCGAGGAGTGGAGGAAGGGCCTGGCCAACGTCAAGTACCCCGCGTACGACGGCAACGAGGTGGCGGAGACCGCCGCGGTGTTTAAAGACCTCATCGCGCAGGCTGAGAAGCTCTCCGCGGCGGCGAAGGCGCGAGAGGCTGAGATTGACGCCGAGCTCGCGAGCCTCGCGGAGGACAAGGCGAAGCTCTCCACCGTCACCATGGACGAGGTGTTCGAGAAGGACCCGGCGCTCAAGGAGGAGGTTGAACAGCGGATCAGGGAGGGCAAGTGGTTCTGATCGCACCTGTAACACGTCTGCATTGTAACTCACATTTGACTCGACACATCCAAAAAAGACGCGTCTCACAGCCAAACCGTTTCGCGTCCGGGGGGAAGAACGGTTTCATATTTCGTGGTGCGCCCCTCGAGCGCGCTCACACGGGTGCGGGATCCGGGAGGCGCGATGGCGTTCGCCCCGCCGTTCGTGAGCACCCCCGGTGATCCCGGGCGCGACGCCGTGCAGGGCCGGATCGCGCGAGCCGCCACGAGGCGCGCGCTACAGCGCAATCTCGAGCGCTCCCTCGGGGCTGCCGACGATGGAGACGACGCCCCGGGCTCGGAGCCCCGGTCGTCGTCGCGGCCCGCGAGCGGGTTCGCGCGGCTCCAGGGCAGCCCCGGGGTGGCGCACTCGCCCGGCCGGGTCATTCCCGTCCCGGTGGCCGCCGTCGCGTCGCCGTCCCACCGCGACCTCCGCATAAATCGCGACAGGTCCAAGGGTCCCGCGTTCGACCACCTCGTCAACCAGAGCCAGGCGCTCATGAAGCGGCTCAAGTTCGCGCACGCCCATCTGAGCAAGTCGTTCGGTCCGAACGCGCCGTACATGGCCATGGCCCAACGTCTGAAGGGCGCGACGAACGGCCTCAAGGGTGTCGCCGAGGCGTTACCCTACGCGGAGGCGCTGCTGGACAGCTGGGACGCCGCGTGGGGGAGCCAGATGCATCACCTGACTCGAAGGTGCGAGGGCGCGGAGCTGGACTGCGAGAAGATGCGGCGGCAGCTGGAGCGCGCCCTCGCCGAGGCCGAGGCGGCGCAGGCGGAGACCGAGGCGTACAAGATGGAGATGGACGCCAACGTGGACAGGATCGAGCGCGCGGCGCAGATCGCGGAGGAGTGCGCCGAACTCCGCGAGCGGTTGCGCCTCACCGAAGCGAGTCGAGAGCGCGAACGGGAGAGGCTGGCGGGGTTGCAGGCGACCGCCGCCGCCGCCGAGGAGCGCGCGACCAACGCCGTGGAGGAGCGCGACAGGGCGATCCACGACCTCGAGCGCGTCAAGACGTCCGAGGCGGAGTACCGGGACGCGAGCGCGGGCGCGGAGAGGGAGCTGATCGAGCTGAGGTCCAAGCTCTTAATCGCCGAGAGGCGCGCGGCGAGCGCCGACTTGCACAAGCGCGAAGCCGAGGAGGCGAGGCACAAGCTCGAGGCTGCTGCCGCGGCGGCGGCGCCCCTGGAGCAGTCCCTGGAGAGGGAGATCGCGGGTAGACGCGCGGCGGAGGCGTTGGTTCAGGACGCGGTGGACGCGAGGAAAGACGCGGAGGAGAGGGCGCGACGAGCCGAGGATCTCAGCGTAAACGCGAGGACCCGGTTCAAGGAGTGGGACGACGCTAAAGCCGCGTTGGAAGATGAACTCGCGGCGGTTCGGAAGGAGGCGGCGGCGGAGAAGGAGAAGGCGTCCGAACGGCAGCTGCAGCTCCACGAACGGGTGATGCAGCTGACGGACCAGCTGTCGGAGGCGAGGGCGAGGGTCGGCGACGTCGACGCGATGGCCAAGGCGCCGGCGGAGGCGAGGAAGATGGAGGAGGCGGCTCGACGCCTTCGCCGGGATCTCGCGGCGGCGGAGCGCGTGAGGTTCGCCGCGAACATGGTCGCCGCGGGTGCGAGGGACGAAGTAACCACAGCCGCGGCGATGGAAGGGAGCGACGACGCGTTGGCGGAGGTGGCCAACGCCGGCGGCGTCGTCGGGTCGCGGCGCGCCGACGCGTTGGCCGAGATGGCGGCGCAGATGGCGTCGATGCGGGAGGAGCTCGCGGCGATCAAGGCGGTCAAGACCCGGGAGGCGGCACCCCCGAAGGCACCCCCGAAGGCACCCCCGAAGGCACCCCCGGAGCCGCACGAGTCCACGCCCTTCGCCCCCGTGGCGTCGGACAAGGAAAACTCGCGCCCGTCCCGGTCCGTCAACCCCGACGCCGAAGCGCTCGCCGCGGAGGTGACGACGCTTCGAACGCAGCTCGACCTCGCCAACTCCACGATTGGCGTCCTGCGCGAGACGCGCGATCAGGCCATGCTCTCGCACATGCGGTTTGCGAGGCCCGACTACGTGCCGGCGCCGCTGTTGGGTCCGAGCGCGTTCGGCGCCGCGTACCCGCCTCCGCCGCCGTCGAGCTTTTCCCAGCCAAACTTTTCGACGCCGGCGGGGACGCCGGCGCCCTCGGGCCGCCATCCCCTGGCCCCGCCCCCGACGGCACCCCCGACGGCACCCCCGACGGCACCCCCGACGGCACCCCCACACCCGGCGCCGCTCGCCGGTCAGCCGACCCCGTTCCCGCCCGGGTCGAACGCCGAGCGCGCGTACTTACACCCCGACCTCGTCGCGGCGAGAGCCGAGGCGGATAGGATAGTCGCGCAGGCTGAGGCTCGGGGTCGCGAGTCGCTGGTCAGGCTCGAGGCGATGGCGGCGAGGCTGGAGAGGCCCCCGGCGTTGGACCTCGGGGTGAAGGAGGCGACGAGTGAGGGCGGTGAGGTAGAGGAGGAGGAGGAAGGCGCGTGGGGGGCAAAGCGAGAGACGCCGTCGAGGCAAGGCGACTACTGAGTTGACAATATGAAGCCTGTAAATCAGATCGTGCGCGAGCAGAACAGAATCGCTCGGGGCTGCGAGGAAACTTCGGGAGGAGCGGATAAGGCGCCACCAGTCGGAGGCGCGCCTCTCCCGGGCCAGTCGATCGAGGAAGAGACGATGGCGTCGGCATCCGCGCTTCATCGCGTCCCCGCCGCGACGTCCAGGGTCTCGGAGCGCACCGGTCGCGCGTCGAGGCGTCGCACCAGGGTCGGATCGGCGTCGCCCGTGGCGCGGATGGCGATCGAGAGAGCCGCGCGCGCCTCCCGCGCCGCCGCGTCGCGCGCGGCCGTGATCCCCGCCGCCTCCGGATCCGACGACGATCCGGTGGTGGGCAAATCCGCGTTCGATTTCGAGGCCGAGATGGCCAAGGACATCGAGCGTCTGGCGAAGGACTCGCCGCTGCTGAAGGAGGAGGCGGAGAAGGCGGCATCGGGCGTGACAAAGACGGAGGCGGAGGAGAACATGGAGAAGGTGAAGGAGGCCATCGACACCTTCCTACTGTACGATTTCTTCGTCATCCTCACCATCTTGGTGTACCTCATCGTGGGCGTGGGCATCCGGCTGAGCTACGGGCAGGGGCTCTCCTACGACGAGCCCGTGCTGGGACTGTGGCTGATCCTCTGGCCCGTGCTGTTCCAGCCCCTGCTCGGGGTGCACATGCTCGCGACGATCGTGAGCCCGATCATCGGGAAGATGAAGGACGCGGGGATCGTGAGCAAGGATACCTGGACTTGACGCGATCCGCGCGTGCACGCCGACGAGGGCGCCGTCATAGCACAGTAGCGGGGGTGTCCCGCCTTTCATCGTCGCAACCAACTTTTAGCCAACACTCACTCATCCGTTCGCCGCCGCCCACCGTCACCGCTTTCCGGACGACTTGCGAGACCCGCGCTCCAATCGACGCTCCCTCGTCGCGTTTTTCTTCCGTAGCCGTCGCAGCTCGTCCTCGAGCGTCTCCCTGCTCCGCTTCTCGAGCTTCTTCCGGGCCCTCGACTCGCCGTCGCCGCTCGACGACGACGAGGACGAGCGGCGCCTCCTCTTCTTCGACCTCTTCCGATCCCCTCTCCGCCCTCGTCGCTTACCGCGCCTCGACTCGCTCTCCGACGAGGACGAATCGCTCCCGGATGATGACTCGCCGCTCGACGACGACGACGACGACATCGACGACGACGACGACGACGACGCGGAGACCTCGGCGTCCTTCAGCTCGCGAAGCTTTTTCGCGACGCCGGGATCCAGCCGACGCAGCGCGTTGAGCCTCGCCTCGCGCTTGAGCCCCTCCTCCTCGATCTCCCCGCCCCTACCATCCGTGCTCTTGGAGAGGTACACGCCGCCGTCGGCGACGCCGTCGACCGCCAGGATGGGAACGTGGGCCTCGGCGACGGGGACAGGCCTCGACGACGACGCGCGCCTCGCCGATGCGCCCGTCTCAAGGGCGCGAGCCTTACCCTTCTCCACGATGCGCGCGACCTCCTCCCCCGACGCCCCGCGCGGCATCTTAAACTTGGGTCCGCCCGTCACGTTGGCGGCCATCGCGACGAGGCGACCGCGACCGACGGACCGACGGCCCGGCGCCCCTCGCGCTTCCCTCTGACGAGATTTAGGTTTGGCCTGGTGCCGACCAAGCAGCAGACGAGGTGCGTGCGCTTTTTGATATCCACACAACCATGAGCGCGCTGCGCGTCCCCGCGCGCCTGTTCGGCGCCCATCGCGCGCCCGCTTCGCGCGCGTCGCGTCCAAGAGGCGCCGTCTCCCGCATCCCCCGCCGCGCTCTCCCTTCAGAGCCCGCGGCCGAGCCCACCGACTCGCCCGATGCAGCCGCCGAAACCGACGAGGCGTCGCGGGGCGTGTGCGACGCCGTGACCATCTTCTGGGACCTCGACAACCTCCGCCCGCCCAGCGGCCTGGAGACCGTGTGGGCCTTTCGGATGGTCGAGGCCGCGTTCGAGTTCGCCGACGTGGCGCACGTCCGCGCGTACGCCCGCGCGGGAACGGTCGGCGAAGACGCCCGGACGATCCTCGACGCCGTCGGCGTGACCCTCGTGGAGTGCCCCGCCGTCCCGGAGGGATCCGACGCCGTGCTGAGCACCGACGTCGTCAACTTCGTCAGGGGCGGCGGCCGCCTCGCCTCGGACGACTCGAGGCCGGATATCCTCGCCAACGAAGCCGCGCGCGCCGTCCGGGAATCGCGGACGCACGGGGTCATGATCGCCACCCGCGACGAGGGCATGGCGGAGTGCGTTCGATTCGCGCGAGCGTCACCGGGATGCGTCGTCGCCATCGTCGCCGGCGAGTTCGTCTCCAAGGCGGCGCACAGGCCCCAGTTCACGAGGCCGATGACGGCGGATGGCGACGTGGGGGTCACGCCGGGGTACTGGCGCGTGCTGCAGAACGTCGCCGGGAAGGGTCCCAAAGGGCCGATGGGGAAGAGCAAGCTCGCGAGCGCGGCGGACCTGACGCTGATCTGGGATTCCAGGCGGCTCTTCGACCTGCCCGCCGCGTGCTCGGGCCTGGACGACGCGGACGGCGACGACGAGGGCGTGCGAGATCCCGAGGCGGAGGGCGTGCGAGAGCCCGAGGCGTCGCTCGAAGAGGAGGAGGAGGGGGAGGAGGAGGGCGACGAGCTCAAATGGGCCGTGGGCGGCGAGGTTCAGGAGAGCGGCGCCCTCGCGGTGCGGGGCGGGTTCGCCGCGGCTTGGACCGCGGACGGTCGGTTGGAGCGCTGGCCGCCGGTCTGGAGCGAGCGGTGCGGGTACTGGCAGGGATGCAGCGTGGACCTGGACGATTGATGCGACGCGTCGTGGCCGACTTTTACCACTCGCGGTGTTCTCGTTAGTCTCGCGGACCAGGGACGGCGCTTTTTCGGGACTTTTTCGTCCTTTCGTTTCCCGAGATCTGAGTCAGATCTGAACTTGACCGAATAATAACTGAGTCGCAGAAGCTGGGCGCACCCCCGGGGAAACCATTACCCTCCTCCTCTTCTTCCTCCTCCTCCTCCTCCTCCTCGTCCTCCTCCTCCACATGTCAAAACGAGCGCACGCGGAGAGCGAGAGGGCGAAGCTCGAGCAGGTCATCGGGATAATTGAGAGGGATTTTCAGAGGATCGTCACTGAATCGTTCAAGTCGAGCGACGACAAGGTGAAGGTGGTCAACCTGTCGTCTGACTTTGGCAAGACGCTGAACGGGCGCGTGGGCAGGGTCGTCGGGGGGGCGACGCGTGAGGAAATCGAGGACGCGTACCGTGGTAACAGGCACGCGCGGGCGCGGGTCAAGGTTGAGGGCGAGAACGAACCCGTGAAGTTGCGACTGTGCAACATCCTCCCCTGCAAGCTCAGGCACGAGCCGGACGGCGGCAAGGTGACGCTGACGACGGCGAGGGCGCGCGATCTGGCGAAGGAGTCGGTGGAGAAGCAGCGTCTCGCCCGCGACCAGGATCCGGGTTCCATCGCGCGCATCGAGGCCACCGACGCGTGGCTGGCCAAGGTTGAAGGGGGAAACGAAGGGGCTCCCATCCCCGTCTACAAGTGCGGAGCGCTGGGCAGGCCGCTGACGAAGGGGCACGAGAACGGGTGGGAGAACCTGCGGAACCAGCTCGCGCCCGCGTGTTCCGGAGACGGCGAGGTCACGTTCGAGAGGTTCGGGTACGGGCTCGTGGGCGTCGCCGGGGAGCACGACCGCTGCGTCGTTTGCCACGAACCGGTCACCGCGGATGGCGACACCATGGGCCTCCCGTGCCGCCACGTCTTTCACCGTCGTTGCCTCGAGCCGTGGCTGAAGAAACGTACCGACGAGGGCCGCGCGCCGGACTGCCCGACGTGCAGGACGGAGCTCCAGATGTCGCACGAGGTGTACACCGCGGATTACGACTGCGAGGAGATGCTCAAGCGACGCTTCGACGAGTTCTTCATATCCGGCTTTTGCGTGTGCTGTCAGTCAACCGTCATGGAGGCTGACCCGCAGGTGTACCTGGACCCGCTCAACGGAATGCCTCCGCAGGTGATACAGCGCTCGCAGTGGCCCGCGTGGGTCAAGTACGGGGTAAGGTACTCGGCGAAAGAGATCGGTGGTAATGAGGACGATGGGCACTTCATGATCACGAGGTGCCAGGGGAAGGGGGCGGAGAAGATTAGCGTTGTGGGGTCCTTTGGCTCATGAATGACAGCACAGCTGGATATTTTTTGCAAGCTGACGTGGCTTGTTAACAACGTCGCCCCCCAACCACCGCGTTCGCACTCATCGCGCCACACCCACCGCACGATGACGCGGTTGGCGACCATCCCCGGGGTATGTCCGGCGTCAACGTCGGGATCCGCGGCGCCCCGCGCGCGCTCCCGCGCGCGTCGCCTCGCGGTCCTCGCGCGTTCTTGGCAGGGCCAAAAAGCGAGAGGGGCGAGATCCGCGAGCGGCGCGCACAGGGTGAAGGTCCCGCTGCCGTCCGAGGGCCCCCTCGCGCCGCCCCCCGACGTCGTAGACGCCGTCGACGCGTGGCCGTGGCGCGGTGGGCTCGAGCCCTGCGGCGACCACGACCTCGCATCCGTCGAGGTGGAGGGCACGATCCCGAGAGATCTCAGCGGCAGCTTTTACCGCGTCGGCCCCGGGCGCATCCGCGTGGGCAAGGATCGATACGCGCACTGGTTCGACGGCGACGGCATGATCTTCGGCGCGGAGCTCGACGGATCATCGAACACCGCGCGGGCCGCGTGCAAGATGGTGCGCACCCCGCGGCTCGCGAAGCAGGAGAGAGCCGGCGACGACGCGGGCGTCGCCGTGCGGGGCGCGTGGACCCAGGCCAGATCCAACCTCGCCAACCTCTTCAACTTCCCGACCAACCCCGCGAACACGTCGCCGTTGTTTCACGCGGGGAAACTCCTGGTGCTCTGCGAGGGAGGCGCGCCCATCGAGGTGGACCCGCTGTCGCTGGAAACCGTGGGGGAGCGCATCTTCGGGCCGAACCTCCCGATGGGCTTCAGCGCGCACGCCAAGAAAGACTCGAGAGACGGGCGGCTCTACACGTGGGGCTTGTGCAAACCCCCCGCCGTGGGGTTCCAGGTGGCGAAGCTCGCCGCGGACGGACGCGTGGAAAAGGTGGTGCAGTTGCCCCTGGACACTCCCGAGTTCACGCTGATCCACGACTGCGCGATGAGCGACAGGTTCCTGGCGTTTGTCGTCCCGCCGTGGAAGCTTGGGTTCGACAAAGTCGCGGGCGCCCTCTCGGGAGCGAGCTCGTTCGGGCACTCCTTCGACTGGCGCGACGACCTCGGGACGTACCTCGTGATCATCGAGAAGGCGACGATGGCGGTGGTGCACCAGGGGACGATACCCGCGATGTCCACGTACCATTTCGCCGGCGCCTACGAGGAGGTGGCAGAGGTGCCTAAACCCCCGGGCGGGTCCTGGGACGAGCACGACGACCCGTTCGAATTTTGCGGGTACACCGGCTTCGGCGACGCGGAGTGCGCGGACGATGACGTTCTGGACGGGAAGGAGGACGGGAAGGAGGACGAGGAGAAGGAGCCGCGGACGCGGGAGCTGCTGCACATCCTCGTCAACCGTCTCAACGGCGACCGCCGCGCGCTGGAGGCGAACTTCTCCAGCATGTACGACTCGGTTTGGGACCCCACGGGGTACAACACCCTGTGCGATTACGTGGTGGATCTGGGCACGGGCGCGCTGCTGTCCAGCGAGGCGCTGGTTCCCACCGGCGACGCGGCTTGGGGCGGGAAGGGCGACATCGACGACGGGCAGCTGCCCATGGAGTTTCCGGTCACCGCCCCCGGCGCGAGGCTTCGAAAGCCTCGGTTCGTGTACACCCTCGGGTTCACCGGCGGCGGCGCGGGATACTTTGACAGCGTTCAGAAGCTGGACGCGGGCGCGTGCAAGTGGAGGGACGGCGTGCGGGTGTGCCAGCGATCGGGAGCGCACAAGACTCGCGTGATGCCCCCCGGCGTGTTCCCCTCGGAGGTTGAGTTTGTGCCGAAGAAGGCGGGTGAGGTGAGCGAGGAGGAGGAGGATGACGGCTACCTGCTCTACCTCGAGTACGATTCGAGAGTGCACAGGAGCTCGCTGGTGATTCTGGACGCCGCGGACATCGAGGGAAAGGAGTTGGCGAGGGTGAAGATGCCCTACCACGTCCCCCACACCTTCCACGGAACCTTCAAGAGGGCTGGGGAGGGCGCAAGGTGACGCGTGAAAATTATGATGAAGAAGAGCTGTGGTAATGATAACACTTCAGTCACAAATGTACAAATAAGGCAGTGCCCAGTCCGGGCAATCAGTCGGCACGGCGTCGCAAGCGCACTGGGCATTTGCGACAACCGCACTCGACGTTCACAGCATCATATTCACAATCACGATCGCCGCGATCGCAACAATCGACGCGCCGCCCCTCGAGCCCTCGCTCACCGGCTTGTCGAGGATCAGGTCGTCGCCCGACGGCGGCGGCGGCGATGGCACCGGTGCCGCCGCCGCCGCATCCGCCTTGACCTTGAAATCGTCAACCATGTTCGAGGACACGCCAGGGATGGTCTTCAGCTCCGCGACGGGGTCCACCGAGGTCTGCGTGGTGACCCCGGTGACCCCCGCCGCCTCGAGCGAGCTGGCCGCGGCGGTCAGCTTGGAGGTGGAAATCTCGGAGGATTTGAACAACACCTCCACGTCGTAGGCGGACGCGGCGAGGGCGCGGCGCCTGGACGACGTGGTGGCCACGCACACGCCCAGCGAGCTCGAGATGCCCGCTTTCGTGTAGTAGTCGGCGCACGCGGCGGTCTCATCCGCGGCTGTCACCTTGGCGGACATCTTTCTCACCTTCTCGCCGGCGATGGCGGCGTCGGCGAGGAGCTTCGCCTTTGGCTTCTGCTTCGCCGGGACGGCCGCCACGAGGGTCTCCTTTGCCTTCGTCGCCTCCTCGTGCCTCTCCTCCGCAGATTTCGCGGGCGGGGGTGGAGGTTTGACCGCGGGCGTAGGGGCCGCGGAGGGAGGAGGCGGGGCTGTGGGCGGCGGGGCTGGGGGAGGAGGTGACGGTGGCGGGGGGGATGGAGGAGGAGACGGAGCCGGCGGCGTCGAATACGTCACCGTCGACGCCGGGTAGGTGACGAACCGCGTGGTCGGATACGGAGCGTCGTTGGCGTAGAAGCTCGCGAGGTCGGTGGTGTATTCAACCGTGAACGTCACCGAGCTCTTGTCGCCGGCGACCGTGACGTCCTTGAAGGTGACGGTGGTGTCGTCGTACACGCTCCCGGTGATCGTGTAGGTCTCACCCGCGTCGAGGGAGACGTGCGCCCTGGTGTCATCGGAGGATGGCTTCCCGTGTTGCAGATCGAGGAGGGCGTGGTTGTAAGCGTTCTGGAGGGTGAGGATGACGCCGTTGGTGTTTGGCTCGTACTCGGTCCACTCCAACGACTTGTCGACGCCCTGCGCGATGCGAAACTCGACCCACAAGGGAGCCTGGACCTTGGTCCAGTCGGGATTGGCCCCGATGCATTTGCCCGGGGTGGCACTGGAAAATTCGCAACCGTCCATCCTCTTCTCCGTGTACTGGACCACGGCGGCTCTCTTGTCGCCCGAGGAGGTGGTGAGGGAGTTGATGGGCTTGATCGTGTACGTGCCGGTCTTGTAGATGACGTGCACGTCGTCCTTGTGAAGCAGGTGCATCTGGTACATGACGGGCGCCGACACGTGCGTCGCGGCGATTCCATCGCCCATGATGGAGAAGGGATTTCCGTACTCAACGACGCTGTTGCAAGTTGAATCGTCGACAAACTTATCCGAGATGGTTCGGACGTCGCACGAGAACCTGGCGTCGTGCTGGCTCACACCCATTGTGTGGATAAACTCGTGGATCGAGGTGCCGGCCACGCCCTTGGGGTTCACGTATCCAGCCGGCACGGAGCCGTACCCGCTGGAGATGCGGCCGGGCTTGGAGGGCTCGCTGCCGAGAGCCTGTCCGTTGACGCTCAGCGTGGACATGGCGTAGCTGGCCCACTGGGTGAAGCTCGCGTCGTTGTTGTGCATGACGTTGAACTGCGCCGCACCGCCGGGCCCGGTGCATCTGGTTCTCCAGATGTAAAAGAACACCCGCATGTGCTCGGAGCGATCAACTGGGAGCGCTCCAATTCGGCCAGTCAGGTAGAGGTGGTTGGTGAAGATGAAATTGAGGTCGTCGACGCAGTAGTATTGCCCGTCGGAGATGCCGTAATTGGCGGGATACGAGCCGCCGCCGTAGTTCGCGTCGCGCTTCACGTACACCCCCTGATTTGTCACGGTACCCTGGGCGGGGTCGTCGGGAACCTTGGGGCCGTCGAAGTCGATGCACTTTTGGGTCCCGCTGCTGTCCAGACCCGGTCCAGTCGAACCGTCGCACGTGTTGCTGGCCCTGTCCATGGGCCAATAGTACCATTCCTTCGTGTTCCCGGAGCCCGTGTCCCACGACCAAGTCCTGCGTACGCAGTCGACCGCTGGATTGCACGCGGAACCGGAGATCAAAGCGGCTTCCGACGAGAACTTATTGACACTGCCATTGCACTGCCCGTTAATCTCGGTGTAGCAAGCAGATGACGTCATCCTGGCGCTCGACGAAGCCATCTGCGCGTCAGTCACGTACTCCGGAAGGTTGATCGGCACCGGCTCGGTGAAGTCCCAGTCGAACTCGTTCATCCTCCCAAAGCTCGAATCTTTGAAGTAGTCCTCGAGCTTGTTGTCGGAGGCGGACCCGGCGAGGAAGTATTCCTTCAGCTGGTCCATGTTGACGTCGGCCTTGTTGGTCGTGCTGAAGTACAGTGGCACGATCGCGATCTTGGGCCGCTTCACGCTCGCCGTGGCCTGTTCCGAGACCTCATCGACGCAGTCGCGGTAGGTCTTAGATCCGGCGTTCCACGCGTCTTTGATGTATTTCTGGCACTCGGAGAACGCGACGTTGTTGACGCGCTCGGGCGGCCACCGGCGCTCAATCGGAAACGGGAGACCCAACGCGCCCTTGTCCATCTGAACCGCGATGGGAAGGTCGGTGACGTGCGCGTTCGCACTCGACACGCCGTGAGCCGTCGCGATGGCCGCTGGAGTCACGACGCCCTGGTCCCACCTCCACTGACCCCTGGTCTTGAGTTTGGGAACGTAGCCGTAGTACTGGTACAGCGAGCCGTCGGAGTGGAAGTCGATGTTCCACCCGAGGTTCAATCCGGCGTCGCTGGTGGCGAAGTACTGCATCTTCGTGAGCTTCCACGTCGTTGTGTCGTACGTGCGTCTAGCGACGTTTGCGCATGAAGCGTCTCCTCTGCCGTAACCGTCTTCGGTGTGGAAGGCGTAGGTCCACGAGTCCTGCGAACAAGCCGAGACTCGCTGGTTTTTCGCAGCCGTCCACCAGTCGAGTGTGCCCCCTTGCACACGGTTGCCGGTCTGGGCGGCGTCCACCAGCTTCTGCCACTCGGCGGCGGTCTGCGCGGTCTGGTGTAAGGCGTTCACAGTCCCTTTGTACCAGTCCTTCCAAAGCACGAAAATCCCGGACTTCGTGCTGTCGCGCAAGGGGAAGCTGCCGTACTCGTCATATGGGACCCACTCGCCCATCGAGGCTGGGTCGAGGAGCTCGGCGGGCAGGTCCGCGAGGGTGAACGTTCGCTCGGGACAAACCTTGAACTGGCACTCGTTCATGTCTTGTGCGTTGCACGTGCACTCGTCTTGTCCGGTGGCGCAGCAAGTAAAGTCAGGCTCCGTCAGGGAGTTGCCCAGTGGCATGAGCGATTTGCAGCAGTGCTCGCAGGATTTGCATCCCGCACCGTTGACCCACGTGCCGTCGGTTGACGCCTCTGTCCGAGCCACGGCTGCCGCGAGGAGCGCCACCAAGAAGGTGCACGAGTATCGCGGCATCGCGGACTCCGACCGTGCACGTAAAGCGCGCTCACTCGCCGAGGGACGCCCGAGGCGCGCGCCGGACCCTCGATTCCGACTATGAGAACATCCGTGTGCGGGGGGAGCCTTCTTGTATCAGATCTCCGCCAATCACACGACAGAATTTTTCAGGAATTTTTCAGACCGCAGAATTGAAAGTTTCGCGACGAGAGAAGAGACGACCAAGACGTGTGAGGGGCAGTCACACATTAACCATAAATTGAACGGCGGCGGCCGAAAAATCAACCTGACCTATGTACGCGATTTACATGAGTACCTCGCGTGACGTTGACGTATGAAATCCAGTCAGAAATCCATGCACGTGTATTTACCCTGCTTTCCATCGTCCAAGGGACAGACCCGAACTTCCTGTCCCGTGCCAAGCGCCAAGCTGCCAAGCTTCCTGTCCGCGCCAAAAAAACGCGTCGTCCCTCGGCGATTCCGGCGGATCGCTCACTCGTATCGCCGCCTGAGAGATATGCCGGCCGCGTGCGGCGCCGGAGTCGTCGCAGCGGTCTATTCCGGCCGTCCGGTGCCGTCCTCGAGATGTTCCGGGCGCGCGTCCAGGGCGAGATACCCGAGGCGCGTTCGCGCCGTGGTGTCCGAGGAAACATCGTCGACGCAATTGGGATCTAACAATGCCCAACCCGGGGGGCCGTCCACGTCCGGGGCGACGCGGGTTGTCCGCCTCGAGGATCGCTCCCGCGGGGCCGTCGTTCACCTCGTCGGCGTCTCGCACGTGCTCGCCGCGGACGCGGCGCGAGACGTTCGCGCGCTCCTCTCCCACCACCGCCCCGACGCCGTCGTCCTCGAGCTCTGCTCCGAACGCGCGGGAGCCGCGATCGCCGCTGCGCTCGCCAGCAGCCGCGGGACGGGCGCCGGATCTCGCGGGGAAGACGACGCGATCGACGACGCCGGTCCCGCCGGACCCCGCCCGCCGGGCGTCGTGCCCCGCGCGGTGTCCATCCGGGGCCTTCCCGCCGATCGCCCGCTCCCCGGCGCGTCCCCCGGCGACCTCCTCGCGCAGCTGCGATGCCGACCGGGCCGCCTCGCCGCCCCAGCGGACATCGACGCGGACGTCCGGACCCTCATGGAGTCCGGACTCTTCGAGGAGGTGCTCGTGCACGTCTCCGCAGGAGAAAGTAAAGGCGCCGACGACAAGTCCGGGGAAGACGAGGGGAACGGGAACGGGAACGTCGAGGGTTCCAACGAGGGACGAGGGGACGAACCCGAGAGGGTGTTGTACTGCGCGGGTGGGGCGTGCGGCGACGGCGTCGCCGAGGTCATCGTCGGCGCGAGCGTCGAGTTCCGATGCGCGCTGGACTCGTCCCTCGCCGTCACCGCCGACGTGCGGTTCTCGTGGAGCGAAAAGGCGCAAAAGAAGTTGGGGGGCGATCCCAAGGATCTCGAGGCGGACGTCCTGCGCAGAGCCGCGCTGTTGCTGCTGGAGTACGACAAGGGCCGGCCGGGAGGTGGCGACGACGAAGACGGGGACGAAAAGTCGGCACCCGGGGACGGGGACGGGGACGGGGACGGGGATGGGGACGCAGACGAGGAGACGCGAGAGGGCGCCGCGCTGAGAGCCGTGCTTCGCGAATCGGCCCGACGCGTGTGCGCCGCTCGCGGCCTCGGCGCGCACAAGGCGTCCGTCACCGTCGCCGGCGCCCCGCCCGAGTCCGTCTGGGCGACCGCCTCTACCGACGACGCCGATGATTCGGGAGGACGGGGTTTCGCGAGGTCGAGCCTCGCCGACGCCGGCGGCGCGGTGTGGGTGTCGGTGGAGACGACGTCCGAGCGGGAGACGCGCGAGCGGTTGGACGCGTCGACGGCGTCCGCGGGGTCGGGGGATCGATCCCGGCGCGGGGCGAACGGCGGACGGGGAGCGCCGGGCGGCGGACGGGGCCCGCCCGGGCTCCTCGCGCGCATCGCGAGCGTCGCGTCCGCGGCGGCGACTGAGGGGACCGCGCCGCGCGCCGCTCGAGCGTACTTCGCCGCGTCGGAGATTGCGCAGGAGATGCTCGCGTGGCGCGTTCTGAGCGCAACGAGACACCGCGGGGGTGCCGAGGGTGCCGAGGGTGCCGAGGGTGCCGGGGAAGAAGGCACCCCGGAAGGCGGCACCCGGGTGGAGGACGCCGTCGTTCGCGGCGCCGGCGACGAGGCGGTCGCCGCGCTCGCCCTCGCCCTCGAGGCGGGCGTCGAACGCGTGGTGCTCGGCGACGCACGCGCCTCCGCGACGACCGCGGCCATCGCCGACGCCATCCGCCGTCGTCCGGGTTGGTTTCCCGGCGCGAGGCTCGCTGCGTCCACCGTCGCCGCCGCCGCGAGGCTCGTCGCGTTTTCCTCTCCGGATCAACTCCGGGAGACGATCTCGTCGGGGTTGAACGGGGGGTTGAACGGTGGCGGGTCGAACGGGACGCTCGCCGACGTGGCCGTCGCCGATTGGTTGAGGGACGCGGTGGTGGACGCCAGGGACGATCGAATGTTCGACGCTATCCGCGACGCCGCGGGCTACGAGCGCCGGTGGAACGCTTCGGACGGACCGCCCCCCGCGGCGTTCACGCGCTCGACCGAGACGCCGCCGGGCCTGGGCGAGGGATGCGCGTGCTATTCGTACGAGGCGGAGTGCGAGGATTCGGTGCGTGCGGGGCGTTCGACCGGGGGTTCGACCGGGGGTTTAGGAAAGACGGTCGTGGCGGTGGTGGGCGCCGCGCACGTCGACGGCATCGTTCGCAGGTGGAACGCATCGACGAATGAGCCGGGCGACGATACGAGCGCTCCTTGAGGAAGATCCTAGTTAGTTAGTTAATTCGTGCGTGCTAAAAAGTAGTTCATCAGGTGGCGCGCTGCTCCGCGCGTCGCTCCGCTCCGGTTTTCGGTTTGGCTGCGGCGGCGGCGTCCGCCGTCGCCTTGCCCGACAAGATGTCCTGCATCGTGGGCTGCGAGCCCATCCTCTCCTGCATCATCTTGAGCTCCTCCGGATCCATGTTCTCGATCATCTTCGGCATCCCCCACGCCATGAGCACCGTCATGAGGACCATCAGCACCATGGGGTTCTTGAGCATGGCCACAGGGGACGCCGCAGCCCTCGCCTCGAAGTACTCCGCGGTTGACACCGGCCTTAAACGGAGGGGGTTGGTGGCCGGGAGCTCGTCCGGGTCCTCGGCGTACTCGGCCTGCAGCTTGCCGTTGGTCAGGAGCTTCAGCGTGATGGGCGGGAAGGTGTAGCCGAGGGCGAAGGTGTCGAGGAAGTGGATCCCCGGGGGAACGTCCAGGATCCTGAAGGTGCCGTCGGCTCGCGGGCGGGTGGCGATCTTCTGCCCGCCGTTGAGGACGACGGTGATCTTGATGTCGGACATGCGCGTGCCCCGCATGCCGCGCGCGTCGATGACGCCGTCGATGTTGAAGTGCTCGACCGCGACAACCTCGCCGTAGTCCACGGGCTTGAGCTCGCTGTTGAGGAGAGGGGAGGGGCGAAAGTCAGCGAAGATCGGGGGATTTTAGGTCACGGGGGTTCTCGTCGAGATGTGGGGGCGTGTGTTGCGGGCCGTGACGCACCCCACGGCGTTCGCGGTGCTCGCGCACGCGATCAGCATCGCCACAAAGGCGAGCATGGAGCGGGACGACATGGTCCGAGCTTCGCCCACCGTCCACGGAGGTGTGTGAGCCCCACAGCCGAAGATCGTCGGGCTTCAAGACGAGAAAAGCCGGCTGGCCGGCTGATGGAGGTTCATCATTCAAAACAGTCTGAAAGAAGTCCCGAGCAGAGCGACGATGGCGCCATTACGTCAACGCTCGATTTCGCTCGTTTTACAAGTTACAACATCAAGACGTTCGGGGGCGGGCGCCCCCCCATCCGGGGTTCGCCCTCCCCCCGGCGCGGCCCCCGCGCACGGACGCCGCGTCTCTTTCCACCTCACTCGTCAGAAGCCTTTCACCTTCGTAGACTACGAAGGTGGACTAATTTTTCCCGGCGTTGTCCGCCGACTGCCCGTCGCCGCTCACGACGCGTCCCTAAGCCTTGCGCGCCCTGATGCGCACCCCTCCCAGGTTCCCCCGCGCGAACAGCTGCTGCACGGTGGAGTAGAACAGGTCGAGCTCCGCGGTGAGCGCCTCGCCGTGGACCCTGACGTTGCGATCGCGAGCCTCGCGAAACTTGGCCAGCCTCGAAGAAACGAACGGCGCCCACCGCTCGTTCATCGTCTCCCAACGCACGTCCACGAAGCCCGCGTCCTTGAGCGTGCGCTCGTACTCCTCGCGCGACGGGAGGTACGGGCACGCGACGGGACCCGCGAGCTGTGCCTTGTCCTCGTCCGTCAGGGGCCTCGCGGCGAAATAGTCCTCCACGTACGCCGTGCCCCCCGGCTTGAGGGTTGCCGCCAGCGATCGCCAGAGCCTGTCGCGCTCGGGGATGTGCAGGATGACCAAGACGCTGAACAAGTGATCGAACGGCGCGTTTACCACCGGTTCGTTGAAGATGTCGAGGCACTGGTGCTTGCACCGCGCGCTGGCGCCCACGAGCGCGGTGAAACGCTCAGCCGCGGCGTGGATGTGTGGCTGCACCTCGACGCATGTGAGCTCGCATCCGGGAAACTCGCTCGCCATGACCCGCGCGTCGCCCGCGAACCCCGCGCCGAAGTCGAGGATCTTCTTCGGCGGCGCGTCGGTATCCACGGAATCGTCGCGGGAGAGCCCGAAGAACGACGCCGCCTCGTTCATGGGCCCGTCATCAAGGTAGTGCATGCACGAGAAGCCGTACAGGTCGCGCGCGGTGATTTCGGCATCCTTTTTCGCCGCGAGCAGCTCGTCGAGCTCGTTCTTGGTGCGGCCGTCGATGTATATCCCCATCTTCTGGAAGTCGACGTCCATCGCGGGATTGGCGGTGGAGTCGGGGGACATCGGAGGGGATCGGGTTCCGGGACGCGGTGGCGCGCGTGGGGCGATCTGATCCTTCCTCAGGTGGGCTCTAGGGTATTCCGCCGAGGGCGCTTTCTCAAGTTTCGGCGATGGACGCGGACTTCCTCTCATCAATGCGAGATGTTTTCACCGCCGCTCGGGTATGTGAATCCGCTCACCCCCAAACCCACCCACGAGCTCCTGAAACTGGCTCATCCTCTCCGCCTCCCTCGCCTGGTACGCCCCGACCCTCGCCGCCACCGCGACGGGGTCCACCCCCCTTCGAGCGTCCCTCCGTTCCTGCGCCCGCCGCCTCGCCGCCACCGCCTGCGCAAACTCGTCGCGCCCGCCGCCCCCAAACTCGTCCCCGCGCGTCATCCCGCCCAAGAAATCCTCATCCTTCCTCGCGGCGAACGACCTGTTGCTCTCCCTGACCGCCGCGCGCTTCTCGCGCAGGGCGTCGCGGCCGGTGGCGCGCGGCGCGAGCTCCTCGAGCCGCTCCTTCGCGTCCCGTCTGGCCCTCTTCGCCTCCGCCGGCGTCATCTTTTTCCCGGCGCTTTCACCCTTATTTTCGCCATCCGCCGCGAGCGCGACGGAGTCGACGCCGCGCGTTCGAAAGTCGAGCAAACCCTCGCGCGGCGCCCCGCCCATGCGCGCGTACAACGCGTCCTCCTCCAAGGCGGACGCGCGCGCCTCCGCGACGCGTTTAGCCGCGATTTGAGCCGCGGAGAGCGTCCCTTGGTCGACGCCAATCGCGTCGTTTGTGTTCCCAATCGCGCCATACGTCGACGACTTTGACGCCGCCGACACGGCAGCCGCCGCCGCCTCGATCACGCCGCCCACTCCCGAGGGTGCCAGCCCCTGCTGTCGGAGGTACTTTTTCGCCTGGGCGAGGATCTCCTTCTCGCGCCTGTCGAGTGCACGTGTGATGTTGTCAGTCGCGCGCGATTTCGGCTGTGGGCACCCGAGGAGGTTTTGGTCAAAAGAGGTTGTTTCTCGGCGCGGTTCGATCTCGTACCTGTCGCCGTCGTCCCGCGTCCGTTTGCGCTTCTTCTCCTTGTGCTCCTTCTTGGATTTTTTCTTCCTGTGCTTCTCCTTTTTCCGCTTCTTGTCCTTCCTGTGACGCCGGTCCCTGCCGTCGCTGTCGCTGCTCGACCCGCTGCTGCTGCTCGAGCTGGACCTCCCCATCGCGCCGACTGACTAGGGATCAAGCGTCGGATCGCAAGGCACGGGCTGTAGAGGGGATTCGAACGGGTGGATGAGCTCTACGCCCCGTTTGTATCGACGGCGGAAGCAGCAGCACGCCCCGGACCCACCGCGCTCGATGGCGACGGGTCGAAGCGCGCCGCGAACTGCCCTTGCGGTCTCGTCTCAGAAAACCGGTTGTTACCTCCGCTGCGTCGAGATCACAGTGAGCGGAGCCTCCTTGGAGCACGCGCGGTGACCATGAGCGCGCGGATGCGACGCGCGCTCGCCATCGCGCTGATCATCGTGCTGCTGGTGTGCCCGCAGCGCGCGGACGGTGCGCGAAACCCCGAACCCACCCACGAACCCGCCCCATCCCGCCGCGGTGCCCACCCGTCCCACGGCTCGAATTCGAAGCCGTCGCTGACCCTCCCGTCACTCCCCGACGCAGGCCAATTCCTGAGCAAGTTCATCGGCAAGAACGTGCGCAGGGTGTGGAAGGACCGCCGCGATGCCGCCGCGGAGGGCCGCGCCCCCGCCGGGTGGCTGGACCGAACGTTCGACTGGCTCGACGGCCGCGTGGGCGAGGTACTCAACAGGGTGCCGCTCGGACGATCGCACTACGACGAGGAGACCGCGGCGCGCGAGTGGAAGGAGACGTTCGGAGACGACGGCTCGTTCGAGGCCTCGGACGGCGGCGCGACGTGGGAGTCGACCACGACGCAGCCGGCGGGCGGTGCCGAGGAACTCATCGTCGAGGAGCCACTCATCGTCGAGGAGCCACGCATCGTCGAGGAGCCACGCATCGTCGAGGAGCCACGCATCGTCGAGGAGCCACTCATCGTCGAGGAGCCGACCCGGGAGGAAGTCGGTCGCGGGTCGGAGTCGCAACCTCAGACGACGAAGGCGAAGGAGGAGTCGCAACCTCAGGCGACGAAGGCGAAGGAGGAGAGGAAGCCCAAACTCAAGAGGAAGGGTCCGGACCCTCTGGCGGACAAGAAACGCAAACCCGACTTTGTGTTCACCATGGGAGGCCGCGACGAGGAAACGGCGGGTGACGAGGGGGAGGGAGCACCGGGGACCCGCGACAAGCCTCGCGAGCCGGAATACAAGGACGCCGAGGATTCCGGGGGCAGGTTCAACAACCCCGAGTTCCAACAGCACATACTCGACACGGTGGCGCGAGCCAAGGCTAAGGCGGCCGCGAAGGCGGCCGCGAAGGCTGCGGCGGCGAGGAGCTCCAAACCCGGGTACACGCGCGAGAAGACCGGCGCCAACATCGGCGACGCCGTGACCGACCTGACGCAGAAGGAGGAGGCTCGGATGAAAAAGGCCAAGGAGGAGGCGGAGAGGGCGAAGAGCCAACGCGCCAACGTAAAGCCGAGTGGGGCGACGATCGACGTCAAGACCGAGATTGCGGTGCTTCGTCAGGACACCTTCGACGCGGCGACTGCGCTGGCGCAGAGGATGTCGGACGGCGTGGGACTGGGCAGAGCCGGCGGCCTCGGCGGCGTCGACGGGGACGCGGAAAAGGTACCGGGGTCGGACAAACGAAGGTGGATCATCGCGTTCTGCACGCGGTGGGCGCCCCCGTGCAACCTGCTCGTGCGAGAGTTTGCGTTGTTACAGCGGGACGAGAGGGTGAAGGACTTTGCCCTGGGTTGGGTCGACTGCACTCCTCCCTCGATGTCCACCTTTTGCGCGGGACGGTTCCAATCCCGGGGGTATCCGAGCGTGGTCGCGTTAACCGGAGGCAGGCTCGTCAGGTTCGCCGCCGTGGACAGGGAGCGCATCGCGGGGGTCATCGCGCCGTGGGCCAAGACAGTCGCGGATGACATCGACGGCTGGGCTCCAAACTCGGGCGAACCGGCGCCCGGCGAGTCCGTGCCGCCGCCGGTCAAGTTGAAAAAACCGCCCGAGGATGGAACGAGGGGCGCGCGGGCGACGTACGAGTCCGAGGCGGACGCGGTTGAGCGGACGGTCGAGGCGCGGCGAAAACGGGAGGAGCGGGAGCGTTACGAGAGGCTCCTCGAGGAGAAGAGGCGGATGATCGAGAGGAAGGAGGCTGCGAAATCCGGAAAGATTAAGACGAAGAAACCCGCGGCGACTGAGGAGCCGAAGTCGAGGATGAGCGCCAGGCGAAGGTTTCGGACGGAACAGGACGCGGCGAGGACGGAGCTGTGAAAGTCGGCGGACGCCGCGACGCGCGGATGGATAGTCTCACGCCGTGCTCTTACGCGCGAGCGGTCATCAATAGAGTGATTTAGTCACCTTAAAAGTCTTGGAAGGTATTATACGAAGGTAGTAGCCAAAATCTCGTCGCGTCTACGTCTTGTCTCGCAGGTACACCGGAACGCGCGGCAGGAACGGTTGCGCGATGCGCTCAAACGCGCTCGGCGGCTGAAACACCGCGGCGATCACCGCGGCGGACGCAACCGCAAACGCGCGGAGCCACCCCGGATCCTCCAACCCCAAAACCTCAACCGCGAACACGGTGGACGCCAACATCGCGAGCGCGGGCTTGGCGTACCCCGCCCCGCTCGTCTTCTCGAACTTTGGGCAAACCTCAGCTCGAGTGGAAGCCTCGTCTTTTCCGCACTTGAACTGGGACGCCTTGTAGTTGACCTTCTCGCAGTACGCCACCTGTTTGTCGCAGTCGAAGTTTTCATCCCCCGTCGCGTCCTTGTACGGATCGAACTTCGCCGCCGCCGCCTTTTCCGGCTTTGGCACCCTCGCCAGCGCCTCCGCCGACGCCAGGTGCCACTCAGCCTCCGACGCCGTCGCCACCAACTCGACGTCGGCGCAGTTTTGCCAAACCTGCGTGCTCTCCTCGCAGTCCCAACGCCACGACAGCAGGTAAGGACCAGGCGCCAAGCCCGCGGGAACCCTCACCTCGTCCAAGACCGACCACTCCCACACGCTCTTCCCGAACCCGGTGTACGCGTCGTAGTGCGCTTGATCTAAAAATTTCGGGTCGAACTGGAGCTTCGAGGCGCCCCCCGGGCACGCGCCCCCCGCCTTTGAGCTCGTCGCGCCCGCGCAATCGGCGAAGCAGTTGACCTGCTTGTTCCAGGACGTGCCGTAATCGAGGCCCGCCACGGGGGCGAGGGGCGCGCCGCACATGTCGTAGGCTCGCGCGCAGGTGCGACAGGTTGGTATGCCGTCCCGCGCCCACTGAGACCCGGCGGGGGTGGTCCCGGTCGCGACCACCGCTCGAGGGATGGAGACTCTGGTGCCGTTTGGATACAGGACGGAGGAGTTGTCGCCGGCAAACTCGAGGTGCCCCGCGCGGAAGCACTCCTCGTTCACCTCGCCGTCGGCTCTGCACAGCCTGTACGCGTAGCCGCCCGCGTGGTTCGCGGCCATCGCCCAGGCAACCTCGGCGACGCCCCCGACGGTCCACTTGGCCGGGCCCAACTTTGCCTTTGGCAGTTCTTTCCCGTCGAACCCTATGGCCACCCCCGCGGGTGGCGTGCCCCCGTTTGCGTAAACCTCCGTCGGGTGCCCGCCCGCCACGCCGCAGCCTGACCCGTACACGGGCGCAGCCCCGGGAGATCTCCAAGGGGACTTTCTCCACACGTCCGCGCCCCCCTCGAGCTCCGGTTCCATCGTCCGATGCGAACTCGGCAGAGTCTGGGATTCCACCTCCACGTTATTGCTGAACCAGTAGCACTGCCCGGCTCCGCAGTCTGCGCCATGGTGGATGTTCCCCCCGTGGCGCGAGCTGGGAGGCCAAGTTAGATGCCCGTGCGCGGCGGCATCGCGAACCCGCGCGAAGAGGAGCACGAGAACGAGGACGTGCGCGCGCATCCCGCATGTGGCGGGGAGGAGGGCTCGGGAAAAAGCGAACCTAGAACCGCGCCAAAAAGGAACAAAAAGTGCGGTGACGTGTTCGCCGGTCGAGCCCTGAAGTCACACTCGTCCCGGCGCATCGAAGAAGGACACGACGTACTGAATACATGCGTCTCGCGCTCGTCGTCGCGCTCGTGGCGCTGCTATGTGCGCCCACGCCCATCGTGGCGCCGCCTCCGAGCACTCCCGCCCCCGCCCCCGCGGGTAGGTCCCCGCCGCGCATCTTACACGCATCTTACTCTATACGCCTTTTCTTATCCGCCAAGCGGCTCACCAACGTCGTCCCCGCCAATCGTAGTTAACTGCGTGTGGAGCGCTTACACATGCGGCTCGTGCTCCCTGACGTGCGGCACGGGCACGCAAACGTGCACGCGCACGAAAACGACGCAGGAGAGCAACGGAGGCAGCTGCTCGGGAACCGCGAGTAAGACACAGGATTGCAACGCGCAGGCGTGCGTAGCCCCCGCTTGCCCCGCCGTCTCCAGCCCCACCGGCTACCTCAAGGTCACCGCCAAGCTCACGACGAAAGCCACCGCCACGGGCTCGGACACCGACGCCGCGTTCAAGGCCAAGGTCAAGACCGCCATCGCCGTGGGAGGCGACACCTGCGAGAATGACGTCACGATCGACGCATTCGCCAAATCCTCAAACTCCGCCGTGGTCGACGCGACGGTGCGGTACCCCGTGGACGCCACCGTCGCCTCCAAGGAAGCCGCGATTCACAAGGCCGTCGCGCTCATGACCAAGGCGATGTACATGCCGAACTGGGTCCTCCCGGAGCAGGCGCACGACGCTTCGAACACCGGCGCCGTTGTTTTGGATCTCGCATCCAACACAACGCAGGTGACGTGCCCGGGGGCCAAAACGTACGCCGAGGCCGCCGCGTCGGTCACCGCCAAGGACTACGCCGGCGCTCGAGCCGCGCTCAACCACATCGCGCTCTGCAACTACCAGACGGGATCTTCCGCGCTGGGAACGTCCTCCATGGCGGACGTGTGCAACCTGCTGGGCTTCTCGAACCGAAAGCTCTCAAACCCAGACGTGAAACTGTCCGAGCTCTACTACAAGCGGTCGCTGCAGATCAAACCAAACCACGTCGCCGCCAACGGCTACCTCGGCGAGCTTTACGTCCAGACGAATAAACCCGCGCTCGCCAGGGAGGTGCTCGACGACCTGAAGGCGATGTGCCCGCCGCCCGCCGGTTGCGACTCGCTGACGTATCTGCGCGACGCGATGGCGGCGGCAAAGATGGAAGAGGGCGCGCACGTGAGGAAACTCAACTGGGACCAGTGCTTCAACCTCGCTTGCTCGCCGCTCAACCTCGAGAAGGGGGACAAGATCGAGTTCAAGTACTCCGCGTCCCACGACGTGGTCAAGGTGGCGGACAAGGCCGCGTTCGACGCCTGCGCTGCGGGAACGACGGTGGGTAGCTCGTCTCAGGGCGCCGCCGGATTTGTTCTCGATTTAAACTCCGTCGGCACCGAACACTACGTCTGCGGCCAGGGCAGCCACTGCGCCAACGGGCAGAAGATCGAGGTCAAGGTGCACGAGAGGACGTACGCGGCGGCGCCCTCCTCCGGTGGATCCGCGCCGTGCTACTCGGCGAGCTGCGATTCTCCCGCCCCGGCCAAGCCCGCCCCGGCCAAGGCTGGGGCGGCGATTGCAAAGCCCGCGTTCGCGGCGCTTCTCGCGACGCTCGCGGCGGCGCTCGTCTCGTGATGATCGTGATGAATAGAACATGATATATGATAGTCGTCAGTGCAGCAGGAGCGGCACCCACTTCTTCTCCTCGTCCGTCTCGAGCGGCAGCCACCCCAGCTCGCGTTGCAGCGCCTCGGCTCTCGCTCGCTGCCTCGGCCCGTTGATGCAACCCGGCTTGAAACATCCCGGCGGCGACGCCACGTTGACCCTCCCCGCCCACCTGAACAGCACCGCGCCACTGCCGTCGTTTAGGAAGAAGAACTCCAGGTCGTCGACGTCGGCGTCGTCATGCCGCAGCGACGCGGCGACGTATCCAGCGTTCTCGTCGTCGATCATGTCGAAGACTTTTGGATCGGATCGGAGCGCGTCGACGAGTGTTTTGAACGCCGCCGCGTCGTCGCCGACGTACTCCCACGGCGGGAGGTAGTTCGCGGGCGATCGAAAGGATGCGGTGGACACGCAGGACGTGCCGGCGATGCACGCGGCGGGTCGCGTCGGTCGCTCCGGCTCAGCGGCCCGCGAAGGTTCCCGATCGGTCGCCACGCACAACGAGAGGGTGCCGACCGCGAGGAGGGCATCCCGCCTGCGCACATCCGGGTGGTTTGTCGCGCGAGGGTTCGGCGGCGGTCGCGTTTGGGCGTCACGGGGCGCGTGTCGCGCGAGAGCGAGGGCAGCGATCGACGCGAGCGCCGCCATCGCGTCCGGATAGAGTGGACTCTCCCCTTAAAGCCTCGGGTTAAACCTAACAACGCAAAAATCGCCCGAGGCACAAGCGATGAGCGCAGCCGCACCAGCGGCGGCGGTTTCGCCGACACCGCGCCACCGTCGCCATCATCGCCGTCGCACATCGTGGCGTGGACGGTTAGCCGCGTCTTCGTCCGCCCCCGCCTCCACCTCCGGTAGCGATGGCCCGTCCTCGTCGCGCGAAACGACGGCGACCGCCCGGAGCGTGAAAATGGTCGAGTTCTACGCGGGGATGGGGACCATGCGCTGGTCCCTGGAGCGCGCGCTCGAGTCCGACATGGGCGCCTCGGTCACCGCGCTGGCTTCCATAGACAACTCGGAGGTTGCGAACGCGGTGTACCTGGCCAACTACCCCGACGAGAACGCCTCCGGGGTGCTCATGCGACGGAACGTCGAGCACCTCAGCTCGGTCGAGACCCTCGACGCCAGGTTCGGCGGAGCGGACGTGTGGACCCTCTCGCCGCCCTGCCAGCCGTACACCCGCAAGGGGAAGCGCCTACACGGCGAAGACCCTCGCGCGGGCTCGTTCGCGCGGATCCTCGAGGCCCTACCGAAGCTACGAGCGCCGCCCGAACGGATCCTCGTCGAAAACGTCGTCGGCTTTGAGAGCTCGGAGACGAGGCGAGCGCTCGTCGCCGCGCTCGACGAGGCCGGTTACGTCTGGCGCGAGTACCACGCGTCCCCCGTCGACATCGGGGTGCCGTGTACCAGGACGCGGTACTACGCCCTGGCGAAGCGAAAGCCCCTTTCCTTCGTCGATTGCGCCGAGGACGCCGGCCTTTGCGCGGTTGAACGCTTCACCCTCATCGGGTGGTCGGACGAGTTTTGTCCGACAGAAAAACGGTTTTGTCCGACGACGACGACCGTTACGACGACCGACCAGACCTCGCGACCTCGTCCGCGAAGGATCGCGGAGTACCTCGAGCGACCCGTGCACGACGCGGACCTCGCGGTGGAAGCCGGGACGGTGGAGAGGTACTGGCGATGGCTCGACGTGGTGTCGCCGTCGTGCGTTCGATGCTCCACGTTCA
The DNA here is from genome assembly GCF_000090985.2 of Micromonas commoda. Classification (NCBI taxonomy): domain Eukaryota; kingdom Viridiplantae; phylum Chlorophyta; class Mamiellophyceae; order Mamiellales; family Mamiellaceae; genus Micromonas; species Micromonas commoda. Next base: position 1,245,333 of record NC_013039.1, read on the forward strand.
CCTCGGGGTACGGCAAGACGGTGTACGGAGGGTCCGTGCTCGCGTCCGACGCGTTCGTCGCGGAACACTGCGACGTGGACGCTGGTACCGGGCGCGCGAGGCTCGTCGGACCGTTCAAGGGGGAGTGGGCTGGGGAGATGCGGTACTTCTCGCCGAGGGAGATGGCGAATCTGCACGGTTTGGACGCCGGGTGGAGGCTCCCCTCGAGGGAGCTGACGAGGCGACAGCTGTGGTTCACGGTGGGAAACTCGATCTCCGTGGACGTGGTGGCGGCGCTGATGCGGCAGCTGATGCGAGATTAGACTAGTCTGTGTTGTAGTGTCGACGCGTCGAAGGGTGAGAGGCGGCCAAAGATTGTGCCGTGTGCTGGACTGCTGGAACTGAAAGGGCCAGGCCAGGTGGACTGGCTGGAGCAACAAAATTGTCGAAATAGTCGAACCACTGTTACGGGGCACGTCGGGTTGACGCGACCCAGCGGCGCGAATTTGTGACCGACTGTCCCGTATCGACTCCCCGTGCCCGACAAACGAGGGGCGTCGGGCCCGGCCGGCGCGAAGATGTCGCGTCCTGATGATGCAGCCATCTTCGTCCCGTGGCGGTTGTTAGAAAACCTCGAAAAGCGGGCGCATCGAGACGATCGGGGTTCCTCCGGGGCTCCCAAGGGGGCGACCTCCGCGGAGCCCCCGCCTCGGGTCATGAAGCTGCGCATGGCGGCGGTGTTTATAGCGGACATCAGCGGCTTCTCCAGGCTCGAGAACGTCTTCGAGGGGGCCACCAACCTGGGCGTCGACACCTTCAGCTCGCTGCTCAACTCCGTCCTCGGAGGCATCGAGGCCGTGGTCTGGTCCCTGGGCGGATGCGTTGTCCACGTCGCGGGCGACGCGCTCATCTGCGTCTTCACCGGCGACAGCGACGACGCCAGTGACGACGAGGACGACGCGGAGCACGCCATCATGGAGGCTGCCGAGGAGGCTGCCCGCCGAACCATCGGAGCGTTCGAGTCCGTGTTCAAGAAGATGGAATCCAGGCTCGAGATCCACGGCGCCGTGTCCTGGGGATCGCTGGACGTCATCCGGCTCGCGAGTCAGCAGGCCCGGTTAAGTAGAGCGAGCGCCGACGACGATACGGACCCGGGGACATACGACGGGGATGTGCACGATTCGGCCAACTCCGATGACCCGGGTTCGCCGAAATCTCCAACCTCGCGAACACCCGCGGACCATCGGCACCAGGTGACCGTGTGCGGGGAGGCGCTGAGCCTGTGCGTGGACCTGCTCAAGCGCACCAAGGCTGGAGAGATATCGCTCTATCGCGGGCCCATCTTACCCCCGGAGATTATCAAAGCGGGCGACGCCGGCGGCGGCTTTGTCACCGAGGAGGAGCTCAAGCAGTGGGCGGACCGCTCGCGGCGGGGCTCGCAGGTTGTCAGGGACGAGAGCAGGTGGCTGAGTCACGTCCCAGACTTTTTCCACGTGAGGGTACCCACAATCAACGGGCACTTTAACGTCAGCGAGGTGCTCACCTCCAGCAAGATGCACCTCTGCACGCTCTTCGTGAACTTTGTCAACTTTCCCATCGACGGGGTCGGCCTCGATCCTGAGCTGCTCAACTGGGCGTACTCCCTGTCATGCCGCGAGACGAGGGAGCTGGGCGGTCACGTGGACACCTTGCTGTGCGATGATAAGGGTTTCGTTTTCAAGGCTTTCTTCGGCCTGGCGGGCAGCAGCGTGCACGAAAGCGAGCTCCGCGGGGTGATATGCGCGCTGAAACTCTTGGCGGCGTTCAAGAAGAGGGGGATAACCGCGAAGATGGGCGTGGCGTCGGGTGAATCGTTCGTTGGAGAGATGGTTGGGGGCAGTGGAAAGTACGTGGGTTTCACGATGATGTCCAGCAGCGGCGTGACACTCGCGGCGAGGCTCATGACCAAGGCGGACCCGGGCGCCGCGCTGGTCTCATCCTCGGTTTACAAGCAAACGCAGGGCAGCATTCTGTACAAGTTTGAGAACACCGCGGGCACTCGGACGATGCGCCTGAAGGGCATCTCCAAGCCTCAGTTCGTGTTCAAGCCCGTGGCGCACACCGGTGACCTGGAGGGGTCACCGATGGCGCGCAATGCCGGGGCGGCGCCGCGCATTCGAATAGAGATGAGAAGCCGACTCGACGAGATGATTGAGCGGCTTGCGGGAAGCGGCGGCGGCTCACCGGGCAGCAACGAGTCGTCGCCCGGCCCTTTGGGCGGAGTTTTCGTCATCTCCGGCGACGCGGGTATGGGCAAATCGACCGTGCTGTCCTACGCGCAGAGCGCGGCGGAGAGGCTGGACGGCATCCTCGTCATCTCGGTGAAGGGATCGTCGGTGAATGTCGCGGGCCCGATGCACGGCGCTCGGACCGTGCTGAGCATGATGCTGAAGCATTTCGGGGGCGCGGCGGCCGCGGCGCACGCCATCGACGCGACCCCCGAGGACGTCTCCGCGATCGCGCTGTGGTCGCCGTCGTCCAGGGCCGCGGTCGTGGAATGGATGTGCAACAAATACGGCATCGGCGACGGAGACAAGAAGCAACAGGAGGCAATGGCACTCGTGCAGCTGCCGGTGCACCGCCGCACGTACTTGCTCCAGAGCCTCGTGGTCCGCCTCATTGCCGCGGCGGGGCCGGTGGCGCTCTTCGTGGACGACGCGCAGTGGCTGGACGAGTTGTTCTGGCGCGTGCTCACCGCCGTCGTCGAGGACGAACGATGCAGGGAGACTTTCCTGTGCGTGCTCGCCAGGCGACCGGACAAAAAGAAAGTTTTTGAATTGTTCTCGGCGGCTGCGGAGAGGGTGCAGCAGGCGGTGGGCGGTTGGCGCGACTACTACGCGTCGGCGCAGCTTCAGAGCCTGAGCAAGGAGGAGTCGCGCATGCTGGTCAGGTGGCACGCGGAGGGACACCTGGAGGAGTCGGCCATCCGCGAGATTATCCGAATCGCAGAGGGGCACCCATTTTTCCTCGGCGAGCTCACGCAGGCGGCGTCGCACCTGCCAGAAGAAGGCCGCGACGAGCAGGAAATAGATGCAACCATCGTGTCCGATACCATGGATGGCACCAGCGTCACCAGCGCAGATACGCTCGAGGGGGACCTGGTGTTTAACCTCAACAAGAGGACAATGTTAGAGTATGAGGAGAACACCGAGTTTGCCAAGCTCATGAGCAACTCGTCCTCGACCAAGGCAATTCGCCGAATCATGCAGACGCAGATTGGCGACCTGACGCCCAAGCAGCTCGAGGTTATGATGTTTGCCACGTGCATCGGGATGTCATTCACGGCGGACGAGGTGGCGAGCACCATCTACAAGGCGACCAAGGAGGGGACAAGGGGCTCGGTGAGCTCCTTTGGGAAAAACGCCACATACCCCGAGGTGCTCTCCGCAGTTAACGACTCGATGGCCACGTTCGTCGAGGCGCGCTTGCTCGAGTTCCAAAATCAAAACGAGCAGGAGATCGCGGATAATGTACTTTCAATGCGGAATGTCAAATGCGAGGGTGATGACATTGGCGCCAAAGACGTGGAAGTGTCTCTATTGTTGAAGGATGGCGGTAACAGCGCAGTCTCGCAGCAATTCAACGCAACAAGGTACAACTTCAAGTTCAGGCATCAGCTCATGAGGGATTCCGTGTACGGGCTGATGCCAAAATCGAGGAGAGAAAAGATGCACACCACGATCGCGCAACAGATTGAAAATTCCGTGATCAGGATGAGTAATCTGCAACGCTGCAAGTGTTGCCAGGGGGTGCGGGTGTGGCGAATATCCACTCTGCGGCGTCAGTCACTCGCGACACAACTCGCTGGACAGCACCGCCTCAGCGGTCGACCCGACAAGGCCTGGCGGCAGTACCTCATTGCGAGCGAGGCTGCCATCACCACCGGTGCGTACCGTGACGCCATCGTGCTCATGACCAGCGCCATCGAGAGCGCAGAGCTGGCCTTCAACATGTCATACAACGCGCACTCATTCACGGATTTTAGGAGACCGCAAAATTTCGACGTCGGCTTGCTGCACTCGCGGATGGCCTTCATCTTCACCGAGCTCACCTTCAACTATGACCTCGCCATCCGCTCCGCTGTGAATGGCCTCCGTTGGTTCAAGGTCCCGCTTCCAAAGCAGATAACACGTGGGATGGTGGTAAACGAGATGATGCTGCTGCACACCGGCATGAGCTCGCTGGCCCGCGACTATTCCCGCATGGCAAGCTCACCCATCAGAGCTGCGAGAGAAATTCTGCGATGCTGGTCCTGTTTGGCGTTTGGTGTGTCTGGAAGCATGCTCAACGCGCTTTCGTCCGGGGCGCTGAGAGAATGCCTGGGTTGGGACGAGGAGAACGCCAAAGCCTATTTGCATCTGCACACGGCCAACCTCGCGATGGTCGTGCCCGACTCGCCCGAATTCGTCTTTGCGATGTCGAGCGTGTCCGTCGTTGGATTTTTGGGATTCAAGAGGACGGCGTCGCTTGCGATGAAGAAAGCCGCCAAGGCGCTCGAGACTTGGAAGAAAATACCGATGGAAGGACACGGCGACATAGGGACCTTTGCGGAGATGACGCGCGTTTCCGCGAAGTCGATGTTCATGATGACGAAGGGCTGTCTGATGGTCTCGGAAGGGAAAGTCCAGGACGGCATTCGGCTGCTTTCCGAGGCTACGGGGTTAGCGACATCTTATGGACTGGCCGTGCTCGAGATGATTTCCACGAACTTTTCGATTGGGATCAACTCGTTTATTCTTAACGAAACCAAGCCTGCCCAGGCAAAAATCGAGCAGCTGCGCATGCAGGCGAACGCTGCATCCGGATTCACCTCGTTTGCCGGAAGATTGTGGGGTTTACTCTACGGAGCCGCGTATGACTGGGATGTGGTTATTTGGCAAATTCAGGCACTCTCAGAATCGGAGCAGTTTCCTGTTTCTCGCATGTTTCAACTTGCTGCGATGTCGACCGATATATGCGCTATCAACGCAGGTGAAAAGCCCAAAGGCCACGGCGAGGGCCACTGTCCGGAAGTGCGACCAGGCGAAAAGCCGCGTCATCAGTATTTCCTCGAGGACCTGATTCCTCGATTTCTTCAGTACATACAATCCTACAAGGTCAACGACTACATGCCGTGGTCGTTGACGTACTCGGTGGTCTCGAACATCGCGGTAGCGCTACTCAACCTACTGATCATGAGATGGCACGGAGAGCCGCCAGATGACTGCGCGCTTGACAGGCTTGTCCCAGCCGTGAAGCTGATTGAGAAGGTGCTGATGAAGGGTGCCAAAATTCAGAGGGTGAATGAGCTCTCATTTTGCATCCTTCTTGTCCTTTTCGGCGAGGCGTTGGATCCGGAAGGATTCGCATCCCAAGCGGGTGTCGGTCGTGATCGCCTGGCGAGACTCGAGCGAGCGTTGAAGCGGGCAGATGCCAACAACAGCGCGGCGTATGATTTCTGGATGATCGTTAGTAACTTTCATGTGGCTCGGCTGCGGGGCAGGCTCACCGCGTCATCGGCGCTGTCCCATCAGGAACGACTTGAAGCGCTTACAAATGATGCGGACGTTCCCATCAGATTGCGAACTTTCGCGTCGCTCTGCCTCGCGTACCTGCCCACGGAGGTATCGAGCCTGGAGAAGTACATAAAGGTGAGAGCCTCGCCGACGCTGATTGTCGACGGAGGATCAAGGGCGATCGCGTGCGGCCTCCTCTGAACCCATCCCGTCGCGCGCTTAGAGTCAGCCAGTCTACGAAATCGAAACACTAGTAGTTAGTAGTTGCGTAGTCTATCATCGCCGCGTCGACTCCAAACTCTCCGCTCATCGATTCTCGGCGTACACGCCGACGGAGCCGTCGTCCCATCCGACCGCGAGCACGCCCCCGCCTGGCGCCGCCGCAGCGCACGAGACCCCGACCCCACGCGACGGTACCTCCACCCCGCGAACCCGGAACGGCTTTCGCACCGCCGCGGGCGCCGCCAGGTCCGGGTCCCACGCCGCCAACGACCCGGTCCTCCCGCCGCACAGCAGCCCCCTTTTCCCGTTGGCCAGGACGCACGTCAGCGACCCGACGCCGAGATCGCGATCGTCTGACACCTCGCCGCACTTCCTCAGCTCCAGGATCCTCGCGAAGCCGTCCCCGCAGGCGACGGCGACGCGAAAACCGTCGGGCATGAGCGCGAGGCCCGTCACCTCGCGGCCCGAAGGGCACGCCTCCGCTATCCACGACGCGCGCTTGCGCCGGGGATCCCAAGCCGCGACGAGGCCCTCGTCCGCGCCGACGAGGGCCAGGCTCCCGCCATCGTCGCAGCACGCCGAGATCCACTCGCAGTCTTCCGACTCGAGCTCGCCCAGCTCGGCGATGAACGCGCCCGCGCTCGGCCCGGTTAGTGCGCGGTTCCCTAACCCCGTGAACGACGCGACGTCCCAGAGCCGAATTCGACCGGCAGAGGACGCGGTGAAAATCTTACCGGGTTCTCGTCGCGGGGCGCACATCGCACCGACGCCGTCTCGTGCGTCGTGCGCGTCGGTGCGGCGCACGGTCACGCCGCCGTCGACGTCGTAGGCGTAGACTCCCCCGTCCCTAGAACCGACCAGAGTCGCCGGGAATTTTGACCCGGGCGTCGACGCGAATTCGGCCGTCACGGCGAGCCCGGAGAGGGACATCTTTCCCAGCGAACCGACGGTGGACGCGTGCAGCTGATCGCCGAGCTGGAGCGAGTGCACCCTGAGCACCGAATCCCTGCCCACGGACGCGATCGCTGGCTCGGCACCGCCTCCTGTGAACCGAACAGCGCCGACGCTGATGCCGTGACACTTGGACAGCCACAGCTGTTTCAGACCCCCGGAGTTTGTCGGCGTTTCCGCGCGCGAGTTTTCCTCCGCAAAGTCTCCGACGTCCACCTCGTCGTCGTCGGCGGCGGCCTTCTCCGTCGTCGTCGGTAATTTTACCGAGGCGTCGTCGGCGTTGAGTTTGTCGACGTCGAGCTCCGTCGCCTCGTCGGCGCCAAACTGCTCAAACTCGTCCAAATCATCCAGGCCCGCGCCGCCTCCTTCGCCGCCGCCGAGGCACAGCGCCTCCAGCGTGGACTCGACCGTGGGTTCCAACAGCGCCAGGAGCGTCCCGACGAGCGCCATCGTCCGCTCCGGGGCTGGGGTATCGTCCGAAACGTCCGAAACGTCCAGGAGCGTTTGGTTATATTTTTCGTGAGCGTTTGCGTCGCGCCGCGGGTGCGCCTTGGCGAACAGCCGCCTCGGCGCGCGGCCAAACTCGTTCATCTGCGCCTCCAAACTGGCGCGTCTCACCGGGTCCGCCTCGGCGTCCAGCTCGAGCAGCGCGTCCTCGTACGTGAGCGGGTGGAAGACGTTATCCGCGCGTTCCGCCTCGTGGCCGTTCTGCTTGTACCCGAAGACGAGGTCGATCCATTCGTGGATACGCCGCGACACGTGCTCGGACTCGAGCGCCGCGCGGTGCGTTCGGAGAAAGGTGGTCGGGTCGCCGTTCGCCCACGTCGGAAGGACCACGTCCCCGAGCTCCGCGCCGTCCCGTGTCCTGCGACCGAGCGGCAGGTCCCGGACGTTGACCAAAAAGTCCGCCGGTGGGGTGAAAAACTCCGGAGTGAGCTCCTTGACGTCGGCGGACGACGTCAGCACGCTCTCCCACGACTCCGCGATGGAGTGAAACTGGCGATCGGGCGCGTCGTACCGCCCGCTCTGTAGCCTGAGGTGGTGCGCGGGAGCCGCGCGTATGAGCCAGTACAGTACGTACCCGGGGGCGGAGTAATGAGTGCCGTAGAGATACGGCGGCATCTTCGCGAGCTTCATCTGCCGCATTCGCTCCCGCAGCGTGGCGAGCCGCTCTTCGTCGAGGGCGCCCACCGGCCGCGCGAGGTCCCTGTACACCGCGGGGTCGTCGAGGTTCAGCGTCTCCGAGCGGTAGTCGCGGAGGACCCAGGGCATCACGGGCCACTGGGTGAGATCGTTGAAGCCTCGCCCGGCGGCCGCGTTGAGGTAAAGGAGGTAGTCCAAATTTGACACCGCCCCGCGGCGCCAAGCGGCGGTGGTCGCCTCGAGCCAGCCGATCTTGCCCTCCAGCAGCGCAGACCCCGCGACGGCGCCGCCCGTGATGGCCTTATCGTCGCCGTCGCCGCGACGCAGCGCCGTGGCGGCGAGCGCTCCCAACATCGCCTGAACGCATGCCTCCCGCTCGGACTCCGACCTCAGCTCCAGGAGCACCGACGGCCCAAGAAACGTCCCGTCGTCGGCGTCACCCGCGTCCCCGCGAGCCTTGAAGAACACCTCGAGTCCCGTCTGTCGCAGGGCGCACCGTCGCCTGAGCACCGCCCCGATCCCCGCGAGGCTGTGGCTGCGCGCCGCGCATCCCCCGGTCACGTCGTTGATGGGTTGGAAGTAGATTCGCCGGTCCGTCAACGCCAGTCTCCCGGGTTCCCTGACCAGCGGGCATATCGCCGCCGCCGGCGCCTCGAAGCACACGGACTCCGTCTCTGGGTCCGTCAGGTTCCGGCGGTTGAACACCGCGGAGTCCTCGCGCGCGACTCGCAAGGTCTCGAGCGCGCTCCGCCGCTCGGGCGTCGACTCGATCTGATGGATGGCGATGAGTTGCCCGAGGGGCTCCAGCACCTTTCCCGCGGGCTGGTGCGAGAGATCGAAGCGCCACGCGCCGAGTTTAAGGGCGTCAGGATCGACCGTGTAGTCTACGTCTCGTCCCCCCGGTCGTATCGCGACCGTCCGCGCGCAGACGAGCTCGAAGGCATCGGCGCTCCCGCCCAGAGCCTCGAGCCTTCGGACGGATCCGAGCGGGAACTTGAGCATGGGGACGACGATGTTGTCCGGGTCGAACAGGACGGAACTGCTCAGCAGCCGGATGCGACCTCGCAGTTTGCCGTTGCTGTCTGCCGCGGCGACGGCGCCCGGGTAGGGATCGAGCGAGCCCTCCGGAGCACGCATGGACGCCTGCCAATCCCCGACGTAGTCCTCGCCCTCGTCGAGGTGGAGGAGCGAGAACCGCCTCGAGCGCTCGGCTCCATCGACGCGCCCGCCCCCGGAGCGGAGCATGTCCTGCGGCGCATATCGCGCCGCTATCTCCTCCAACATTTTTCCGGGCGCGTGCAACAGCCACGCGCCGCCCGACACTGTTCGTTCGATGAAGAGATCTGTTGTTGTGTTCTAGACGTAGTGGGTGAGGATGAAGACGCGTGCGTGGCTAAAGTGTGTGAAGATGACAACGACTAGTTCTAGATCCGGTACACCGTGGCTCCTCTCGCCGCTGCCACGTCCGCGGGAGACTTGATCCTCTCCAGCGCCTCGAAACAAGCGCGCACCGTGTTGTGCGGGTGATGGCTGCCAATGACCTTCGCCCTCACGTCGGTGATGCCAGCCACTGTCGGTGGGGGGGGAGGGGTTGGTCGGTAAGTATGTCAGTCTCGCGGAGTGATCGTGGGGTTTGAACGGTGTGTTGGTCGGGTTTAGGCTGCGAAACGGGCGCGAAGTTTCGGGGCGTAACGGGTCGGGTCGAACGTTCGCGCGGGTCGCACTCACTCTCGCAGATGCTCTCCACGATTTGGTTGCACCGAAGCCCAGTCCCCGCCTTCGCCGGCATGAGCACGATCTTGGTCTTGCAGTGCTTCGCCTCCTGCTCGTGAAAGATGGTGGAGTTCTCGAATCGCTCGATGTACACCAACGATCTGGACGCGCGCGAGTACGCCTTCTCGACTGCCATGGCCACGTCCTTCCCTTTGCCCGTCGCAAAGCCCACCACGCCGTCGCCGTTGCCCACCACCACGAGCGCCGTGAAGTTCATCAGCCCGCCTCCCTTGGTCACCTTGCACGTGCGATTGACGTCGATGACGCGCGTCTTCAGCGCGCGAGGTTTGTAGGCGCCCTCCTCCTTGAGCAGCTCGTGCTCAGCCGCGATGAGGGGCTTGAGCCTCGTGCCCCTCAAGGCTTCGAGCAAGAGGAATCGCTGCCGCTTCTTGGGGGACCGCCTGATCTCCTCGGCGAGCTTCTCGTACTCGGCGTCCATCTCCGGCGTCTCCAGCACCGGCGTGAATCGCTCATCCACGAACCTCGCCGCGGAACCGTGCACGCCCCTGGCGTGCGACGCGGCGAAGCCCCATCGGATGGGAGAGGAAAATAGGGTTTCCCTCGCTCGGTGCGCGGACGCGGCGTCGGCCACCGCTGCCGCGGGCGTCGACGCGCTCGGGACCCACGCGCGGGTCCACGCGGACGTCGACGCGCGTGCGCACGTCCTGCGCAGGACCACCGCGCCGGCTCTGAGCGATCGATCCATGGGACCCGCTCGCCGTGTGTTGTGATCGCCCGTTGCGAACGACCAGACTGCCAGATCGGGTGCTCGCTGCGCGGCACACCGGAAAAGGCCCTTTTGCGACGGTTCAGTTCCAAACGCGCGGACATCGGACCGAGGAGCGCGCCGAGAGGGGCCCAAGCGCACGACCATGAAATCCCGCGACCGGTGCGAGCTCAACACCAGGTATCCGAACGGATGCACCAACCGCGGCTACCTGGTCTCCACCGCGGTCGCCGTCATCCTCTGCGTCGGCGTGCCGCTGTACCATTTCCTCGTCCTCAGCGGCGAAGACCCATCCGCGCTGGCTGTGTGCCTCGAGCGCGACGCGGGGATGACCGAGAAAGAGCACGACGCCGCGCTTGCGCTCTACTTCCGATACGAGATCGTCCCCCAGCGCACGTGCACGGTGGAGACGGAGATTTTGCGCGGCTGCGTCGCCAACGACACGCGCGTGGTGTCGTTCCGCAGGTACCCGCCCGGTCCGCTCCGGTCGAAGCGATCCAGAGACGTCCGCGCCTCCTTCGAGCACGTGCGGGGAAACTACCTCGACGCCCTTCACGACGCGTCCAACATCGACGCAAACGACACGTCGATCGACGCCACCGGGACCGACGCGTGCGCCGCGAGCGGCGCGTCGCTTCGACCGTTCCTTCCCCGCGTCGCCGGAGGCGTCCACCGCGAAGCGTTGGCGCTCGTCCCGCCGTTCGACGCCCTCCTCCGCGACGACGCCGACTCCGGAGGCTCGCGGCGGTACGTGCGGTACGTGGACTACGCGTGCCTCGCCGCGGTGGAACATTCGCTGACGTTGCTGGACGACGCGGCGGCGTGGAACGACGCGGCGCCGGCCGGGGTTGGTCGCGATTTCAGCGCGGCGCTCGCGGCGTTTTTCACTCACGAGGACTTTAGCGTCGGGGCGTGCGCGCTCATCGTCGGCGCGGAGAGCAGCGAGTGCCCGGGCGAGAAGGACACGATGATGGGGAGTCAGAAGGGGAGCGACCTCGGGTACGGAGAGTGCGACTTCATCGAGTTCGCGAACGTCGCGTGAACAAACGGGGGATGAATCCGTCGACGAGAATACGTCGTCGCATCAAACTCCGCCTTCAAAGCAGCTGATGGGAATCTCTTCTCGCCATTCGTTCAAACAAGCACCTCATACCGATTAATACACTCCTCACACCGTCACGCACTGCCTCAGGGCATCGATGAGCGCCGGCACGTCGTATTCCGCGCCGTGAATATCCTGTCGCCTCGCGTCCACCTGGATCACATTCTTCACGCCCAGCGCCTCGAGCTCCTCGATGTCCAGAGGAATCCCCCCGTCAGCGGGCGCCACGACGTCGGTGATGTAGTCGCTGACGGCAAAATCGCATCGTCGGGACGGGTCCGGGTCCTCCGCGCGGTTCAGCGCGTCCACCACAGCCTTGACCACTCCAGCCGCGGACATGTCCCCGGTCTCCCTGTCCTGCCCGCCGTTGAGGATGAGAACCTTCGGCCCCGCTCGCTTGGCAATGGCCTCGCCGACGCCCTCCAGGATGAGACTCGGGACGATGGACGTGTACAGGCTTCCCATGCCGTACACGACGCCTTCGCAGTCGTCTAGCTGCCGCAGGATCGTGGGATTCACCTTGGGGTACACCGGCGACACGGAAGTCGGATCCTCGGTGGACAGATAGAACACCCGCTTGATCGGCGAGGGCAGAGAGTCGTAGCCGGTTGTGGCCTTGTCGATGTCCCAAACCGCCAGGGGCCGCACGGAGAGGTCGTCGACCCTCGACTTGAGCAGCTGCCCAGCGCTGTAAAAGTCCCCACTCGCCACCGCGTCCCTCACGCGCTCGAAACCACCCTGGGATCGCTGCAAACCCCCCCAAAACTCCGACGCGCTCACCTCCGGGATCTGCCCGGCTTCCCAAACCTGCTTCCAAAAGTCGGAGCTCGCCGCGAGAGCCTTGCCCTGCCTTCGAATGTCCCCGCCCTTCGTCACCAGCTCGCGCACGATCCCGCCCGTCTTGGTGTTCACCTTCACCTTCTCGAACCGCTTGGGATCCGCGCTCGGGTGGGAGATCTCGTTCTGGCCCCGGATGGTGGTCCCGTCTTCGAGCTTGGCGCCGAGCGCGACGCGAACGTTATCGTCGAGCACGATGTTGGGAACCACGAGGGATTCGGTGGGTATGCGGGACACCCTGCTGTAGAGCAAGATGGCCGCCTCCATGGACTTGAAGAACATGCGAGCCCCCGCGAAGAAGAAGTTCCCGACGGACCCGTTGACAAAGTCGAACTTGATGGGGTTCTTCGACGCGACGATCTGCGTGTGGAAGTAGATGAGGAAGGATCGGATTATGTCCGCGTAGGGCTCGGAGATGCCGTTCCACAGGTCGTGGTCGCCCTCCTGGATGGCGTACCACTCCTCCTTGGCGAGCTTGGAGTCGGTGGCGTGGAGTCGATGCGCGAGGAGCTCCTTCACCGCCCTGGCCTCCGCGGTTGACTCGTCCGAGAGGCGGAGGCATCGCGATCGGAGGTCCCCGACCGCGGGTCCTCCGAGCACGCGGACGATCTCCGCGGTGGATCCGCCGTCGTCGGAGACCGGGATGACGTGCGTGACCCTGCTCGTCAGCGTCATGAGCTCCTGGACCACGCCGTTGAACGCGGTGCCGCCGGTGAAGCACACGAGCCTCGGCTCCGCGTCGTCGTCGCCCGCCTTTTGCACCGCGGCGGTCTCCCGGGTCCCCGGCTCCGAGCGCTTGCCGTCGCCCGCGAGGGGCCTGGCGGAGGTCTTGAGCCCGTCCGTCACGAGCGCGACCATCGCATCGGAGCCGGTGGTGTTCGGCTCGACTGCGCGCCGTCCCAGCGCGACGCTCCCGCGACGCGCCCAGGGCCGCAAAAGAACATTAGTGTTGTGCGGTCCGACGCGACGGGACCCGCCGCGGACGGACACCGCGGGGGTCGCGTGCCTGCCAGAGGAGGAGGCGACGCCGGCCGACATCCTCTCCAGTCCGATTGCTCCGCGAGCGGTCGCGGTCGACATCCGACCGTGCCTTGCTGCGGCTCTTGGAGTGCTCCTTATCCCTTGGATCTTTGGAATATTGCGGAAGGAACCTTTGTTGGCGCCTTTTTCCACCAAGCGATAACACCTATTACGTTTCCGTATCGTAACTTTGTGTTCTATGACTTGAAGAGGTGAAACTTCCAATTCAATTCCAACCTGACTGGGCTCCGTGTAAAAGGAGTTTGTGGCTGATGACGGCTCGACGGCACTTTTTGTGGCGGGAACGCCAGCGGGAACGATGCCGCCGAAGAAGACACACAAGGGCGATGCTCCCGCGCCGAAGCGCGAGGACTCCCTGTCGAGGCACTACCCCAAGCTGCAGGACGGCAGCTCCGTCTTCGGCCTCGAGGAGTTCGACGACGAGGCGAGGGCGCACGTCATTGGGAACAGATCGGACTGGAAGTTCTACGCGCTGTGCTCGTTCTGTCACACGTTCAGAGCCGTGCTGAGGCTCCCGACGTTCACCGGGGACGAGCTGGAGCGATCCCTGGTCGATCCCGCGAAGCACGTGCTGACCCTGGAGGTGCGCCAGTCGCCCGCGGGCCGAGATCCGCTAGGGTTCTTTTGCAAAACCAATTCCCAGAAGCCGGCACCGGAACCGCGCTCGACCTGACCCGCTTCCCTCCTTCCCACGCTCCTTTCCCCCGCTGCACAGATCCTCCTGCGCCTGATCGACCCTCCCGTCCGTCCCCGCGGTGAGATGGACAAGAACAGGCTCGCGGTCGACGAGTGGGAGGCTCGACTGGCGCGCAAGATCGAGGCGCTCGCGGAGGAGACGGATTACTTCGAATCGGATTACCCGGACCAGGCCGATGACGTCCGCGGTCACCCGTTCAACGGCGGCCGCACGTTCTTCGACCTGAACCCTCGCGAACGCCTCGACGTCCTCTACGCACTCGGCGAGGAACGGCTGGAGGACGACCCGGAGGGCGAGTGCGGCGCGGAGGTCAGGGCGATGGCGGTGCACAACGCGACGTTCGCCGACGCGGAGGAGGAGGGGCACCATCCCGAGGCTCACGGGGACCCGATCGGGGTGGACTCGGACAACCGGCAGTACTTCGCGTGCGGCAACGACCTGCGCGTGTATCGGTGGGAGAAGCCCAAGGCTAACGCGTTCACCCAGCCCGCGTGGGGGACCGTTTGCGTGGGCCTCAAGGAGACGATGGCGTTTGCGGATTCGCTAAAGGGGGGCAAGCGCAACAGCAAGGACTACCTGCTGTGGGAGTACCTCACCGAGACGCACCTGCCTCCGCACGTCGCCGCGCTTGAGCGCGAGGATCGCGCCAAACGCGCGGAGGAGAAGGCTTTAGAGGACGCCGAAAGGCGTCGCGCCGCCAAGGAAGCGTACGAGAGCGTGGACCGCAAACGCTCCGGTCGAATCGCGCAAAAAGCCGCCGAGGAGGAGGAGAAGAGGAGGATCGAGGAGGAAGCCGCGGCCAAGCGCGAGGCTTTGCGAGCCGCCGCCGCCGCGAAGGAGGACGCGAGGCAGAAAGCCTGTTGGAGGTGGATGCTGTTGCCCCCACGGCTCAGACCCGCGGAGGTGCCCGAGGGTATGAACCCGGCGCACTCCGAAGCGGCAAAAAACTCAGAGGGCGCCGAACGAAGGGCGGCTGCTTCCAACCCGCGCGGCGAGGCCTGCGTGGGCAAACGGCTCGACGTGTACTGGGACGATGACCAGACGTGGTACCGCGGTGTCGTCAATGCGTTTGATCCGGAGAAGAACACGCACGAAGTGTATTATCCGGAGGATGAGGTCACGGAGACGGTGCGACTCGCCGAGGTTCGCAAGCGGTGGATCCCCGACGGGTGGGACGAATCGGGGGACGCGCTGTTATTACCGGAGGTGTTCGAACCCGGGCTTGAACACCGCGGGGTGAAGCTCGACGGGTCCGCCACCGTGTTGTTCATGCGCAGGCCCGGCAGTGTGGGGCAGCGGCGGGAGGAGGAGGAGGACGAGGAGGAGGACGCGGCGGCACTTCGAGACCCCGAGCCGTACTCCTCGGACAGGTCGGCGGATGAAAGGATGGACATCGAACGACGGGAAGGTGGTTCGATGGACGGGTACGACAACGACGGGTACGACGAGGATGGGGACGACGACGACGACGACGACGACGGATACGGCGGCGTCGACGAGCTCAAAGCCGAGGGGGGGGCGGTTGACCGTGGGTCGCGAAAGAATGCCTGGGACGCGGTCGGGTCGTCGGCTGCCGAGGCGCCGCCGCCCGCGAAGAGATCCCGCTCGGAGGAGGAGGAGGAGGAGGAGGAGGAGGAGGAGGAGGAGGAGGAGGAGTGCCGCCCCGGTCTGGTTGGGGTCACCGAGACTGCACGCGTCGATGGGGAGAAGGCACCCGTCGATGTTCTCACTAGTGCATGGTAATATTTGTTGTGAGCTTGCAGATCTGATTGCCTCGAGGAAAGGACAGGAAAGCCATAGTCGGGCGCGCCCAACCATGAGGGGGGGACGATGGGGCGCCGAGCGAATGAAGAGGCGCCAACTCGCGAAGAGGCTCTTCGCATTCTTCGCTGCTCTGTGCATCATGTACCTGCACTACAGGGCCCTGAAGGAGATGGAGAGCTCGTTCGGGTTCGATCGCCCCGACGAAGCGGCACCCGGATTGGCCGAGGTGGAGACGACGGGGAACACGCCCGACACCGACGAGTCGGAGCCCGTCATCGACGAGCCGTTCGACGTCTCCGCGTTCGAGGACAAGCCGCCGCCGCCCTCGCCCCCACCGCCCCGGTCCCCGAATCCGGAGATGGTCCCGTCCCTGCGCATCGTCCACCACGACCACGACATCGTCCGCGAGGAGGCGTTGGAGAAGGATTCGCCTTGTTCGGATCTCGCCGAGCACTGCGCGGGCTGGGCTTCGAGCGGGGAGTGCGCGAAGAACCCCGCGTTCATGCTCGAGCGCTGCAAGGAGAGCTGCGGGCTGTGCGGTGATTCCCCGGCGATCGGCGCGGACGGGACCGGATCGCTCGACCCCCGCGCGATCGGGAACGTCGTGTTAAACTCCGGGCACGCGATGCCTCTCGTGGGATTCGGAACCGCCGGGCTCGGGGACATGACCGCCACGGCGACAAAGTGGGCGCTGCAGGCTGGATACAGGCTCGTAGACACGGCGCAGGCCCCCGAGTGGTACCGCGAGGATCTGGTGGGTGAGGCGATCCGAGCGTTCCTCGCCTCGGGCGGCGCGACACGCGAGGAGCTCTTCATCACTTCCAAGCTGCATCCCCGCGACCACGGCGCGGAGCGCGCCAAAGCGATGCTCGAGTCGTCGCTGACAAACCTCGGGGTCGATTACCTGGATCTGTTCTTGCTGCACTATCCCGCGTGCTGGGGGACCTTGTGCGGGGGCGTGGAGCCGCAGGGGACGTGGAGGGACAGCTGGAGGGCGCTCGAGGAGCTGCAACGTGCCGGGAAGGTTCGGAGCATCGGGGTGAGCAACTTTGACGTAAACGAGTTGAGGGAGCTGGCCGAGTGGGCGCGGGTTGAACCGGCCGTGGTGCAGAGAAACAGCGACATCTTCTCCGCGGATAAGGAGGCGAGGCAACTGTGCGAGTCGAAGAGGTGGCAATACGAGGCCTACAGCTCGCTGGGCAGCCAGTGGCTGATGCGGGGTCACCGGGAGAACCCGGTGTTGACGCACGCCGACGTGAAAAGAATAGCTAGGAAAAAGGGGAAGAGCCCGGCACAGGTTGTCCTCCGGTGGGCGATTCAGCACGGGCAGATCGTGATACCCCGATCGAGCAACCGCGCGAGGATAGCGGAGAACCTGGACGTCGCGGGGTGGACGCTGGGTGACGACGACATGTTCGCGTTGGACGCCCTGGACGGCCACCCTCCGTTTGTGCAATAACACTTAGGCTAACAAAAAACTCGAGACGAATCATCAATCATCACGCAGCCACGGCGTCGTCCACATCCTGGCGGGCGAGGTCGCACCCGCGCCCACCGCGCTCGGCCCATCTCTCTGCGTCCCTCCGGCCCATGCGCACCAGCTCTTCCAAAGTTTCGTCGTCCTGGGGCAGCAACGCCCACTTCCCGAGCTCCATGTAATCGAGATCGCAGTCGCCGCCGCCCGCCGAGTCTGGCGCGATGAGCAACCCGCGCGCGTCCCGGTCCCCCCAGTCCTCCCAGAACGTCGCCCTCTTTGCGAAAAAGTTTCCCCGCTCCGTCCCGGACCCTTCCTCGGCCTGAGACCACGCGTCTATGAGCGGGAAGGAAGCAACGGACACAGCTCGCGTCGATCCCGGCGGCGTCGGCGTGAGTCGGGTCCATCCCCCGTCGACCCTGTACCTGCCCCGGTACATCCTCGCCGGCCACCCGCAGTAGACCGGTATGTGGCACGAGGCGAGGAGCGCCCCGATGAGGTCGTCCCTCGTGTCGAACGAGGACACCATCTCGTTGTCGAGCGCGACGGGCCCTCGGTTGAACCCGACCCTGTCCACGGACCTGCCGTCGTTGACGGCGTTGTCCAGCGGGATGAGGAACGGGGCGGTGATGGACACGTGGAGCTTACCGCCGGAGCAGCGCACGTGGGCGTCGTCGGGGAGGTTATCGCGGAGCGCTCTCTCCAGCACCGCCCCGACGCGTCCGACGACGCCGTTGTCGCGGCAGTCTCGTAGGATCCCGAGGAGGATGCGGTTGCCGTCGTCCGGTGCGATGCCGCACGCGTGCATGGCGGCGACGAGCGCCCCGGCGGACGCGCCGGCGACGGGGGTGTCCGGCGTCATGAGTCCGCGCTCGCGGAGGACCTGCCACGCGCCCACGTGGTACGGAAAGATCATGCCGGCGGCGGAGAACCCGACGCCGTCGACCGCGTTGGCGTTATCGTCCGTCGACGATGACGTAGCGGCTCTCGGAGGTGCGCGCGTCACGGGCACCGCTCGACGATCGACGACGCCGCGCGTGCGCGGGACGCGCCTCTGTGCGCGAGATGAGACCGCTTTTGGCGCGGTGGGCGCCGGCGAGACTCTCATGTTCTGGAAGCGTGCACCCCACCGCGGTGCCGTCTGCGCTGCGAAATGGCGCGAGCGCCGCTGGCCTCTCGTTCTTCCGCGGACAACGGAGGGGCTTTCTCCACATGACCAGGGCACCCGACGGGTTACATCGCACGGATCTGATGGCGCAGCTGCACACGGGAACCGTAATGCGGGCGATGTTCGCCGGCGGCATCGCACTCTGGTCCAAGGCTGCGACGATAGCGAAGGTACGCACGAGCCCCGCACCAGGGACGCCCCGTCGCGGTTGGCACCCTCTTCGTTTTTGCGATCCCGCCCCGCTGACCGCTCCCCTCCCCGTGAAACCCCCCCTCCAGGCCGGAGGAGGCGTGGCCACCAAGGCCGCGATGGCCGCCGCGGGGACCGGCGCCGCCTACACCGGTTACAAGACCGTCGCGGCTCCGACCCAGGACAAGTAGTGATCGCGATCGGGGCCCCCAAACGCCCCCCCGCTGTACGACTAGACTTTAGGACTTGTAAGCACGCGTTGATACGACGACGGGTGACACGATAAGGTTAAAACACCGCGGCGACTGATGAAGACGGCGTCGTCAGACGAGCATCCCCGGAACGTGACAGGGCAAACGCCTGGCGGAGTCCTCGACCATCCCGCGGATCCACCACCTGGCGCGCCAAACGTCATCCGGACCGAGCTGATGCGTCGCCCCCTCGCTGACCATCAGCTCCACCCTCTCGCCCCTGGTGCGCTCCTGGTCGTCGACCCCGACGTCAAAATCCGACTCGTACCTGGACCTGCCCCGCCGGAGCCTGTCGACAGCCTCGACCGCCCACCGCCTCGGGCTCACCCGGTCGTCGCCGCCGTGGCACATCAAGACGGCGGGCGGCTTGAGCCCCGCGGTTCTTCGCGAGTCACCGCCCCCAGGGTTCCACAAGTCTTCGTCTCCCCAGTTGTTCCTCCTCGGCAGGTACCCGCGCAGCGATAACACCCCCCCCAGCGCGGGAGACCACGACCGGCGGTCCTCCGCGGCCGCCAGCGCCAGCCCCGCGCCCTGGCTGAACCCCGCCAGCAGCACGCTCCCCGGCGCCGCTCCGCCCTCCTGCAAACCTCCCACCAACCGCCGCGTCCACGCCACGGCGCCGTCTATGCCCCCGCACGTCCACGGCGATCCGTCCTTAGGGATGTCCCTCTCGTAGTCCCACCCGCCCTCGCGCGTGTGCTTCATCCTGGGCTCGAACCACGCCGTCGCCTCGAGGGGCTCGCCGGCGATTTGGAATTTGCGATTCGGCGCAGCCGGGAGCACGACGTCGAATCCCCCGGGAATCCCCCGCACCAGGAGCTCCGTGAACTCCCTCCAGTGCTTCGCATCGTCGCCGAAGCCGTGGAGGAACACCAGCGTGCCTCTCGCGCGCGGATGGGTCGTTTGATGCGCGGCGCACGGCGCGGTAAAGTCTGGCTCGAGCTCGACGTCCGCTTCCCTCCACGAGTGGTCATCCTCGAGGCACCTCGATCCCTTGGGCAGGGCGACGACGCCGGTCTCTATGCGCCTGTTCACCCTGCGCAGGACGCGATCCACATCCTGCTGAGTCACGGCGGTGGTCCACCCGGACCACTCGTCGCGCGTCGAGTGCGTGGACCGGACGGTGCGTTGAGTGATGGCGAGTCCACGTAGGATGCTTTTTTGGATTCCGTCCGATTCGCGGAACGTCGCCCCACCAGACCCGGTCCCGACGCCTCTCGATCCCCGGGTCAATCTCGCGAGCGCCCATACCTCGTGCAGAACGTGCATCGCCCGCCTCCGCGCCCGGATCGACGCCATCGGGCGTGAGAGCGCGCCCTCACACTGGAGCGATAAAAGCCCCCAGAGATGCAAAAGAACTCGCGCGGCATAATCCCGTTGATCCCGAGAGAGGCACGTGCCCGATACGGCGTCGCCGCAGAACCGCACGCGCGCGAGGCCCAGCAGAGGGACCATGGCGCCGGCAGTGACCGAAGCGGTGAGCGCTCCAGCGGATGTCCAACGACCGAGCTCACGCAAGGTGAGCGCCCCGCGCGATGCTCGCCCCGTCCCCGCCGCGGTCGTCCCCCCGACCCCGCCTCGGGCCGCACGGCTCTTTGTGGCTCGCGCGGCTCCCCGTGACATGTTTTGCCGACGCCTCGGCTCACGGGCGACGCGAGGGCGGGGGGAGGCGCGGCGCCATCGCCCCTCGAGGCGTCACCGGTGATATCCGTGGATCACGGTCCCTTGATCGTCGGTCGAGCGGCCCCCGGGACCCGGCCTTGGGCCCCCCGCGCGTCCGCTCAATCTCGGCCCCGAGCGCGATGTTTCGTCCCCCTCTCCCGAGGCGACGCGCATATGCCGACTTTGTTTTTCGCCACCGCCCGGACCCATCCGTTGACCCCGCGTGATTTCCCCCCGCGCAGGCATCCGACGCCGCCGCTGACTGGGCGCAGAAGCGCAAACAGGCGCTGCAGCGCGCGACAGAGCTCCGGGCGCAGCGGAAGGCGGCGGAGCGCGAGGCCTCCGCCGCGATTCGCGCGCCCGTCAGGGGCCTCGAGAGCGACCCGTTGCCCAAGCCGACCGGGTCGGGTTCCGACGAAGCCGCCGCGTGGTGGGAGGCCAAGGAGGGCCCGGCGCCCGTCGTGGAGGAGGTGACGCTCAAACCACCCGCCGTGGTCGAGCCCGCGCGGGCCAAGGCGGCGGATAAGCCCCGGCAACGGCGGCAGTGGGGCGAGACTGTCAACGTGGGCAGCAATCAGAGCAATCAGCCCAACAAGGAGCGGAGGGGCGCGCGCGGCGACAAGAAGGAGTCCTCCTCGCGCGGCAACGACTCGCCCCCCGCGGAGCCCGGGACCCCCACCGGCAGGCTCATGCCCTGGGAGCAGGAGCTCCTCATTAAGCGCGCGGAGGAGGAGGCTCACGCCCTCGGCAAGGTTCCCCCCGCGCCCGAGGTCATCCTGGCTCGAGCCAGGGGCGAGGAGATTCCAGACTCCGTCGCCGAGCCGTCCGCGTCGCCCGATCCCGAGGTGTGGGGGCCGCCCCTCGCCGGTAAAACGAAGCCCTACCCGGCGAAGAAGCCGGCGGGTGGAGCCAAGGCGTCGATGGGCTCCGCCGTCGCGGCGGCCGAGAGGGTCGCGGCGGATGACGGGTCCAGAGCTCGCGCGAGGGTAGAGACGAAATCAGCCAAGGATTCGTCAAAGGGCAAAGCCAAGAAGGACCCCTACGCCGCGGCTGCCGTCCCGGGGTACAAGAAGCGCGCGGCGGAGGAGCGCGCCGCGAAGGAAAAGGCGGAGAAGGCTGCCGCGGAGGCTGCCGCGGCGGATGCCGCGATGAAGCGCGAAGCCGCGGCTGCGGAGATGAGGAGAGCCAAGGCGACGGAGTCGGCTCCCGCCGAGCCGATCAAGCTCCCGGTCGCCGAGGAGGTCCAGAGGCGTCTGGAAGAGGCCCAATCGCCGTCTCCGGCGACGACGGAAGAGTTCCATTCCGCGGAGGACTTCCACTCCGTCGAGGACTTCCCCGTGCACGTCGTTGAACATTCCGGAATGGATGCCGGCTTTCCGAGCGCGAGGCCGCCGCCGACGCCCACGCCGGACCCCGCCGTGGCTCAGATGCTCGCGGGGTTTGCCGAGCAGGCTGCCGTCATCAGGGGCGACGCCGCGATGGAAGACGCACCGGTCCCGCCGCCGTCTGCCCCGGCGGTGACCGAGCCGCCGTCTGCCCCGGCGGCTCCGGTTATCAAGTCGGTGCGGACGAAGCTGTCGGAGCCCCCCAAGAAGCGGCCGCTGAGCGCCAAGCCCAAGGCGTCCAAGGGCCCGCCTCCGGAGATGGTTCAGAAAATTGTCGAGAAGCACGTTCAGGCGACCTCTCCCACGGCGGCGGCGTCGAAGACCAAGAAGGCCCAGGTCGCCGAGTCCCCCAAGGCTAGCAGGGGCGCGCAGAACGACAACCCCAACCCCGTCAAGGCTGAGCACGCGGAAACGCAGAAACCCGTCATCGGATACGACGAGTTCCTGCGCCTCCAGGAGCAGGCCGCCAGGGCCGAGACGGAGGCGGCGCCCAAGGCGCCCGCTCCTTTCGTCGCCGCCACTAATGGTAAGGTCACCGGCGCCATGATCGACGCGCACGACGCGGCGGCGGCTGCCAAAAAGCAGGAGGCTAAGGTTGACAAGGCTCCCAAGAAGCCAGTCGCCGCGGGGGGTGTCCCCGGCCAGGCCGAGAACGTCGTGGTGACCAAGGACAACAAGGAGGAGGGCAAGACGGAGGGCAAGAACACGCGACAGATGTTCGACAAGCGCGAGTCGCGGCGTATGAACGCCAAACCCTTCTGTGCGGCGGTGCAGCGGTGGAGGAACAGGCGAGCCGCGGGTAAGTGCAAGCCCCGGTCGGGGACGACGACAAGCGCCAAGGCGTCCGCCGCCGCCGCCGCCGCCGCGAGCGACGGATCCATCCGGGTGTACGTCAGGAAGCGCCCGCTGTTCCAGCACGAGGTTGACCGCGGCGAGTTCGACGTCGTGACCGTCCCGGCGGCGGCGGAGAAGGACGCGTCGCCGACTGAGATTTTCGTGCACAACTGCCAGATGTACCCGGATCTCAAGCGAATGTACGTCAAGCACTCGGGCTTTGACGTGACCCGGGCGTTTGGCGAGGGAACCGAGTCCGTGGAGGTGTACCAGACCGCCGCGGCCCCCATGGTCACCGGCGCCCTGAACGGTGGCATAGGCGCGCTGTTCATGTACGGCCAAACGGGCAGCGGTAAGACGTTCACCATGGAAGCCATCGAGCAATCGGCGGTGAGGGAACTCTTCGCCGGGTGCGACGGCGCTCCGGGAGCGTCGGCGGTGCGCGTGGCGTACTTTGAGATTGCCGGGAAGAAGTGCACCGACTTACTGTCACCGGCGCGGACCGAGATTTCCATCAAGGAGATCGGCGGCGGGGTGTCCGGGGGTAAGGAGTTTAAAGAGCTCAAGCCCGAGGAGTACCGGCAACTGGACGTTCAGCTCATCAGCGCAATGGAGCCCGCGGCGAAGACGCGCGCCGAGCTCGAGCAGATCATCGCGGCGGGCAAGAGCCGCAGGGCGACGTCGGCGACGCACTGCAACGCCGCTTCGTCCCGGTCTCACGCGGTGCTGCGTCTGACGTGCGTCTTGGCCGACGGATCCACCGGGCGGCTCACGCTCGTGGATTGCGCCGGCTCTGAGCGCAAGGAGGATAACATGCATCACTCCGCGGAGCAGCGGAGGGAGACTGCGGAGATCAACGCGTCTCTGTACGCGCTCAAGGAGTGCGTGCGCCAGAGGCGGTTACAGGCGCAGAAGGGCAGCGGCGACGGGCACGTGCACGTGCCCTACCGCAGCAGCCACCTGACCAGGGTGCTCATGGAGTGCTTCATCCGACCCGACGCTCGGCTCGGAGTCATCGGGACGGTGTCCCCGGCGTCCACGGACACGGAGCACTCGGTGTCGACCCTCAAAACCGTCGGGCTCATCGGTGGACGCGAAGAGAACGAGGGCGTGCACGAGGAAAAGGAGGACGTGAGCAAGAACCTGGAGACGGCCGCGGACGGGACGGTCAGCGAGAAGGAGGTTGAGCGAGTCATTGCGCCGGTGCGGTGGAGCAACGCCAACATCAAGGCTTGGATCGCGAAACCCGGGAACGAGAAGTTTGCCGCCAAGGTGACCGTCCCCGGATCGCTCATGGGGCGCGATATCGTGCGAATGAACCCGCTGGCGCTGCAAAACCTCTGCGGGGGCGACGCGAAGCTGGCTCAGCTGCTGCACAACAAGCTGAGGGAGGAGATCACCAGGTGCAGCAGCAAGGCGAGGACGTGAGTGAGTTGTTGAGGGTGGGGGGTTTTGGTTGGGGGGGGCGAGGGGGCCTTGTCGTCCCCTCAGATTTTGGGATTGCAACGTAGTAGAACTTAGTGCGACCGCGGGTGGATGCGGGTCAAATTCAACCTTGTCATGAAACCTGAGGCTGTGCGCACCGACATCGCGGTTCCCCGAGGGTGCGTAGCTTCGCCCCAAGACACGTCCCGAATTTTTTCAAACGCGGCTTCGACAGATTTCCTCGGATTTTCCGAAACGCAAAGGGGAACCAACGAAGGGTTCGGCACGCGCCAGAGCAGGATGCGTCGTCGCGACCTCATCGAACGAGGCCGCATCCAGGCGCGCGGCGGTCCTTCCGCCGCGACAAATCTTGCCGTTCATGCTCCCGCCCCGCCCCCTGCGGCGGCGCCGGCGCCCCACAGCGCCAAGCGCAGGAAGACCCCGGCGGCCGCGAAGAAGAACGCATCATTCGGCAGCCCCAGCGAAGTGCGCAGCCCGCTCGCCGCCATCAACCTGAACGACTCCCGTTTCAAGGGTCCGACGGTGGGCAGGGCCGGCGGCGGAAGTCCGAGAGTCCGCTCAAACCTCTCCAAGTCGTCCTTCGGCTCCCCTGTCGTGATCGCGCCGCCGTCCGCGGGACGCGCCCGCGCAATCGCCCCCGCGCCCTCGCTGATGCGGGACCTCGGGTTGCAGTCCCCGCGGACCGTGGACATGATGGACGCGGAGATGTCGTACGACGACGACGTGAACTTTGGCGCGCAGGAGTCATTCGGCGACTGGCTCGCGCGATGCGGCCTCCGCGGCCCCGCCGACGCGTCCGCGCACGGCTCGCTCAGGATCTCGCAGTCGCAGCGGGACGAGTTGGAGCACGTGTGGTGCAACGCCGCAGAGGCGGACACGCTTCGACGTTTAGTCGAGAACCTCAAGGACAGCGAGCTCGACATCGCGCGCAGAGAGCAGCTCGCGAACGGCGCGTGGGCGCACGACTTCGAGGAGGCGACCGCGAAGGCGTGGAGCGGAAAGGTCGAGGCTGCATCCGCCGCGGAGATGGCGGCGAAGGCTGAGCTCGACAGGAAGGCCAGGGAGGCGGAGGCTGCCGCCGCGGCCGCCGCCGCCGAGAGATGCCGGGTGGCAGCCGCGGCGGTGGAGTCCGGTGAGCTCCGCGGTGAGCTCCGCGAGGCCATGATGGCGGCGGAGGGGCAGCGACGACGCGCCGAGCGATTGGAGGCTGACGTCCGCGACGCGTCGGCGGAGTCGGCGGATCTCGCCTCGCAACTCGCCGACGCGCGCCGCGCGCTAACGGACGCGGAGCAGCGCGCGTCCGCCGCGAACGCGCGCGTCCTCGAGGCCGAGGCGGCGGCGCGGGCCGAGCGCGCCGCGTACGATTCGTCCGTTACGGCCGTTACGGCGTCGATGGAGAGCGAACGCGTGGCGGCGGCGGCGAGACTGGAATCCGCCGTCAGAGACGCGGACGAGGCCAGGGCTGAGACGGCGCAGCTTCGCCGGGAGATGTCCGCGCGGCTGGAGGCGATGGGTAAAGACGGCGAGGACGGCAAGGCTGCGCTCCGCGCGGCGATCGCGGTGCGCGAGAAGGAGGTTGAGCACTCGCGAAGGAGCGCCGGGGAGGCTCAGCGAATCTCTCGCCAGGCGGAGCTGCGAGTCTCCGAGCTCGAGGGCCAGATCGGGGAGCTGCGTCGCGTCGCCGAAGCCAGGGTCGCCGAGCTAGAGCGAGAGCTCGGCACCACCGCGGCCGCGCTCGATGAGGCTCGGCGCGGGAGGGCTGACGCCGAGGAGGCTTCATCGACGCTCCGCCGCAGAGCCGAGCGTGCCCTCGCCGAGGCCAACGCCAAGGCGGTGGAGGCGCAGGTTAAGCTTCGGCGGGCGGAGCTCGACGCGCAGGCGCGGGCCCGCGAGGCGACGGCGGTGCCCCCGGCGATGACGCCGCGGTCCGCCGGTGACCTCGAGATGCTCCTCGCGAACATGACCAAGGCTCACGCGCAGGCGCTGCAGAGGGCCGAGGCGGCGGAGGGGAAATCCAGGAGCCTGCACCGGGAGTTGGAGCACACCAAGGCTGCGGCGGAGGAGGCTGGAAAGCGCGTCGCGAGCGCCATCGACGCGATGCGCGCGCAGGGGCTGGAGGCTTCCATTTCGCACCAGGCTTCGAACGATGACGTTCCCGCGCCGAGCGGCGGGAGCCGGCGCAAGAGCGTCTTGACCCTGGCCCCCACCATGCAGCGGCTCCACTCGGACCTCGCCAAGGTCACAAAGGAGAAGGATGATCTCGAGCGCGAGGTGGCGACGCTCAGAGCGGCGCGCGCGCCTTTACCCGCGAGTCCCGTCCGAGGCGTCGTCGCCGGCGACGATCACCTCGCGTCGCGACGGGCGGAGGTTGATAGGCTCGACGCGGCCATTGCCGATCGCTCCAGGCAGCTTCGCAAGATGGAGGCGGCGGCGGCGACTATGAAATTCGCGTTTGGGGACAACACCGAGGCGCCCACGATGTCCGTCGTCTCCGTGTCCCAGCTCCAGCCCGCGCACCAGCAGAGGCGCGCGTCCGACGGGGGTTGCTCCGGTCTCCCCGGCCGGTCGCTGCCCACCCCGAGGACCCGGGCGAGAACGTCCATTCGGATCGCGCACGGGTGTCCGAGCGATGAGTCGGGACGAGACACGCAAGACGCGCCGCGGGAGCCCAGCCCGGGCGCGGAGCTCCGCCGCAGGGCGATCGCGATGGGGATGCGCGCGTCGCCGTTCGCGAAGCGCAAGCGCGCGCCGTGAGTGACTTGACGGGGTGAGAAGATGAACCAAAGATTGATAAACGCAAACGCATTCGCAATCGACCGACGTCAATATTAAGCGTCGCATGGTCTATTCTAAGCTAATCTTACGACAGCACACAGACGGAGGGGTCACGACCGCGCGAAGGAGCTCACTCACGCGAAGCTGCGTGCGTCCCCGTCCCCGTCGTCACCGGCGGTTCGTTCCGCCCCGTCCCCGTCCCCGTCCCGTCCATCAACCGGGAACCACCGCGAATCCCTCAACTTTGTCAGTCGGACCGTGACATACCACGACGCCGGCAACACAATCGCGAACGCGGCGACTACGAACCCCACCGACACGAGCGTCCGCGAGCGCCAGTCCGTTATGGGGTAGATGAACTCGTCCCCGCGGTGGTTCGTGGCGCCCGGGACGAACGTGTACACCACGTTGAAGCAGACGTAGACTCCCCCATACATGTAAGCATTCGTCAAATCCGCGAAAGAGGCCAACGTGAACCTGTTGAGCGTCGCAAAGTCGACGAGCGTGACGGCGTACAACGCCCCGTGCGCGACGACGTTGTGCGGGGTGACCGGGCCGTACCACGGGCGCCACAACACGCCCCAGTACACCACCGTGATGAACAGCTGCGCGACGGGGGTGATGCATTTGAGGGCCCAGAGCGCGTGCACCCCGGCCGGGACGGGCGTCGAATCGTCGTCGCGAACCCCGCTCTGGTCGCGGTAGGCGACGTCGTCTCGGAGTCGCGCGGCGCGCCGCGTGGCCCACGCGTGGAGCACCGCGTACGCGACGGTGGCCATTCCGGTCCAGTTGGTGAGCCATATGAAGTAATAGGGGATCCCGTCGTCGCGAATCATCAGGTGGAGGAACACGTACAGCTCCAGCGCGCACGCCAGGCACGCCACCGAATCCCTCGCGAGCACCACGCGATGGTCCCCGAGCCCCGGGCATCGGAGGACGGTATCGCGCCACCGGGCCTTCTCCGCGGCCCATCCGAGGGCACCCGCGGAAGCGTGCGAGGAGGTTTGCGAATCGGCGTCCATCACGACCGGCCCCGCGCGCGCGGGTCGGGGGGCGGCCAGTGCGTGCGGTGACGACTATGGCGAGCGAGCGGGACATCTTCAGGCCGGTTATGAGTAAGTTCTAGCTAAAGGGTAGCAACTTAGCGCCACCTGCGTGGGTTGCGACTCGATTGCTAGTAGTAAAGCTCGGAGGGCGGCCTTGGCCCGAAGAGGAACAGCACCACCGCCCCGATGACGAACAGGAACCCGCCGAACAGGAAACTGTCCGGATTCGTGGTGGCGTCGAGCGCGTCGTCCACGTTCTCGCCGAAACCGTACCGCCCGCCTTTCGTGTCGATGCCGCGGTACGTGCGCCTCTCCTTGTCCTCCTCCTCCTCCTGTGCCGCCTTGAGCTCCCGCCTGAAGCTCTCGGCGTCGGGGTCGACCTCACCGGATGAGGACGACGTCTCGGGGGGCTCCTGTTCCGCGGCCCCGGCGACGATGCCGACCCGAGAGAGCGTGTCGGGGACGACGTTTGGCAATCGGCCACGTCTTCTCGACGACGTGATTGTCGACGAGCGCCGGGGTGCCGATGCGGCGATCGCGCCGGCCCTGGTCCAGCGCGCGGAGGCTGACCCGGCCAATACCATCGCGCGGGTCGCGATCATCTGCGAGTTGGGGTACCGATCGAAAGCGTCGCCCTAAAGGGGGGTGGGGGTTGTGTGATGGCGGGGTGAGATCTTGTTTCGGTGTTTGCCTGGGCACCCGAGAGGCCGCGGATGGGTAACTCTTAGCGACGGATTGTTCCGTCCGCTGCCGCGCTCACAGTCGAGGGCGCGGGGATCCGCCTCGCGTCTCGATCGCGGGGTCGCACGCGATGGCCGACAAGTTTCACCGTCGGCCCGTCGCTCCCGGCGGGTTCACGCAAGCCCCGCTCACGACCACCGCGGTGTGGCGCGGCATCACCAACTCGCTCGCCACCACCGCCGCGCAGGTGGCGGACGCGACCCCGGGGCTCCTCGCCAAGGCCAGCGCCGGCACGAAGGTGGTGCTGGAGCAGAATCGCCAGCTGTGGATAGATCCGCTGAGCGAGGCGGTGCGGGACATCGCGGGGGACGCGAAGGACGCGTTCCGGCCGGGAGGCGCGGCGGACGCGGCCGCCGCGCTTCGAGCGGACGCGCGCGGAATCCATCCGAAGGATTCGCTGACATCGGCCGCGGCCGGCGGGGTCGGGCCCGGGGCGTCGTCAGCGCTCGCCCCGCGCCCGTCCCCGTCGGTCGCCGCGCCCGTCAGAGATGTGTCGAGAGAGCGCGGGCAGGCGGCGCGCAAGCTCGACGCCATCTTCTCGATGCTACACCCGGGGGACGACGACGACGACGACGCCGTGGTCCGGGGGGGCCTCAACGGAGGCAGAGGCCACAACAGGCGCGGGGGAGGGATCGACGCGAGCACCGGCGGCGGCGTCGGGACCTCGCGCGACGCCGCCGCGCCCATCGCCGTGGACGTGGGGAGAGGTGGGGTGGGACCAAACGACGGTTCGCGTCGTGGGGACGGACCAAACGACGGTTCGCGTCTCGGGGACGGGGAGCCAAACGATCCGTCGGTGGCCGCCGCGTTTGCGTCCATCGCGTCGGCGCGAAACCGATCGTTCCTGGACGACGTCGATCGAAGCGGGCTGGTGTTCTGGGGGTGTATCGGGTCTTTCCTGACGTTCAGCGCGGTGGTGGCGTGGAGGAGACACGTCGCGGCGGCGACGGCGGGGATGAACGAGGAGGACTTGGACGCGGGGGGGAACGTCCGGAGGCGATTGCTCGAGATTCTCGTCGCCCGCCTGTCCGGCGTCGCGCGAGGGTCGTAGGTAAAACTCTTAGTCCGTTCGACGCACCCTGAGATTCGCTACCCGACTCGCGCCTCCACCCTGACCCACGCGCCGTCGGCCGGCTCGCGGGTGATTGTGTATGTGGGTGTCGATGTTAGTTTTCGCCTTCGTCGGAAAAAAAATTGTCGTGGAAACGTACGCCTCGCGCTCGTCACCGCAGCTCCGCCGTGAGCGTCGCCGGGGGCGTCACCGCACCTCCTCCCGCGTTCCCCGCGCCCATAGCACCACCGCCGCCCCCGTGGTTCGCCCCCCAGCCCGCCGCCGCCGATCCCCCCGAACCCGCGACGTCAACCCCGGGGTCGGTACCGTCGCCGCCCCCGTCGAGGTTTGAGCTGAAAATCGCCTCCCTCTGAAACTCCGCGTCTCCGCCCGTCGCCCCCGTCGCGTGTCCCGCTCCCCTCGCGTACGCGGTGGGCACCGGCGGCGTCGGGCCCAACCCCGGGTGCGCCATCTTCTGGCGCCAGTACGTCGCGTCCACCTGTTCCTCCACCGGCGTGAAGGCGCCGCCCGTCCGGAGCGCCTCCGGAAGGCACCCGGCGCACACGCGCTGGGGAAGCCGGTACCCGAGCCTCGGTAGTGGGCGCTTCTCGTTGGCGCATCTCACGCAGAAGACGTGGCCGCACTGTCTGCAGTGGTGGCGCCGGTTGAAGACGCCGAACCTGCTGTGGCACCCGCGGCAGGCGTGCGCGAGCGCGTCGTCGACCCACAGCGGGCGGAAGATTCGCGGCGGCGGCAAGTCGGGAGCCGGCGGGAGCGCCGTGCCCGGTCCGGTGAAGGGCGCCCCGGCGGGCCTCGCGCACGAGTACATCGACGCCGACGGAGCCACGACCACGGGCGCGTCCAGGGTCATGTCGAACGTCTTGGGCAGGTACAGCACGCAGCGCAAGCCGTAGTTGCACCGCACGAGGGCTCCGTGCGTCGTGGCGGGCCACCCGGGGGGAAATTGAAGCGGCAGGAAACGCTCGCCGTAGTACCCGGGGGGAAAGCCCGGGTGCCGGGTGTCGACGCTTTCCTTCTGCAACTCGAACGTCTGCGCCCACTTTTGCGAGTTGGCGACGAGGTTCACCGCGC